>NC_090937.1:1338239652-1338864652 GCF_040938575.1 Ambystoma mexicanum
TTCGATGTGAGAGGAGTGGAGGTGGTGTGGAGCGCTGAGACTGATGCCAATGTTGCAGCAATTCTGCAAGTTTGCAGACATATACGTACGATGACCACTCCTCATGTGGTAATTTTGCACTACGGTGCTTGCCATTTGGGCTACGTGAGTTCACGTACTTTGTTGGCAGATTTGGGACAGTTGGTTGAAGCACTCATGCACATCTTTCCAACTACTAAAGTAATTTTTTCTGGTTTACTCCCTAGAGTAAAATGGGACAACAATTCTGTTTTCATCAATCGCGGCATATTTGCTTTCATGTTACGAGCTGGTATGTTTTTCTGCAGCCACGATAACATTGTTCCAAGTAATGCAGATTATTTTGAAGCAGATGGTGTTGCGCTATCTTCTTTGGGAAATGCCATGTTCTTTTGCAATGTACGGCTTGCTTTAGAGAAGGTTCTGTAATGGTTGTAGGAGTAAAGTAAGGACAAAAAATACACAAAATAACAGATTTATGTAAGGCATCTGCCCAAAAACAAAAAAAGGCTCTTTTCAGAGCCTACCTTCAAGAGGGTAAAGGGGAATAATACTTTAATGTACCGTCGTCACGCTCTGATCCTATACATGTCCACGGACATGGCGGTAGTTTGCAGGCAGCGCATATCACCAACAGGGATTCTGGGGTGGGGACGCATGCAAATGAGAATGAGCGGAGCTAAGGATTGGTCAATACAGTTCAGTAGGTGTGTTCTGAACGGCGTGATTTAGTAAGACCGTCTTCTCCCTGACAGGAGACCACACAGCCATGGCTCTGCATGCTCGAAAACAGATTATCTGGATTTTGGGAGACTCAAGGATACATTGGTTGAAGGTCCATGCAGAAAGCTGCCGTCTATCTGCAGATCTCAGATTTCCTCATGTGGAAGTGCACTGGCATGGCGTGCGTGGAATGAGGTGGCTGGACTTGGTACCTCTCTGTGTTACTTTACTGACATGGCGTCCTCCAGATATACTTATCATTCATTGCAGAGGCAACAGTTTAGGCCATGTCTCTGGAAGTTCTTTGCAATTTGCAATGATGAAAGGACTTGCAAAGGTCATGGGCATGTTTCCAAATTTTCAAATACTTTTTTCCCGTATTGCACAAAGACAAATATGGCTGCGTTCTTCTGCATTTGGTCCACAAATGGAGAAAGCGAGACGCAATGTGAATAAGGCTGTTTGCCCCTTTCTAAGAGATGTTGGCATGTCCTCCTTCCACAATGAAAACATTTTGTTTTGCAGCTCTTTCATTTTCCGCAGAGATGGAGTCCATCTCGCATATGCTGGCAATCAGATTTTTCTTCGCAATGTACAAAATGCATTGCAACCTCTTTTGGATTCACAATAACCTATGTGACAATCAGTTTTCTCCAATCCACTGTTTTTGATCCACACAACACTCCACCGAAAGACTCTTTTCAGAGCCACCACTTACTCCCCGCGTACACTTGATTGGGTTTGCTCCGCTTGCACCCTCCTTTTTTGTGTGTCCTACGACTGTCTGTGAAATTTTTCACAAATGCGCTGAGGTCTACAACGGTCACTTGATAGTTCTATTGTTAAACTGAGAAAGGCGGCTCTGAAAAGAGCAATTTCTTTAAATTTTTGTGGTGTTCCACTTTCCTGCTTTTGGCCACACGACCCAATAGGAGAGGAGGACAACGGAGGGTAAGGAAGGGACACCAACCACGGGGATAAGAAAGGGCAAGTGGACAGAGAAAGATATAGGGTCAGCTTTACTTAGGTAAGAAGCCGATCTTCTGGTACTCCGTGACCGTAGCCTCAAAAGCACTTTGAAAAATCTCCCTCCTGCAGAGTACTGTCACAATACATACACACTATTGTCACCTTTTGAAAGGTAAGGGTCAACAGCATTGCAAATGGCTTGTGAGGCAGCTGGAGGGAGCCGCTCCCCCACAGCAGTGTCTCTTGTGGTGAGAGGATCGGACACGAAGGATGCTTTGGAGGAACTCAATCGACTACGCTCTTCACATGGCACCACCTTGCGAATGTCCGCACTGTGGAACAAAGTGAGGTGTCGCTTCATGGTTGTCGTACCAAAGCTGTACGCACCAGGTCTCCCGCGACTCAGCACCACCTGGCACTGGTTACACCTCGCCAGATTTGTACATGCTTTTGGTACGTTCCCATAAACGGAAAACAACCGCCACACCCACAACTCCCGGCGAGTGCTTGTAGTGCTGAGTTCCTCCACCTCATTCTCTTCCTCCTCTTCTTCCTCGATCTCTACATCCTCACCGTATATCTCTCTGCAGGCCCTTGGGGAGGTGGTGGTGGGTTTGGGGGTGGTGCAAAGGTTAATGAAGCAACAGCAGCCATGGATGCCATACCAATTACTTTCCTTTTGGTCACTACAGCAGTAAAGGCAGTACACCTCAATCTGCTATAGCTAGAAGGACAATGAGGATGCGCTTGTGTGTGTGTGTGGCCATTCATAGGGGTCGAGGGGTGCGCCTCGTGACCTTCTTCATCACTGAAAAGCGTTCCAAAAATGTTACACATGTCCACAGGTAAGCTATTGTCTGGGATATGTGAAATTATATTTTTAGACTGTACAATAATTTGCCTTGTGTGCATAAGTTCCTTTTGTACTGTTGTGGAAGCACACAAACTGCGCAAATTAGTCCACACGCTCAGCGTGGGTGCGGTCACATGATGATGTCCTGAACACATCCATGACAGAAATGGGTGTCCGCTGGACAGCTAATGCAGACTAACAAACTTGCGCATGCGCGCAAATGCCCTAAGGACAGTGTTCGGGTTCTCAAACTAATTCAAAGTGCGACACAAGTGAGACGGTCAGTTAGGGTCAGGCGCGATGTTCGCTGTACTTATGGTTGTACTGCGCATGTGTGTGCATGATATGTTCACTGTACGGACAGGTCCAGTGTCCTTAGGACCCCTCCATTTTGTTTGACTACGAACTTGCCGGCCACCACGCCTGTTCTACGGACGCCACCATCTTGGCTGCGGACGATACAGACAGGTATACTGTCCTTAACACACTCCCATTTTGCTCATTCACTTCCATCCCGGACACCTGGTGTGTTCTACGAACATGTTTTATCTCCTTTGTAAGCGGTACAGCGAGGTATAACGTCCTTAGGACACCCCTTTCTGTTTATGTACGCACAACTTGCACAGATGGTGCCGTCAAACATCAACTCCATCGCACTTGACATTAGTAAGGGTAGGTGTACTGCCTTCACAACATCCACATTCCATTACTTATGGATAGGTCGAACAGGCGCGCTGGTCGCAAACATTTTAAGTCTTAAAAAAAAAATGTATTCCTCAAACTCTCTAACTACAACTGCTGTACAAAATCATTCCAAACACACACACACACACATTTAATTCCAAAGAAATACCGGGGGAAGCAGATACTTACACAAATATAGGGCAATTAGGATTCAACACGAGCTGGTTATGAGGGGAAGATTTGTGAGGGGAAAAAGGGATGGATGTTTCATCAAAACATCTATTTTATTCTTGAAGGTTTGGGGATGGTTCACTAGGGAATGGAAAAGGGGGGCAGGTAATGTACTTTCCCTCTCACACAGTCCTCCACAAACTCCCTTAAACTTTTAAAATTCTCATTCAGCGTGTCCATTTTCAGCTCAATCCTTTTCATCCTGTCTTCTGTGTCGTTTGTTGGCCTTTCTTCTTTTCTTTCCTGGTCTGTAAAAAATAAATATATATCTATTAAATGCCCATAAAATACTGCCCATTACTTTGCATACGCAGAGTGCTGTGTACCATTGCTATCGCTCTCTTCCGACATTTCCCCAATGCGGAAAGTACTGTTCCAACCACTCCAAAGTACTCTTCATTTCTGTGTCAAAACAGAAAGGCATTATTATTTCTGCACCACATACCAAAAGAAAATACACACACATACAAAGAAATGACCTTCACTTAGTATTTTGATGTTATTTCCCTTCGTCTTACTGCGTCCGTTCGCTGTCGGTCCAGGCTGCAGCGTTTCTGTGAAGTAATTCTGTGAAGGCATCCTTTTTTTTTTGTATGGTACCATCCATTTCATTCTACATGGCTATTAAATGCATCGTTTTCATTTCACACGTTCAGGTTTCCTTATTTATTTATTAATACTTATTTCTTCCTGTCCTTTTTCTAAGTTCAACATTTTTTGTGTAAGAAAATAGTACATTTTCAGATATCCCCCTGCCTGGGTACTGTTGACCTTGTCCGCCCCTGTCCACAAACAGGCGCTCAGTCTGTCCCTTTCTAATATCAATAGGGAGGGGGTTCTGTATGTTCTATGTTACATGTACATCAAGTACGTGCATTATACTACATTTCTCCCATCACATGACAACAGTGTATATTCAGCACAACAACTTCATGAACCCAATCTTACCATTAAGTTCCCCTTCCAAAAACCTATAAAATTCACTACAAAAAACTTTTCAACCTCCCCATTATGGTTCAAAGTAAAACCAGAAAACCCCTGAAATTCGCCAGTTATGGTAGAGTAAGCCACCATACCTGCCATCACCACTGTGCACTGCTAACACTAACACCCAGAACATGAAAGATGGCATCTCAAATGTCATTGATGACATCATTGACATCACATGTTTAGCCCCTTTGTTTACGTTCACTGCCATATACATTCAGTAAAAAACTTTGTTAAAGGGATGTTACACTTCACAGTGAAACCAAAAAACACTGCACATTCCCTAATTATGGTAAGCTAAGCAACCATAACTCGCACCACCTACGTGCATTGCTAAGACTAACACCAAGGACATCATTGATGACATGTGAATAGTGAACGCTTTCCACTTAACCACACATACCGTGAAGGAGAAAAGGTCACGTTGTGTGTGGAATCTTCTAACAACTCGTTTGAGATATTGCGGGGGATTCACTCCTCCGACCTGTGGGCACCTGTGCCTCTAACGAAGGCACCGAACTATAAGCTTGTGTGCAAGTACACGTCTGAATCTTAAGCAAAACACATCCGAATTATAAGCAAAACTGAAGTCTGACTAACTATGGAAGGGCTGAATAGCGCTACAAAGGTGGCCCACAGGCTAAAAGCGGCCTCTTCGTCGGGTCTGCAGACAAGACTCTGCGCTAAAGTGGTATTAAATAACAGTCCAATTAGAGTCCACACAACCCACTATTGAGCAAACTCTATTGAAACAGCTCACAAAGAAAACTGCCACTTTAAAGTCAGAGCTCAATGAGCTCCCTTTCCATATGACAACAATTAAGGGAATATGTCCAGCTCCCCAGGGGTTGTTACAACTTCCACCCTCCCCCACAACTCTGGGGATAGAGATAACTACACCTGCAATGCCAGATGTAACTTCCCTAGAACCAGTGGCCACAGAGCAACAAGCTGCCCAGAAGATGTATGACCTAGTCTCTGTATTGCGTGAGACCAATAGTACTGAAAATACAGCTACAAAGACCAAAAGTAAACCGGGTGCAGTACCTAGGATATTGTCACCTAAAGGAACTGTAACCGTCTTGAGGGGGCAGGTGGATGAGATTGGCCTTCAGCCTTCCACCACATCAATGTCCCAAATTGTTACACCAGTATCTATCCAGCAAGATTCTACAGATATCCTCGATGCATGGGATGCCCGAGAGATCGAATAGGTACTTCACAACCCCAGCTCGTTGCTCCCTCATCCAACGGAGCAAAGGGTACCCAGATTAAACATCAAACTGGTCACCTACAAGTTGGCCCATTGGATGTTTCACAGTGTTGTACGCCATCTGAAGCGACAATACCGGACTACTCTATCCATCAGTTACTACACGATATGAAAGATGGAGGGAGAGAACCTTCAACAATGACAGAGACTTCTGGTATGTCTAAAAAGGAAAAAGCAAAACAAGCAATACATAAATGGCTTCAACTTAATATGAAGCAGAAAGTGGGCGAGAACGCTACTGGACTGCCCCTGAACATCAAATCCACAAGAGTGACTTTCACTTTCTATGGATATCACCCTTTCTATGGATATTACCGAGATTGAATCTTTGATGTCTGATCTCGATAAAAGAAATTAAGTCTTCAGTGGTGTCACAATTCCAAGACATCCAAACCCACTTTGTGCATCGACCCCTGCGGCTCTGGTGATGAAGCCGCAAGTATATGATCCAGTCATGGGCGATGATGAATCTATGATGGAGTTAAAGCCGAAGGTGTATGAAAGTAAAGCAACATTCCTGTATGAAAGGAACGAACCTAATATCCCAATTGAACCGAACACTTTCAATCTCGGGAAAACCGTAGAGTGCCAAAGTATGATCCTGAATTTGAAAGAAACCACACTGAGAAGGAGGTGCATGAGGGATGTTACCAGCAGAGGATCCCTACAACAATGCTGACCCTCCAAAATATGCTTATAACAATTGTAACTCAATCAATGATCCCGTTTATGAAGCTACATGAAATTAACAACGACAACATAAAGGATCAAGCAACTCTCTTGACGATGATAAACACTAAGAAAGTGTATATTGAAAACTTTATCTCCAACTTTGAAAAACTTCTAGACCAGGAAGCTGAGCAAACCCGGCAACAGCAAGGAAGATTATTTGAGATTGCTTGACAAAGATCGGAGAATCAGCACTTGACAGCTGATAGTATTTCATGGCTGAAAACGTTACCATCGAATCAACGATCTATGCATACCCACATGATTCCTTTAAGTAAGGAAATCAATGTACCACCTACTTCCATTGTGGGCACCAAAGGAAATGATCAAGGAGAGGCTATTCAACTTCGCAGCACATACGACAAACCTACAGTGGCTTTAACTCAACCACTCTTACAGAATACACCAGCCACCTATATGAAAAAACCATTAGTGGATGCGTTTCAAATATTTATGGAAAGTGGAAAGGAGTTAGGAGCATTCAAGAAGCCACCCAAAAAGGGGAAAAAGCATACCAAACAAACAGGCTCAAGAGCCTTTTTGCATAATATATTGCTTCCACCACAAGTCCTGGAACCCCCCCCCCCCCCGAGCCTTGGAACTTACAAAACTTACTAAATAAAACTACAAAAGACAATAAGCTAATCGCTCCCATCCAGCGGACTGCTTCTACAAATCCTGAACAAATCACCCAAAGTGATCCACAAATAGAAGATCTACTCCAGTTATCAATCTATATTGATTCCGCTGAATCAAGTGAAATAGCAATGCAATGGAGGCTGAATGAATCCAATTTCATCGTAATCGATGAATGCATAACAGAGAGCGAAGACCTCCCAAACTTCCTGCAATTGTCCTGGGAAACGATTTCAGATGATTCCTTGGATTACTCTGCTAGAAGTACATTATCACTAAGGACAGTATCTGAAACAGGCAAATCTGTATTTGAGGATGTGAGTTCAGCGCCCAGTGGCACACCCACTTCACGTGATCGAGAACTCCCGAGATCAGTAAGTGGATGCACTCACCCGCTCTACACTTGAATTAAAATTCCCAAGCTTTGTGGATCCGATGACCAAGAAAGCTTGCCTTTGCTATAAGATTAACAAGAACGTGTAAAAGAAAGGACTTGCTAGTCTTGAATCGAACAAATGTGCTACTTCTTTTTCGAGTGATTCCACAACTCCAATTTATTGAATCATCAGATATTAAGGTGGTGATTTTTGATGAAGGAAACCTGTTGGACGATGTAAGAATTGAACTCTGGCAGTTGGCAGTCATGAACAAAATTCTACTAAAGACAAGTGAGCTGTTCAAGTTGGGATTTAAATGCTCCCAGATCATAGAAAGCAACTCCAGTAAGAAACAACTAATCCGCATCACCACAACATCTCCAACACGAGAGAGGGTGCATTATGCAGAGGATAGAAATGACAGACCCTCTCTATATCTGGAAAGGAATAGGCCATCTCGAGGTAGTGATTCAACCATCGAAGATGCCATGAGGAGCCCAAGGAACCAACAAAGGCAAAATCCTTTCCACCGTGAATTTGATGACGATCGTGATCATAGTCGAGGGAGAATGAGTGACAACTCATAACCATTAAGGAATGTTATGAGTTGGTCCATCTGTTCATGGAACACGAGAGGCCACGCTCATCTGTTCAAACAAATAGCCCCAGACTTCACACCTTTCCAAATTATTTGCCTCGAAGAAACTTGGTTGTCAGTCCCTCCATTCTGTGACTGTGTTTTACCTTTTTTGAATCCGGCCAGAAATAAAAACCAAGGCCGGCCCTCGGCGGGGCTGATTACCTTCATTAAACTCGACCTGGATTGGACTGTAATAACATCAGCAAATGTTAACTCCTGGATTCAATACTCTATTGTAAAGATTCAGAGCAAACTGAAACAAGTGAACCAGCAAATGAATACAGAGTCAGATGATACATACCTTGCCATATTCAACTTGTACTGGTACCCGGCTGAAATCAATGATGCAAATTTCATAGATGCCGCATTCCTGTCAATTGACGAATTAGGAGCCAAGTTTCCAAACTTAGAGCTGATCATCTGTGGAGATTTGAATATTCACTTATTCAATTCTAAAGGTCCAACCAAGAGTAAAAATGAATTGTCACAAGGAGCATGGAATTGGCGGAAAGAATTAACACTTAGAAATTTGATATTAATCAATAAGTGTGCCAACGCACAAAATGTCTTGACTCCAACCTGGAGCTGCGGCAAATCAGTGGCAATTATTGATTACATTTACAATTTACACGTCTACATAGCTACAGCATTCAACAATAAAACTACACACCATTCCAATGCTGGAAAGTGATCATAACATTGTGGCAATTGAAGGGATTCATCTAGGCCATCAAAGGAACAAGCAACCAGCAACCCAATTTGAATTCAATAACAAATTGCTAAGAGTGATACTAAGTAATTCACAAGCAAACCTATTGCCCGTTCTCTATCAGAATGCAGAGTTAGAGGACACAACAAAATTGCACTACGGATGGTTATTGGTGCCTTTCCAGAAAGCAAATTTTCCTGCCCGGTCATTGATCCATAAGCACCGATACAATCAAGAATTAGCCGGGACAAAGAGAACATTATCTAAGTTAACATGGCTATTGAAGAAAAATGACAATGTCGAAAACAAACAACGGATAAAAAGAGATGAACAGGCTTATACTAATTGGAAAAAATCTCACTTAATGATGATGGTTCAAAATGATGCTGAATTAATGCTGGCAACATTCAGAAATCGAAATTAGAGATATGTGGCACCTCTTGAATAATAACGCCCAATACCAACAGCTGCTTGTCTCAAATGTACCAGAGGACAAATGGATCAGACACGTTGCTACTGTCTATAAAAAAAACAACCATGGGATACGTACCAGCCGAAATGGAATCTCGACTGGAGAAATGAAGATATGCTTGTAATGATCCAGCAATTGACTGGATCTCAGGCTTCTAGGCCCGACTGTTTGTCCAATGTGGTGCTCAAACAAGCCCCTGAAGCTTGGGCAAACATGATGGAGCAATTGTTAAGGTTGATCAACAAACTAAATCAGATCCCGCCATCATGGGGGAAAGCTACTCATCCTAATCTTCAAGCAGGGAGCCCGCGAAGACCCTGTCAATTACCGGCCCATAGCCTTATCGACCCTTTGGGCAAATTTTTCACCTCGTTTCTTTTAAAGAAACTGAAGACTTGGGCCAATCAAAATAACTTATTGGCAATAAAACAGACAGGCTTCTCTGCCAATGTTGGCACCAATATTAACCTCTGTACTTTGAATCTGATTAAACATGAAGCTCTCTCAACAAATGCTACTGTTCATGCAATCTTCGTTGACCTGACCATGGCATTTGATTCTATAGACAGACAGAAATGATGGCCCAAACTTACATCGTGGTGGTGTCCCGCAGAGATAATCGAACCGATTAAACTCCTATATTCAAATACGTCAATAGCAGTCAGACTTTCCAAGGATGGCGTGACCACCCCGGAAATTGAAACATGGAACGGCATGAAACAGGGTTGCCCCTTGCCGCCACCTTGTACTGTTTATTTACGGCAGATTTTTAAGACCAAAAAATCAATTCTGTGCCAACTCCGGTGCTAATCTATGCTGACGATATTATACTTATGGACAAAACAAGTTCAGGCCTAAGAATGAGTCTCCAGAAAATGGAAGAATATATAAGTGTCGGTGGATTAACAGTCAATACCAAAAAATCGAAATCTATGTCTCTGACAAAGCAACATGAAAGGAGTAAAAAGAACTGTACATTTCTAATTGCCAACAAACCAGTGGAAGAAGTGCACACCTTTAAATACCTAGGGGTTTTAATCAACCAATCTAAGAATGAGAACGAATGGGCAGCCGACATAGAAGCAAAAGCACAGTCGTTAGCACGGCAGAGTTGCTTGCTGCACAAAAAATGTGCCACCTTTTAATTATTTTCTATCGTCAAAAAGTGATACCTATCATCACATATGGTAGTAGCGCTATGCTGAGTGCAGCCAATATCAACTGGCAAAGACTTGAAGCCATATTCGGGCGGAAAATCTTGGGGTAACCAAAGAACTTTCCAATGCTGCGAACAAGGCATAAAATTACGGTGCAGTCCTTGGATTTGATTGTTTGGTGGCAACAACTGCATCTGCTCCGAAAAGTGCTAGCTGACAACGAAACCCCAGCTATGCAGATACTAAGGAGCTCGGATGATGCAATGAATAATACCAAACTGAAATTGTGGGTCCAACAATTGAAACTAAAATTGATAAAAGAAGACGTCTCATTAGAAATGTTAACACATTGCCCTCAGCGTGCTAAACTAAAGCTGCAAAGGAACAATTGGCTGAAGACGTGCAAAGATTAATTGAACTATGTCATGAACATGAACTGTGATGCAGATAAAAGAGCTGTGAATGAAACTCCTCCATATCTACGGTTATTTTCAGATCCAAAAGTACGCGACTTATTCTTGAAGATAAGACAATGTATTGCCTACTCGTCAAACGTTAACTGCAATTAGGCTGTTGCCATCTTCAGAAATCTACTGTCGGTTTTGTATGGTTAAATATGTTCCTGAAACTCTGTACCATATAATTATGGTTTGTTCAGCCCTGGACTATAAGAGTGCTGTTTGGTAGTTTTTTGGAATTGAAAAACAACTAGAGCCTGCCATTAGATGGGCTCAGCTATTGAGCGGCCAAGATAATAAGTCTATATTTACACTCACACAATTTATTACAAGCTTATTAGACCTGGATAAGAAACCGGTCTAACTAGTGCATCCAACGTACTTTCATAAGGCATTTCTGGAAGTCGAGGCTGACCTCCTGTGTTTGTTCTGTGGTTCTGATATTTGTTTTTTCTTTTTTTTGTTTGTGTTGGTGATATGTTTCTTGGTAATGTATAATTTAAGAATTTTGATTCTGTATGATCTGATATAAAAGAAAAAAAATGAAAACGTTTACATATAAACTACATTTTAATTTAAAAAAAAACAAGTACGTAACGCATACAAATCAGAGCATATACAGGGAAAGTACAGTTAGCAAAAAAGCAGCAGTATTACCAGAAAGTCTTTCATGCACAGAAGTGATTGCTGTGTTTCAGCCCTGCTTTTTCCTATATGTATATGTGTATATATATCTCCCATGATGCAACGGAAGCCTAAGGAAAGTGGTTTAAGAATATATGAAAAGGCTAATGTCTACAAATGTAGTACCTTTTGAATTTTCAGTTGCTGACCATCAGTGAAGAAAAGCAGCAGACCTACATATCTCAGTGAACAGAAAAGAGTGAGTCTGACATGTGAGGTCATCAGTGATGTCATCAATGCCATTTGTGATGTCATCCCTGATGTCATTGGTGTTGGTTTTAGCAGTGCACGGTGGTGGCGCGAGTCATGGTTGCTTAGCTTACCATACCTGGCGAATTTCTGCAGGGTTTCGGTTTTACTTGTAACCATAATATGGATAGGTTTTCATTAGTGCAAAGTAACTAACGTCTCTTTAACAAAGTTTTTTCACTGAATTTCATAGGTTTTTACCAGGATTCCCTTATTTTGTATAGATGTACCATACAACATACTGAACCCCCTGGCCCCATGCTGATAACCACAGGATCTGCGGACTGTGCGACTATTCATGGATCTTGGGTAGCATCCACACTGCCCAAAACATCAGGAGTGAGTTTTACATTAGGAGAGCGTGCAGCAAAGACACTGAACATGTTTAAAGAGCAACACATAAGTAAATTGTAAGGAAAAATGAAGGAGGTCTACAAACTCTGTACTTATAAAAGCAGCAGTGCAATTGCACAGGGTGTCCAACATAATGGAATGCACCAAGGAGAAAAATAACCTGTGCTTCCAACAGTATTACCTCAGTGCTGCCTTACATACAAACTGAGAAGCAACTGTCAGCAGGAGAAGTGCAAAGTATTGACTGTAGAACCATACTAGAAAGTGATAAGTACACTATAGTTTTTCCTATAAATGTGCAGTACATGACTAGTATCATTTGTTTTAGTTTTTTAACATAGAAATGGCAAGCACCCTGCCGTGGCTTCAGGAGAATTTCCCTCTTGATGAAATGGGTACCTCCAATGGTACATAGTGCAGTTTGAAAAATGGGATAATTAATACACATTGCTTTACATGTAACCCACTTGCACTTGTATGCCTCCCCCCTGTCCCAGCCTGCCATCCCCACAAATCCCCTGTAAGCAAAGACGTTACAATGAGACCTCAATCCCTTCCTCCCCTGATGACCAGCCTATACAAAACCCCAATTCCCTTATTTGTTTTCATTTCCGCTACCCATTCCCTTTCCTAATTGTGTGTATTTGTGTGTGTAAATAAAGTTCTATATGTATACTGCTGCTGTGTGTGTTTTCCTTTTTAAAAGCCCTGTTAGGAGTCTGCTTAGCGCGCGACTATCCAGCTGTCCGTAAACAAAATGGAGGTGTCCGTAAGACTCTGCGCCTGTCTGGCATTATCCACAAAGCTGTAGTTTGGGGACCCAGACCCTACCCCTGTCCTGCAGACTCCTGGGGGCATGAGCATGAACATCTAGTCCCTCCCCCGCCCGGGTCCTGCGAACAACGGCCCTGTCCGGCTTGTCCTCAAAGCAGTGATTTATTTTAATTAGATCGGGGAGCCCACCTATGTCCGGCGGACACCTGGCACATGCGCATCGCGCCCCCTGGGTCCTATGAACACTGTGCCTGTTCGGAACTGTCTGCAGTACGTGTGTGGCACTTTTCAGTAGTTCGGGGACCGCAACCTTGTCCATAGGACACCTAGGCGCATGCACGCAATGGATCCCGCACAATAGTTGTCCTGCGGACAGCCGTCCCATTCACATGAGACATCACCGTGTGACTGCACCCATGCTGAGCGTCGGCCCTTATCCGAGAACAGGGTCCGGGCCCCTGAACAGCAAAAAAGTGCTTTTTTGAGCAATCCAAGGTGTTTTACTGTGGAACTCCACCCTTCAGAGGTCCCAGACCATGCCCCTAGTGTTCTAGATACTTTTCAAGCCCAGCTTGCCGTTCGAAATGTCCGCAGAGCGCACCACAGTTTGGGATGTGCTCCCCTGCACCCATATAAAAGGCCACACCCCAGTGCTGCTCCTGATTCTGTTTCTGACTGCTGCAGGTTGCTGTTTGGCTTATTGCTGTGTTCCTGCTGTTTTGCAGATTGGTGTGTTCCTGGTTCCAGGCTACTTTCACTTGGATAATGGCATCCATGTCTACCTCTGCTGCTGCCTCACCACCTCCCCCACCAACACCACCACCACCTCCCCAAGGGCCTAAAGAGGGGAACAGGCGTGACGATGTAGAGGAGGAAGAAGTGGATGAGCTAGTGGAAAGTCCCTACTACCAGCTCCCGACGTGATTCTTGGGTGTGGAGGCTTTTTTACAATTTTTTGGGGCGAAGGGGTAGCCAAGGCTCGTGCAGCCAAGATTTGCTGCAATGAGTGCACTCAGTCGTGGCAAACATGGACTGTACAGTTATGGCACCACCTCCATGCGGCGCCACCCGACGACAAAGCAGCATTTCGGAGGGTTGTCCCCTTCGAACAGGCTAGTAGGTTGAGTTCCACTGCAGGATCCTCGACATCTACTCCTGTCACCACAAGGGACACTCCTGTGGGTGTCATGATTCCTGCCCATTCCCCAGCCCTCCAAGATGTCAGGCTGGAGCCAAGTCACGATCAACTACATGGCCCTCAATGGCCTCTCCATCCCTCCAAAGACCCACTTGCAGTCAGACTTGGCGCTTGTGGCACCAGACTCACTCTCTCCCATAGAATAACATTGGGGATTGGACTTGTAGTGCATTGATGGGGACAAGATGGATGCACCCACATATTTCAGTTCCCAGAACTGCATGTGCGGTCTAGTCTTTGGGTGTGGTTCAGCCCAGAGGCACCTGGGATACCCAGAGACTATTTAAGCCACACCCAGGCTGAGAAACATGCTTTGCGTTTTCTGCACCTGCAGCATGACACTCACCGTGTTCGGATCGGTCTCCAGTAGGCCTGCAACTTTCGTCTGCGCTCAGCTCCTGCAAGAACAAGAACACTGTTAGGAACAGCCTTATCTTGCGGCGCTTCAGCCCATCATTTATCGCTCCTTCTGTTCTGTGGGCATCTTCGGCGGTGTCATTCCCATCCTGGCACGCCGCTTCCTAAGGAAAAGGAAAAAGAACAGAAAAAAGGCATTAGTAAGCATTCTGCAAATCTTCGCTTATTTTTAAAGACTGTACGAGCTTCAAACACTTACCTGAATCCCAGCCGCTCTGGGGGGGGGGGGGGAACTGTCTCCGGAACTTCTCATCCATCTGCAAGAGGGAAAAGACACTCCAGGTTAGCATGGAAACATCTAGAGGCGCCGCATACTGTGCTTACTCAACGCATTTGTTCTTCATAACTGGCATCCACGCTGAAAACGTTGCAGCACCTAAAAACACAGAAAAAGAACTCAGTTCAATACAAATACGAAAAGGGGTGCATCGCGCTCTCACTCACCTTCAGTGCTACTCATCTCAGCAGCACGCCGCTATCCCCAGGCGCCGGCCATCATCTAAGGAAGGAAAGGAATGAAGTAGGAGAACTGTTCAAAAGACTCATTATACTTACCTGTCGGACTCTTGCCAGTGAAGTAACTAGGCTAGTAACAAGGTGTGCTATGGATCAAAGGGAAGGGTTGGACCCCGGGGAAGAAGGGGTTCAAGCACACAGAGACAATAGGGAGTTAAACTCTTACCAATCCTGTGTTTCAGGCCCAGTCTCCAGTCGAGTATCCTCCAGTGAAGGGTTCGAGGTCGTAAGAGGTCAGAACAGGCTGAGTGACGTCCCTGTGGAACTAGGTGAGCGTTACAGTGGGGCAGCAGATCCCTCAAACAGCCTTGCAGGCCATTCGCACCACGGTAGATCCTTACCTTTCAAAGGTCATTGTTTCATGTGTGTACTGCGACGTGGTACTTTGCAGGGGTGAGCAGTACCGGAGTGGTTTCGAGGCTGCAGTCAGGGACAACGAAGGAAAGTGCCCCCTACCTCTATAAAATGCACTCAACATCTTCCTATCTTAATCTGCCCTTTCTTATCCCTGTAGTTGGTGCCCCTTCCCTACCCATCCCTCCCTTGTGTCGTGTTTAAAAAATCCTAAAAAATCACACAACACAAAAATAAGGCTAATTTCTGAGCTACCTTTCACATTTAAAAAAAGAAGTGCCAATGAAATGGTGCAGGCCCCTGTGCAACCTGCAAACTCTGCAGCCTTTTAAAAAATGTAGGAGGTGGCGCCATCAAAAACATTGCATTCTTTTCCGGGAGAAAGTGGTGGCTCTGAAAGGAGCCTTTTTGTTTTATTTTGTTGTCTTCTTCAAACTTTTGAAGTGGCCAACACCTACTGCACAAATGCTTGCTATGCTTGCAAGAACGGCTGCAAAGTATTTTGGATATTGCGCAAGAAAAGGTGATTGCCAGCATCAGTAAGATGGACGCCATCTCTGCGGAAAACATTTTAGTGCTACGAAATGTAATGTTTTCATTGTGAAAGGACGGCATACGAACAGCTTGCAAAAATGTGCAAACAGCCTTGTTGACATTGCGCCTGGCTTTCTCCATTCACGGACCAAATGATGAGGAGCGCAGCCACATCTGTAATGCATGAAATAAATTAGGTGAGAGTTTGCCAACAAGTTCATGACTTTCCCAAGTGCCTCCATCGCAAACTGCAGAGAGATTCCAGTAACGTGGCCTAAAATGTTCCCTCAACAGTGGTCAATAATAATGGCTGGATGATGCTGCATCACCAAAGTGGCACAAAAGGGAATCAAATCCAGCCACTTCATGGCACGCACTCCATACCAGTTCACATCCACATGAGGGAATCCAAGATGTGCAGCCACTCCACAGTGCTCTGCATACACCTGCAACCAATGTATACAAGAGTCCCCCGAAATCCAAACACTGCCGCCTGAAACACTGCCAGTTCCACATCCATCTACACTCCTGTCAGCAAACAGATGCTCTCCCACACTCTCCCCTTGCACACCACACCCTGGGAGCCCTTATTGACCAATCCCCTGGCCTCCAACGTCCCATTTCCATGCCTGCCATCCTCAAAGGTCCCGGATGTGGCACATGCGCTGCAATTCAAGGGGGTTGGGATACAAATTTAACCCGGGTTTGGAGATTCCCCCGTAGTGTGGTGGCTCTGATGGGGCCTTTTTTTTTTTTTTAGGTGCTACTGAACAAACACCTTTTTGGTTTTCTATTTTTTGGGGGATTTTTTAGTTTTCTTTTCCTCCTCACTGCCTTACATTATCCTCTGCAAAGCATCCCTTAGATTGCAAAAATAATCGAGCATTTCCAAGAATGGAGAACGAAACGCCGTCTGTGGTAAAATAGTGCACACTAAGGGAGTCAATGTTGTCATTGGAGAAAACACATCTCAGCACATCGCAAAACTATACACATGCCTCTGTTAACAAGGCACCTGCAAACATTGGGGATTGAAGACATTGGGGTTGTTCCATTGTGCTCTTGGAAGTATTTCAGAAAAACCATCTTTGCAGTAGGGAAAAGCAGCATTAGTTCTTTCACCAACAACTTCAATACAGGAACCAAACTTGGAGCACTGATGCAGCCCAAATGCTCTCCTTCACAGTGTACCACCAAAGCATCAGGACTACCAAAATGTGCCATATTTCTGCAAAGAACAAGCCGTGCCTGCAAATTGTGGCCAGGCACACTACACCATAAAGCCTCCACACCTGGAAAACTAAGATCAGCAGAAACATTGCTTGCCTTTGCATACCTCCTCAGATCACATACAAAGGAATGTCCCACTATCAATACAATAACTCCAGCCATCTTCACTACACAACCAACACCGCAATGAAAGAAAGTATTACCCTCCCTTCCTGTAAAGCACACCCTTAATACCTGATTGGCTAATCCCCACAGTCCCATTTCCATGCCAGGCATGCTGAGAAGCCACGGATGTAGCACGTGTGATCCACAAACTACAGCGGTGTTCGCAGGTCCCTTAACACGGGGGCAGCCCTTCTTCCATTTCCACTTCAAACTTTGCAGCACTCTCTCATTGGCTACTGGTAAGCAGTCCCACAGCCATCCACCAACCACATCCAAGATCTTCACAACTAACTATTAACTCAGTACAACACTGCAGATGTACTGTTCAACACTCAGAGCACAGGTCTCCTACGATTCCCAAGCACCTGCATCCAAAAGTACTGTAAAACTCCAAGATTTCTACTTCCAGATTCATCTACATCCATCAACACAAACTACAGGTATGCATATGTTTTGTAATGCACACAGAAAATGAAAACTGCATGTTTGTTACCAAAGCATAGCAAGTACATTGATTGCATGCATATGAACAGAGTGCCTGCCACTTGCCCTGCATAAACTACTCAATTAAACTCTCATTTACCCCATTTCCTCACATCAACTGACAGTTACTTAAAGTGCTGTTTGCTTTCAAAGTTTTCTTGTACTGCCCACTAGTATAACAGCTGCAAACCACGTATTTCAATTTCAGCACCACTGTCTGTGATTTGCTTATAAAAACTACATTGGGAAACTTTGCACAACACACTGCCAGATCCTATGTGAAATTCCCATAATTCACAAAAAAGGCAAACTGCATGTATGTTAGGAAATCATGGCAAATACATACATTGCACAATTGACAAAATGCACCATTGGGAAGAAGGCAAAGAAATGCATGTGTACATTACAAACTGTGCTATCTGTAAATTTGGATAAATAAATGAAACAGAAAAGGATTTCTGCACTCATGTAGCAAGCATATATGCATGAGAAATTAACAATAGTCCACACACAGTAACATTTGCCTTTCCAATCTGTACATCTTTCTGCACTTTTTTACACTGCGCTATGACTTGCACTACCCCATTTCCAAAGCAAGTAGTGCAACATCTCACACACTTCAAAAGTGCAGCGCCATAGGGCACAGTTATCACTGCAGCACTGGCCCCCATACCAAGAATGCTGATGCTGTCAAGTCCCCACTAGTATGCAGTGCTGTACAATTGCACACACACACACACACACACACACACTATGGGCCTCATTACACGGATGGCGGAGAACCATGGCACTATTAGCGCCATGGTTCATGCCAGTAAAATACCGGCACCGCCTTGGCGGAAAGGGGAATTACCGCCCCATTCCAAGGTTGGCGGGGTGGTAATTCCCCCTTCCACCATTGCCCTTCCCCATTCCCATTTTTGTCCCATAGGGCATAATGGGAATGGGTAAGGCACTAATTACGGTACCGCAAATTGCGGTACCGTAATTAGCTTCCTGGGTCCCTTTGCGGGTTGGTTTTTAATGCCTGCAAAAATCAGGCGTTAAATTCCCCAACCCGCAAAGGGACCTCGTAGTAAGGCGGTAAGGATTTACCGGTAAAATACCGGTACCGGTAAACCCTTACCGCCATCCGTGTAATGAGGCCCTATCTCTTCCTGCCAACAGATCCTCCTCCAATCTAAAATAATGTGTTCTCCTACTGCTATTCCTGTACCATTAACACACATACCCACTAACATCCTATTTTTACAATCGCAGTGAAGAACCGCCTCCAAAAAGCCAGTGACGTCTCTGCTGGAAGATACAACCTAGAAGAAACCTACTATTCACATCCAACGAAGTAAGTGCAGTACTGTTGTAGTGTTCTGCCTGTTACTCAAAGTGTGCAGTGTTGTATCGTAGCCTAGACGATTTTATCCAACCCCACAGCACTCACTTCACCCTTATGCATTGCACCTAGCCAGGTCCACTGTTTCTATTGTAATCAGAACACCAGTATGTAAATACACACTAGTTTTATAAAAACATTGTAATGTCTTTACTTTTTCAAGAACATTGCACTGTCATACACACTGAAGTAAACATTTCCCTCAGGAACACTCACACATACCAGTACAACCTGCCCAACCAAAAGTAACAGCCCTTTGCACAATCACACTCCTCTATGTATACCGATCCTCAAATACAGAAACTCATTCACAGTACTTACAAATACATTGCACAACTTCCAAGCCCACCCTTTCCTTTTTTTCTCCAACAGACACAAGACAATGCCTACCAAAATGCAACCCTGTAGAAAACAATGCAGAAATACAGCAGATAAAACACAAACCACGCAAAATAGCCATCCACCTCCAGCAGAATTTGTATGCAAAGTTCAAACAAAACAGCAAATAGTCACTGAGCAATACAGAACCAGGTAGCAGGAAAAAAAGTGTGTCTTCTCTTCCAACATGTAAAAGTGAATGTATTAAGGAGAATGCAACTACCAGTAGTGCTAACACTACATCTACTAATGTTAATATAGCCACAAGTAAGCATTCCAAAACATTTTTTAAAAAGAATTCCACCATAGAATCCTTCAGAATCTTATAAAAAACATGAGAAAACACACTCAACCCTTAAAACTTGGAGCAGAAAACCAATCCTGGGCGCTCTCATAGACAGTATAGTGCTCCTCAAAAGGAAATCATTTATTAATTTTAAACCGAATGAAACCACTAACAAAATGATCTGGTAAACTACAAAAAGTACTTCACAACATAAGCAATATCAACATTGATACCTTTGCAAACGTCTGTGCAGGTGAGTGGATTCACACAACCAGCACAGAGCCTTACTTCAGTGAAGAGGCATACAAACAAGAGCAAACAAATCCAATTGCCATAGATAGCAGTGGCTGAGGGTATGAAAAGGTAGACAGTACCATTATGGCAGAAGAAAAGCTGATTGCAAGACTATCCCCAACAAACTTGCAATCAACTCTCCATTCCACCGAACCAATCCATCCCGTCTACAAATGGCTGTGCACCTCAATGTGTAACATATGAAAACAATCTTTGCGGCAGTTCCTCAATCAGTATGTGAAAGCCAAATACAAATTAAAAATGTACATTTTCCAAACCATGGTCTCCTGTCCTGTACGCAAATACACAGGACTATGAGGACATTCATTAGCCTGCAATTCCAGGCCTGCTTGCAAAAGCACCTTCCACCGCATCAAAATGTTTGCAACACACAATTCTACTATACCAAATCTCATTCAAAGATTGTATTATGCAAAAAGTCCTGCTTTAGCACTGCAGCATTTAAATCCCACTCTCGTACATTGCACAGCCAAAGACCTTCTGGAAGAAATGGACCACATCCAAAGCAAATATTTTGGATGTGAAGAGCACTTGCAAAATCCAGTCAATTTAGAAGAGAGTAGCAACAACCTTGCAGATGCCAACCTTCTATAAAACGCATACAAAAAAGAAATAGCAAAGTTAAAAAGCACATCTGCTGAAGTGTGAAATCAAGTATGTGTGTGTTGTTGCAGATCTTTTTATACAAAGAGCACCAAAACTGTAGATATAATGTACAAAATAGACCAAGAAGAATCCCAATGGTTCCAATTAGCTGTCTATCTTATAGCAGAAAACAAATACGAAATTACAGACCCCTTAATACTTTGCACATACTGCACTGGAAAACTTGACTAAAACTAAATGCCTTCACGGGCTATCACTAATAACCTGGAAATATTCCCACTTCCAAAACCACTCCAACAGCTTAATTTGTATGAGAGCATTGTAATCCAAACAGTACACCCATTTCAAGCGATAATACGCCTTCAACCAAAAACAGCCAAGTTGCCTCCTTCTGAATTACTGAAAGGCATGCGTGGCAAAGTAGTTTATTAGCCTTTAGATCTTAAACAAAATGTAGACACTCTGGAGGGCAAGGGCCAATAGATCAATCTTTGATTATCCCAGTGAACGGTGTACCTACAAAAGACACAAAAATTTGGCAGCAACTAGTAGACTTAAACAAAGTTACAGATGCCCTGCAATATCTTAAAGAGAATAATGAATGCTACAAAGAAATAAAAATTGAAGAAACCCTGATAGAAACCACTGAAATAATTTAGGATTCCTCATCAACTGGCCAATTTGAAATGTTAGATCCTACTACAGCCTCCAATATTTTAGACCAGTATACAATTCACCAACTGCACTCCAAAGACACCATAGGCAATGCACTAGAAACATGTCAATTGCGGCAAGCCAAAGGATATACAATCAGTATATGGGGAAAAAAGTGTAGAAGCACAAGCCTTTCCTCTATTCTTTCCTACCGGAAAAGGTGGAAGGTATGATGAAAGATGCAAACAAATAATAACATCAGAATACTGCTCTTTACGAATGTATTCTGAAGACCCCAGATTCAGACAAAACATTGAATACATATTCCACCTCCTCTTTGAACGTGAACTAGCAACTCTGTTACAGAGATGCACACACATTGAAAATAGGTTGCAATTTTTAAAGATGTTTGCTACGCAGCTACTTCAAAAGGTGCAAGAGAAAGATGAAGTTTTACAATCAAGTAGTACAAATCTCTTGGCAAACATGAGTGGTATGAAGGAATACTGGTTCCAACATCACACAGATGTACGGTGTATGCAACACAACCTTGGCCCACCCCCATGGTTTGTCCCTTTAATTTGTGCAGAGTATGCATGGGAATACTTACACGATTTCCTACGCATAGCAAATGAAAAGCAGGGATAGACATGATAACACCAGGAGAACTCTGCTCTTTTGACCCTGTAAATGTGTCAAGATACTAACATCACTGTTTTATTGCCATGCTGCACTTCATCTGTAATAAAAACAATTCCTCCCCTTGGAGAAGTGCAGCACTTATTTTGGAGAAAATAATATGAATCCAGAGGAGCACCACACATCCACATGCTTTTGTGGATTAAAGATGCTCCTAAATCTGGACAGGACAGTGATGCCAGTGATGTTTTGCAGTTCATTCACGAATATGTGACTTGTGAAATACCTTCAGAAAGCGCTCATAGTGACCTACATGCACACATTTTACGGTTTCAAAGCACAAATGTGGCAAATATTATCGGCGCAGATATAAAAACAAAGGCAAATACTACACCAAATACCGCTTTTGTTTCCCTAGACCAGTTTCAGAAAAAGGACATGTAAACAGCTTCATGTCTTCTGTTAGACACAGTGTGAAAGCAAATCGCCTAAGAACACATACTGCATTAAAAGAACTGAAGCATCAAAGTACAACAATGATTACAATGCAATCATTGCCCTCCTGTGGAATGCAAACATAGATGTGTAGTACACTCCAGACCATTTGACTGCAGTTGCATGATATGTCACAGCCACTTAACCAAAGCTAGAAAAAACAGAGCTAATAGACCTCTGGATTGACATATCATCTGACAAAACACTGTCACAAAAATGAGACCGCTCTGGCATAGAAAAGCTCTTCCATAGAGAATGTGGCTGCTACGAAGCCACAGACCATTTAACTGTCACAGCCTTGTATGGGAAATCTGAAAACATAGTCTGGCTAAGCCTTGGTCCTGCTGCAACCAGAAAGAGTTCTCAAATCGTACCAAGACATAGAAACAATTGCCAAAAACGATCCCAACAGCCAGGACAGTTTGAAAAACTATTTAATGGACACATACTACTCAAATCGGAGTACTGCTTTGGAAACCATGTGTCTATATCATAAAGCCCAAAACTTCTCATACAAAAATAGTATTATACCAGATGAGAAAAAAGTTAAATACATAGTCAAAGGTTGTGAGGGCAGCCTGGTTAAACTTACCAAATACAGCCTGGTTAACAATATGAAGCCATCATTGAAATCTCCTCAATATAGAGAACTTTACTACATTTCCCTACTGCAACTTTTTAAACCATGGCGAAAAGAAGATTTAGTGGACACCCCTGCCTCATTTGAAGATGCTTTCAATGCAACGGAAAGCACTGTAACATATATAAACTTCAAACAGAATAAAAACATGTTGGACTATGAACGCTATCAAGAAGAATTTCAAGTACAACTAATGTAGACACTCTTGAGAGCAGTCACCCTTCTCTTACAGGAAGCCAACACCACTTGGACAGCCACTCCTAGTAAATGAGGCAGAATTAGCCATGACTGAAGTAGAAAAAACCATGTGTCAGTATAAGAAATCTGAAGAAAACTTTGCTCTAGTGACATCACAACTGAATGATATGATATGGCATTTATAACACGCCTATACACAAGTCTTTCAAGGTGCGACGAGACAGAGAGTGGGGACAAAGGGAAGAAAAACAACGATCCTACTAGGCAGGTGTCATTCAGATCGCACAAGTGCATGGGAAGAGGGGAAGGGAAAGTGCAAGGGGAAAGGCAGAGGGGAAAGTGCAGTACAGGGGTAGTAGCATAACAAGATAAATAATAAGGGCCAGCTGGTGGCAAGTGCAAGGTAAATGCAGGCAAGTGCTGGGAGGGGGGCTGTAGGGATACAGAGACAGTCCCGCAGTCCAGGGGTTGCCAAGGAGGCAGAGCAGGGGGCAAGTGAGAGTGGCCCAGTGCAGATTCAATGCAGTTTCAATCAGGAATTTAGCAGGGGAAAGGGGGAGAGAAAGCAGAAGCAAAGAGGAAGGTTTTGAGGTACCTCCGGAACCGGAGATGGTTCTCCTCAAGTTTCAGGCAGGCAGGAAGGCTGTTCCAGATGGAGGCCCCAGCCGAGGAGAGAGATCTACCCCCAACTCGTTTCTTGGAGAAGCGGCTGACCCTGAGGGAGTTGGAGGCGGCTGAGCGAAGCGCTTGAGAAGGAAGATATTTGGGAAGAGAGAGTTAAAGGTATTTCGGCCCCAGGCCCCAGAAGGCCTTGTGGACAATGCAGAGGGTTTTGAACTTAATCCTCGCAGCCACTGGGAGCCAGTGCAGAGATTTCAGTCCTGGAGAGATACGGTCCCTGGGCTTGAGGCCAAGGACAAGTCTTGCAGTCCTATTCTGGATGTGCTGCAGAGGGCGGAGAGTAGAGGCAGGCAGATTTAGATAGAGGCTGTTACAGTAGTCCAGATTAGAGAGTACCAGGGCTCTGGAGACAGTTAGCTTCTGGGGGAAGGAGAGGAAAGGAAGAACTCCTCTGAGGAGGCGCAGCTGGTAGTGTGACTTCTTTGAGACATCAGAAATGTGAGGAGAGAAGGAGAGTGTGGAGTCGAAGATGACCCCGAGGTTTTTTGCCTTGCAGGTAGGAGCAGGAAGAGGGCCAAGAGAGGCCGGCCAAAGAGCTGCAGGGAAGGAGGGAGTGGGTGTGCCGATGAGTAGAATCTCGGTCTTACTGGCATTAAGGCAGAGGTCATTGGCGGCACACCACTCCTGGATAGCAGCGTAGCATTTTCCTAGAAGTAACTAAAGAAATTGAACATTGCGTTCAGCATGAAATAAAACTTTTACCTGTTGCAACTACTAACCTCTACTCATGTATCTAAGTGGTCAAGGTGGTTAGGCAAAACATTCTTAATAAAAATCAGCAAGCTCATCTAACAATTTCAGCTGTTTTAACTGCCCCCACAGGTTTTGCTGCCTACAACATAGGTGATGTTGCTTTACACTGATTGCTACTCCTTCCAGTAGAACACCAAAACAAATTAGACTACTACAAGCTTTCAGCAGAAGCTGCTATGGAGCTACGCAGAGTTTGAATCAAATGGAAATGCTCCTAATAGATGACCTGAGCATGGTCTCCAACCTAATGTCAGCTTTGATTCACCTCAGATTTCAAAGGACTATGAAGAACTCTTTGTAGGAAAACACATTATTGTTTTCGGAGATCTTCTTCAATTAACACCAGTAAAAGGTGAACCTATTTTTAAACCTTAGGACACAAGCTGTACCATAACAAACTTGGCAGCATAGGAAATATAAATCTCTGGCAACATTTCCAACACAGAACTAACTGAAAACATGCGTCAGTCTGCAGACCTCGCCTATGTTAACATTTTGAAAGGCATTTGGATTGGTGTTCTTTTTAAGGAAGCACAGTCTATCTTAAATAGCAGATGCATCCATGAGCTATAGGTACATAACACATCGGCTACTGATGTCATAGAACAATTAGCACACAAAAATGTAAAATGTTTGTCCTCAAATCCAACCCTAGCAAGCTGAGCACAATTCAATGAAACAATGTTGAAAAAGAAATGCAACAATAGAGAAAATGGACCTACGTGCACGGTATGACAGTGCCTATGTGTCAACACGCCACAGCACGACTAAATAGCTTAGAAAATTGTATCTCCAACACAGCTGGTTTGGAGACAATTTTAACATTGTGTTTAAACTGTAGAGTACTGCTAAAGCGTAACCTTGACGTAGAGCAAGGTTTAGTTAATGGAGCACTTGGTACAGTTGTTAGCTTCCAGATATACCCACGTGACAGCATTCAGTTTGTCAGCATCCACTTTGACAAACTTTCAGATGTTTAAAAGGATTGGACGCTCAACAGCCTGATTCCTTCTTTTCAAAGACATGTATGTATGCAGAAAACAGTTTTCTGTCTCTTGCATACGGAGTTGCTATTGATACATTTCAAGGTCTAACCCTAGATCAAGCACTGATTGACATTGGCAGCACAGTCTTCAAAGAAGGCATGCGTTATGTAGCACTGTCATGCCTACTTAAACTTGAAGGACTATTTCTAGTCAATTTTGATGCAAGCAAAGTCGAGGCTGACGTTCCTTGCATCATAGAGTACAACAGACTACGTGCACTCTACACACCCCATCTCAAAATGTAATAAGGTCCGCAAAAAGGCAGACTTTGTCAAAGAAAACCAGTGCAAACACAACTTATATGTGATCTCTCAACAGTACCACCAGAGAAATTGAAAGCAGCTGCGACTCCATAAATTACCACAACTACAGAAGGCAAATTCATACCCAACAGCACAAACAAAGAGAAGTACCTCTTCAAAAAAGGCACAAGGACTTCCATCAAATGACTCAAACACAGAACTGTCTGGTCCATTCAAAGTTTCCAATACAACTGGTGTAAATGGCTATGCAAATGTAGCAATCAATGTTCTATTTCAATTGCCACTAATTGTTGAAGACATTTACTTAAACGGCACAGACCAGTTGTGTTTGCAAATGCTACTCCTTCATAGAAATGCAACAAACAATCCTGACAACACGTAGTGTCTCAGGAATAAGACAGGAATTGGACTACTGTGCAAGTAGTATGAAACCCCTGATTACCGGCTGTGGCCGCGTCATGGGCATGACTTAGCATCAGGCTCCGGAATGAGGTAGGTGCCACCCACTAGTCACATCCAGAGATGTATCTGCGTACCAAAAAACTGTTTTGTATTCAGAACATTTTGGGAAACTTCATCAACACCCGCAGATCCTCTTTCTAACGAAATCTGTTTCGGTCAGAGGAGAATTCACGGGGTCTTCAATGTGTTGATAACATTTCCCGGTTATCGGATCCCCTTTTTGTGCCATGATCAAATCAGCATCTGGGGTCTCCTTACTCCACTGGGCAGTTGAGAGTTCATTTTGGGCAAATGTTTGGGACCTGGTGACAGCAGCGAGCTCGATTTCCCTCAACAGGGACTCAATCTCCAGGAGATCCCCGTGGGTGGCTCCGATTTTGGCCAATGCGTAATGCTCATTTCAAACACTACTTTGTCATCTGACGGGTTGTCTTTGATGATATCCTCGTCAGTGACATCAGTCAATCTGTATCCTTCCCCAATAGCAATCACTGTTCTCCATGGTCTGCCCTCATCATCAAATCATTCGAGCATGGCCAATTCCCCTCGCACTATGGCTGCCTGTAATTCTAAGGGAAAAACCTGTACCTCTAGGTTTGTTCCTTGTGTCGGGACCGGTCCTTCTACGACCACATTGATGTTTCTCTGATATCAGGCAACCGTCTCCTGTGTAAAGGTGCTGAAATCCAGGGAAAGGAGTGCGGTGTCCACATGTCATGTAGCTAGTAATGTCCGGAGGGTCATAACAAGTAACCATGTCAAATTTGGTGCAGATTGGTGAAACTGTGGAATTGCATAAGGAGCAATGCTTCACCAAGCCACAAACCCACAAACCAATTTTGACTTGTGCTGAAATCCAGGGAATGGGGTGGGGTGTCCAAACGACATAATATGATATGATAGTTTATTTATATAGCTCCGATACATAATGTGTTTTTTCAAAGCGCTTCAAGGCAAGGAAGGGAAAATCCAATGGCATTCTTACAGGGCATGAACAGTAAGGATGTGAAATTAACTATCGTACTCGGCCTGAAGACATTTCAGATAGTGCAAGTGCTAAGACATAGGAAGGGAGGGGGAGAGTGGGAAGGAAATGGAAACAGACAGGTGACTACTGTACTGGGCCTGACAACATTTCTGGCAGAGCCAGAGAAAAACAAAAGGTGAAGGAGAGGGCTGCAGAAAGAGAGGGGAGGAACAAAACAACCAACTATCATACTAGGCCTGAGGACATTTCAGATAGTGCTGGGGGGAACAAGTAAGGGAAGGGGGAGGAGACAGACAAGTTTTTGCTACCATACTAGGTCCAGGGGCAATTCTGATAGAGTAAGTGCATAGAAGAAAGTAAGGGGAGGAAGAGAGGAGATAGGAAAAGGGAGAGGAGGAGACAACAGAGATTAAGTAGTCAAAAAGAGCAGAGCAGCAAGAGGGGAGAGCAAATCCAGGGGCAATTCTGATAGAGTAAGTGCATAGAAGAAAGTAAGGGGATGAAGGGAGGAAATAGGAAAAGGGAGAGGAGGAGAGAACAGAGATTAAGCAGTCAAAAAGAGTGGAGAAGCAAGAGGGGAGAGCGAATACAATTGCAGAAGTCAGTAGTAACAGATAATGTTGCAAGCGAGGATAAAAGATGAAGATGGGAACAGCATGATTCAGGGCCACCATGAGTACACGATGCAGAGGAAATCCAGCATGAGAGTTAAGAAAGGGTGACGCACCGTGAAACAATGAAGTCCATAAAAGTCAAGTCTGGCATTGGCCACAAGACGGTGATGGTCAAACCAGAATGTATCAGGACAGACTCCTGCAGAAGTAGGAGGGAGGGCGAGCAGAGTAGAAGAAACAAGCAAAACAGTAATGTAGCCAGTAATGTTCGCAGGGTCCTAACAGGTAACTATGCATAATTTGGTGCAGATTGGTGAAACTGTGTGGAATTGTATATGGAACAATGCTTCGCCACAAATCCCGCTATTAACAAACACATTTTGACTTTTATATAGATAGATATGTTTTAGCAGTCTAACCGAAACCCGTTTTACCTTTTTTGCAAAGGGGAAAGCGATGCTGTGTATCTTAAAATAAACAGCTTTTGTAATGGATGTCTTCCAAACAATCAGTGAATTGTGAAGCATTCCTTGTTATAATATGGATTATATGAAACAACTTGTATGGGTTTATGAACCTGTCAAACGTTTATCTGAATAATAAAATAAGATACCTACATGTGAAGGTTGTGTTTTACAAATTAAATAAAATTTCAACTCAAAGTTGTATTGTATTATACTTGTCATTTGTATACCACCAATTTGTTGGAGGTCCGGGTCCCGATTATGATGCGTATGTGTATTTGGCTGAAAAAAGGCTTAGCAGGGCTAGCCATGCTCTGGTAGAAAAGCAACCCTTGTAGTCAGGAATGTGGATGGGTGCTGAGAAGAATAGGGGTGGTGTCACTGCTAGAGACTCGCTATGTGTGCAGCTTGCCTGGATTTATCATAGGACTGTGCTGCATTCGGCTGCCAGAGGTGCTGAGGTGTAGTCTGGTGTAAGTAGGTGGTGCATATATCTGAACAGCACAAACCCGTTTTTTGTCATAGTCCTTTCTGTATAATAATGTGTGTGGTTGGCCATGCCTGCGGCATGTGGAGTGGTGTATTATATGCACCATGGATGCACTTTGATGTTAGGGCGCCCGTTCAGGTATTTGGCTTCTTCTGTTGGATTTTGCGGTTGTGATAGAAAATGGTTGGCAGCAACAACAGTCTATGCTCCAACTAATCGACTCAGGATGTGCCCGGGTTGTGATTCCAGATTCTTTATGTGGGTTAGGTGTGTGATTGGGGTGGAGGTGGCATTGGTTCTAGAACTCCATTGTTTCTCTACTACTGTAGTTTTCTGTTGGTTTGCCTGGTGCAGTCATTCATCAATCCTGTGACATTACATAGCTAGTGGAGTTTGAGGGAAGGCAAGGTCCTGAAAGGTGTATGAAAGTGTATGTTCTGGGCCACACAAACGCAGCCGGCACCATCGGGTGTTCGGAGAAAACAGTTGGTGATGCAACAAATGCAACCGGCACCATCTGGGTAGACTGTTTATATACTTAGCATGTATTGGGTTTTCAGTATAGTGCAGTAACATTTAAGGGACAATTTACCATACGGGCAATTTTTGCACCTCAAAAGGAACAGCAAAACCAGCATTTGAAGCAGAGGTTAAAAACCTTACTACCAAACTGAGACAGAGAGGATACCCCAAGAAATTGGTGAAAAGATCTGCCAAGAGAGCGTCCAATAACAAACAGGACACCCTTTTAGAAGACAAGAATAAACAACCTGCTAATGATCGCCTGGTATGTGTTAATACATTCACAAATCTAAGCCTTAAAATCAATCAAATAGTGAAGAAAAAGTGGAAAATCTTTGAAAGGGGAAATTCAGAAATGCCTACCCCCATGTTTGCATATAAAAAATCAGCAACGATAGGCAACAGAGTTAGCAGTAGTAAACTCAAGGCCAGCACAACAAAAGTGACAAGTTTGACTCAAACCTGTGGTCTCAATCCAATTGTAGGACATTATCCATGTGGAGGTTGCATGATGTGTAAGTTAACACAAAAGACCAAAGAAGTAAATATTGGATTACCAAATATGTGGCAGCAAAAACAGCTGACAAATTGCAATTCAGAATACGTCATATATATGATTAGCTGTCCCTGTAACAAGCAATATATAGGAAAAACAAACAGAAAAGTAAAAGTCAGAATGCAAGAACATAAGAGCTGCCTAAAGAATAAAACAACTAATGCACCTCTAGTTAAACATTTTATGGAAGCCAAACATGGTTTTGAGGATTTTAAATGGACCATACTATTGATGATATGAGGCCATGATCACTTTACTAAAAGTAGAATCTTACTGGAAAAAGAACAAAGATTAATTTTTTTAACACAGAGCGACAAGAAGGGGTTAAATGAGTCCATCGAGTGGTTGAAGGTTTAAACTACATAGAAATGGTATATAAACCCGAGATACCGCCCCTAAACACGTGTGTAAAAAGCAAAATATAAAATATCAATAGACACTAGCCCTACAGTAATTTTTCTAATAACTCTCCGCTGAGAGTATGAGTGAAAAACACTATCAACACAAAAATAGGACTAGTAAGGCCAAGGGGGGTTTTTCGGATTACTCCTAAAAGATACACTAAAGATGGCACCCAATTTGGCGTTTTCCGGCGTTTTCCGGTGATGGCCTGTATTAACATAGATGCATACACCAATGGCAGATGCGAGAATACGAGTAAGGATTTACACTTTATGTGTAAAACTAGGATTGAAAGCGCCAAGAAAGAGCGCACATGCGTCTATCTATATGCGAGCCCTGCATCAAGTTAAAGGTAAAATAGCCCTATTGGTATAACAACCGAGCTACCATTCCCCACTTAAATATTCACACCCACCGGTTTTCAATGTTTAGTTTGGGTTTCCCGTTTCTAGTGGTGACACTGATCCGGTACCCGCACGAAGACTAAGGATCATCTGTGCATCCAATACCCTGCCACGAGGAATTATCGCCCGGTTGGGACCTTGATCTACCTCTACGATCCTTGTTTAAAGGTAGGCATTATTTCCCCTTACTACGTTAAAACAATCGGATCACAATATTATGGGGCTGAGTGATACCGTATGGTTAATTAATATTTTACCCATGGAAATTATGAGCTTTCCTGTTTCTCTTTTTTCTAAAGAAACTTTTAAATTTTTTTTTTTTAAACTTTAAAAAACATTATGATTTGTATCTGAACTCTGACCAATTTAGAGGAAAGCATAATCTCACGACTCCCTAATTTGATGATTTGAATCACAGGAACCTAAGGAATAACTCTCACTTCCTGGAAGAAAAATGCCCAATTAATGTGGACCTTTTCTATTCACCAACGGAGTGTCTACACTAGGACGGACATGTAACTAACCTATTCTGTTTGTCCCCCAACATTAGTGTTGTTACCAAAACCATAACGGAAATACTGATTCTGGCTGTTTTTGGTTTTGTCAACAGCTACTTCAACAATCAAAATTCGTTTTTAAATTAAAGTTTCTCCAACCAGAGAAGAACACAGTCCAATTGCTTGATCACTCTATTTTACTGCTCCTCAAGAAAGTCCCACCACTTGCCTTAGAGGACTGAAACATGTTGAGTTGACAATCTAATAGTAAAATCAGATTGTGTTAAAACATCTAGAGATCCATCAAGATCAAAAACCTATATCAATTAAGGATGTATAGCAAAGGATACAAATTGAAAACTTAAATGGTTGTATTTACACATGCGTCTATCGTTTTAGAATAATTGTGTTTGAAACTTTTATGTCATTGTCATATTTGTGTATATTTTAGAGTGTCTGTAAATGAATTTTATACGTACCATGTCTTCCTTACTAATGGGAGTTCTTTTACCAAATAACCCATAATAAAGTTTATATTATTGAATGTAATTCGGGGGTGAATGAGTAGCTGTTGACAATCCATTCTCCTACCTTCTTTATACTTTACTAGTGCAGTAAAACGCCAGGTTTTGAGGGCTTTTTTGAAGGAGAGGTAGTTTTCGGGGCAGCGGATTTGCAGAGGAAGAGTGTTCCAGATGGTGGGTGCTAGGATAGAGAAAGCTGAGCTGCCAACTCTGGTGGAGTTGTGTGGTGGAATAGTCAGCAGGAGAGCTAAGCCCAATGTGAAGTTACTGGGCGGCCGGTATTGGGTGATTTTATTCTGAAGCAACTCAGGTCCCAAATGATAGAGTGCTCGGTGTGTGATGCACATGGCTTTGAAGGTTGCTCTTAGGCTAACTGGGAGCCAGTGCAGAATTCTGACTGCGGGGGTGATGTGTTCCCTGGGCGAGGAGCAGTCTGGCTGCTGAGTTTTGAATACATTGAAGTTTCCTGATCTGGCATGCTGGGACACCAAGATAGATGGAGGTTGGCGTAGTACAGGCGGGAGATGATAATGGCCACTATTGTGGAAACTCTTTCAGGGTACAAGAGGCACAGAAAGATTTGTTTTAGGATGCATAGGTGGAAGTGGCAGGTTCTGGATACAGAGTTGATGTGCTTGGAGAGGGATAGGTCTGTGTTCATGGTGCATCCAAGATTTCTTGTGGAGGGGGCAGATGGGGCTCCAAGGGCAGGCGGCCTGGTAAAGTTTGTGGGATCAAAGCAGTTTTGCCCCATATTTGGATCTCTGATTTGCCCGGGCTGAGGATTAGGTGGTTGTTAGTCATCCAATGGTCGATATCTAAGAGACAAGAGGCTTGGAATTTGGGGATTTGAAAATTATCTGTGTATCATCTTCGTAGTTGTAGCAAGTAAAGGTGTGTGAGTGGATGAGGGCTGGTAGTGGATTTAGATACAGGCTGAAAGGGAGGCTCCTTGAGGCACCCCCTTTGTGACTGGGTGGGGGGCCAGAGGACAAAGGGGGAAGGAGAACTCTATAATTGGTTGTCAGCTGGGATGCAGCGTTGTCTTGCTTGCTCGAAGGTTACAGGGATGGCAGACAGCACTGCTGGATGGTGTCAGGGAGTCCATGCTTAATAGCTCAAGGCCACAATGCATAGTGTTGAAGAGGAAGTGACAAGTGTCATCCATACTACAGCCACCCCCTTCGTAGTACCCGGTACTTTCACACCAAAGTATGTGACGTATGAAGAACAAATAAACCAGCAAAGAGCAGCGGTTGGGCTCTGGCCAGTGCCTATTAGAGTAACAGCACCCATTGAAGTACCGACACCTAAGAAAACCTGGACAGTAAGGTACCCATTGAGAAAACCATATCTGCAGTCAAGACAAAATGACGGTTGCCAGAATGGAATACCCGAAGAAGCCAAGAAGATAATAAAGGAAGACGAATGGTGATGTCATAATATATCGGACAGACACACACATAGATGATATAAGACCAGAGAATGCTGATGGAAAACAAAGTCAAAAGGAGATACTATAGATAAATTACATCTTGAACCCAAGATGAAGAAACTTATGCCATATACATGATGAAGATATTTAGTTATTTTAAGCGTGTACAGATGCAAGAAACCGCAAGAAGCAAAGAAATTGTGCAGCTTGCTTATGCTTAACCCTTTAAGTGCCATGAGTCCCCCCCCCCCCCCCCAGTGCCAAGGCCTTTTTTGGTGATTTTGGTATGTCACCATTCAATGCTTTGTAACTTTTTTGTTACATGCGATATCTCAGCCAAATTTGGCCCCTTTTTTCCCACATGTAGGCGGTCGTAACGCCATCCAGGAATCCTAGGTTGCTGTAGGAGGGTGAGAGAAAATAACCAAAAAGGGTGAAAATGTTGTGTTTTTTCAAAAAATGCCAATAAAATGATGTACAAAGAAGCCTGTGGTTTTTCCCCTGTAAGAGCTAGGAACAAATGGTTTGCTGTGCTGAATTCCCCAATTTCCTCGTTTTCAATAACAGGTTGAGTGGAAACAAAAACAAAGTATTTTGATGTGGTTATCAACCATTTTGTGAGAGGTAGGCGATTTTGCCCATTTTTGCCAATTGGACATGCATGGACGGAATGGAAGAAAAGGGTAGGAAAGCCGAATTGGTGGACAGAAAGGCATACATTTCTGAAAAGTAGACAAAATTCCAAGTTTAGGAAGGGGTGATTTGCCCAGGTCGGGCAACAACTAGGTAGTGGGAAATGCCATAGTTTGGGGGAAAAGCAGGAAAATGACTGAAACAAAAGGTATGTGGTGGACATGGTTGGCTTGGTACAGCAATGGCTTCTATGAATTTTGAGAAAAACAATGCTCCACTACATTCCCCCGACTCTTGCAGTTAGGAAAGCACACATTTATTGTAGTGTTTCACAAAACAAGCAATACCACAAGCCAAACACTGAGCCATGGTACACAGGAAGTTTATGCTTATGGCCTCAACAGACGTATTTAGCATGTGTAAATCAGGAAAACCAATGTGGTGAGGAACGGCAAGCATACATTTTCTGAAAGTGCACAGGCAGACCTTTTCAAGGGTAGGAGACTTGTCCAGGTTACAAAAGTGTATGGTGCCTAAAGCAGCGACTAAATGTAGGGCACATTTGGGAAATGAAAGGGTTGTGTGACAAAGGGCACCAGCAAATGGTTCGAAGCATTATGAAAACCACACAAACACAACAAATGTCATACCTTCCCGCATTCCCTCACGTGTCCCGATGAAAACGGGATCTCACATTTGAGGGTGCACCTACCTGGGCGCCAAGGGGAAAGCCTAAAAGACCCCTAACCCCAAGTCTTTTCCAACAGTTAATTTCACGATTTTTGCAGACGGCCACAACATACAGATTTGTACCTCGGGTGTGCAAGCCACCAAGGAAAACAGGGAACCCCATGCATTTCCGAAAAGAGGACACCCGTGGGAATCCGCAGAGTTTGACTTGCACAAATCGGCCCAGAATTTATTACACAGAAACCCCGGCAAGGTCCAAAATGTGGCGAAAAAAAACATTTTCCGCACATTTCACTCGGCTCACCCACTGAAACATGCCGCCAACAACACCCCGTCCTGCGTTCTCACAGGTGTCCCGATGAAAACGGTACCTCACATGTGTGGGTGCACCTAACTGGGCGCCAAGGGGAAAGCCTAAAAGACCCCTAACCCAAGTCTTTTCCGACAGCTGAATTTCATGATTTTTCCAGATGGGCACACCATGCAAATATGGGTCTCGGGTGTCCAAGCCACCAAGGAAAACTCGGAACACCATGCATTTCTGAAAAGAGGACACTTGTGGGAATGCACAGAGGTCTGACTTGCGCAAAGCGGGCCAGAATTTATTACCCACAATCCCTGACAAAGTGTGATATTTGGTGGGGAAAAAACACAATGTTGACTTTGTCGGGGGTTCTGGGTAATACATTCTGGCCCGCTTTGCGCAAGTCAGTCCTCTGTGTATTCTCACGGTGTCCTCTTTTCAGAATTGCATGGGGTTCCCTGTTTTCCCTGTTTTCCTTGGTGGCTTGGACACCCTAGGCCCAAATCTGTAGGTTGTCTCCCCAAACCCTTTGGAGGTTATAAGTGGTGTAGCCTTTTTCCTTTTGCACACACGTGAGGTACCGTTTTCGTCGAGACACCTGTGGGAATGCGGAAAGGTATGACATCTGTTGTTGGCAGTGTGTTTCGGTGGGTGAGCGAAATGTCTGAAAGTTGTGTTTTTTTACCCCCAAATTTGGACTTTGCTGGGGGTTCTGAGTAGTAGATTCTGGGCCAATTTGCGCAGGTCAGACCTCTGTGTATTCCCACAGGTGTCCTCTTTTCAGAAATGCATGGGGTCCCCTGTTTTCCATGCAGGCTTCAACACCCTAGGCCCAAATATGTAGGTTGCCCACATGAACAAAATGTGCTGTGCCGAAAGGTTTGGGGGTCACCAGTGGGTTACCCTTTTCCTTTTGCGCCCCAGGTAGGTGCACACACACATGTTCAGTACCGTTTTCATCGGGACATGTTTGGGGACGCGGGAAGATAGGCCATGTGTTGTTGGCGGTGTGCTTCGGTGGGTAGCCAATGCAAAATGTCTGAGAATTGTCTTTATTTCCAGCCAATTTCAGAGACATTTCCCTCTGTCCACTCACGGAAACAGGTCGCAAACAATAAATGCCATACCTTCCCACGTTCCCATAGGTGTCCCGACAAAAACGGTACCTCACATGTGTGGGAGCACCTACCGGGGCGCAAAAGGAAAAGGGTAACCCACTGGTAACCCCAAGCCTTTCGTCACAGCACATTTTATTTGTGTGGGCAACCTTCGGATTTGGGCCTAGGGTGTCGAAGCCAGCTAGGAAAACAGGGAACCCCATGCATTTCTCAAAAGAGGACACCCGTGGGAATCACAAGATGTCTGACTTGCGCAAATCTCCCCGTAATGTATTACCCACAAGCCCCACCAAAGACCCACATGGGAGAAGGGTGCCCAAGGACAGGGATATTACCGCCAACTTTGCTGGAGCTCTGGCTGGCATGCGTTACATCTTCTCCCCACCAGGGAGTCCCGGAAGTGTGCCAATACCTCCCCGAAGGGAAAAGCTGTAATGCAGCCCAGCCGCAACTCCAGGACGGTTGGAGGTGATGTCCCTGGCCTTGGACATCCATGTACTATGTGGGTGTATGGTCCCCTAAGCACAGCGGCAGCTCCATGGAGCACGGCAGGATCCCCATTCCTCCTCGGAGGTGACTTGGGAGGCAATTTGTGGCCTGCCCCTGCAATTGTGTCCCAACCCACCAAAATATCTGCCTAGACAGCCAATAACCATAGAATAATAAAAAAACAGTACTCAGATGACGTTGCAGCTGCTCGCGTAGAAAAAACTGTAAACAAAACAAAAAACATGTTACCTATGATCACACTATGCTAAACAAATCAATACTTTTCAAGCATGTTCCCCCCCTTGCAAGCCATCCCTGGTGGTCTACTGAACCACACCCCCCAGTGAAAACCCATTTTCCGCTTCCTACGGGCAGCAGATATCTGCCCCCAGGAAGGGCTGCATGAGGTGCCCCCCCGCATACTCCATTTAGGGTGGGTGGAGAAGCCCACGTCAAAACCTTGGGTGGGCCCCCCCAATGGATGGGGAAATAGGGTTTGGGCACCCTGGAGGCAGATTGGCATACCAATGTGCCCACCTGTGCCAAGGGAAGTTTGGTAAACAAAGAAACAAATTGAAAATGGCAGGCTGCACTTTAGGGGGGGCTGAGGGGCACCCTAAACCACTGGAAAATTTTGAAATGTAATGGGGGGTGCACCTCTCCACCCTCACCCCAAATGGAGGGGCGGCGCACCACTCCATTGTGGGTGGAGGGGAGGGGGTCACCACCCTTTCCCATTAGAAAATTCTCTGTCAGCTTGGGGTGCCCCACAGCCCCCCCCTAAAATGCGGTCTACCATTTTCACTTTTTTCCTTTGGTAACCCAACTCCCCGTGGCGCACCAGGGTGCCCAAACCTTACTGCCGCAACCACTGGGGGGCCTGTCCCACAATTTCTGGTGGCCATCTTCCCCCTCACCCCAAAAGGGTGGCAGGGGCACCTCATGCAGGCCTCCCTGGGCCTCCTACAAACGGCTGAGTGAGGTACCCCCCCTCCATTTGGGGTGGGGGAGGAGAGGGCCACCGAAAATTGTGGGACAGGCCCCCCAGTGGGTAGGCCAGTAGGGTTGGCGCATCCTGGGGCCAGATTGGCACACCAATGTGCCCCTCTGCGCCAAGGCAAGTTTGGTAAAAAAAGAAATGAAAATGGCAGGCTGCACTTTACAGGTGCTGAGGGGCACCCTACACCACCGGGGAATTTTGTAATGTGAAGGGGGGTGCATCTCTCCACCCCCACCCCAATTGGAGGGGCGGCGCATCTCATGTAGCCCTCCCTGGGGGCAGATAAGGGGGGCTGTCCTGCACTCCTACCTGGGCTCAGGTGTCCCTTCCTAGGAGCAGATGTCTGGCCCCCGGGAGGGCTGCATGACATGGCCCCCACTCCATTGTGAGTGGGGGAGGGGGTCACCACCCCTGACCATTAGAAAATTCCCTGTCGGTTTGGGGTGCCCCATAGCCCCCTAAAATGCGGTCCACCATTTTTACTTTTTTCCTTTGGCAACCCAACTCCCCTTGGTGCAGAGGAGCACATTGGTGTGCCAATCTGGCCCCAGGGTGCCCAAACCTTGCTGCCCCACCCACTCGGGGGCCTGTCCCACAATTTCTGGTGGCCCTCTCCTCCTCTCCCCCTCACCCCAAATGGGTGGCGGGGGCACCTCATGCAGACCTCCCTGGGCCTCCTACAAACGGTTGCGTGAGGTACACCCTCCTCCATTTGGGGTGGGAGGGAGAGGGCCACCAAAAATTGTGGGACAGGCCCCCCAGTGGGTGGGGCAGTAAGGTTTGGGCACCCTGGGCCCTGATTGACACACCAATGTGCCCCTCTGCACCAAGGGGTGTTGCCGCCCCGCACTGTGAAGACATCCCTAGTGTCTAGTGGCATTGCTGCCCACAGATCGGGCCCGATCCGTGAGCAGCAATGCTGTCACACAAGGTATCGTTGTAAAGGGGAGAATCTACCCTTTCCAGCGACACCTGCCTTGATCTCCGGCTTGAAATACAGTTGGAGATCAAGGTGGAGACTCACCTTGTGTCTTCACTGCGGCAGCCGACGTGAAACTGAAGTCAATCCAGCCCGCTGGCAGTGAAGGTGGACCTCCCCCCTCACATAGCCCGGGGGTTTGATTACTGTTAAAACAAGGTGCCAAAAAGCACGAGCTATCTCGTCCTTGGCACTACGGTGGTAATGTCAAGGACGAGATATCTCGTCCTTGGCACTTAAGGGGTTAATAGTAAATAGATGGCGGCAAGCACCAACATATACATATATACATACACCTCAAAAGCACTTTATACATAAGTATAACTCCAATACGCACATGAGCTGAATTGAACAAAGGTTACTAAAGGTCTCAAGGGGAGAGTGTTGCAGCAAACAAATCAAGTATTAAGATAGAGCAAAACGCAACTGAAGGTAACCATGCCAAGAAGCCAAGATCATATCTAGTTGGAAAAGGCCGACAGTGGATACAATTAAGGAGAAAAGAACAGAGTATCCTGTTCAGAAAGGTCAAGATAAGCCACGGATAGTAGAAGACTGGTAGAATTCAATCAAATACACGAAAATACATGAAAAAGAGGCCGATTTCACGGTGTCCCAGTCACGTGACAAGGCAGGCTGGAAGAGTAAGACTTTAACACCTACGCATGGATCTCTGCCATGCCCATACTCCTTAAAAGTTCTCAGACCAAGAAGCAGACTTGAGTCCAAACTACAAAGCAGTAATTGACACATGATCACTGAGGTGATGATTGATTGTAACATAATTGGAGGGAAGCTGGGGTGCGGACTAACTCTCTGCACCTGGCTGGTTGTTCTGCATGCTGCTAGACGTAAGTGGAAAAGTACGAGTGGGGTTGATGCCAACCCAATCATAGTGGACCATGTAATCTAGCGTCCTATAGAGTAGAACCAATGGGATGTTGTACTTTTAGTGACGTTCACAGTGACCATTTTGAAGGAAGGGCTTAGTTGCCCCACATGACATTGATTATCCAATCCCATCTCCCCGTCATCACATACAGATATAGTACCTATGATAAAGTTACCTTCCTATAACCAATCACGTTGCATGTTAGGTTTTTAAGATTGCACATCAATGATGACGAGTTTTTGCTATAAATACTGTGTTTTTTCTGAATTTTAGTTGGAGTTGGAAGAGAGAGAGAAGATCGAGCGGTTGCTGATGTTCATTGTACTCCCCGTTTTATGTACTTGTCATTAAACGGACTCCCTTTGCCAAACTATTGAGTTGTCATAGTTATTTGATGCACGAGTACAAATCTGCATCCCCATCTATCTCGAGGGTGCTGCTACTCATCTTAAAGGGATGTTTGGAGGTCCTCAGTCAGAGGGCTGGCTGTAGACCATCCAGTTCACTTGGTAGCAGAGATTGATGGTTAGATCAGATAAGATACCCATCGGCCGTCGACATAAGTAGCTTCGGGTGATCTGCAATATCACGAATCCTTTGCCATCCGGCTGAAAGAACGAGAAGCTCCCCATAGATAGTGGTTAGTTCAATTGAAAACCCTGCAGGTTAGGTGTGAAGGGACCCTTGCTTTCTCCCAAAAACACCTTCCCACTTCTACGAGCAGCTGATCGAACGAGATGCAAGGAAAGGCGATAACGGAGGCGGTGATCTTGCGCGTCCGGAGAGGAAATACATGCGAACAGTGAGTGAAAAAGACAGAGAGGCCGATTCACGGAACAAATGTGCGCTGAAATTAGTGGTGCAAGCGTGAAAAAACAAGCGCACGTGCGATTCATGGAAGGCCCTGCGCGTGCTTTCCCCGGGATGTGCGCCAAATCCGCGGGTGGCGCACACGTTACTGCAACATCCCGAACGCCGTGCATGAGGCACACAGCGAAGGCGCACAACGTCTAGCACACACACCAAAAGGGGGCAGAACAAAGGGCAGAACGCACAGAACGGGGAACAACGTGTGAAAATGAGGGCATAACTGGGGAAGTACTGCTGGGAAATACATGGAACGCCCACACGCACGCAAACTACACATATTCATGGAATCGAATAGGGGGAAACATGCGCATGCCAAAAGATGTGCACAGGCCTAAACACGTCCGCCGCACAAAGGCAGGCGGAAGCGTCCCCGCACAGTATAAAATGGCGCACAAACAGCAAACATGTATATACAGCTACGATGAATGTCCCATTATGTGGCACCTTAGGAGAAATGACGTGTCACGCAACGCTCAGACATCCCAAAAAAGCAAGAAAAAGAGATACGCGACCCCTGTCGCCCATGTGCATGTAAAAAACATACGCAGTACGCTGTGGCAGCCAGGAACCCAAAAAATGCGTTCGTGATCAACACGCAAGCTAGTATGCCCGAAAAAAAGGGGTATGTGACTAACATGGACACCCGCAGTAGGAAAAATAACATGTGCGACTCACCGTCTGCCTTGCATGTAGAGAACGCGTAGCCAACACCCACACCAAAAGAAGAAGTACGCACTGTAGCCGCTGTGAAGTAATCGCATGTGAACCCCAACGTCTGGAAAATGCACGTACCGCTTTCCACGCAAAGCACTTACAGAGCGATGGAAACCCACTTGGGACCTTGAACTCATGCCGAGGGAAACGCCCGTGCGCACGTTACGGCACCTACGCGCTTACGCACCAAGGGCCTTTCCTAGGAATTCATGCAAACGTGCTGTTTTTCATGTGCCAAAGCTGGCCACGCGACAACACATGTAAGACAACGCTCCTGCCCAGAAGGCCGAATTACTGCCTCCCAGAGCCCCGAGCAGCCTCCCATGAGCCATCTGCTGCTGCCTGCCTGCCTGCTGCCACCACCATGTCCTGCCATTTGGTGCCTGCACATCTGCCATCTGCAGGGATCCAGTTGCTGTGACCACCCCTGTGTTACGCTCACCTGGTTCCCACAGGGGCGTCGATCGGACCCGGACAGCTGCGGTCTCCACCAACATGATGCGTAGTGAAGAGATGACAGTCTGGACTGGCCCGCCTAATCTTGTCTGCTGGACTCGTAGAAGTATTCTCCTGCAAGTGGAGAAAGGGATTTAGCCACCTGTGGACTTTAGTGATGGCCCCCCCAACTGTTCTCGTTCTCCCCACTAATCACCTTCGATATCCCCTCTTGGTAACCTCACCTTATGTTTTTAAATGATGAGCTCTCCATCCTGCATGGCATGCAGGGGCGCGTAGATACCAGTTATTTCACTGGTTTGAAGGTGCTGGAGGAGTTCCGGAGGAATCTTGACTCCAGTGTCTATAAAGTCCAAAGAGTTCAATATGTCCGATGTTCACTCTTGTTCCATTCCCTCGTTAGGTTGCAGCTGGGTCCAAAAGAATATTGCCTGGAGGCAGCTGATGGGGTTCAGGTAAGAGTCTGTATTACCAAACACTGTCCGGTAAAAGTTGCATGAGTTTAACTTGCTGTTTTCTCTCCCTTTATAGGTGCGGCATAGAAAGATGCAGCGAATTAAAGGATTATACCTCCTGTGGAAAGCAGGTAAGCCTATGGTGGCAAAGAGATTGTCTTTGTCGGTTTTCTCGGCTCACTTTGTTATTCCTTTTGTTTTCCCCCCAGGTGCTGGGTTTCGACGAAGAAAATGATGGACACAGCGCCGAGTTGAAAGATGCGGTGGACTGGTGAGTATAACGCGGCGCTGCTGCTGGCGAAGCAATGCGTGCTGAAATAATGTCCTTTCCATGCTCTGAGATGTGCTGGGTCTGGAATCAGGTAAGGAATCAAATAATGTCTGTGATCTAACCTCTTTTCCTTTCTTTTCCTTTTGTCTAGGAGCTCCGGATTCGAGGCGGGCGTGGCAGAAGACTGGATGCTGACTTGCAGACACAGTGAGCGTTACGCTGCTGGATGCAGAATAACACGAAGCATGAGCTGCTGTTCGGGCGTGGTTTAAATAGCCTGCAAAGTAGTCCCAGGTAAGAAGATCCCCAGAACCACACCCGAGTAAAAAATAGTCCCTGTAATAAAATTGTCCCATCCAGGCCTCACGTTGGCTTGGACTCATTTGCAGCATGGTCTGCATAAGGTAAGTAGTCTACGAGCCTGGCGCCTAAGGCGCCAGGCCTGAATCCTAACAGCCACCAGCCGGGGCTGTTGGGGTTTTAATGAGTATCTGGATGCCTGCTCCCGGGGCTGATGGACTCGATCCGGATGCCCGGGGGTCGGCATCATGACACCCTGCTGGAACAGAAGACTCCCGACTGGTGTTCCATCACTCCACAGCCCAGCCCCAGGACCCAGTTGCCCACCCACACCTGCCTCGGGGGTTGCCATGTCCGACACAACACCTTCCGGCACCAGTGGCAACCCCCCAGCAGAGAGGCAGAGGGCTACCAGCTTCAGTGAAAAGGAAGTTGGTATCCTGGTGGAGCAAGTTCTGGTGCATTATGATGCCCTCTTCACACCATCACGCGCTGACAAGGAAGTACGGAAGAGGATCTGGAAGGACATAGTGGGTGCCATCAACGCGGAGGGGGTGTCACCCCACGACATCAAACACGTCCAGAAGCACTGGAAGGACTACAAGTCCAGGACCCTCAAGAACTCCCACCGGGTCCAGCTTACCACCCAGCAGATGAGGGTCCTTGAGCGCATTCGCCCAGTGCTTCACCACCAGATCCTTGGGATGCAGGCCCGCCTGGAGTCGAGCGGTAAGTGGCCATGCATTCACGTTTAGAACAGTGCATGTTGCAGTGTGCTGGTAGTTAGCTACTTGGCTGCATGTGTGATATGGGTCATGTATGGATGGATGTGTGTGTGCAGGGACATGATGGTGCTGCATGTGAATCCAGTCAGGCGTGACCCACATGGATGGTTTATGTGTTACAATGCATCATGCGGAGCAGCATGCGGAATGCACACATGTATGCCTGCTTCTGTACTTTGACATGTTTGGGGTGTGCTGCTGTCATGGACATGTATGATGTACATGCCTGTGTGTCTGAGTAGTGTGTGTGCCATGGATGCATGACACATGCCCGTGACGATGTGTTGATTCACTGATACAGCCTACTCATCCTTGTATCCACTGTGTCTGTGGGTATACAGTGCTAGATGCATGACCGTCCGGTGATGCGTGTGCATGTGATCAGCATGTCCCATGATGCATGTGAGTTTCAGCCCACCATTGGATGTTTCTACGGTGCCGTGGACATGGATGCAAATGTTTGTTGCATGTGCCATGCCGGTTCCTGCATGTGTGTTGCCTGCACTGACCCATGTGTTGTTGGGAGACATGATGGAAGTGACCTTTGACAGTGCCACTCATGTGCTATTGCTTTCTGTCTAGGGGACTATTGTACAGTACCCTGATGCTTGTGTTCAATGTCTCCCTTTACACAGCGGCGAGTGAAGAAGAGGGCGGAGACAGCACTGTGGAGGAAAGCGGCAGGGATGCCTCCACCGGCCGGAGACGCAAGGCCCAGTCACCCTCCCAGTAAATTCCATCATCCGGGAGCAAGGAGACTGGTGCCGCGTCCGCCACTACGGTTGCAGCGGAAGGGGTGGGAGAGCCCCCAAAGTGGCCTGCGACGGCGGAAGACTGTGCGGAGCCATCCAGGTTGGTATTGTGTACAGAGGAGGAGGAGGCCGCTACAGAGCCGCACATGGGGCCTGGTGGGCGTGGTACCACTGGTGCAAGTGGTGCAGCCCAGGGGGAGGGTCAGGAGGCAGCATAGGTCGCTGCGGAGGGGCCTGTGCATGTTACTGTCCCTGACACTGTGACTGCATCACCATGCACCAGCAGGGATGCCCCGTCCCAGGCCCGTCCGCAGGTAGGAGTGAGGTCCACGAAATCTGGTATTCCTCTACCTGCGGACGAGGGGACCCGTGACCGGATTGAGTCCGTCCTGATTGGTGTTGCGTTGCGCACATGTGACATTCATGATGACGTGAGTGCTTCCTGGGGGGACCACGCACGTCATCACAAAGAGCTGTGTGCCAACGTGGCCCAGTTGGCAGGGACCGTGGTCGGGGGTTTCCTCCATGTGTCAGCCACTCTTGCGGCCCTCTCCTCCTCTGTGCACACTATACGCCAGTCGTTCTGAGTGCCGCCTTCTGGCCCAGATGCCACCAGGGCCCCCTGTGGACCTTCCCCAACCAACGTAGCCAGCCTGGTGGAGATCCCGTCCCTGCTGCGGTTGGGAGTCAGAGGTCCAGCAGGGGTGGGCACCCCACCAACTGGACCCCAGCGGATGGAGGATGTGCCGGCATCATCGGGCAGGGCACGTGCACGACGTGCCGGGGGATTCCATCAGCCCGGATGCCGTTGTGGTGGCAGAGGCAGTTGCGTCAGAGGTAGCAGCAGGCTCAGCATGGGAGGCATCATGGCTCGGGCCATCAACACCCCGGGGGCAGGCATCGGCCGAGGGGCAGGAGGACCCCGGACTGGGAGTGGCTTCCGTGTGGCAGTGGTTGGGCTGGCAAATAGATGCAGAGAGGCGGCGGGCGGAGAGGGCACAGCTCAGGATGGTCAGGGCAGAGAACTCCATACACCGGGCTTTGAGGCGGGCGGAGGGCCTCGAGAAAACTCGCAGGGAGTTGAGGGCTGCATCCCTGCGAGACCTCGAGGACAGGGAACAGGCCCGCCTCCGGAACATCAACGTGGAGTTCGATGATGCCCTGGCCCGGAACATCACTAAATGAGCTGTGGGACTTGCCCGCCGCCTTTGTACATAGTTCTTTAGGGTCAGGTTTCTTTTGTTTTATCATTTTTTGGAGTACATGGACTTTGCTCCACTTTATGTATATAGTTTTTTATTCATATGGCTTTTTTGTAGGTTTCCTTTTGTTTGGGGATCATGGAACCTTTAGACTTGCATTCTATATAGTGCAAAACTTGTACATACTTTCTTTTTTTACAATTCCCATGGATCAATGGTTTTCTTTTTTTTATATTTAATTCATATTGACATTGGCGATGGACCACTTTTCTTTTTTCATGTCGTGAGTTTTTGTTTTTCATTGGATTTTCCTTTTTTTGGTAATAGCTTTCATTATTTATTAATTTGCAAGTTTGATTTTCATTATGTTATTTCATTATGTTTTTAATACATTTCTTTTAACTTCATGATTGGTGTTGTGTACTATTATTGGTTTTGTGCATGTCTCAATGAACATTGCCTCAGTCATGTGTTGCCACTGTGTGGCTCTGTTGTGCATTTATGCACGGCCATGGTTGTTCTTTTAAGACTCCCATGGCAAGGGTCATTTGGGAGTGGGTGCAGTGGATGGTTGCGTGCTTGTACTGGGGGTAGGGGGGATTTGGGTTGGCATTAGGGCCATGGGTCTGTTTTGTTAGGACATGTTGTTTGGTGGGCCATGTGTCGGGGCCTGCTGGCAGGTGCCCGTCAATGGGGGTGGGTGGAGGACCTGAGTCAGGGCCTACTGGCAGGTGCCCGTCAATGGGGGTGGGGTGGGACACGTGTCGGGGCTCCCAAGTGCATGGTGCCATGGGGCCTGCCTGCGGGGCATGTCCAGGGGTAATGGGCTGCCTGCGGGGCATGCCCAAGGGTGTGGGGTGGTCCCCTGTGGTGTTGGCTGCCTGCGGGGCATGGGGAGGGGGGCACACCCGGGAGGGCACACACTGCCAAATCGCGTGTAAAACTTCACACGCACCCCCGGAATACACATACCCCACTCGTGCCAGGCAAATCTCATCTAAAACTCCCCGCGCACCCCCCGGAATACACGTACCCTGGTCGCACCAGTGAAATTGCATGTAAAACTTCACACGCACCCCTCGGAATACACGTACTCCGCTTGCGCCAGCAAAATCGCATGTAAAACTCCCTGCGCACCCCCCGGAATACACGTACCCCGCTCATGCCAGCGAAATTGCGTGTAAAACTTCACACGCACCCCTGGGAATACGCGTACCCCGCTCACGCCAGCAAAATTGAATGTAAAACACCACGCACACCCTGGGAATACGCACAGGCAGCCCATCACCCCAGTTCCTGACCCACAGGCAGCCCATCACCCCAGTCCATGACCCGCAGGCAGCCTTCCACCCTCCCCATGCCACGCAGGCAGCCTATCCACCCTCCCCATACCCCGCAGGCAGCCCATCCATCCTCCCCATTCCCCACAGGCAGTCCACACCACAGGGGGCACTTTTTCCACGCAGTTTACCTGAAGTGAGCGGGGTACATGTTTTTGGAGGGGTGCACGCGGAGTTTCATACGCGATTGGTCTGGCGCGAGCAGGGAACGTGTATTCCAGGGGTGCGCATGGAGTTTCACACGTGATAGGCCTGGCGCGAGCGGGGTACGTGTATTCCAGGGTTGCGCGTAGAGTTTCACACGCGATTGGCCTGGCGCAAGCGGGGTACGTGTAATCCGGGAGTGCGCGTGGAGTTTCACACGCGATTGGCCTGGCGTGAGCAGGGTATGTGTATTCTGGGGGGTGCGCATGGATTTTCACACACGATTGGCCTGGCATGAGCGGGTACGTGTATTCTGAGGGTTGCGCGGGGAGTTTTACAAACGATTTTACTGGCGCGAGCGGGGCACATGTATTCCGAGGGGTGCGCAGGGAGTTTTAAACACGATTTAACTGGCACGAGCGGGGGACGTGTATTCCGAGTGGTGTGCAGGGAGGTTTACACGCAATATCATGGTTGGGAGGCTGTATGCTGGTCCACTGGCCTTTGTGGCATGTACTGGATTTGTGTGATGTTTTTGGTGCACGGGGCGGGGTTGGGGGCGTAACTGGCACTGCTGCAGGGTTGCTGCGGCACTCTGTGCCATGGCTGCTTATGGATGTCTAAATCCATGAATACGCTGTGCGCCGAAATGGGTTTTGGCGCACGCGGCTGGCGCAGACTGCCGCACGTGCCCTCTGTGCGCCAGTCGCGTGCGCCACTTGTGTGCTAAATGCTATGAATTACCCTCTGAATGTTTTGGCACCCATGAGGTGGGACAAATATAACGTCAGAGTAAGAGTATAATGTAAATGTATATGTAAGGGGAAAACATTCACTCGGGTGTGGCCGAGCAATATAAAGAGATATCGTGAGTGTGGCTGCGATAAGAGTATATGCCCAGTGCCTAGGTTTTAAAGAGCGCTAGCAGAAGCCTTCATCTAAAGTCCTAATTATTAGGATGGCGTAGGAGACCAGATTGATTAAAGACAATCTGAAAGAGATGGGCTTACATTCCATGTTGGAATACAAATAGAGGCAGGATGCATCTGAGGAAGCAGATGGCATGACATTTGTGTGGCCGGCCAGAGTCTGTCTGACTGTTTTATGTGTTTTCATTAATTTATGATTTCTGAAGGTAAAACACTTTTTGAAATAGCATGAAAATTGCATGATTATAAAGAATTTTTTTTGCATGGCATGGATTGATGGTTGTTAACAAAAGTAAAAGTAAAATTATTGTTGAAGAAACGGGATTGGAGCTTGCGACGATTGGTGTTCGCTCATACTGTTGACTTTGTTTGTGAAACGTTAAGTATAATAAAGTGTTATACAAAGAGAGGATAAACAGGTTAAGCATGGAAGACATTACCCCGTTGATACGTTTGTGCAAACAGTTGCCAAAGCATGCACCTAAGGTTACACAGTACAGTGCAGAATGGGTAAAAGGGACTGCAGACAAAATGTTTATGCCATGGCCCCAAGGTGGATCGCTATCTAAAACATATTTACATGCTATGCACACAGGAAAAAAAGTCAGATGAACGCCTGGCTAGTTTAGAACTTTGGAAGATCTACCAAGAAGAAAAAGAGGTGGAACCACCGTTAAACTGGATACTGAATATATGCACACCCGGCCCGTCTGAAACAAAAAGCAAAGCTAGTAAAGACAAAGGATTGTATCCTTTGAGGGAACTTAAAGCAGCCACAGGATGTAGTAACCGAAAACCCAGAAAAGGACAGAGAAAGAGATATTACCACCAAAGTCCCGAAGGACAAGGAGAGATGCGAAAAGGAGATTAAGCACAAGCAAGTACATCTCGAGGTACAGGAAGAGAGGTCAAGAGATGGAAAGGAGATGAGTATTGGACTGATGAGATCGCATTCACACAGAGCAAATGGATGGGAGGTCAGATTTTATTGAAACTCGATGGTAAAGGCATTGAGGTTATAAGACAAAGGGGAGAACAAGACGAATTGGAAGGAAAAGAGAAGGAAAAGGAAAACCGATTAAGAGACGAAGGGGTTATGAACAAAGATAGGCGGAAACAAGAGCAGTTATATCATGATGAGCAGGTCAGAAAACAGGAAAACGTGGAAGAACAAAGAAAACGTGATCATAAGCGGAGAACAGCTGATGGTCAGGATAGAATAGAACAAAGGAGAATAGAAGAAGAATAAAAATACGGGAGAAGAGAATAAAAAGACGAAGAGATGAGGAAATGCGAAGGGCACATGAACAAAGAGATGCAAGGAAACAAGAAGAAGATAGGGTCAGCGAGGAAGTAAGGAAGCATAGACAATTTGATGATGACATAGAATGCAAGCGAAGACTGAGCACAGGATCTCAAATATCAGGAAAGAGAGGTTAAAACATGATCCAGTAGTACACTGGGAAGATATCAAATAATTATTTCCTGAGTATGGTTCCGTGCCAGGCACATCTAGAGTAAATCATCTAGAGTAAATCAAGAAGATGACTTCGACACCAGAAGCATCGGAGAGACAATCGATAGAATATATGATGAGATGGGGCTAGAAAAGATACCCCATGGGAAAGAAGAGGATGAGCGTCTTGAGAGCACTCAGTTGTATGATACTGAGGATACCTCCCGAAGTAGCAGACATAGAGAGCTGTCCCTAGATAGGCTGACACTAAAAGGAAATGAGGAGGATGAGAGAAGTGGCACAGACAATATCAGACACAGAAAGAAAAGAATGTGAAGAAAGAGAAGTCGCAAAAGATGCTTCTCTAGGGGAAAGGGAATAAGATGGTCAGATTCTACTGGGTCTGCACCTAAAGCACCAGAGTTAGCCATACAATCAGATCGGCATGGAGGAGTGTCACACGGTCAGAGGGTGGTATCTCCACCACCATATGTGAGCAGGTTAAGGACATTGCCAGGTAGACGGTGATGCAGGAATATTACCCCTGCGGTAGACAGAAAAATGATGAGAGAGGAAAAAGAGTTGAATGTGTCTCAGTTCCCCTTATTAGAAAAAGGAGGAAAGAGGCCACAATATATACCTTGGCCACAGATGGATAGAGAAAACCTGAAACATAAGGGAACAATTTAGCTATAGGAGATATTAAAGGTCTTTTAATCGCCATACTTGGTGATAGAGCTGACGATGTGTGGACACGTGCAGGTTACCCTGGGGTGACTACAGTTAATACTGCGCATTACGGAGCGCCATTTAACAATTGCAGAACGGCGGTATGGAAAGCACTTAAGAGTGCTATATCCAGACACTTCTGATATGGGAGCTATAATGACACGCAAGATGAAGGAGGGAGATGATCTGTTGCTTTATATTCTGAATTTCTAAGACGCATGGGTATTGGGAACGCAGGCATCTTGGGGGAAATCTATACCCGTGTTTTACCATATATTATGCCAAGGGCTGCCAGAACAGATACAGAAGCAGCTCAAGAAATTGGTAGGGATTGAGGCTAAGCCATGTTCTGAAATACAGCTGACCATCGCGCATTATTGCAGGCTGCTGCAAGAGAAAAATTGCAAAAATGATGCTGCTCAAAAAGGTGAAGCTGCTAAATTGGTGCTGGAAAAATTATCAAAATATGCCATTGAGGGGCCAATGATAACTAGTACAGATGGATAAAACACGCAGCAAGTCAATAACCTAAGGCAGTTCGATCAAAGCAATAATGGGTTTTACCCAAGAGGAAGAGGTTTTCGAGGAACAGGATGGCAGAGTAATCAGGGAGGTTTTCAAAATATGCAAAACGGAAACCAGGATATGCAAAATGGGCAAGTAATCAAACCACCTCCAACATGTTGGACGCGTGGGATGACAGGGCATCTAGCACGTATGTGCAGAAGTCAAGGAATGGTGCAAAATGACCAATTCTCAAGAGGAGGGATGATGAATCCATCTGCATTCTCGCAGCAGGGTGGAAATGGATTTGTGCAGAATCACACGGTACAGCAGCAAGCACCAAGAGTACAGCAAAGCTTGCAACCACGGCAGAAGGTGACACATTTTCCACAGGGACAGTCGCACCAGTCTCTGATGCAACTGTCACAAACGGGTACAGGACAGGTACTGAATTCTGGGATAGGAGATGCTACTGGTGATGGAGGGAATCCATTCACTCAGTGTGGGACAAGATTATAAATGGACTAGGACAGCTCACTGGGAGACCTGATGTGTTCTATCCTATCAGTGACACCGAACCCTCACGAGGAACCAAGGGTAGATGTCTTTATAGGGGATAAGGAATATTCTTTCTTAGTTGACACAGGTGCAACACGCTTGTGTATACGTGAAGGCAAGTTTTCTTTGTCCGGCAGTGCTATAAATACTCAAAGATTTATAGTCGTGTTTCTTTTACAAAGGAACTTCCAGTTTCCATAAGAGAATGTGACATGAAAGTGCCACTGATACACTCGAGGCAGAATCCTGTAAATATATTGGGACGAGAATTAATAACAAAGCTAAACATGACAATCTCATTCACGGAGAAGGGCATAGTATGTTCAAGTCCAGGAATGCATTATTTCAACGTGTGTGAAATGATTAGAGCATACGCAGGGCAAATGAGTATGAGAGTTATTCCATTGGAACCAGAGATATTCGCATATGGAGCGCGCATATTAATGTCATGGCTACCAGGCCTTGCAGACAAAACAATGAGAACCCCAGATGAGTTTCTGTTCAGACCAAGAATACCTATGCATGAGGAAAAGGGACAAGTGTTTCCCTTAGCAATACAAAGAGTCATAGTGCAAGGTAAAATGGTTTTGTTTGATGTATATGACAATGACAGTAGACCATGGCGTGCAATTATTGCCATTGGGGAAGGTTACAGATTGACTGATGTCACTGATGACGATCTATTTGAAAAGCAAATAGGTGAAGATGAGATGACATTTGAGGTACATCTCATTTATTGGATGGAAATGATTAAAAGAGAGGTGCCTCAGAGAACGATGTTGGGACAAAAATGTCCTGAATATTTTGATGAGGAAATGTCAAAGGTACCTGTTTCAGTATGGACTATAGGCCCTTATGACGTAGGCTTATTGAAAGGAGTCAGAGAAGTGAAGATTACATTGAAACCAGGAGAAATTTTACCAAGAGTACGGCAATACCCCATGTCTAGGGAGACAGATGAAGGGATTTTCAAGACAATTTCTGCCATGGTGGAGCAGGGCATCCTAGTGACTTCAGAGTCATCATGCAATACTTCGGTTTATCCGATTAAAAAATCAAAGGGAGGATCTTAGCGTTTAATACAAATCTTCGCCTGATAAACCAGATAGTCGAGGCCAAGTTCCCTCTAGTCCTGAACCCGTCCACGATCCTATGTAATGTACCTGTTGAAGCACGGTATTTCACAGTGATTGACTTGAAAAATGCATTTTTCTCAAACCTATTGCACAAGGGATTCACAGTATTTGACATCTTTTACGTTCAGACAAGTTCGTTTGAAAAGTACAAGACTACCTCAAGGATATTGTGAGTCTCCTTCAATTTTCAATTAAGCAATATTGCATTAGAGAGTGTTGTCCTGCAATATGTGGACGACATTCTAATTTGCAGCACAACAGTAAGTGCAGACGCGATTCCATTCAGCTATTGACTATACTTGCTGAGAAAGGATATAAAGTTGACAAAGAGAAGTTAAAATATTGTCAACAAGAAGTGCTGTACATGGGCCAGCTGATCTCACATGAAGGGAAAAGGGTTACCCCTGAAAGAGCTGAAGCCATTTCAAAAACAGCTAAGCCATACACAATAAAACAAATGCAGAGTGTTCTAGTGTTATTCAATTACGTTAGGGCATGGGTCTTTGATTACAGTTTGTATACTAAGCCCTTATTACAAGCCTTAAAGAAAGCACAGGCAACAAAAGAAAAATAAAGTGGACTAAAACCATGGAGGAAGGGTTTGATGAACCAAAAAAAGGCCATTTGCACAGCACCATTCTTAGGGATTCCCAATAATGCAGAGGAATTCTACCAGTTTTCACACACAAATGGCAGTGTTATGACAGCAGTCCTTACACAGAATGCCACGTTTGAGTACAAGCCCCTGGCATACTTCAGTGGGAATTTGGACCCAGTAATGAGAGGTTTGTTCCTGTGGGAACAAAGTTTGGCTGCCGCAGCTTTCGCCAAAGAGAAAGCTACGACCATTGTGATGGGGTGCGCATGACATTATTCGTCGAGCACGCATTATTTGCCATTTTAGAGAAACCGAAAGGCAACTTGACATCGCAAAGAGCTTCTGCTTATGAAGTGGTCATATCGAATCCAACAATTAAAATAGTTCAATGAAAAATAGTGAACCCAGCTATGCTTATAGCAGAGCCAGTCACTGAAGGAGAGCAATACATGATTGCGCGAACTATGAAGAATTTTATGATGAGATTCCCAGAGTGAAAGAAAATGCATTGGCAGCAGGAAAAATCATCTTCGTTGATGGTTCTTCCAGGATCATTCAAAATGAGGGATTAAGATATACAGGTACCACTGTGATGAACCACATGGGGAATTCCGAGTACTCATTAGTGCATGTTTACCCACCCATTATTCAGCACAGGCTGCAGAATTATTGGCGTTGATACTCGCACTCAAGAATCACGCAGATCAGGAAGTAACGGTGTACAGTGTCTCCGCCTATCTGACATCGACAGTGTACGCAGGCTTAGTGCGCTGGAAAAGGAGTGGCTACCTCCGAACGGATGGCATGCCAGTGCAGCACGACTCCTTATTGGACAGGCTCATTAAGGCACTACAGCTCCCAGTGGGCATAGCGGTCGTGAAATGTGCAGCCCACACAAAAGAGACAGATTTTATCTCACGTGGAAATCAAGTAGCAGACACTGAAGTCAAGCGTGTGGCAACCGAAGATGAAATAATAATGAATGTGGAAATGTCTGATGTACATGAGAAAATGATTGTTGCACAAAGTGCGCCGGAAGGCTATAGCAATATGCCAAACACTCAGTTAATGGAGCTCGAAGGAGAAGCACCACAGGAAGAAAAGAACCTATGGAGGCAAAGGGAGTGTTCTTTAAATCACTCTGCCCGCACCCCACCGCGAAGAAACTACAGACAACAGGGAAGAACCACAGCACATGCAGACAAGATCCATGACAAGGAAGGACACATGACAAGTCAAGCAAAAGGCAAGAAACTTTTGTGCAAAGTTGTGGCTTCGTTCTGGACATTTCCTTTTATGCAAAATAATGGAAGAAGGACACAAAACACAAACATTCTATGCATCCTAGTTGCAGGGTGAAAGAAGAGAATTGCATTTATAGCCACAAAATAGCTTGTTGATTTTGAACTTTGGACTGAGACACACTGAAGCCTTGATAAGAAAAGCTATGCCACATTTTGATCGAGGACATATAAATTGGAAGAGAATACATTATCCTGAGTCCTTCGCCACAGAATCCTTGTTTGGACTCACTTATGGTGTCACGCATTAGTGACTCCACCAAAGACTTTCTGATCTATTTCGAGTTAGTATTGAGGTCCTACCCGTCGTTGGTGGGCAGACTCACAAACATAACAGAGTTTCTTCAAGATCCTGAAAATGAAAAGACAATAAAGAGGCTGCTCACAGTTATTGCAGGACTGTTTCTTTTACTTTTGGAGTACAGCCTGTTAAGTGACTTCAATTCAGCAATCCCACTAAGTCAGTGCCTCGTCTGGGACGCCCAAGGGAAGCCCTTATTTATATATTTTTATGACAAGTTATACTCTGGATGATAAACCCTTATATAACGCCCCTCTCTATGAAATCCCCCTGACTTCACTGAGCCAAGAAGTAGGTTTGTTTTGCAATTTAAAAGATTTATTGGAAAAATTAAACAATATATATATATATATATATATATATCACTTTTATAATAAATTAATATTTGATATCACACTTAAGAATATGACAGTGATCAACAATGGATAATATTACAATTGTACGCTTATTTAATTACTTAGGAGTTGGTATAGGAAGGAAAAGGTAACTGAGAATGCTTTTCTGGTTTCAAGGAAAAACAATGATGGAAAGAATGCCGTACAGAAATAAACTGATAGGGTTTCAAATGAGATAATATGTTCACTTTTCCCCTTGTGGCAATTCACTCCCCCCCCTAGCAAGCTTAGAGAAACAGGGATGGTTTTAAACACAGGCGAAAGTACTTTTAAATGTGGTATGCAAAGAAGGGAAAAATATGCTACAAACGATTTTAATTCCCTGTAGGAGGTTCAGGGTAGGTGATAGCTATTTAAGATTAGTTCAAGTCACACTCGCGATGCTCAATGAGGGATTAGCAGGTTGAAAACGAATTTTAGCAGTTCAAGCAAAAGCAGCTATTTTGACAGGAGCTAATTGGACCAAATCGCAAATCGCAGCATTTTTTCCGAGTGCGTCGAGCGCGATTACGGAAAACTATAAGGAGAAGAAAGTTGTAGGCTTGTTGGAAAGCTTAGAATCCTAGCTTTAAAATGAAAGTTAAATCTCGTTCCTAGCACACGCGGTCCCAGAGATACGGACGATTTTGTGGAGATAGTTTCTCGAAATGAAAGTAAACTTCAGAATGACAAAATGACACTTTTACAGCTCTGAAATGACAGAATGAACACACGATTCCTATGATGCAGTTCTGGACAGGTTGAACTGTTGAATCAGATTATTCTAGACTAAGAGATTGGTTCTGGCACAGTTCTAGCTAAGTACTCACACTATAAATTTGAAATAGGCCATCAAGGTCTGGTCAGGTTCGAACTGGACTCCAGGCGGTTTCTGGTACTGGTTCTGCTCACAGCGATCTGGTCTGGGTCTGCTAGCGGCACTGCGGTCTGGTCTAGGTCTCTTGAATTGGATCTGACGGTTCTGGATACACAGGATTCTTAGCAAGCAGCAAACCGCGCAGCCTGGCAGTTGAATAGTTTGCAAAGGATTTTGAGGCCTGCTGAAGAGAACTCAGCTTGTGGGTTAGGCCTTTGCTTTAAGTTCTGGAGTCTGAGTTCTAAGTTCTGGTCTCTGTCCGGATTTGAAGTCTAAGTGCTGGATCTGGCGTCTTCTAGCAAAGTGCTCCGCAAGAAATCAGCTTGAAGTGGGAAGTGAATGTCCCTGTCTGGCTTTCAGTTGCTCTTTTTATGTCTTTTGAAAGTGGGTGTGTCGGCTCATTCTGCATGCCCAACCCTCTCATGATTTGATAGGTCAAGGATTCTCTGTGACCAGATTTGAGAAGGGATAGTGTGTCAGAGTGAGTCAGAGTGAGCCATCATTTTACAATCTATTGAACAAACGCCCCTTTTTGTCCGTGCAACATATATTCTTTTTCATAAAACCCACATTTGTTAATATTATCTAAATTGCATGACGGATTGCTTAAGGTATATTCTTGCCTAACCCTGATCTTCCTAAGAGCTAGGGTTAAAAATGCCAACATTTTTCGTTTTTTGGTTGGTTTACCAATATTGGATTTTTACCAAAAATTACACAGATGTACAACGCCTCTCTACACATATTCCAGTAAATCTTAATTTTTCTAGCATAAACCCCATGTCTGCAATCTCCATAATTTATTGGGTTTTGCCTCAGAACATGGTACAGAGTTGAGTCTGGTCTCAAATTGTGGGTACATTTCTCAGATTAAGGATCTCCAAATTGTACATTTTTGTAAGCTTAATACAATATTTCAGAAGCATTTAACTTAAACATATATTTGCTGCAATATGAATCACAATCCAGTCTGGCCCGCCCCCAGAAGCTTGGTGAGTCAGAGATCACAGGCCTCTCATTCCTCCAGAAGACTGTTTACAGTCCACACCCAAAATCAGCATACCCCATTCAATGGAAAGGGTATATAGTTTTGTGTCCTGCAGGCTGCAGGGGCGACTCCTCCCTCTCAATCAACAGGGCCATGTGATATCCTGGGCTGTTGTGTGTGTCTCTGAGGTGTTAATGGTTCTCAGGAAAAGCAAGTCTTTTGAACTTTTAATTACATAAGACCCCCTTCGGTTCACTGCACAGTTCTGCAAGACAGCTCTCCTGTCAGGATTTATAGAGCGCCAGTGCCGGTCAGTGGCTTGCAATGGTACTGCACCCATTTTTGGGAGCTGTCTTGAATTAATACATTTCGGATTTTGAACAGCACCATATTTCTTTGCACTGGTTTTTGCTCTGTGTGTAGCCAAGGATAGGGCCTGGCCATGGTCTCTTGTATTAACATTAACAGAGGCAAAAATGGATGGCAACATATTTTTCATGTTTTCCCTGTGCACTTTCTGGGAAGTTCTGGCCATCATGATGTTTTCAATGCCAGTAATGCACAGTTTTGTGGTAGGGCTTGGATGCATGGGTAAAAACATCCCACAAGCGAGGACAAGACAAATGTCCCTATCACAAGAAAATAACAGACTAGCTAATGCTGTATTTTTTCCACTTAATAGAAGACTTTCCAGAAATTGTGAGGAGACATGCTAATGTTGACGTCCTCACTTTCATCAGAGATCCAGCAAGCACTAAACATTTGAGCATGCTCCTGCATAGCATTGTGATTCAGGTCGAACTTTCCAGTCATCATTGAAATCACAGAAGAGTGTAGAAACTTTCAGTCGAGGGACAGATCGTGAAGGTGTTGCCAAGGACTTCAGTTTTGTTTATACTGGAAAAAAAAACATGTCGTCTGGAGTGAAGCAGATTAGAGGCATAGACTGGGAATTGGTCTATATGGAACAGGAAATTTAAGACTTACTGAACTTATTGCCTCATTTGGAACTTGCGTTAGTGGAAAGAGAACTGTTTCCAGAGACAAGAGACAGTCTATCATTCGGACCCAGAGGATAATCAGTTCAGCACTCGTGACCTGCGAGCAGAGACAGCAGAGTCCATATATCGTGACACTGTTTAGCATGCTTCCTTAGATGATCGAGATGGGAAGCCAGAACAGCAGCATAATCCTCCCCCATGAGGAGAGACATTCATATTGGCCCAGGAACAAATGCTGCAAACTCACCTACAAGTGTATAATTTACACATGCATTGTGTTCATTATTATACTGTTGTCATTAACGATTAGAACTGCATTTTTTATAGGTGCACAACGCGTTCATATTATCGTGCACTCACCTAATGATGTATGCATGAGACCTACAAAGGTGCCGAGACCTTATATAGTCATTCCAGTTCCTAGAAAGAATGATATTGACTGAGCTTGAGATGGATGTGATAAACAATGAATCACACACAGCACTTATGTTAACAAATGAGTAGAAATGCCGGAGATAGGGTCGGCAAAAAAAAATCAGATAAGGGAGTGATGAAAGATACACCTACACAGATAACGGGCACATAAACACCTGGTCTAGGTTCAATGAATTCAGAATCACATTCCAGAGATGGGGAAAGTTTGGACAAACAACAAGACGTTTTACACCAAAAGAAGTTGAGAGACAAATGTTGAAAGCTGAACTTTTAAAGGGACAACAGGCTTTAGAGAATAAGCCAATAGAGACACCTGCAAGTACTCCTGATCCAATAAGACATGATATCAGAACAGTGCCTGGAAGAAAGACATGTACAGACATTTTTAGAGGCATTTTCATGCCCAGTTGGTATGTTGAAAGGATGAAGCATATTGCGCTTTCTCCTACTCGAATAGTACAAGTGGAAACGCCCGGATCATTGATGGAGATGCCTGAGAACCCTTCAGCAAGAAGGAGCTATACAGATGTACTGCATGACTTGCTTGTGGAAGCTCATATCAAAAGAATAAGAGCCAGAAGAAGCACACAAGAAGACAATAATGAATTGAATGATTACCTAGACAGCACAGCACATTTGGAAACAACATATGGTACCAACACATGAAAGAAGTTGGAAGGCGAGCTTCAGATGAAGAATGCTTTGTTTGTGCACTCCTACCGTACAGCATGGGGGAAGTCAAAAATCTTCGTAGCTGTTGAGATAGATGTCACAACAGCACACTGCCTATCACATATAGCAATGTGACCAGAGACCAGTTCATGGGAAGTGATGCTTCGCTCAAATGGGCAACTGAAGCAACTGATCCAGATGAAGATGATTATGTCCAAGACATAAAGACGAGAAATAATGGCAAAACGAAAAACATTGTGATCAGATATGAGAAACCTGGAGTGAAAGGAGCAATTATCAGAAGGAAAACAAACAAAAAAACTTAACATCAAAAGAAAATCTACAGAAGATGCTTGAAGATGGAAGGACAGACGTCAAATGCAAATTTGTGGAACAGTGATTTCTCCAGAAGGATGGCAGAAAGGAGTGGTGATCTGCAGAACATGGATGATCATTGGATACCATAAAGAATCAATTGAAAATGCACAAATGATATGCAAACAATTATGGCCGAGGCTTGACAATTATGGCCGAGGCTTGCAAGACTACTGACATGGATCGAAGACAGAGGAGGACCCTTGCAGATAGTGCCCTTGGATAGTTCCAAACTATGCTTTAGAAACAATGGTACAAGAAAAATGGGAGAAAAAATCAGAACTGTGGATGAATCTTTGATGCTATAGGAATGATGCATGGAACTACAGTGATCATGGATCACTATTGCGCGTGTGGATCCAAAGCAAATATCAGATTGACAAAGAATTGAGGAGGTATATGTATATTAGTGAATGTCCATGTTCCAGCATTGGTGATTCCAAGAAGTGATCTGAATATCGACAGTTTCCCAAAAGCAGATGCTCACCTGAGAAAGAAGAGATTTGTGGAACTGATAAGCAGAATGAGGAGAGAAAACTAGTTCTCTGCCAAATCGATAGAAGCCTTTGATGCAATCCCGTATGAACATGGTTGTTCAGCTTAACCTCATCTGTGTTCATGACAATTCTGATACCATAAAGGGATTTAATGCAATCAAAGAAGAGTTAAGAGCAATTCGACTAATGACGCTCCAGAATAGATATTTCCTAGACATGATCACAGCTATGGATGGAGGTGTTTGTGCAAAAATCGGAGAATTATGTTGCACATTTATACCTTCACACGATGACGAAAATGGAACCTTAACAGAAGCCATAAGTATGCTGACACAAATACAGAATCAGATGATAGATGAAGTTGACGAAGTTGATGATGACAGTTGGTTTGGAACACTGTTTTCATGGGTCCCACAATGGATGGCAGATGCATTCAAGTTCCTAAGAGCCCTGTTGCTTCTGATATTGCTTGGATTCTGTGTAATCAAGCTAATAATCTCTCAGTGCCAGAAAACTGCAACAAAGGCCATAGGGGTGGAAATCATGATTGATGTTGAGTAAGGATGGAAGCCCAAGGACCTGGCTGACGAAGAAATAAGAGATTTTGTGAAGGCCAGCATTTATGCACCAGAAGGAACAAAGTAACTGTATCCTAGAAAACATAGAAAATATGTGGGAAGATCGATCTATTGCAATCCAAGTGGAGAATGTCAACTAATGACATGTGTTGGTAAAGTCATCTGTAAGAGTCTCTTCTTCATTGTGGGACCAAATCTGTGTATCAACCAAACTGTCCGAGGTCTCCAGTGGCACTGAGAGATGACTGGCGGCAATCACCCTTGAACCCAATGACCCTGCATGATGATGACAACAGTACAGCAGGTCTTCCACAGTAATTTACTGTTTCCTGGGAATGATTCTACTTATCTAGGAATTCAGAGGCATCAGATCACTTATCTCTTTAAACAACTCCCTCCACATTGGTCTTCCATTGGGCGCAAAGTCCTGCTTAACTTAGCGCTATCACACGGGGGTCTAGGGCACTGGTCTCCCGGTCAGCACTTCGGGGGGTCATCCTCTTGTACCCCTGAGGTGGTATCTGCTCCTCAGAACTCTACTATTATAATTCTACAGAACTAGACACAAGAACCGTAAGACACATTTTGCCTACTACTTTTGCTCTGAACTAGCTGTCTTGATTGTGTTGCACTTCTTAGCTGAGTAGGCTCTCATTGGCTACTCACCTTCCCCCTGTCTGGAAACCTTTAGGGACACCTAAAGACTCCCAGAGACTCTTTGTAGGTGTGGTGTTGATTTCTAAAGACTTGTTATATGGTGCGTGAGATAAGAGTAAGGCCTATGTTTTGATTTGTGTCATCTAACTCTCTACATTGGTCAATGCCTTTTATTGTGTAATAACTGCTTGTGATACTGAAGTAGTTGCTAATGACAAATCCTATGATGTCGTCCCTTCCCTCTGAGATGGGAGACCCTTTCCATTAGGCCAGTGATGTGAGGTCGCTACCCGATAGTCCCCCTGGCGGTGGTACTCAGTGGGTTGATCTCATGGGGAGCGATTTCCCCCTCTCGGATACAGGGAGGAGATCATCATGGGGTATCGCGGTATAGTACACCCTCGCCCACCTTTCTTCCTCACCTTCTTTTCCTTCCTCTGATCACATAGGTTCCCCCACGTATTTATGATGTAGCAATAGTAACATTAGTACTGGGACAAGGAAGATTAGGACCGCCTCCACTGAACTATTGCTTCAATATACTGTGACAGAGAAAAACAGGACTGACTCCACTGAACTGTCGCCTCAATATACTGAGATGAGAAAGAATTTCTGCACCAGAAGGAACTCACAAGACCATCTAATTGAGCAGTCTAGCATTTGTTTTCCATGGAACTTAAAAAGAGAAGAAGGACTACCAACATTGTCAGTTCCTCCCTGGAGGGACTGCGAGCAAGGCAACCACCACGCAGATGGAAGCGCTGAACCTTCAGCTACTGTCCGGGACGTGTCGGAAGGAGAGGCGGTGGCACAACCTGCTTGGAAGAGGACCAAAAACCAAAGGCCTGGAAGAGGCTCCCAATGAAAAAGAGCGCCGAGAGTGAAGGTCCAGTAGGTAAGCACAGCCAGGCTCCCAGGAAGTTCAGAGGAGCCGCGTACAGCAATGCATGGATAGAAAACAATGCAGAAGAACCATTGGAAGACACAAGGAGGTCTGAGACCGAGATGAGAGACTGAGAGCTCATACAAAAGGTACAGGTGCCGCTGGGGACCTCATGGCTACTCCAGAAGCCAATGTAAAGGGGTCTTGGACCCGAGAAAGAGAAATATAGATAATGGGGTCTGGGAACTGAGAATCCAATATGAAGGGGTCTGGGACCAGAGAGAGAGAAACACAGAAACAGGGGTCTGAGACCCAAGGATTCTTATCTGGGTAACTACTGGGTCAATTACCCTCTGGAGGAGGAGAGACAGTAATCCTGGCAGGGGAGTGGAACAGGTATACTGTGAAGAACCAGTCAAGTATACGCAGAGAGACAGTTTTCCTGCCAGGGAGACTACAAGGTATACTGAGAGGAATCAGTCAACCATACCCAAGGGTCAGGGACCCAACCGTGCATGAGGACAAGGTCCTCCAACAAGCCCCCTTCTTCATTGCAGTACCTGGTAAGGTTGAATACCAGGTTTGTGCAAGTGAGTCACTAGAGGGCCTCATCAGGGGCATGCGAAAGGCCAGGGGAAGGGAGACATCCCCCCTACTTTGTGGAACTGTAACTACAAGCCTGAGAGAGGCCAGGAGAAGGGAGACATTCCCCCTACTTTCTGAACCGTGTTCATCCAGAAGAAGGGAGTCATTATTCTGGACTCAGAAGAGACTGATCCAGTTTAGTTCATTTGTAAGCGTAAGGGATAAAAGTACAGACTATGGGCCCGATTCATGGAATTATTTGTGTGGAAAATTGTGTACTTGCGCGTTAAGCTGCGTGCGTTGATTCAGGGATTCGAATACGCTGTATTTTTCCTGGATTTGCGTGGAGTTTACGTAGGCTCGGCACATCTCTGCGAGTCCTCGAGGGCCTTGCGTGAGACTCCATGCAGAGCATGGACGTGGCTTGCGCAGATGGTTGGGGAGGGGGCGTAACACCAAAAATGGAAAGGAACTTGCTAAAAAGTGGGCGTTCCAAGGGAAGTCCTGCAGGTAGACTCTCACATGCCCACAATTGCGCGGCACTATAAATATTCATGGATTCGATCATGCAACCTCTCGGCTGGGAAACGGCTACGCAACTCCTTCATACTATCCACCACCCGAAGGCAGGCATAAGTACACTTGGGCGTAGGAATCGCACTGCAGAGGTGGAGTTGCATGTCAGATATAGGGGTGTGCATACACAATCGGGGTTCCAATCTAACTTAGTGGTGCGCACAAAGGTAGCTGTTCTGCCAGTTTATGCTTTGCATATGCGCATGTCGGTGGTGTTTCCGGTCACAACTTGCGATTACAGTTACTTTGCGCTGTAAATTCCATGAATACGTGCAGCGTGTATTTTTATTTCTGCTTGCAGGCTTGCGCAGTGTCTTCTGCGCGTGGCCCTTGCGAGATTTCTGCACAATTTTCCATTAATCGGGCCCATTATGACAGTTCCTTGGTTTTTGTGGAGGTAGGGAATCCCTCTTAGAGTTAGGGATAGTCGTCTACTCCTTCCACACCCTTACAGCTACCAAAGTAATATATCTGGTTATTTCTGAGCTTTCATGGTATTTCAGCACTTCCTCAGTCTGGGATGAAATTAAGTTTTTGTGCTGGTGGAGCAAGGCAACAGGTCTAACTCTATGTCCCTGCACAAACTCACAATGTTCCGCCAGTGACAAGCATATGGGACTATAAGAAGATCCTACTCTCAAAGATCCCAATCCTTTTACCTCAATCTCTCAACATCCAGGCATGAAGGGAGAGATTCCTGGCATTGGGGGAAGTACCTTGCTGCTTGTTTGAGTAAGTAGATCTTCCATCTAAGGAATCTTCCATGGAGGACATAGCTGCATGTACCAGACCTTAAGTGCCCAGTCCTGTGCAATCAGGATCATTGTTGTCCCTTTAACTTCCACAGCACCAAAGGAATCACCGGAAATGGGGAAGATGTGTACACAAAGTAGAACTCCCAGGATATTACTAGTGCATCACCCAGAAAATTCCCCTGCACAAACTCCATGGAACAAAAGGTCTTGCAATTCCCATATAAGCTGGTCAGGAACATGAACTTGTGTGTCACCCCTGTGAGCGATATTCAAACTGCTGGCGAGATGAGAGGATGTTACAGACATGTCACCCTTGATTGCCCAATACCACAGTGTTTGGTCTCCCTGTACAGTTTCAGAAACCCCACACTGTATATTTTGATGTAGTGTATGATGGTAGTGTTGTCCATGATGGCCTGGACAGTCAAACCTTTGATAGATGGAAGCAAGGATCATAGTGCCCAGGGCTGGACTGGGAACTAAATGAGGCCCTGGAAATAATTACTGGGGACCAAAAGAGGCCCTGGAAATAAAGTTCAAAGTGGCCCCATATGACACATTTTCAGCAAGCCCAATGCTTTTCCTATGAGAAAATTTGGAAATACCACAGAAAAGAGGCCCAGGGTGCAGAGGCCCACCGGGAAATCTCCAGAGTTCCCTAAAGGCCAGTCCACCCCTGATAGTGCCGGATTAACTGCACTGAGCTCCTGGAAGTTGATGTGAAAGGACTTCTCTGAGCCTTCCTACAGGCCGCTCACTAAAAGATTATGGAGATGAGATCCGCACCCCCTCAGGGATTCATCCATGACTATGGTGAAGGTCAGCCATGCCTTTTGCAATGTGGTCTCCCAAAGGAGGTTGGTCAAAAGCAAGAATTGGGGGGCCTTTGTGGGGGGGACCTGGATACTGCCCTTCGTGGCCCCATTCAACTGGGACTACTGGCTTCTTAGGGTCCATTGTAGAGAGTGCATTCACAGGCTTGCCTCAGGGCATAGGAAGATTCGGGAGGACATGAGACCTAACACCATCAAGAAAACCCTTCTGAGAGTCCCGATTTTCGGTGGGAAGAGCAGTTCTATGGTCTGAATGCTTGTTATTCTCTCTGGTGTTCGGAAGAGCTTGCCTCTCTCCATATGCAGAACTGCCTCTATAAACAGCAAGCATTTGGAGGGGGCCAGAAAGGGCTTCTTTAGGTTTGTTGAGTATTTTTATATATTTTAATATTGGCTCACACAGATGTGACATGCCAATCTCATGCTCTCATCTGTACACCACAGTGCTTCAGGGCCAAAGGACAGACAGTGAGGTATACAAAAATCGAAATGTATTTTAAAGAAATTGAAGAAACTTAAACCAAGTTGGTCTCCTGCATTGCCTTGGAGATCACTTACATCTCTGTATATTCAAAACAATGATCAATATGAATAAAATGTTATCTATTTGAAAATCACTATCGTAGGTGCACCAAATTCACTTTCAATCACATAGGGCCTCATTCAGAGTTTGCCTGTCTGGAAATAAGGGTGCCGGTAAGCTCACTGGCACCCTTGTTTCCGGATTGGAAACAGTCTGCCTGCTGTGGCCACTGTGCACAACAGGTCTGACCCTGCTGGACACAGCAGCCATGGTAGGCAGACTGGTCACGGAAGCACCTGCACTGTTAGCAATGGTGCTGGTGCTTCTGGGGTCCCCTCTCCCATAGAGTCCCATAAGACTCTATGGGAATGGGGACTTACCATTTGCCAGCGCCCGACTTCCCAGACCGCCAGACTCGTAATGAGCCAGTGGCACCGGGAAGTCAGGTGCCGGTAAAATATTACGGGTCCGGTGGCAACCCACCCACAGCACCGGCAGGGTTACCGCCAGACCCGTAATGAGGCCCATAATCTTGCTCTAAATATTATGATAATCTAAAAGACAATAGACAGTTCAATAGTTCTGCTTTGCATTGATTCCTTTATGAACATCACTAATTTCTCACTAGAATATTTTACATAATGCAAATATGGTTAACACTTTATTTTTCTCTCACATCAAACCAATTAATGGTATCAGAGAAAGTTGTAGAAATTAAGTTTCAAAGCACATCTATAATGCACCAATTCCCCTGTGCAGGTGTGAAATTGTGAATATATTAACTATGTAGAGGCCACTTTGCATATAGGCAATGACCTAGCATAGGACAAGGTGTTAAGCCAGGTACATGCAAAAGGTGACTTGCTTGCATAGGCTCATTTAAGTTTTAATTCACAGGTAATGTTCTAGGAAATCTATATATTCTGTTCGGAGCCCACATGTAACCAACATTTTCTGAATGTGTGTGCGCAGCTCTCTGTAGACATGTGTACATGACTTTCATTAAACTTGGTTTTGCTTCTTTGTATTTATGAGAGAGAGAGAGTGTGTGTGTCTTCTTAAATATGAAGGTATTCCTTTCAATCCAAAATCATGCACAGTTTTAAAAATTCCTGCTTCCAATACTTTCAGTTTCTTTGAACTTCTGAGCTGGAGGTGTACTATTTTCCAGTAACAGATCTTTAGTTGGGGCCCTCTTCCACAATGCACCCGATTCTGCTTATGTAATGAACGCAAGGGAATCCATAGGATTTATACTTCGCGCAGTTCTCAATTAATAGAAATATTTTGTGTGTAAACATCCAGTCTATACTATGGCTTTCCCGGGTGCATTAAATGCATGATATGATCACAGGCAATAATACTTGACATGGCACTATGACCAGTGTGATTCTGCCCCGGTTTAAACCACTAACTATATTCACAAAGAAATCTTAATTTTACAAAGGCAATCTAATTTTAAAGTGGCAGCAAACATGCTTTTAGATTTGGATTTCATTCTTTTTTTACTGCAAATTGGACTGGACCTTAAAGAAACTACATCTCACTTTGTATAGGATATATATATAAGGAACACATTAGATTAGGATATTAGCATCTGTATCCCATCCTTGTTTTTGAATTGCATCTCTCTGCATTCCCAGTCCTGTTACCTTACCCTGATCAAGTTGGACAATTTAGGGAATTGGTAGAGGTTTCTTTTAATTTACATATTAAGATGCAACTTCTGATTTGGGAACACCAGAAAGAGACCTGGTCAGGCAGGCATCCTTCCGTCAGGAAGCTCTCAATAAAGGTGGCGTATTTGGAAGTGAATTCTCATGTACAGGCTGGTCATCCTTCTATATATTTCTCAGGCTCCTTTCCCTCAATGGACACATCTTACCTCTGGGTAAATCAGTCATTTTGTGCTTCAAACTCCTGTTTGTTCTGATCCTTGGTCGTCATCACCCAAATCCATATTCCATCATTCTAGACTTCTCTCTCTGTCCTTTTGTAGTCCAATATATTTCCCTCTAATCCCACCCATGCCTCGTTACAGAGGACTGGTTTTTAGTTACCTGATTACAACGGTGGGAGGCCTGCTTGCTCTTTCTGAAGAGAAGTGATTTTCATGCACCATACTCTAAATTCTGACTCCTCTGTGCTAACTTAATTAAACTTCTACATTTAGATTCTGCAAATCAGGTGAACATTTTAATATGTTGAATGGTTGCATTCCAATAGTTTTTGATGATTTTGCACATTTTCACAGTATTCAAGCAATTTAAAAATGACGATCCCCATTTTATTTGACATAATGTGGTATGTATTACTTTACTTATCTATAGCATATCAAAAGTTCATATCAATCGGATGCTTCATAGCGATGCAATGAGTAATTCTGTTTTTGCACATATAAGTATTTTTCTCTCCCTTTTAAATGCATTTATTTCTTTGGTGTTCAATTGGAGCAGTTCCTCTCCACCATAGGGCAAAGAGGATACATTGCCTAAATGTTCCCTCTCCATGATAAAACTATTCACAGTAAATGGTCTTGGTGTGTGTATTTTCCATGACCTTTGATCGTGACTAATCCAAGGTGACTGTCTGGTGACGGGTATCTAAATGTCTATTAACCTTTCATGCCTAATGCATTTTTTACATTGGATAATGAACTGGGTCACAGATGCTCTTTGAAAGTACGTTTTGGGACCCATTACATGGCATCTGCTATGGGGTGTGTTGATACAATCTCGGGAGTCAGCCGAAGCCGGATTGAAATAACTCATTATGTATGTCTTTGTGTGCATTCTCGCTGTCTCAGGCAAGGAAAGGTAAACATGCAAAGAATTTCACGATTTGGTTCCCCTGCCTTTTCCAGGCTTTCCTTTCCCAAATAACTTAACAAGGCAGAACTGAAGCCCAAAGACTGCTTCAGCGTTATTCTTGCGTTTCAAATTATCATGATTAACTTAACCGTGTGGGCTTTTATTCAGATGATTCTATAACAAGGTATTCCATAATGGTACAATGTGGATCACACATTTTTAAGAAATATTTGAGACTGAGAAAGCCAGTGTCACAAAAAAAATGTATCTTTCTTTGTTTACTGCTGCATTCACCATGTCTAATATCCTGTGCTTGATATTTTGTCGCTCGGTAATTCACACACAACAGAAATATGTTTTGCGAAGAAGGTCTGTGTACACCACAACACATATTCAGGACGGGCACCGAATAGGAAATACATTTCCAATACCTTTTCTGTGAGTTGCACAATGGCTGGAAGAAAATATGTCACTGTACATTGGTATTATGAAGTCTTGCTTTGAAAATAAATTAGTTCAACTGCTATTTTCCAACATTTGGGCGTCCAAAAACAATTTGGCAGATGCCCCTTTTTAGTGCGACAGCAAGCAGGAGGCAGAAATCTCCAGTAATTTACAAAGTTTTTACATCTCGGTTCTCTTCCTCTGCCAGGAAGGCCTTTTTTATTTTATTTGTTCTAGGCCTCTTTTTTAAAATTATAAAACTCGAACAGGTTGGTGGAGAAACCTAGACTGTGACGAAGATTGGATGTTGTTGGTAGGTCCCGTAATGCCATCCTCTCCTCTCCCCTAAGGTGACAGTCATTAACGTAGGGAAAAACTTGTGCCTTCTTCCTGTGTGGCTGGCTACCACCAGCGCCATGACATTTATGAATACTCTCAGGGCCGAATTGAGGATGAGTGGGAGCACTGCGGACTGGAAATGAGTACTTACAATTAAAAAACAAAGGTACTTTCAGTGTCAGGGTTGGATAGAGCCTTTGAAATATGTGTCCTGCAGATATAAAGATACCTGCCAGTTTTAACACCCTAAGGCTTGTAGGCTCTTCTCCAAACTAACCATATTGAATTGTTCCTTTCTGAGCAGCTTGTTAAGATGGGTCTGAGCCCTCCACCTGTCTTTCAAATCAGTAAGTAACAGGAATACAAGCCTTTTCTGACTTACTCTGCTGCAATAAGGTCCACCACCCCCTTCAGCAGAATTTGAGTCAGTTCTTGTAAGAGTGTCAGTTCTGGAGAAGGCAAATTTAAAATAAGGGCTTTTGGGAAGATCTTTAAAAAAAAGGCAGGCAACATCCTTAGTTTACCAACTGCAGCAGCCATCTGTCTAATGTAAGTGGATGCCATGTCTCTCTGAAGAGCCAAATGCTGCAACCTACAGTAGACTTGCTGTAAATTTAAAAATGAGAACAATTTAGAGAGATGTTGCTGTTTGTAGGCCTGACGGGAAGGTGGCAGAAGTCTTTTGATTGGAGATGCCCCTCTCGCTGGAGGGTCTAAAGAACCCCTTTTTCTGCTGATGCTGTTGGTCCTGAATGGCCCCTAAGCTTTGGGAGGAAATTATAAATTACTCACCATAGTGACTAACGTACTCCTAGTCAATAGTCCTCTTTCCTCCATACTGCATGGGCGTCCCTCACTAGAGATGGAGACTGTTAGGCAGAATCCTGTGCAGTGCCCTTAGGGACCACTACACACAATTAACATTACAGGTGGCAATACAAGTTTTACCTTTGGTACAAGCCTGTACTACTATGTTAAAGTGGTAGCAATAGCGGAGCAGCCAGGACTTTCTCAAGAGTATATGAGCAGTAGTAGAGATTACACAAAGGGACCACAATTACTGTGACTCAAGCAAACACTGACTCAAGGTTTCAGGTAGAAAAATATAAGTACATTTATTTTTAAACCATTTTTTATAAACACAACAATTCTATTAAATTCAAAATCACACGTAAAATACACTAACACTAACCAATTCACTTTGTACGGTATGAATCAATGTAAGTACCCTGTGTTTGAATGGACCGGTGTTATGAAACAAGTAACGTTACTGTGAAGACAATTGCGATCACTTTTTGACTGTTCGGTCTACTAAATAAATGCGTATCCGCGGCAAGAATTGCTATCGGGGCAAAAACACACTTAGCACTTGAGATACCCAGAGGGAGTTGGGGGCAAAAATCATAGGCAATACTTTTGTCAGGCAAACAGAATCGAAGAAGACTCATAGACAAAAATTCAAGAGTCAAGAGGCCGGATTCAGTGTCAAGTGGAACCGGGTTCCTGTTGTCGGGGATCACACAGTCGGACAGTTCACGATTCAACGAAGCCAAGAGTACTTAGATATTGTCAATGTTCGGAAGCAAAAGTTATAAGAAGGAGGGAAGATAAGGACAAGCCTTGTAGAACGAGAAATGGGGATTCACCCAAATTCCTCAAGCAGGACACAGTATCTTGTTCAAAACGATGAAGCTGGTGCCACGGCAGTTGTTCTTGGTAGTTTCCAGCAGACCCACGGTTCCTGGAGCTTCAGCAAAAAGGAGGACGATGAAGGGGTCTGCACCACACCGGGATGAGGCCGGCAGCAGCGACGACGAATAAAAGGAGCGCTCCTTAAAAACAGAAGAGGCTCTTCAGGTGGCTATCCGGACCACTACAGCAGTGTGCAGCGATTTCGACCACGTAGACATCCTCTGGCTGTAGAAGATGAGCTGGTTATGCCCACAAGGCTCAAGGGAAGAAGACTCTGGACTGCATCTTCTCTTAGTCGTTGAAGGGTAGCTAGCTCAGGACTGCAGCAGGGCTTCACCGGGACGGGATAGTTGCAGCAGCTGACTTCTTCTCCGCTTCTCTTCGGTTCCTTGTAGTTCCAGTGGCGACTCTCTGACTTCCAGCCCAAGAGACCTGCCTTTTATGCGAAACTCCCCCATTCACACAGCCTGGCTGTCAATCACGCAGCAGGAGGGTTGTCCAGCCCGGACAACCACCTCAGCCAATCATGGAAAAGTGCGACTTGGGTTTCCTAGGATACCCTGTGCAGGGGGTGACTACACCCCTCCCACACATTCAGTCCACCTAGACACCCAGGCGCTTAGAGGAGGGCTTCTTGGCAGAAGCCCGCCAAAAAGACAGCGAACAAAGAAGGAAAACCTGGTTTGCCGCGCAAAGTAAAACACAAGAAGGAGTTTAACAAAAAGAAATGGCGAATAAACTGCACCGGAGCCAAAAGAAAAAAGTTTTTGGTCAAGCGGGTTTAAGTTTGAGGCTAATACAATAGCTTACAATACTACCACGTTTATATAAGATAACCGCGGTTGAAAAGTTTAGGGTAGATACCACTACCACCAGCCAATTCTAAATGTTAAAAGAGCGAAACAATGCTCTAGGAGGTACAGGTAAAAGGCTAAGGATTAACCCTGTCCAGTGCTCCATGTAAGATGGGGTGTACTGTCTCTGTGGTTACATGACTAAGTAAAGTTAATGGCAACTTTACCCTTTTCTGGGGGACAGTAGTCAGCCTCAGAAATGGAGTCGGTGGGGGGAACTCTGCACGACAACCCTGTGTCACTGCACTGAAGGTGCTGTGTAACACACAAAAGAAGGGGGCTACTGAAGTGGTGTACTCCAGAGCCCACAACCATAAAACCAGGTAAAAGACACATAGCAAAACATGGGTAAGAGTGGGGGAAAAGCTCACATTCTTACCAAGCGGAAAGAAATAACTCCAGAGATCCAGCAAAGCTGCTGAGGGACTCACTAGGTAAGGGAAATTAGCCATGAAATGAGAATTCTCCCTAACACTCGCCCCTCTCCCCCCAACCCCAGACTAAGGGACAGGAGGATTTAATCCATTCCTGGATAGTTCGCATACCTCTAGTCGGTAACAAACATCCTAGAGAGACCATCAGCATTTTGGTGGTGACTTCCTGCTCTGTTTTCAATGTTACAATCTAAGGTTTTGCTTTGTAAGCTATATGATCTACACACCCTTTGAGAGACATCTTTCATTTGAAGTTATAGGGGATCTGGTTGACCGATCCCTCAGAAGTTGATACAGCTCCTGAACCTGTGATAGGCTTTTTCAAGGAGTCCTTATAAAGGATTACCTTAGATCTAGAGGGGCCTCCAGGATTCCTCACCACCTCTCTTTGGGGAGCAGGTTGGGTCTCAGGCATCTTGGTTGGAGGGGCTGGGGATAAGCAAGGTACATGCTTCCCCTTCCTTTTAGATCTAACCTTACCTATTTTAGGAGTTCCTCTCCTAACATTAGGATTTGGTTTGGAGTCTTCTGTAGAAGGTCCAACAGTCTGAAGGTTTTCTGGTTTTCCACCAGCATTGAGAATTACCAGTTCTCTTGGGCCTAGAGAGGGGTCCAGTTGGTCTATCCACCTCTTCCTCAGAAGCAGGGGGAGTCAGAGACTTTAAAACTGGGGGAACAATGATGGAGCTTGGTTTGGGCTCCCATTTCCCTAACATACTAGCCTGAAATGTGCCTGGGTTTGAGGTCAACTTACTAACACCAGGGCTTGTAGTGGGGTTCTCTGTAGAGGTTCCCACAGGCTCAGAGTGGTCCCTTAGGGAGGCTTCTCTAGCTAATTCGGTTTGGTTCTGCTTCTCCATACTGGGAGGCCTGGGGGTACTGAATACTACTCCTAGAGTTTTTAGATCATTCCCGACAGGACTCTCCCAGGCACCTCACTCTGAATACTGACAGGGATCCTCACTGTCATTTTGTTATACTGAATGAGAGCTGGTAGAATAGGAACCATTTGGACAGGGCCTCCAGCAAGTTTGGTGGGGCCTTTGGGTGCCTTAGCAACATCCTCAGGCCTGAAAAATCTTTCGTCCACAAGTGTTCTGCTGGCCCCAGTGTCTCTCATGGCAGGGGTGTCCTGGCCATTGATAAGAACACTGTCCACATAATGCTCCCTAGAGTTTTCAGGAATGGAGTCATACACATCACTATGTGGTTTCTTACCCAGACTTTTGGACTTTAAGGATACAGTTGCTTGAAGAGCCAAAGGTTCTTCAGCAAACAAGTGAAAGTGAGCACTAGCCATCTGTACTTCTCCCTCTGGGGAGAAGGCTAAGGAGGTAGTGCTGACCCCTGCAGGGTTACCCTTGCATCTGGGTTCTCCTCTCACATGGTCAGTTGATTCACAACTAAAGCATTTACCAAATGCTCTCTGGAATGGGGGTCTGTCCTGACCTACCTCTGTTTTGGTACCAGGAGGTACACTAGCCCTATTCGGTTTCCCTGGTGGCTTACCCTCGTTATGTTTGGGGGCCTCTTCTGGGAGGTATTGGAATTCTCCTTATCTTTCTTTGGCTGCTTTCCCTCATCCTTCTTCTGAGTTGCCCCATACTCCTTGTGAGTAGCCCTGTTAGCAACCCACAAGTCAGCAGCCTTAGCTAGTTTCTTAGGATCTATCTCCTTTGAATCAGCCAAGTGCTGTCTAAGCTCAGGGGAGCATACATCAAAAATAGACTCCAACATTACAAGATTCCTCAAACCTTCATAAGTGTTCACTTTATAATATGATATGATATGGCATTTGTAACGCGCCTATACACAAGTGTTTCAAGGCGCGACGAGGCAGGGAGGGGAGCAGGGGGAGGACAGACAGCGATCCTACTAGGCCAGGTGTCATTCAGACCGCGCAAGTGCAGGGGTAGGGGGAAGGGAAAAGTGCAGTACAAGGTAAGTAGAATAGAAATAAATAGATAAATAAATAAATAGGGCCAGCTGGTGGCATGTGCAAGGTAAGTGCAGACAAGTGCTGGGAAGGGGGGGCTGTAGGGATACAGAGACAGTCCCGCAGTGCAGGGGTTGCCAGGGAGGCAGTGCAAGTGGAGAGTGGCTTGGCCTAGGACCGAGGTCGGTGAGAGTGGCCAAGTTTCAGATTCAGTGCAGAATTTAGTGAAGAATTAGCAGGGGGGAGGGAGAGAGAAAGCAGAAGCAAAGAGGAAGGTTTTGAGGTGCTTCCGGAACCGGAGATGGTTCTCCTCAAGTTTCAGGGAGGCAGGAAGGCTGTTCCAGAGGGAGGCTCCTGCCACGGAGAGAGATCTACCCCCAGCTTGTTGCTTCGAGAAGCGGCTGACCCTGAGGGAGTTGGAGACGGATGAGCGAAGGGCTCGGGAAGGAAGATAATTAGGAAGAGAGAGTTGCAGGTATTTAGGCCCCAGGCCCCAGAAGGCCTTGTGGACAATGCAGAGGGTTTTGAACTTAATCCTCGCAGCCACTGGGAGCCAGTGTAGAGATTTCAGTCCTGGAGAGATACGGTCCCTGGGCTTGAGGCCAAGGACAAGTCTCGCAGTTCTGTTCTGGATGAGTTGCAGAGGGCGGAGAGTGGAGGCAGGCAGATTAAGATAGAGACTGTTACAGTAGTCCAGCTTCGAGAGAAACAGGGCTCGGGAGACAGTGAGCTTCTGGGGAAAGGAGAGGAAGGGAAGAATACCTCTAAGGAGGTGCAGCTGGTAGTGTGACTTCTTTGTAACACTTTACCCAACCATCTAAGTTTTTCAAACATTCACACACCCAGGTAGCCCAAGGGGTACCATCATGCTTTTTGAGGGTTCTAAACCTCTTAAGATACTGGGAAGGGGACTTCCCGAATCTAGCTATTAATGCTAGCTTCACACACTCATAATCCTGTTTATCCTCCTCCCCCAACTCCATTACAGCATCACTTGAAACAGGGGGGAGCCTAGAGAAAAGCCATGGAATCAGCTGGTTCCCTGAGATAACTTGAATCCCATGATTGTACTCAAACATTGCTAACCAATCCAAAACATCAAGTTTAGTCTCATACATACCAATCATTTCCTTTGGCATACGGGGTCTCTTAGGGCTGACAGACCTAGAACATTCTGGGAGAGAAGCATTTTCCACAGACAATTTCTTCAACTCTAGTTCATGATTCAGCTTCATTTCTCTGAGCCTTAACTCTTGATGTTTCATGGCAGTTTGTGCATCAATACGTTTCACTTCCAATTCAAGGCTCATTTTCTCAAGTGCAATAAATTCAGGAGTAAGTGCAGGACCTGTGGGTGTCCCAGTGGACAGAGGTTGTGCTTTCTGAGCAGGCAAAGGAGTTGTGGGGTTTCCTAACAAGGACTCATCTACTTCTTCTAAATCAAGACTCTCAGAATCAGAAACATCAGAAACATCAGTATCCACATTTGCTGGAGGGGTAGGCCCTTCTGACCCACTCTCCAGACTTTGTTTTCCCATTGACTTTGCAATCAATTCAGATTTCTTTCCTTTACCAGAGAGACTCCTCTCCCTACACATGGTCCCTACACATGGTTCTTAAAACCTCAGCAGTGTAGTTTAAGAGACCCTCTTCAGTGTAGCTTTCCATATTTGACATGATTTCTCAGTAAAAATAGAATGAGTGGTGTTAGCCTTGTGGTTAGTTGAACCTAAGCAATAGCAGCACTCTAAGTGTAATCACTCTACTTCCAAATCCTCACCGCTGCACACCAGTGTTAGGAAGAATCCTGTGCAGTGCCCTTAGGGACCATTACACACAATTAAGACTACAGGTGGCAATACAAGTTTTACCTTTGGTAAAAGCCTGTACTCCTATGTTAAAGTGGTAGCAGTAGCGGAGCAGCCAGGCCTATCTCAAGAGTATATGAGCAGTATTAGAGATTGCACAAAGGGACCACAATTACTGTGACTCAAGCAAACACTGACTCAAGGTTTCAGGTAGAAAAATATAAGTACATTTATTTTTAAACCATTTTTTATAAACACAACAATTCTATTAAATTCAAAATCACACGTAAAATACACTAACACTAACCAATTCACTTTGTACGGTATGAATCAGGGTAAGTACCCTGTGTTTGAATGGACCGGTGTTATTAAACAAGTAACGTTACCGTGAAGACAATTGCGATCACTTTTTGACAGTTCGGTCTACTAAATAAACGCGTATCCGCGGCAAGAATTGCTACCGGGGCAAAAACACATTTAGAACTTGAGATACACTGAGGGAGTTGGGGGCAAAAATCATAGGCAATACTTTTGTCAGGCAAACAGAATCGGAGAAGACTCATAGACAGAAATTCAAGAGTCAAGAGGCCGGAGCAAGTGTCAAGTGGAACCGGGTTCCTGTTGTCGAGGATCACACAATCAGACAGTTCACGATTCAACGAAGCCAAGAGTACTTAGATATTGTCAATGTTCGGAAGCAAAAGTTATAAGAAGGAGGGAAGATGAGGACAAGCCTTGTAGAATGAGAAATAGGGATTCACCCAAATTCCTCAGGCAGGACACAGTATCTTGTTCAAAACGTAGAAGCTGGTTCCACGGCAGTTGTTCCTGGTAGTTTCCAGCAGACCCACGGTTCTTGGAGCTTCAGCAAGAAGGAGGACGATGAAGTGGTCTGCACCACACAGGGATGAGGCCGGCAGCAGCGACGACGAATAAAAGGTGCGCTCCTTAAAAACAGGAGAGGCTCTTCAGGTGGCTATCCGGACCACTACAGCAGTGTGCAGCGATTTCGACCACAAAGGAAATCCTCTGGCTGTAGAAGATGAGCTGGTTATCCCCACCAGGCTCAATGGAAGAAGACTCCGGACTGGATCTTCTCTTAGTCGTTGAAGGGTAGATAGCTCAGGACTGCAGCAGGGCTTCACCGGGACAGGATAGTTGCAGCAGCTGACTTTTTCTCCGCTTCTCTTCAGTTCCTTGTAGTTCCAGTGGCGACTCTCTGACTTCCAGCCCAAGAGACCTGCCTTTTAATGCGAAAATCCCCCTTTCACACAGCCTGGCTGTCAATCACGCAGCAGGGGGGTTGTCCAGCCCGGACAACCACCTCAGCCAATCATGCAAAAGTGCGACTTGAGTTTCCTAGGATACCCTGTGCAGGCGGTGACTACACCCCTCCCTCACATTCAGCCCACCTAGACACCCAGGCGCCTAAAGGAGGGCTTCTTGGCAGAAGCCCGCCAAAAGACAGCCAACAAAGAAGGCAAACCTGGTTTGCAGCGCAAAGTAAAAAACAAGAAGGAGTTTAACATAAAGAAATGGCGAATAAACCGCACCGGAGCCAAAAGAAAAAGTATTTGGTCAAGCGGGTTTACCACTGCCACCAGCCAATTCTAAATGTTAAAAGAGCGAAACAATGCTCTAGGAGGTACAGATAAAAAGGCTACGGATGAACCCTTTCCAGTACTCCATGTAAGATGGGGTGTACTGTATCTGTGGTTACATGACTAAGTAAAGTTAATGGCAACTTTATCCTTTTCTGGGGGACAGTAGTCAGCCTCAGAAATGGAGTCAGGGGGAAGTCTGCACGACAACCCTGTGTCACTGCACTGAAGGTGCTGTGTAACACACAAAAGAAGGGGGCTACTGAAGTGGTGTACTCCACTTCATAAAACCCACAATCATAAAACCAGGTAAAAGACGCATAGCAAAACATGGGTAAGAGTGAGGGAAAAGCTCACACTCTTACCAAGTGGAAAGAAATAACTCCAAAGATCCAGCAAAGCTGCTGAGGGACTCACTAAGTAAGGGAAATTAGCCATTAAATGAGAATTCTCCCTAACAGAGACTAAACCTTATTCACCAGTAAAATCTTCTTGCCCTTTAAATGTAGAGGTGCGCAGGGTGCGGCCCTGGGAGTATGCGCTCCCCTGACTCTGCCCACCGGCGCCACACCTCTGTCCCCTTTGACGCGTCAACAATATTACCATTGCCTAATGACACCAGTTTTATTAAGGGGAGAGGATGGTGGGACATATGGAGGAAAGAGGACTATGGACTAGGAGTATGTTAGTCACTACAGTGAGTAACTTCTAATTACTCCTATGTCACGTCCCCTTTCCTCCATACAGTGTGGGTGATTACAACTGAATGTAGCCTCAGGGTAGAGAGGTGACCTCATAAGAAAACAAGTTCCTTAAAACTGACTGACCAAATACCACGTCTCACCTGGAGCTGGCATCCAAGTAGTAGTGCCTGCAGAAGGCCAAAGGCGTAGCCCATTTAGCCGCCCTACTGATGACCTGCCACGGAACGTGCCTCTGGAAAGCCACAGATTTGGGCTTGGCTCTGATAGTGTGGGCATGCATGTTTGCCACTTGTGGTCTGTGCTGCCCCTCATAAACCTCCTTGATGGCCGCAACCATCCATCTTGCTATGGAGGGCTCAGATGCTTGATAGCTTGGCCTTGACCCACTGAAGGTGACAGAGCGTTAAAGATTTGCGGAAGCTCCTGGTTCTGTCCAGGTAGAATTTTAGAGTGCGTCTGATATCCAGAAAGTGCAGTAACCTCTGTGCTTCGTCTTGGGGTCCGCTAAGAACGTAGGTAGCACTATCTCCTCATTGAGTTGAAACAAGGAGACTACCCTTGGGTAAGAATGCAGGATGAGTTCTAAGGACCACCTTGTCCTTATGAAAGGTAGTATAGGGTTCGAAGCCACCAGTGCCTGGATTTCACTGACCCTGTGTGCAGACGTAAGACCCACCAAGAGGGCTGTTTTAATGGTGACTAGCCTGATGTCCGCAGATGCCACTGGCTCAAATGGCTTATGTGCCAAGGCGCCCAACACTACATTGAGGTCCAACACTGGGTGTGGCTTCTTGATAGGTGGATAGAGCCTGGTGAGGGCCACCAAATGTCTTTGAACTGTTGGGTTGGAGGATAAAAAGACCTCCTCAGAGTTCCTGTAGGCTCCGATGGCTGCCAGATAGGTGTGGCATGTGTCCACTTACACGCCCAAGTGTTCAAGATGTGCTGAGAAGGACAGTACGCCGCCTAACATGCAAGTCAAGGGATCGACCTCCTTTGATTCTGCCCAATGACAAAACCTAGTCCACTTGCTCTTGTACTGGCTCCTAGTAGTGTCGCTTCTAGTGCCCTAGGTTAGCCTGTGACAGGTGCAGGTGTTTTAAGGCGAGATGTTCATGAACCATGCTGCAAGGGCTAAGCTCTGAGGGGTGGGGTGGATGACTGTGCCTGCCTCCCTGCTGTGAGAGTAGGAGAGCTGGATCCAGAAGCAGGTCCACCGGGGCCTGTTCCGACAAGCTGAGTAGTTCCGAGAACCATGGCCTCACAGGCCACCACGGAGCTATCAAGATGATGCGAAGATGCCAGGCCTCCCTGATCTTGCAGATTACCCTGTGGACCAGGGGAGTGGGAGGGAAGGCATACACACTCATGTTGTCCCACTGGATCTGCATCTCGTCGCCCAGAGAGCCCCATCCCTGTCCCTGCCAGGACGCAAACTAGTGGCACCTCCTGTTGGACCAGGTGGCAAAGAGATCCACCTGAGGATGACCCCATCTGTCAAAGATCTCCTGAAGGACCTGATCGTTCAACTGCCATTCGTAGTTGTCCGCACCTGCTGAGCCTGTCCGTCTCCAGGTTGGACTCCCCTGGAGGTGTATAGCCTTCAGGTGCATATTCTTCTACAGGTCCCACTCTCAAATGCTGAAAGCCATAGGGGAGCATAGGGGAGGAGATCTGGTGCCACCCTGCTTGTAGATGTAATACATGCTGGTGGAGTTGTCTGTCTGGATGAGGCTCATCTTGCCACTGATCATCAGCAGGAAGGCTTTGAGAGCTAGCCAGATCGCCTTGAGCTCTAGCTAGTTGATATAGGGCTCCTATTCCTGGAGAGACCAGACTCCATGGACGCTGTGGTTGTCCAGGGTGGCTCCCCAGCCCTCCAAGGAAGAGTCTGTGGTGATGGTAACCTGCAGTGCTGGTTGCCTGAAGGATCTGCCTATCCTCAAGATGCAGTCTGTACTCCACCAGACAAGGTCCTGGTGGAGAAGGGGAGGAATGCTGACAAGTTCCGCCTGGGAACCCTGCTCTTGACTCAATGAGGCTGCAAAGTGCAGTTGTAATCATCTCATTCTGAGCCTTGTGTATGGCACTGCCAGAAGGCATGCCACCATGATACCCAAGAGGTGCTGGTACCACCATGCCAAGGTCACTGCTCTGCTGAGAAAATGTCCCTCTTGATGGCTGTGACCTTGTCCTCCGAGGAAAAGATTCTCTCAGAGTTAATATCCCAGATGAGGCCCAGGACCGTTAGATTCTGAGTAGGCTCGAGCTGTGACTTCTTGCGAATGATGGTAAATCCCAACCCGTGTTGTGTATTCATGAGGGAGGAGGAGTTGTGATGGACTGCCTCGAGAGATTGCGCCCTGACGAGCCAGTCGTCTAGGTATGGATAAACATGGTGCTCCTGGGCCCTGAGGAGGGCTGCCACTGCATTCATGAGTCTGGTAAAGACCCTGGGGGCTGCATTGAGGCCAAAGGGTAGAACCTTGTATTGGAAATGAAGGCTCATGATCCTGAACCTCATAAAGGACCGATGAGGCTGCCAAATCGAGACATGTAGGTATACGTCCTTCGGATCCAGGGAATACATCTAGTCCCCCCTACACAGTGTCTATGCAATAAGCGCTGGTGTAACCATCGAAGTTTTGAAGAGGGAGGGAAAGGTTCAAGGTGGAAAGATCCAACACAACTCTCAGGCCAGCCTGGTTCTTCTTGTGTATGGCGAAAATCCTGGGGTAGAAGCCCATGCCCCACTGGGAGGCTGAGACTTCTTCCACTGCCTGACCCTCTACAAGCAATTGAATCTCCTTCAACAGAGTTGTTGTGCCAATCTGTGGGAGTGAAGGGGGGGAGAAGGGGAGGAGAGAGAGGAGGGAGGCACCGCTAGGTGGTAGCCCGTGGAGACCACTGACAGCATCCAGCGGTCCACAAACCAATAATGTGCATGAAGGGCAAGCCTGTCCCCCACCAGAGACACGTGGACCCAGAGAGGCGTGTCATGCCTTCTTTCCCTGTGAGGCTGGGGCAGAGAGGGGGACTGAAAGAAGCCGTTGCTCCCTGCCTTGTGCTGTTTACGCCGGTGCTGACTTGGAGACCGGTCCGACTGTCTTGACCTCTGTTCCTGAAATCCCCTGTACCCTCTGAAGGCCCGTCCCTTGTTGGAATAGCTGCACCAAATGGGACTTAAGCCATCCCTTTTTGGCCAAGGCGACAATATCCTTCTGCATCGGGATCCCCGTTCTAGCTGCGGGGTATAGAGTGAGGACCGTGGCCAGGACCCACGCCTCCAGTTGTTCCACCTTGGGTTGTGGAAGCCCCAGGTATTCGGCCAAACCTGTGAGTCATTCATGGAAGGCATTGGCTGAAGATGGCGTGTCGGGGTCCTCCTCCTCATTGGTGTCCACTAGGGTGTCCGGCTGGCCCAGAGCAGGCAGAGGAGTGCTGGGTGTCGAGGACTGAGGTGTGGAGACCGGAACCGGAGGTTGCTTGGAGGCTGGTGTGGAACTGCCTGAACTGTGGGAGGCAGGGAAGCTGGAATCAAGGGACACAGCGTGGGCAGCTGGGGCTGAGCGGGGGCCTGAGGCGCTGGAGTCCTAGGAGGAATGACTGGAGGCGCTATAGGCGGAACTGGAGGCAGCATGTCCCTGATCACATCCCGAAGGATGGCTCCCATTTGGGGGAACCTCATAAGTGTGAGGAATTTTTCAAAGAACCTGTCATCACAGGCTGGTGGGGTGGCAGGTGGAGCGGACGTAATAGCAGTAGGCTGCTGGGGCCTGTGCATACTCTACCTTGCTGGCTGCGGGGTATATCTTCCCTGCGCCGCTAATGGATAAGCTGTAGGCAACATACCTGGCGAAGACCAGTCCCAAATGGACACTCGTTCTCCTACCTGCTCCCCGAATGGGGGTGGTGTCGGACGAGCAGCCACTTTGTCTGGTGCGGCGCCTATTTTTACGGGCTGCAAGCCACGTGCCTGCATCGTGGTGATTGCCATGCTGCGTTGGCCTCCTCCTGAACTCTTGGCGGTGGAGCTTAAGGCCTACCCTGTACCTCAGGGCGAGGCCTGGTAGGTGTAGTGCCCTCGGCTGTGTCGCTGGTAGTGCTGCGTACAGACACACCTTCAGACATTTGTACAGTAGTAGGGTGTAGCCCCTTGGCTGGACTCCGGGTAAAAGAACCTTGCGGTCCCTCAGTGACCTCACCGCCAGGATCTAATGTCACCCCGGCCTGAAGCAGCCTCCGTATCTGTGCTGGTTTCAGAACCTGGATGGTCAATCCCACTCGGACGAGTCCTGGGGAAGGAGTCGCCCTTGCGGGGGGCAAATGAAAAGTGTCCCTACCTTGGGCCTTGACTTGTGCTTGACGAAGTTCTTAAAGTCCTCTGGAGGTGATCGTTCGAAGAGCTTTCTCCACCGAGCTAACCCGTTCTTCAGAGCGTGCGGTGTAAGCACATTGCATGTGGTAAAACCCTCCCAGCCGAGATTGGGAGCGGGACAAAGAGCGTGGGGGTCGGATGTAGGGAAGAGCCCCTTGCATGCTGGACACCTGCTGAAGCCCGCATGCGCCGGGGAGGAGCTTGGCGCCATAGCACCGAGTACCTCATTAAAGAGCAAAAGACAAAAGACACCGGGGAAGAGCGTGTGGAATTACAAGGCCAAAGCCAAACCCAAGAGCGCTGGTGAAAGCGGTCCGCTCCCGTTGACGAGGACTGAGGAGTGGCGCCGTTGGGTGGAGTCAGGGGAGCACCCACGCTCACCTCTGAATTCTAAGGGGAAGAAGATTTTGGCTGGTGAAAAAGGTTCTCTCTTCCGTCCCTATCGAGGGACGCCCATACAGTATGGAGGAAAGGGGACAGGACGTATGAGTAAGGAGTAGACTCTAAATCACACCATCCAAAAGTAGAATTGGGAGTTGAAAGGGAAAGACCCAACGACTTGGCTGCCTGGTGAAGGGGAAATTCTTTAAGCCTCTGAAGTTTTTCATCTGCCTTTGTCACAAACAAGTCAGAACCATCAAACGGCATGTCGTGTAGATGGCGCTGTACATCCTGGGTAAAATGAGTGGATCTCATCCATGGATGGACACGATTGACTGCTGCAGTGCTGATGGACCAGCCAACATTGTCCATAATCTCTAGAGCCACCTCTAACCTGTTCCTAGATGTGTCCTTTCCATCTTGAACTAGTTACATAAGGGGACCTTTTGTCTCCCGGGTGAACATGAGCCCCTGCAGATTCAGCTACTTCCCAGAGGAAATGTGTGTATCTTCCTACAGTACAAGAAGCATTGATGGTCTTCAAAGTTAAGCTTCTGGAAGCAAACATTTTGCGACCCCAAGCATCACGTTTTTTGTATTCTGTCAGGAAGAAAGCAAAGGGAACGTGGTAGGTTTGGATCCAGCAGTGGTATCCTGAATAACTAGATTGTCTGCTGATGTGTGAAGTGTTCAAATTGAAGAGCACATGGCCCAGCCGTGTATCTTTGTGCTATATCCTTGTCCTAAATTGAAGAAGATGACTGTCAGTCCAAAACTTACCTACTTGTCTACTAGAGCTCCACTAAAAGGCAGAACTGGTACCTTTGGTGTTCTTGTCTTTAAAATTTCAGTAATGCCATACACTGCAACTCCTTCTGAAGAAGGAACCAGATTTAGCGTGTCCATGGCCTGAACAATCGCAGTCCTATATGAGACAGAATTTGGGCCTAAGAATGAAATTAGTTCAATTCCAATTTCTGATTCTAGGGAAGTGTCAATGACACTTAACTCCTGTATAATTGTAATAGGGAATCAATGGATTACATATGGAATAATGTCTCTGGCCAATATTCCCTAGCAATTCCTGCATTAAATTGAAACCCTGCAGGTGCTGCCTCTTGTCCCTCGACATAAAATATATATGATCATCTTTTGTATTGTGCTGTTCTCTGCCAAGGCTTGTAGAGGGAACCACCCAGCTCTGATGGGTCCAAAACAGGTTCTACTTTGATCAAGCATCTGTGCAACGATGGACCGGACTCCCATGGTGCAGACTCCCATGTTATCAGCACTTGGCCTGCCTCTGATGCTACAGTGGTTTTTGAGACATATGATAAAGGGTTTTCTTTACTAGCTGTCCGATTCATTGAATCTGAAGCCATGGGTGTTTTGGGCACTAGCGACTTAATGGACTTTGCCGACTTTTTCCCTTTTTCAATGTGGACCGAGCTCGGAGTTGTGTGGGAGCAGTGTGGTCTCTTACCTTTTCTTTCTCCTATTAGGAATACATTTTTCATGTCTTCCGGAGCCTGTTAAAAAAATCTTCAACATATAATCCCTAAATGCCTCCCATTCACCTGGGTGAAAGAATAAGTGGGAAAATCAGGCTTCTTACCTGAAGCCTTAAACCTCGATATTGAGCGGCACCTCTTATGTTTTCTCAAAGATCAAGAATAATGCTATTTGGATGAAGAGCCACTCCTTCATTGGTGAGGACATGTTTTCTTTTTTCCGCTCTTTTCTTGTTCTTATCTCCAGCGATGATCAAAATAATGATATCTGGGAGCTAGAATCTTTCTTTTGATATCACTGAAGGATTTCTCCGGAGTGATCTTGAGAAGGCCATACAAAACATGGCAAGCCAGTCTCTGATGAAGCATCGTGGTCTGACTGGAACCACACTCTTCCAAATTTTGGACTTTCCCAGGGCAGAAAAGAAATGTTATACAAGCCTAAAACCCTACTTTAGGTGGAGACATCTTTCGAAATTATTTTCCAAAAGACAAGTGACCTCCAAAATCCATGTCAAAAAAAGGAACTCCAGGAAATGGCGTCCGCAGCTTTGTAAATCCACACCTGTAACGTCATCCTGGCATGAGACGGTGCCAATGAGAGGAGGAGGCTGTGAGGCTGTGGTTGGAACGTACAAGAAAACAGGACATTTCTTAACTGGTCGGATCTTTAAACGTGCAATAGGACTATTGTCCTCTGCATGAATCAGAAGATATCTCAACAGGCTAGTGGACCTAAAACACCTGTAGGGTTGAGGCGGTATCGTTTATTTGGAAGACTTAACTTGTAACTGACTGATTAATCAGACCTTTATGGTAATCGGGAGATTTCCAAGCAGAGCTCTGCCTCAAAATGGGTGTTAAGGATGGGACAGTTTGAGTCACGTTTCAGGCTTGGTAGAGGAAAAGGTTAGGAATGGTCCCAGGTTGAGAGCATATTGTCTAAAGTCTCCAATAACAGTCCAATCATTTCTACTTTGTATTATTATTGTAACCATATTTCCTTACAGGTTTATAGTCTACAATTTAAAACATTACTTACACATACTAGTTCATGATAAAAACAAGTTTCTACAAAAATGTTAACAAAAAAGAATATATACAAAAGTAGTTTGGGGACAAGAAGGCATAAGGGAGTTGTCAAGAATGAGTAAAATAAACGTGGAGCAAAAGAATAGGTATGTGAGGATAAGGGGAGCCCAAAGAGCAAAATAAGAGAGAAATGGGGAAGAAGAGAAGGGAGAGTACCAAGGGTGCAGAAATAAAAGATGTTTGTAGTATCGTAGTGATACTGATGTCATCAAGGTTCCAGAATAGGAACATGAGCGCCGGAATGCGGACAGAGAGAGAGCTGGCGGTTGATGAAGGAGAAGGACCTTCAGTTCGCCGCTCTGTTCATATCCCCTTAACTCATTATATAATAACTTAATAAATCATATAAATATATTTCCTCATGTACGTGGTCACTTCCCGTGGCGACGAGGATCTCATACTGCTCATACCGGCAGATTCATGTAGAAAGGATACGAGGTGAGCAGTTCGAGCCAGAAAGACAAGTGATCAACAATTTACAGTACAAGGAAAACGGCAACAAAACAAAAGGTACTGCATACTTAGTTAAATACATATATAAGGAAGGAAGCGTAAAGCGAAGCGCATGTATATCAGCTGCATGAAGCTGCAACACGAGCGCACTACTAACGGCGACCTAGTGAAAAGGTCCTAATAAAATGTCCCATGCGTGCGGCCATTTTGTTTAGTGCGTGTTTCCAAGGCAATACACCTTGAAATCCTGGTATTTTATAGAGCAGTGTAACGAGCCACGATCGGCCCGTTTAAAAAAAAAAAAAAACAAAGGACAAGACAAGTCGCAATCAAGCACAAGGAAGTCAGTAGCAAACTAAGAAAATATAGAAGGGCAATCCCCTGCTTCCTGGGCACATTTAGTTCTTTTGTTTATTTTATTTAAAAACATAATAATGTGCATTATCTCTCCTTATTCTCAAAATATAATATATATATACATACTATACATACTAAATAATAGTGAACTATACAAATAACCACACTGAAATGTGTAAGGAATAAACTTGGAGAAGGAAGACGACGAAGGCTACAGTGAGCAGTGAAAAGAACCAAGACAAACAAGAGAATTGTGGCAACAAATAAAAAAAAAATATATATAACAATAATAACCATTGAGTTAAGAGAAGCAGGAGACGCCACAAGAAACATGTCAATGCATAGTGTTCCACCACCAGCTATGTTTCTACCAGAGATGGGTGAACCAATTCTACCTTGGAAGAGGTGGTTGAAGTCTTTTGAACGCTATGCCAGTGTAGTGTGCGGAGCAAATTACAGTGTGGAGAGAAAGAAATCACTACTGCTACATTGTTTAGGCCAGGCTGGCCAGGTGTCATGATGTCTACCCCCGGACATCCAGACCAAGTCCATCAACCCCGGAAGCAGGCATCATGTTACCTGGAGCAAACCCAGCAACCCCTGTTAGGGGCTATCTGGGTACAGTCCTGGCGCCTATGGCGCCAGGCTCATATGGGACATCAGTCCTGGCACCATAGGCGCCAGGCTCATATCTTAAAACTTACCTGATGCAGACCATGCTGCAAGGGATCCAAGCATCCAAGCCCATGTGAGGCTTGAAGGGACTATTTTATCTTAGGAACTATTTTGTTACTCGGTGGTGGTTGTGGAGGAATACTTACCTGGGACTACTTTGAAGGCTATTTAAACCACGCCCGAAGAGCAGCACATGCTTCGCGTTATTCTGCATCCAGAAGCGTAACGCTCACCGTGTCTGCAGTCAGCATCCAGCATCCTGCCACGCCCGCCTCGAGTCCAGAGCCCCTAGAAAGAAGTTAAAGAAGAAGAAAGGTTAGAACAAGAACTTTACTGGATTTCTTACCTGATTTCGGATTCAGTGCATCTTCGAAACCAGAAACAGACTTCATTTAAACGCGTCGCATCGCCAGCAGCAGCACCACGCCATACTCACCGTTCCTCGCAGCATCTCTACGATCCGGTGCTGTCTCCATCACTAGTTTGCTGCATTCCAGCACCTAAGGGGGACAAGAAAACAACAAGGTGAGCCAAGGGAACAAACAAGGACAATCTCTTGCCACCATATGCTTACCTGATTTTACCGCAGGAGGTATTATCCACCAACACGCCAAATCTTCCTACGCTGCACCTGCAAGAAAAGAGAAAGCAGCGAGTTAAACCTTGGCATTATTTACCGGACAGTGTTACAAAACACAGACTCTTACCTGAACGCTTTCAGCTGCCACAAGACGATCATCTTTTGGGTTTCAGCTGCAAAAGAAACAAGGAATTGGACAAGAGTGATTATTCAGACATTTTGCACTCTTTAGAACTATATACTTACGGCCTTTCGCCCGGAGGTTTGGAGCCAAGATTTGTCCAGAACTCTTCCAATACCCTCAAGCCAGTGAAGTAACTGGCCATCAACGCGCCCCTGCATTCTTCGCAGGATGGAGAGCTCATCATACAAAACTATAAGGTGAGCTTTGTGAAAGGGAATGTCAGAAGTGATAAGTGGGGACGCAGTGGGGTGTTACTACTCAAATCCACAGGTGGCTAATTCCCTTTCCCCGTCTTTAGGAGACTACTTCTACGGGTCAAGCAGACGAAGCTAGGTGGGCCAGTCCAGTCAGTCATCTATGCACTACGCATCACGTTGGTGGAGACAGTGGCTGTCCAGTTCCGCTCGACACCCCTGTGGGAGCCAGGTGAGCGTAACACCAGGAGAAATATGAACATCTACCAGACTTGTCAGCAGCAGAATGTGGGGATAAGAACGAGTATGAAAAGTGCATCATGGAAATAGGGAGACACTAAGAAAAGAAGTTGAGTACTGTACTGGAGAGATACAGATTTGGTAAAAGATCACAAGAAACTGGAGAAAGTGTTGAACAATACATAACAGTTCTCATGAATTTGGCAAAGAACTGCAAATTTGGTCAACAATTAGAAGAAAGATTAAGGGATCAGTTCATGCTAGAACGTGGCAGTTCCAAAGTCTGAGAGAAGCTATGGGCTGAAGATGATCCACCTCTAGATGTTGTGTTGCGGATTGCCAAAGAGGTGGGTCACATGGAAAACTGTGTCAAGACATTAGAAGGCACAGTGAAAGACAGTTCTATAAAGACAGAACCAACTGTCAACATGTTACAACCTGCACAAGGTGACAATGTAATGCATGTGGACAATCACAACAATTCGAATATGAGAAGAAGAGAAGATGCCCAAGTTCTGGTTTCATTCAGATACAATGGAGGAATGAGGAGCTGTGGATACAACCAGGGGGGTTTCATGGGAAGTTGGCGACCTCAAAGTAGTCAAAGAGGCAGAGGTAGGAGCAGAGCTTGCTTCAGATGTGATAGTCCATCACATTGGGCCAGTAGTCCTGACTGTCCTGCATTACACATAATATGTAGGAATTGCAATGGGAGAGGTCATCTGGCCAAATGTTGCAGGATCGGAAAAAGCAACATGAATTGGATTGGAAATGAAGGAAACGATGAAGGAGATGAATGTGTTTTCACAATTTGTGGCAAGGAGGATGAAGTTGAACTGGAAAGTCTGAGAACCATTGTCATGGTGAATGGTGACCCGGTTAGAATGATGACAGACTCAGGAGCAAAATGTACATTATTACCAGAAACAATGTGGAAGAAAATTGGTCCCAAATGGCTGAATGAAGCTGACACCAATCCTAGAGCTTATGGAGGTGCACAAATTGATATCCTAGGTTGGTTCAGAGCTACGTTGGAATTCAAAGACAGGAAGGCAGTAGGAAAAGTGTATGTTTCAAAGAATGGTGCATCGCCTTTACTTAGTTGGATGCATCACGTATGGCTCAAAGTGGGACTGGATGCCAGTGCAGAAGAGTCGATATATGCTGTGGAATCAAATTAAATAGATGCAGAGAAATTGAAGATAGAAGTATTTAGAGAAGGGACTGGCCGTGTTAAGGCATTACACACTGCATCCAACTTAAGGAAGGGTGCAAACCAGTTGCTCAAAAATTGAGAAGTGTTTCATTGGCTATAAGAGAGGAGGTAAAAAAGGAATTTAGAAAGAAGAACAAGGGATTATAGAATAAATTGATGCTGTAGAATGGGTCTCACCTCTTGTGATTGTGATGAAAAACTCTGTTAAAGTGAGGGTGTGTATTGATTTAAGGGAGTTAAATAAATGCATAATCCTGGAGAGATACCCATTACCCAATATCCAAGAACTGCTTTCAACCATGTGATCGGCTAAAGTATTTTCGACCTTGGATCTTACTTCTGCCTACCATCAGGTTCAACTACATAAGGATGCAAGACACCTGACTGCATTTATCACACCAGAAGGGTTATATCAGTACCGGAGGATGCCCTTTGGATTCATTTCGACAGCCTCAGTGTTTTCAGAAAATTATGCATCGTATATTTGATGGGGATGAAGGCGTCATCTTCTTTCAAGATGATATACTGATTTATGCAGATACAGAAGAAGAGCACAATAGGAGGCTAAAAAAGGTCTTCATGAAACTACATAATGTAGGCATGACGCTAAGCAAGGAAAAATCAATATTATATTATTCGAAGTATGTGAGAAGATTTTCTGACCATACAGTTATTCTAAGGGATCTAACAAAAATAAACAGGAAGTTTGAATGGAGTGAAGCGTGTGAGGGAGAATTCAGATACATCAAAAGTGCCTTAGGGACAGTACCAGCATTGAGAAATTATGTGAGGGGAAGACGCACGATGATCACGACGGATGCGAGCAATGTTGGGTTGGGTGCAGTGTTGACACAAGTACACGAGGGAAAAGAGTATTTCATAGCATTTACTTCCCGGCTACTAAAAGGGGCAGAAAAAGGGTATGCCACTATAGACAAAGAAGCGCTAGCTATTGTTTGGGAAGTCAACAAGTTCAGAAGCTTTGTATGGGGAACACAATTTGAACTACACACTGACCACAAGCCACTAGTGGAGGTGTTCATGACTAAGGGTCTGGATAAAGTATCGGGAAGAATAAGGCGATGGGTTGCTAGGTTGCAGGAATTTGATTTGGAGATAAAGTACATACCTGGTGTGAAGAACAATGCTGCTGATTATCTGTCAAGGATGACAAATATTCAGGAAGAGAGTGAAGAAATGGAAGACCAACAAGAAATGATTTGTACAATAGAGGATTCTGCTATATCCAGACAGGAATGGGTAGAGGAGATGGGAAAAGATCCCAAAATAAAGTTTGTAATGGAACATCTCAACAAGAGCGTGGTTCCAATTAACAAGGTTCAAGAAATGGGAGCTGAATGTTATTGGAGTGTAAGACATGAACTGAGCAGTCAGAATGATTACCCGCTGAAGGCAGACAAACTGATTCCCCTGGAGGGAATCAGAGAGAGAATTATACTGTTGGAACACGAAGGACATCAAGGGATCTCAAAGACAAAGAACAGAATAAGAAACACATTTCGGTGACCTGGTTGTGATCTGCAAATTGAAAGAAGTGTTAGGAACTGTATCCTTTCCAAAAAGTGTGATAAAAGTTATGTAAGTGGAAATATCTGATGTTTGTGACAGATGTACCTGATAAGACCGTGGAAGAAATTAGCTATAGATATTATAGGTCCAGTGTGGAGTGAGGGTCACCAGACTTTTCGTATAGTGATAATTGATATGATGACAAGATGAGCTGAAGTTAAAATGTGGTCAAGTGTTTCGACTAAAGTTATTATTGATTTTTTGGAAGAAGTGTGTGGTCGTGAATGTTATCCGGAGGTGATTCTTACTGACAATGGCTCACAATTTAAGTCCAAGGAAATGGAAGAGTATTTAAAAGGGAAGTCCATTACCCACCTTACTAATGCCATTTATCATCCTGAGACTTATGGGATTGTTGACAGGTATAGCAGAGTATTGAAAGAAGCGATTAGGTGGGCATGGGTGAATGGTAAGGATTGGAAGGAAGTGGTGAAAATGACTGTAGTGGCACATAGTTTTGCACCGCACAGCACGACAGGTGTGTCACCCTTTGAGCTAAGTAGAGGTAGGAGAGCTAACACAAAATTGTTTCCGGGGTGGATGAGTGCTGTGTTAGGTATGGAGGTGTCATTATGTGATGTGGAAGCAAAGATTATGAAGAGGCAATTCTCTAATAAATCAGGGCATGATAACAGGAGGTTCAGAGTTAGTAAGATTCCTTATGTGGGTTGCTATGTGTCGATCAGGCTGCCAGAAGCACTTGGGGTGGATGGCAGCAAGTGGTCAAAGCCCATTAAATTGATTGAGGTATTCAAGCATGCAGTGAGAACGTGTGATGGCAGAGTGTAGAACAATGGTCGTGTGATGTTTGTGCCAAGCGATGGTAATCATGGTAATGATGGTGATGATGTAGAGGTAGGAAAGAATACTTCAAATCAGAGTTCAGCCTTATCAAAATCATCACATGTACCGAGTCGGTTGTCGGCATCAACATCTCGCTTTGGAAGAAGCTATCGGAGACCGATTCACTTGAGGGACTTTGCTGAGTGAGAAAGGTCTTGTGGAAAAAGAGGGATGTGTAGTATCGTAGTGATACTAATGTCATCAAGGTTCCAGAAAAGGAACATGAGGGGCGGAATGCAGACAGAGAGAGAGCTGGTGGTTGATGAAGGAGAAGGACCTGCAGTCTGCTGCTCTGTTCATATCCCCTTAACTCATTATATAATAACTTAATAAATTATATAAATATATTTCCTCTTGTACATGGTCACTTCAATGTTCCACAGTGAATCAATGCACGCACAGTTGTTAAACCTCTTAGGAGAGCAGGAGCTAATATTTTACGTACAGTTCTGTGAAGCATGACTAAGTATCTTTCCTGTGTACTTTCATGGGTCAATGACTTCTTTTACAAAGCCTCTACTCTTAGAAAATCTGTAATCCACATGTCGAGGTCAGTACAACCTTCTCATGCTACACCCTTAGCATGCAAAAAAAGTCTGCAAAAAGGTGGCAGCACTGTAGCATGAAAACCATAGCACCTCTTATGAGAAGTGATGTTGCTGGCTAAGTAGCCGGGAGTTTTGTTATTTTCTCTCACACATTAGCCTCTCCTGGTTGCCCTCTCTCACAGACTCCCTCACTTATTGTGTCTCCATTTTATAGGCTTCCTGCTTTGCTTGGAGGCTTTGTGCTAAATTCATTCGCCCGTGTATGCCAGCATTATCTTTTCCTGTGACCCTTGCAGTGTTCGTGCTCAAAGGTATATGGGTTACAGGCACTTTGTGCTCCATATTTGTGAGTAACTGTGACACCTCGTTTTTTCCGCACAATATTGTTATATGCCCAAACCACTGTAATTGGGTTAGCCAGGATGTAAGGTCATTATCGATGGCTGCGCACAGCAGCATTTTGTGGTCTTTATTAATAGACTGTTAGCACTAATCAGGGTACTTTGGTGTCTCCCTACAGGGTTCACCCATTCTATGTCCAGAGGAAGGCTTTGTCCATTACAAGGCGAAACATCCAGGGAAGCGGGACAGCACAGCACCATGTTCCCTTCACAGTACCTGCATAAAGCTATCTGCTAGACTCCAGTGACTTCGACCAGGAATAGGCCACATGTGTGGCTAGAATCACATGGAGGTATAGAAGAGGACAATAACAGTAATATAGGGCCCCCTTTGCCGTCCAATTTAAGAAAAGGGCACATCTAACCTCCATTCAGGACCAAAAATCTTGTATTCTATGTTTTGGTTACATTGGGTTTTTCGTATGAAATATTACTATCTGTATCACACAACCCATGTATTTCTTCCAGTATAGTATGCAAGGTGAGAAATGAACGGTCTATACAAGTTAGGTCTGGCATGATTACATTCTTTTCCAGACCTGCCATAAATCTTATTATATGCACATATGAAATTATTTTATTTATTTTTACACGCCGGGAACCCGCAGGCATCAGGGCGCAAAAAAACACAAGGGGACAAACATATAAGAACGTGACTCCACAGGAAACATCACCTAATCACAGGAAGAAAATACCACTAGGAGACTAAAGATCAGAGTTTTCAAGGATCTCCGAAAAGTTATAAGCATAGGGTACTTGGCAGGGAGTTCCAGTATTTTGCAGCCAGACAAGGAAAAGCTCTACCCAATCCTCTGGCCCTTCTGGTCTTGTAGGAGTTTATCAGACCCGTATTTGTGGAACATAGGGTACGTTTAGCCTCATGTAAGGTAATGCCACCCTTTAAATAAGCTGGAGCCTTACCGTACATGCATTTATGTACCAACAAGGCAGTCTTAAACTGGATCCGAGCATGGACTGCCAGCCAATGCAGTGATTGCTTAGCGGCAGTAATATGCACACGTCATGGAACTCCTTTAACAATATGGACTGCATCATTTTGGAGGGTCTAGAGTCAATTAAGTTATGTTTTACTTGCCCCGATCAGCAGTTTTCCGACATTCACCTTTCAATGATCCCATAGATGGTGATAAGATTCCTCGTGTCGACCTTGTGGTTCCCACTGTTTTCCAGGACCAGCTGTATGTCATCTGCATAGTTGGTAAAAAAGACCCTCCCGAGATTCTAAAAGACTGCAGAGAGGTCTAATATACAAATTAAACAAAGTTGGTGAGAAAATGGCCCCTGTAGGAACGCGCAGATTATAGAAGCTGATATTGATGAGGCATTCTCCCAGCACACAGTTTATTTTCTATTAGACAAAAAAGATAGGATCCAACTGGCGGTCTGGGGAGCGCATTTCCCTGGGTTTTTCAAGGAGTATAGCAGACGATCATGATCAAGCAGATCCAATGCCGCAGACAGATCAAGAAGGACTAAGAGGCCAGTTTTCCCCTTGTCCAGGCACTCAAGCATGTTAGTCTGCAGGTCTAACAGTGCTGTCTCTGTACTGTTATGGGATCTAACCCCAGATTGCTTGTGGTGCAATACTGATGTGGCTTCTAAGAAAATCGGAAATTGTCTAGTAGCCACTTTGTTAAGACTTTGAGTAGATCGTTTGAGTTGGTAATGGGTCTAAGGTTTTTTGCATCTTTAGGATCAAGACCTACTTTCTTCACCAGTGGGGAGATGGATACGACTTTAATTATGGCACCATGTTATAGTCAAATGAGGAATTACCCATCTCACAAATAGTGGATTAAACATGTCTTTATTGTCCAACGCTACCTTGGGAGGGATGACATTTTCTGGGCAAGATGTAGGATGCATTGAAGCCAGTACTGAGACCATGTGCCTCATTACAAGTGAGGCGGTAAGGGGTTAACTGCGTCGGTAAAGGTGCCGGCGCCGTTAACCCCGTGCCGCCTCATTACGAGGTCCCCTCATGGGACCTCCTCAGGATGTCTGGTCAGACCAGGCGTCCTTTGCGGGTCCCGCGAGGGAACCAGCATGCTAACAACGGCCCGTCATTAATCGGTCCGTTGTTAGCATGCTCCCCATTGAGCACTATGAGGGCTCAAATGGGAATGGGGATGGTCTGGGTCTGTGTTTCCTGAATGGGGAAATACCGGGCCCTACAAGGTCAGAATGGCCCAGTATTTCCCCATTCAGGGACCACAGACCCGGACCGGAGTTTGGAGGCAGCCATTCCCTTACTAAGGGCATGGCTACCTCCAAACTCGTAATGAGGCCCCAATTCTTGATTAGACACATGTTTAAATGTGAATTGCCCCTGGTGGTGGGATGAAGGCGGGGCTGTCAGTGTCATAGTATCGAGACCACTCTCTAAATCTTGTTTAATTTAATCGTGGGCCACCTTAAGTTTTTTTGCAAAAGCCTTTTGGATCTCATCACAATCCTTATTCGTAGGGTGGATAGGGTGAGCCAGGGCTTTGGGATTCATCTCAAAGAGCTTCTTTGTATTGTTTTTTGCCATGGATATTTCTTCATTGAAGAAGTTCTTTTTGGCCGAAATTATGTGTTTATAGGCTTGTTCTAATAACTTTGTTAGCGTTGTTAGGGAAGATGGGATATTTCAACAAGATTTGTTCAGCCCACCTTTTCTGTTCCTTCAAAGTGGCAAGATCAGGGGTATACCATTCTTTATGGTTGGCGTTTACTCTCACGAGTTTCTTTTTGAATGGGGAGATTTCATCCAGCTTTTTGATCATGGCACTGTTGTAAGTTACCACTAAGGATACTGGAGAATCAGCATCACTTGTGGTGGAAATAATATCTCGAAGGCAACTTTGAAGATGCAAGCTTTTGACTTTCTTAAAATTAAGGCTATAACCCGTTTTACCAGTTTATTTTTTTTGGTGGGGGTCTCTCCTCCAGTTAGATCATGAAATTGATTATGCTATAGTCGGACCATATGCAGGGAACAGTATTTTGTATTTGAACCTTCAGATTTGTTTTGTTGAAATGGTCCAGTCCAGAATATTTCATGAGTTGTTAGTGGGTTTGTTATTCTCAACCTTGCATTTCAACTCCTTAAGTGCTCTTTCCAAATGGATTGCTTCCTTATCCTTTGGATTATGAAGACAAAGGTCCATATCCCCGACTAGTAAGGTAGAACAGTTGGGGCCCCTAGTTGTTTTTAACACCTGAATTAAATTCTCATTAAAATATGACATATCCCGAGGGATTCGGTAGACTATAATGATATTAAGGTAGCTATATGGGGTAGGATTGATTTTTAAGTGGAGTATTTCACTATTCTCACATTCACTAGGTTTTTCAAAGAAGTCAAATCATTTGATGATCGCTGCCAATACGCCCCCATGGACATGGTTCTTACAGAAAATACAATATCCTTCAGGAACAGCCATCTCAATCATGGGGCCACTCTCCTCAGTCAACCAGGTTTCAGTCAGACATACAACATCTATATCCTGAAGAAGAAGGTCATGTATGTCTAAGGCGTGTTTACTAAGGGACAGTGTTAAGTAAGGCAATGTTAATGTTCAAGCCATCACTCAGATTGTTTTAATAATCGACAGTACTTGCGTTTGTTTGCACAAAGTTTATGCCTATTTGTACATGATTGTTTCCAGGAATCTGTATGTATTATGTATTCCTCTGTGTTTTTGTTGTTCAAATACATTTTCTTTTTATATGTGTTTACATTAAGGTATGTCACAATGTGTCCCATGGGAAATGGGGCACCAAAGTTTGTCTGTTTGTGATAAGTGATCCACCAATGTGACGGTGTAGAAAATAATTTACATGGAAATCATGCATTTGTAATTGAGGTATAATTGAGGTACTAAAGACCTCACGGGTGATTAAAACACTTACTCAGTATCTGTAGCTTCATTCCATTGCTTTTCAAAGACCTTACGAGTCCCTAGGCATTCATGCCGACTATAAAGAGCTTATAAAGTAATCGCTAATTAAATGTTTGGTTAGGCCAATTCCCATGTTATAATGTTTCACTACCGCAGGGCCTAACAATAGGGGTATTCCCTCTCATTAATCACTGACTTATTAAAAACATAACAGCACCGATGGAAAGTACTGCTACCATGCCATTAAACAAAATGGTTGTGTTCATGGTCGTCTGCGCTCCAAGATGGGAGCCTAATCACAGAGCTGTTATGTAAGATTTTCATAGCAATGATAAATCTTCCTGACCTATGTCAACCCCAGATTTGTTGCTTTTACTGGTGGATTATTTTTCCTTTTACCTCTGAGTGTGAACCTTTTTCCACACTCACATAATCTTTTGCTATTTTTATGGGTGTCATTTTTAAGACTATCGATAGTGTCTTTAAAAGGTTATGCTCTTTGACAACTTTATGGTAATAATTGCCTAATGTTGCTGGGTTGCCTTATGGGCTTCCCCTTTTTACTTTCTCTGACTAAGCTTGTGAGAACTACAGTCCCCAAGTGTAGAAAGGGTATTTGGATCCCTTTTACATTTTATTAGGTGAAACCAGCACACCCCACCTTATGTCGAGTGCTGGGGGGATACAGTTAAAAGGAGAAAGGGGATACATTGTAACATGTATGTTACAAGCCCACACTTACCTTTAATTGCTGGTGGCAGTGAACCTTTTTATTAATTGTATACACCTTTACCGCAGGCTGTTTCCACAGCCGTGGTAAAGACACCCATTGGTGCTCATTTTACCAAAATAGCCCCTGTATTCTTTTTTGCCATTTCAGTGTACCTTTTCCTTTCTTGTTCTTTTCCCTGACCGCCAGGGTGGGAAATTCCTTTGTGTTAACTTTCTTTGGCATGAAGCTCCAGCGTGTCTGTGTAGGCAGGTGGGAAGCCAGGGAAGAGTCCAAAAATCTGCAGCCCTGCCTTTGAGAATCCAATTCAAACTGAGTGGCTGGCTGTCCTGAAAGGATTACCAACTTCCTTAAGTTTGAATGTTGGAAGACTATTTGATTGGCCAGGTTGCTGCATAAAAGTCCTATCCTGGAAGCTGAAGAGGTAGTCAATCACTGGAATGAAAACCAAAGAGGATGGCGGAAGAAACACAGCTGAGATGATTTCCAGCAACCAGCAAGCCTGCTTGGTAACTGGAGCCTGCTTTAGCCCTCCCTTCCAAACCACCAGGAGATCCTGAAATGGATGACCCCGACCCAGAGCCTAGTGAGAGCTGCATTTTGAGCCATCCCACATTGTGCTGCGACCTTGCGGGGCTGCAATACCCTGGGACCTCAAGCCATTGTGCAGTACACAGTCCTGTGAATTCTGAATCTTGCTGAAACTTTGTGGGCATCCTGCTGGACCTCAAGAGACATGAATTGAGTCCAGAAAGACCCCTCACCAGAGTCCTGAACCTTGCAAACCAAGATAATCAAACCAGCGATATTCTGTCAGTGCTCCCGAAAAGGTGCTAAATCCACAGAGATGCGCCCAACCACAAAGACCCCCTTGCCTGAAGACTTCTGTGTCGGTCCCTGCTGAAAAAGCTCATCCAGGGTTCTGTCTTCTGCCCTCCTTGCATGGAATGCAGTGCCTGGGTTTTGGGCTACAGATCCTTAAATCCTCCTGCTGCAAAATCTTCTTCTGTGTTGAGGTACTGTTCTAGCTTGGGTATTTACTTGCCTTAAGTCTCTTGGGATTCCTGTGTAGTTTTGGTTTTTTTTCTGCGATTGGAAGGTCTCTCGTCCTGTTCACCCAAGCCCACTGCTGGAAACCTCCTTCAGTGTCTTCTCTGAAGTCCCTGGACCCTCAACAAACTCTAAATAAAATACTTATGAAGTGGGAGAATGGGAGAAAAGACTCCCCCCAATCTCCTTGCGACCCTGGCCCAGAGGATCGCGGCCCAGACACCCGCCACGAGATGAATTTGTCTATCTACCAGACGACCAAATACCCTGGTTCAAGAACATACGGATGTGCCCACCAGCCTGCTGTCATGATCTCTGCTTCCAAGGGATCAGGACTTGCCCGACTCCCTTGGAAGCAGACCCATAACCCCGGTTCCGAGTGCCAGCCAGTCCCAATTGGGACCTTTTGGACCCTGTCCTGGCGCCAGTGGCACCAGGCTCATAAAGATGCCCAGTCCCAGCGCTGGAAGCGCCGGGCTCATAATGCTTTGGTGGACTTACCTGCAGCAGACCATGCTGCTTACTTGCCTGCCAGTTGAGTCTCTGATCCTCTTCTGTTTGGAACTACTTTTACTGTTGGGTGGGGCAGGAGCCACTCCCTAGGTTCAGAACACTGGAACTCTTCTGGAAAGCAGGAACTCTTTTCTTACCTAGGCGTGGCTGTGGAAGGAGACACCTAAGCACTACAGGAGGCTATTTAAACCACACCCGATGGATGAATCTTGCTTTGCGTTATTCTGCATTCTCTGCAGCAGAACGCTCATCATGTCTTCTGCTTCTGATCCTGGGCCTAAGGGAACAAAGGCTTACCATCCTGGAATCCAGTCTTCAGCAGCACCTGTAAAGACAAAGAAAGAACAGGTTAGCACTACGGTCTTCAGTGGCAGCGCATCTCTTACCTGGTCCATCGGCTGTCACCAATGCCTCGCGCTGCATTCCGGCATCTGAAAGACAAAGGCTTACCTACTCTTCGCATGCTCCGGAGGTCTTCGCACTGCATTCCGGCATCTGAAAGACAAAAGCTTACCAGCTCTTCGCACGCTCCGGAGGCCTTCGGCGCTGCACCCCGCATCTGAAAGACAAAAGAAGGTGCGTTTAAAGACATTGGGCAACTTTATTACTCACGTGCCATTACTCCTTCCCACGCCGAATCCAGTGGGTATTCCAGCACCCTTCAGCTTCTCTAAAGCTCCGAACTTGTACCTGCAAGATAAAAGGGACAGTTAGTGCGCATCGTGAAGCAGGCTACAAGCGCTTACTTACGTGCTTCCAGGCGCTTCTATTCCTCACGCGGGTTCGATCCTCAACTCTCATCAGCCCGCCATCCGCCATCGCCGGAACCCTGCAAAACAAGAGATATCATTACAAAAGACTTTTAAGACATTTGAAGTGCCCAGAACTTACCGTTCGTGCAGTTAACGACGGACAGCAGTCCTCTGAGGTCAAGAGGCCTGCACCCTTATCCAGTGAAGAAACTGGTTACGGCACCCTGCCCAGAGGCAGATGGAGAGCTCGGCGTTCACTTACCTAAGGTGAGGGCGTTAACCTTTGGGGTTCTACAGGAGAAGAGAAAGGGAAGAGGAGAGAGGCACCCAATAACCCCAGTTCATTAATCCCATATTTTCTATCTGCAGACATCTTACTCTTCGAGTCAGACATACAGTGCACAGAGGTCCAGCCCAAAGAGCCAACCGTGTGTTACACATCACCTTTGAAGATACAGCATTCACCCAGTCAAGACCGGCGCCTCTGCGGGAATCAGGTGAGCGTTACAGAACGCAAAGCCTACCGCAAAACTCCCATCCAGGCGCTATGGAAACCTCGGATACCGACCAGCTAGCCCAGTTACTTGGGGAACTAAGAGCAGAAGTGCATGCAGCCCGTCAGGAAACGAATGCTCTATGAAGGGAACTGATTATTTCCAAGGATCGAACTGACGATCTCGCTAGACAATTGCTACAGTCACAAGCCGGACAAACTCCGTTACCCGCATCAGGGGCAAATCTTCCTTCAACATCCTCTACGAACCCAGTGCAGATCAACCTACCTGGGAATGTACCTCTGGCTCCGCCCGAACGATTTTCTGGTGACCCAAAGAGGTTTGCAGTATTTATTAATCAGTGCCGGTTGCACTTCTTATGCCGGCCAGCAGCCTTTCCAACTGATCAAGCTAAGGTAGCTTTCGTGCTTTCGTACCTTAGTGGCAATGCGGCAGACTGGTCGATCCCTCTAGTTAATCAAGATGATCTGGTTCTCCATGATTTTCAAGCTTTTCAGCTCAGTATGGAAAAACTGTTTGCAAGACATTCACAGGGGCAGGCCTTGGACAATGAGCTCCTTTCATTGCGACAGGGTAATCAAGACCTTTTGGCTTATATTGCGTCTTTCAACAGACTGATAGTGGAAACTCGATGGCCTGAGGACAAAAGTATTATGCTGTTTTATAGAGGTCTACGTGGAGAGCTCAAAGATGTGTTAGCCCAAGTAGTGAATCCCCCGCAAGACTGTTCGGACTATATTGACTTAGTCGTTCAAATTGACCACAGACTGCAGAACAGGAAGGCCGATCGTTCCAAGTTTGATGCTCGAGTATTTTCCAAACCACCAACCCCTACCAAAGGAGTAGACTCCGGGGAACCCATGCAAATAGGGGGCCTGAAAGGACCACTAACACAAAAGGAGCGGGAAAGGAGAAAACAGCTGCAATTATGCCTCTATTGCGGAAACTCGGGGCACTTTCTTCGAGACTGTCCGGTGAAACCAGCCAAGAAGGCAGTAGGAGCTGCAGTTACCAGGGTCACAAACTCTGAGCAGGGAAACGACCTCGCCCGACAAGAATAGAGGTCCTCTTGCCGAGCGTTAAAACCAGTTCCGTGACCTCGCATTTCGTGATACCTATGGTCCTCATTAGCCCTGAACATCCGGATCGATTACATGCGATTGAAGCTTACGTCGACAGCAGTGCCATCGGCAATTATGTGGATCATGAGATGGTTTTGAGGATGAATCTGACTCTTTGTCCAAAGGCTGTAAAGGACGTCATTACTACGGTGGATGGTACGGAGATAGCCTCCGGACCAGTAACGCATACCACCCAAGAAGTGACGCTCGTAAGTCAAGATGGACACCATGAGAAGATCGTGTTCGATGTGATCAAGGCCCCTCAGTTCCAGATTATTCTAGGAATTCCTTGGTTAGAGAAGCACAATCCTCAGATCGATTGGCGAGCAAGAACGGTTCAGTTTCCAGAATGTGTCTCTACTTGTCACCCTCGACCTGGTGTTGCACTGGCAGCAATTTCCTCGGAGGCTCCCCAGTTACCTCCTGAATACCTAGAATTCCAAGATGTTTTCCGGAAGGATCAGGCTAACTCTCTACCTCCTCATAGGTCTTATGACTGCCAGATAGACCTGATACCTGGATCTACTCCTCCTTGTAGTAGAATTTATGCCCTCACCGAGCCTGAGAATCTTCACCTCCGACAATACCTGGATCAATACCTAGCGAATGGGTTTATTCGTCCTTTCAAGTCCCCTGCTTCCTCAGCTTTGTTCTTCGTTCCAAAAAAAGAAGGGGACCTTAGAACTTGTATAGATTATCGCGCCCTGAACCAGATCACCGTTAAGAATAGATATCCGTTACCTTTGATCCCTGAACTCCTGGACCAAGTCAGAAAAGCATGCATATATACAAAGCTGGATCTTAGAGGAGCCTACCACTTGGTACGAGTAAAAGAGGGCGATGAATGGAAGACGGCCTTCCGCACCAAGTATGGGCTATTTGAATATCAGGTCATGCCCTTCGGACTTTGCAATGCCCCGGCCGCCTTTCAATATTTTATGAACGATGTCCTCAGAGAGCTCATAGATGTGTGTGTTGTTGTTTACATTGACGACATCCTCGTTTATTCTTCATCGGAAACTGAACATCGGAAACACGTGAAAATGGTCCTCGAGAGATTGCGTCAACACAAACTTTCGCTAAGTTGGAAAAATGTGTTTTCAACGTGACTGAAGTTGAATTCTTGGGATTCATATTATCACCCAGCGGAGTGCGTATGGATTCAAAGAAGGTCGATGCAATTCTCAAATGGCCATCGCCATCCTCCGTAAAAGGTGTTCAAAGCATGTTAGGCTTCGCTAACTTTTACCGCAGGTTTATCCCCGAATTCTCTCGAATAGTCCAGCCCATCACCGCCTTGTTAAAGAAAAACAAACGTTTTGAATGGTCTACCGAGGCGGAACAAGCTTTCCAGAATTTGAAGACTAGATTTATCTCTGCACCGATCTTAAAACATCCTCGCCCAGAGCTCCCCTACATCGTTGAAACTGATGCTTCGAGCCTTGCCATGGGGGCAGTTCTATCACAAAAGGACCCAGTAACCAATCAGTTGCATCCCGTGGCATTTTGGTCCCGCAAATTCTCGCCTCCTGAAATCAATTACACTATTACTGATAAGGAACTTCTAGCTATCAAGTCCGCCTTTAAGGATTGGCGGCATTATCTTCTGACGGCCCGACACACCGTTACTGTGATTAAAGATCACCGAAACCTGCAATATTTGAAAACCGCAAAAGCTCAATCCTCTAGGCAACTCCGTTGGGCACTATTCTTTGACGAGTTTGACTTCATAATTACCTATCGACCTGGTACAAAAAACGGTAAAGCTGATGCCCTTTCTCGGATGGGAGTGGAAGAACATTTGATCAATCCTAAACCTGTACCTATCATTCCCGAACAAAGAATTCTAGGTGTAATCGCCACACAATCCATAGAGGAAGTTAAGGATAAAGCCAGGCTACTGGTAACTCCAGCAGACATACAGAATTGGCATCTGCAGGGAAAGGACTTTACGGTGAAGGACAACCTATTATATTTCCAAGAACGGTTATACCTGCCCAGCACAGATTTACAGAAAAAGGTAATCTCTTGTTATCACGATTCTTTAATGGAAGGACATCCCGGTATGACCAAGACCTCGGAAAAGATCAAGCGCTACTTCTGGTGGCCGTCTTGGAAAAAAGATATCAGAGACTTTATAATATCCTGTGGAGTATGCGCCCAAAACAAGAGTCAAAAGGAAAAACCAGCCGGCCTCTTACGCCCTATTGACATCCCGCCTCGCCCTTGGCATACGCTTTCTATGGACTTCATCACCGATCTACCTCCATGCTCCGGATACAATACGATCCTAGTAATCGTGGACCTATTCTCCAAGATGGCGCATTTCATTCCACTCAAAGGCTTACCAACAGCAGCAACTCTGGCCCGAGAATTTCTCGAAAACATCGTCCGACTGCACGGTTTTCCTTCAGTTCTAATTTCGGATCGAGGTAGTCAATTTATTTCACATTTTTGGCGAAGTTGCTGTCGGTCGGCTCAAATTGATGTGAGACTTTCGACCAGCCACCACCCTCAAACCGACGGACAAACCGAGAGGACCAATCAAACTCTGGAACAGTATTTGCGCTGCATGCTACACCAAACTGAAAAAACTTGGAAAGATATCCTTTGGATAGCCGAATATGCCTACAATAACTCTGTCCACTCGGGAACTGGGAAGACCCCGTTTTTTCTTTTATACGGTAGTCACCCTCGAACCTCGGAGTTGGATCCACTCCAAGATCTTGGAACACCAGCAGTAGACCACCTGCATTCTACAATCACCCAAGCCTTTAAGGAAGCCGTTTCTCACCTTCAAAGGGCTAAAGAACAATACAAGAAAGGAGCAGACCAACATCGAAAGGAAGCCCCCCAATATCAAGTAGGAGATCAAGTCTGGTTATCCACCAAATATCTACCTCTAAAAGGACCACGCACATTCAACCCAAGATACCTTGGTCCCTATTCCATCACTACCATAGTAAATCCAGTAGCGGTCAAGTTGGACTTGCCCCCTCACATGAAGATACATCCGGTCTTCCACGTCTCTCTATTAAAACCCGTGCAACCTCAAACCCGACTAACTACATCTCCAAAACCTATTCTAGTTGATGGAGAACTCGAGTTTGAAGTCAAAAGCATCCTGAATTCCAAGATCTCCAAATCTAAACTATTTTACCTGATTGACTGGAAAGGCTACGGTCCCCAAGAAACATCCTGGGAACCTGCAGAATATGTCCACGCGCCTCGTCTAATCAAAAGATTTCATCGAACATTTCCTAACAAGCCCAAACCCCCGGAGAAGCCCGGTTTGGGAGGGGCCTTGAGGGGGGGGTGCTGTCATGATCTCTGCTTCCAAGGGATCAGGACTTGCCCGACTCCCTTGGAAGCAAACCCATAACCCCGGTTCCGAGTGCCAGCCAGTCCCAATTGGGACCTTTTGGACCCTGTCCTGGCGCCAGTGGCACCAGGCTCATAAAGATGCCCAGTCCCAGCGCTGGAAGCGCCGGGCTCATAATGCTTGGGTGGACTTACCTGCAGCAGACCATGCTGCTTACTTACCTGCCAGTTGAACCCCTGATCCTCTTCTGTTTGGGACTACTTTTCCTGTTGGGTGGGGCAGGAGCCACTCCCTAGGTTCAGAACACTGGAACTCTTCTGGAAAGCAGGAACTCTTTTCTTACCTAGGCGTGGCTGTGGAAGGAGACACCTAAGCACTACAGGAGGCTATTTAAACCACACCCGATGGATGAATCTTGCTTTGCTTTATTCTGCATTCTCTGCAGCAGAACGCTCATCGTGTCTTCTGCTTCTGATCCTGGGCCTAAGGGAACAAAGGCTTACCATCCTGGAATCCAGTCTTCAGCAGCACCTGTAAAGACAAAGAAAGAACAGGTTAGCACTACGGTCTTCAGTGGCAGCGCATCTCTTACATGGTCCATCGGATGTCACCAACGCCTCGCGCTGCATTCCGGCATCTGAAAGACAAAGGCTTACCTACTCTTCGCATGCTCCGGAGGTCTTCGCACTGCATTCCGGCATCTGAAAGACAAAAGCCTACCAGCTCTTCGCACGCTCCGGAGGCCTTCGGCGCTGCATCCCGCATCTGAAAGACAAAAGAAGGTGCGTTTAAAGACATTGGGCAACTTTATTACTCACGTGCCATTACTCCTTCCCACGCCAAATCCAGTGGGTATCCCAGCACCCTTCAGCTTCTCTAAAGCTCCGAACTTGTACCTGCAAGATAAAAGGGACAGTTAGTGCGCATCGTGAAGCAGGCTACAAGCGCTTACTTACGTGCTTCCAGGCGCTTCTATTCCTCACGCGGGTTCGATCCTCAACTCTCATCAGCCCGCCATCCGCCATCGCCGGAACCCTGCAAAACAAGAGATATCATTACAAAAGACTTTTAAGACATTTGAAGTGCCCAGAACTTACCGTTCGTGCAGTTAACGACAGACAGCAGTCCTCTGAGGTCAAGAGGCCTGCACCCTTATCCAGTGAAGAAACTGGTTACGGCACCCTGCCCCGAGGCAGATGGAGAGCTCGGCGTTCACTTACCTAAGGTGAGGGCGTTAACCTTTGGGGTTCTACAGGAGAAGAGAAAGGGAAGAGGAGAGAGGCACCCAATAACCCCAGTTCATTAATCCCATATTTTCTATCTGCAGACATCTTACTCTTCGAGTCAGACATACAGTGCACAGAGGTCCAGCCCAAAGAGCCAACCGTGTGTTACACATCACCTTTGAAGATACGGCATTCACCCAGTCAAGACCGGCGCCTCTGCGGGAATCAGGTGAGCGTTACACCTGCCCTACTCAAGCCGACACCTGCGGCATGGATGAACTCGACTAAGACCTCAACAACAAGCACCCACATCGTTAGAGATGCCATGACGACCTAGCCAACTGTCAAGAACACACGTGCCACTGTGCACACTGGACACTCCCACACCAACCCACATGAAGAATATACTCAGTGCTATGACGTAGGTGACGGATACACCCACTGACGCGCATCTTTATTATTTTTCACATAGGTTTTCCGAAATGCAGAAACGCAAGACGCACAAAGCACTCGCTTACACGCTTGCTGACGCTTCTCCCGACCCTTGCATCGTGATGAAAATACAACGAAGATATGATACTGCCTATAAAGCCATGTCACACCGCAACATAAGTACTGTGCATTACATATCCCCACCTATGAACCAGGCCCAAGTAGGCCGCAAGCAAGAGCCGCCATGAACACTGAACGAGCAAGAGTACAAGTGCTGACCATGCAGAACAAACCCAGCGCGAGCCGACAGCCAAGGGAGCGATGTTGCAACTCGTATGCTACCAGCCGACGCCAAGGTCACACCTGTAAGCAAAACCAGGCACGCAGAAGCAAATACAACTTTAAATGTGCAGAATTCTGCCCCAGCCACGGTCTCTCCTCACGTGACCAAGCCAAACCTGACTAGGTGCCAGACCCACGAAGGAGAAGTCGCCTGGGTCCCACGTCTGGGACACAGGCTGCAACAATGAAATGACCCAATGGACACCTACAGCGATGGGAATGGTCTGCTCTCAGGCCTATGAGCAAATCCATGCATTGTCTGCACGAACACATAGTTACATATTGTTGCAAATGACAGGTACACCGCGAGCTGGGAACAACGATGGTCCCAGGCTGGGGGCTCGCGAGTGGACCAATCAGAACATGGGGGCACTCATCACTGACGCCACTAACATTAGCCAATCATTAGGGGTCTTTGTGTAATGATTTTCAAGTATCTAATAGAAGGGACAACCCAAGTATACCACCTAACTGACCTTCAACCACTAACAATGTTCTCTATATGTATGATATACTAACCCTACCACTCAAGGAACCAATCCAGAGTGGCAATAGGTTTTTCGCTAACTTTCCCAGGTGACGCAAGTAGCGCGTCATACTGAGGCAAAAAGGGGCCTGCGAGCCCCACGAATTTTGAGAGTCTGGACGGACGCGTCCGATCCTAGACCCATCCCTGCTGTTGTTCAATAAACAGCAGAACCACCTTGCTTCTTGCGTGTGTCTCATACTCATTTTTGGGGAACACGGGAGGAGTTGGGGCCTCCCAGCCCGGAGGTCCGTGGACGGCCCAGCCGACCCCGGGAGAAACACCCTGACAAGTTGGAGGCACTGCTGAGATCTGGTTAAGATCTACCTTTTTATTTTTCCGAGTACTCTTGTTGCGAGGAGGCCCGGCGGCGCGGCCCCCTCTGCCGCTGCCCCCTTTTTGAGGACTACAGGACCATCGCGGAACTACGAGAAGACCGGACAGCGCAATCCGGATATTGGCCCTCGGGAGCCGGTTGAGAAGTATCCCGCCCGCGGTTGGCGAGTGTCCAGGCGTGGTCCAGACGAGGGGAGGTGGCGAGCCGCTTGAAGGGGTGCACGCAGTCGAGCGACCCCGCATCAAGAGAACTTGGTGAGTATGCCACACCCAACAAGCAATGTGAGATTGTGAGGGAGGGGGGAGGAGTGAAATAAGGGTGGTGGGAGGTGTTACTAAGGTGTACGGCGAAGATTTGATAAATTAGTGTTGACGGTGAAGTGACAGGTAGCTGGACAAGCGCGAGAGCCGTCCGCTATGTTACGGAGAAGAGTTGGCGGAGCACAAAAACATCACGTGTGGCTGCTCGTAGACACTGATTGGCCTAGGTCGTGACCACCTGTAAGGGTGTGTGTGTGTGTGTGTGTGTGACTTCCTATGAATTGGCGGTTATTGATCAATGAGTAGATGAGGATCCCTATTGATTGAGCAGCGAAACTCGATAGATGATGTTTTCATGTAGGCGGTAGCTAACTGGTTGCCTAATACGGAAGATAATTGGCTGGTTAAGCCCTCCTGTTGAGGGGCGTATCACACGCGAAGCGACGCAGTGTGCGCAGTCTGATTATATTATTGGTTACCTTGTTCCAGGCGTGACAAGAGGACAGCTGTGGGGTTAACGGGGACAAATAGCAAAACTTATTTCAAGCTTTCTGAAGTGTGAAAGATTTTACCGATAGTTTTGGAAGAGGTCGGTGACGTCACCCGTAGGGCTTTCATAGGATACCTCGACCACACAGCATTGTTGAAGAGTGGCGAGGGGGTGGGCACGGAGGTTAGCGGCCACGTTAAAATCCGGGACAGGTGGAGAGGTGGAAGTGACCGTGCACGGAGAACGCCGGCCAGGACGAGTGAGGAAGGAGGAGGAAGGAGGAGGAGGGGTGAAGAAAAGTGGGACGGCTGTATAAGCACGTCACACAGGGCACGCAGCCGCAGAGGGCTACGTGCGCTTTGGCCGTAGGGGGCCATAACGGTATTAAGGAAGAGGAACAAAGACAGAGAGAAGACTACATACTTGCAAGCATTATATTTGGCTGTTTTTTCTTTTAGCGGACGGTCGAAAGTCCCCAAATTACGGGGCCAGGTAACACATCTGCAATTGTCATATTTGACTGAGTTCCTTTTTAGCGGACGGTCGTAAGTCCCCAAACTACGGGGCCAGGTAACGACTACTATACTGAAGGGAACTAAAACAACACCGTGTAACTATGTCATACGGGTTAGGATCGGGAGGGTGGGGGAACACCCTCACTACCCCACTACAACATATATGTAAAACACTGTCACCCCATAGGGAGAAACTGATTAAATACAGCATAGAATGGACACAAGGGACGGACAACAAAATGACGACACCCTGGCCGCCTAACGGCAGTTTCGACCCATACGTCCAACACTCGCTACTGACACATCTACACAACACATACAAGGGGAAGAAGTTGACGCACCACGTGGAGGTGTTTAACTTATGGAGGATGTTCCAGGTGTCCCGACCAGGACCAACCGGAATGTTCACTGTGGAGGAAACGAAGGAGGAGAAGAAGATTAAGGAGGAAGAAGGGAATGGGGAAAAGGCTGAACGCGCACAGTGCGCGGGAAGAGGCCGAGAGGGGGAGGAAAAGCATAGCAACATAAATGAAACAGAAATAAAAAAGGAACGGACCGACGATATGCCTTTAGCGAAAGTAGTGAAAAAGGAGGAAGGGGGCTTATATCCTGTAACGGAACTACGAGAAGTGGTAAGGCAACAACTAACGGCGGCTGAGGGGTATTTGAATCCAGCATACAGCCCACCACCATATACAGCTACAGGTGGCTACACAGGGGGGGAGGTGACAAGTGCGGTAGGCCCAACTTATACGAAGATGCACGCAAGGGAAGGGAAGACTAGTAAAGAACCAATCCCAACCATAGGACACGACGAGTGGGTAGCTGAGCAGGTGCTATTAAAATTGCGAGGGACATTAACGGGAGAAGAGAAGGAGGTAGTAAGGAAAATGAACGAGGACGATGAGAGTAGCAGTGAAATAAAAGGGGAAGGAGGCAAAAAGAAAGAAGGGGAGCTGTCTCGAGCGGAGGAGGAGATGTTGGAGGAACGATTGGCGGAGTTAAGGAATCAGCAAAACGCCCTGATTAAACACCTTGAGAGGGAGGAACGAGAGAGAAGGAGGGAAAGGAAGGAAAGTAAGGACGAGTTAGAAAAAATGAGGGAGCGAACTGAAGAACGGAAGAGGGAAGCTGAAAGGATGAAGGCGATAGCAGAAAGGGTATCTCGAGCAGCGCAGTGCGGCAGGAAAAGGGAAGAAGAAGAAAAAGAAAAGGAAATGGAAATATGGAAGAGGAGAATACTATCAGAAACCACCAAGAAATATGAGGAAGGGAAGGTAATAGAAAGCATATTAAAAAGGGAGAGAGAGAGATGGGAAAGGAGGAGAGAGGAAGAAAGGATATTAGAAAAGGTGAGTAGTGAGGTGATGGAGGAATTAAAGAAGAAAAGAGAGGAAATAGGTGGTGAAATAGTAGAGAAAAGGGAAGGGGAAAGAGGAGATAGGAAAGGGGAGAGTAGGGTAAGGAAATATGTACGCAGGGACACAGAAGTAGCCACAACATCAGCACAAAGGGGAGCAATTGGTAAAGAAGAAATGGGAGGAACGGATTTAATAGATTTAAAAACAGTGACGATTCGGAGGAAAAAGACAGATTGTTGGTTGTCGCTCCTGGATGATTTTTGCAGCGAGGAAGAAGAAGGAATGGGGAGAGAAGGAAGAAGCGGCGAAAGGGAAAGCTTAGACAAATTGTACATCACCCGGACCAACAGGGAATCGCCATGGGCATGTAGAAGGAAGGAAGAGTTGGGGGGAAGTGAGGAGAAAGAACAAGGAATGGCGGGAAGGCAAACACGTGCAGCTACACCCGCATCATCCCGTCCAACATGTCCGCCCACACCCGCTCCTGAACACACCCCCTACGCCGGCAGGCTTAGAGATCTCCCCGGACGCAGGCAGGAAGAATGAACACACACGCCCACATCAAATAAAGGAAATAATAAGAGAAGGGGAAGAGATGAAGTGGAAACCGCAATGAGCGGGGGAAATATGAACATAACAGATGACGTAGACGACACAGAAGAAGAGGAGGGGTATGCAGACTCTACACCGCGACAACTGGGGGGACAGATGGGACACAATCTTATGCCACTATTGGAGAGAGGGGGGGGGTTAGACCACAATACGTCCTCTGGAAGCATGCAGATAAGGAAAATATAAAGTGTAGGCTCCCATCACTAAGTGGAGGAGCGGGAAAATGGATATATGAGATGGAAAAACACACTGCAGGGCAGAAACTAGCAGTGGGGGACGTGAAGGGCCTTCTAATATCAATATTAGGGGATGCATCAGATGACATCTGGAAGAGAGCGGGTTTCCCCGGGGTGACAATAACGAACACATCACATGACGGGGCGCCATTTGCGAATTGCAGACATGCATTATGGCAAGCACTGAGGGTACAATACCCAGACACCTCAGACATAGGAGCAATTACGTCACGCAAGATGCGTGAGAACGAAGATCCTGTTGATTATATCCAGGAAATTCAGGAGAAGTGGCGTATGGAAACTAGAGAGCAATGGGACAAGACACCGGCAATATTTTACCACATACTAATACAAGGGCTCTCGGAGGCAGTACAAAAACTATTGAAGAAAGTAGTGGGGATGGAAGCAAAGGCTTGGCCGCAAATACAACTGACAATAGTACACCATTGTAGGACATGGCAAGAAAAGATGAAACAAAAGGAAGAAGATAGAAAAGCGGAAGAGGCTAAATTAGTGCTGAAAAAACTGACTAAGTACACCATGGAAGGTGCACTAATAACTACACCAACCACAATGACACTAAACCCCACGCATGTAGTGGCCCGCAGGATCCCTCACAACTACATATACCACCACTACCACAATCACCACGAATTATAACACAACAGCTGCCACCACCCCCACAATACACGGCTAACATGGGAGGAGGGTACATGGCATCAGGAACTGGATATTATAATAACATTAGGGGAAGGGGAGGAATGATGAGGGGGAGGGGATATGGCTATCCTGTACAACAGCAAGGGGGGAGGATTCCGAAGCTTCTACCCCACTGGGCAACCAGTGTACCAGGATAATGCGGGAACTTTCCCATGGCAGACCAGGGAACCACCTGTATGTTGGATTTGTGGAATGTTAGGACATATGTCACGTACATGTAGAATGAGACCCTCCACACCAGCATGGGGGGAACAAGGACAACAAGGGCCTATAAGGGAGCAGCAGGGATACCAACAACTGCAGGGGCTGCCACAGAGCAGCACACACCAACAGTTAATAACACAACAACAGCCACAGGCATATTCACTACCGCAACAACAGGTAGCAATAACACAACAACACCAAGTGCAGCCAGTGCAGCAGCCCACTCAAATACAGGACCATAAGGTAACGTCCACCGATACTCAGCTACAACAAACACAATTGGGAAGGGTGACTGTCCTGGGACACAACCCTTACACAGGAAGTGGTCAATCATTATACCCACAATAGGACAGCCCACAGACGTCCTTGGTGTGTCTCATCCTGTCGATAACACCTAATAGTGCGGAGGAACCACGCATTGAGGTAACGATAGGTGACAAAAGATTATCATTCCTTGTTGATACTGGGGCAACCCGGTCTTGCATAAGGGAAGGTAGATTTAAGATGTCAGGTGAGGCCATGAACACCCAAGGATTCTCTGGGGCTAGGGGGTTGGTTCCCTTTACTGATAACATCTCCTTATCTATTGGAGATTATGACATGTCTGTCCCGCTCCTGTATTCAAGGGAGTCACCAGTGAACATACTCGGGATGGACATAATGAGCAGGCTAAATATGACAATCTCCTTCACGGAGGATGGCATAATTTGTTCCACTCCAGGAATAAATATGCTCACTGCACGACAAATACTGCAAGCATACTGTGGACAGACAGTAACTAGGGCTGAGCCAGTGGATGGTGAACTGTTCCAGTACGGAGCGGACATGGCATTCGCCTGGATGCCAGGAATAGAAGGAAAGATCTGGAGGAGGCCAGCAGCATATTTTTTCAGGCCTGAGACACCAGCCAATGAACCAGAAGGGAAGGTGATTTCGGTGAGCATCGAGAGTATTATAGCGACTGCTGATTATATCGCAGTACATGCCCAAGACCGGGAAGGGAGAACATGGAGGGCAGTGATAGCCCTGGCTGAGGGATGCAGGCTCACCCAGGTGTCAGATGAGGAGCTCTTTTCAGAAGACAAGGAAGAGGGTGAAATGGTATTTATGATGAGTGTGGATATATGGCTAAGAGTGACATATAAGCAAGTGGCACAGAAAATGGCCATGGCACTTGAAGCACCCGCATCTACCCCAGTTCCCTTTTACGAGGAAGATATGGCAAAAGTTCCAACATCACTGTGGACCACCAGTCCCTATGACGTAGGCTGCATAAAGAGTATCAGGGGTTTAAGAATAAAGCTGAAAAAGGGTGCAATACTCCCTAGAGTGAAACAATACCCACTATCAAAAGAGGCAGATGAGGGCATATACGAAACAATAACGGCCCTAATAAACAATGGCATATTGGTACCATCAGAATCACCATGTAACACGGCCGTGTACCCAGTGCGCAAAGCTAAAGGAGGGTCTTGGCGTTTTATCCAGGACCTCAGACCCTTGAACAACATTGTGGAAGCAGAATACGCCATACCCAGGCACAATATTATGTGGAATTCCGGCAGAGGCCTCACGGTTCACAGTGATTGACCTCAAAAATGCCTTTTTATCAATACCCCTGCACCCAGACTCACAAGACTTGACAAGCTTCACGTACAGAAACACAAAATGGAAACACACCAGGTTACCACAAGGGTACTGCGAGTCACCCTCAATTTTCAACAGAGTAATACAGATGGACTTGGGAAACGTTGAATTGGAAAGTACAGTGCTGCAATATGTTGACGATATAATAATTTGCAGCACAAGCGAGGAAAGGTGCAGGGAAGACTCATTGAAAATGCTGACAGTATTGGCTGAAAAAGGTTACAAGGTAGACAAAGAAAAGTTACAGTACTGTCAGGAACAGGTATTATACATTGGTCAACTAATATCCCAACACGGAAGGAAGATTGCACCACAAAGAGCACAAGCTATATCAAACACGCCATTACCACAAACGGTGAGGGAGCTGCAGCAGTTCCTGGGACTGTGCAACTACTGTAGAGCATGGGTTTTTGACTACAGCTCATACACAGGACCCCTACTTGAAGCATTGAGAGAAGCACACAAAGGGGACAAAACATTGGGGTGGACAAGGGAAATGAAGGAGGCATTTGACGAGTTGAAGCACGCCATATCCACTGCTTCGGTACTAGCCACCCCAGATTATGAACGACAGTTCTTTATCTTTTCACATTGCGACTCTGCAGTAATGAAAGCAGTATTGACTCAGAAAACCAGCATGGGACACAAGCCAATAGCGTTCTACAGCGGTCACTTGGACCCTGTTATGTTAGGTCATTTCCCTTGCGAACAGAGTTTCGCCTCAGCTGCATTTGCGGTAGAGAAATCATCATCGATTACAATGGGGTGCACAACCACACTATTTGTGGAGCATGCGCTGTTTGCAATATTGAATAAGCCTAAGTCCACACTAACCACGCAGAGGGCGTCAGGTTATGAGATCATTTTGTCTAGACCTGATCTGTCAATTGTCAGATGTAGTACAGTTAACCCAGCAAGGTTTATAGCGGAAGTTATTGAGGAAGGTGATTATGCTCACGATTGTACACAGACTATCGAAATGTACTCATGCACTAGAAAAGTTGAAGAGGATGCACTCAAGGGTGGAGACATTTTGTTCATTGATGGGTCATCAACAATAGACCAGAGTGATGGGATAAGGAGAACTGGGGCAGCAGTTGTAAAAATGACAGAAGATTTGATGTGTGTCCTGGTGAAATGTGTACAGTTACCACAGCATTATTCAGCTCAAGCAGCATAATTGGTTGCACTGATCTTGGCGTTGAAGGAAAGCATTGACAAAAGAGTTACTATATATTCTGATAGCGCATATGTGTTAGGATCAGCCTTCCTTTCTTATGGTTTCTCTTACTGAATGCTGTATGTATGTGATGATGTCATTTGTGGAATGTATGAGGTATCTTGGAGTGTTTGTGTATGAATGGGTTCTAACCCAGGGAGTTGATCTAAGGAAGCCTGGGTGGTGGGAGCCAGTGGGTTTCCCTCATGATTTCCTCCTATCTCCTTATGGACTTGATGAGACCTGATTTGTACCTGTAACTGAAGTACCTGAATAAAGCAACCATTAAGCATACCTGCAACTGTATCCTGATTATATCACTATGACCCAGACCGGGTCATAACAATTGGCGACGAGGACTGGTCTCCAACAGGACTGGTTGGATGGACCCTGAAGGCTACAAGGCAACAGGTACCTGTGTGTGTGGTGTGTAAGGAGTGGTCCAGGATAAGGAGTAAGGAGATACTGCTGCGGGGGGTGCAGAGCAGGAGCGAAGCTCAAGTGAGAGACTGTACAAGGAGAGGGAACCCACTGCCCCCCATGGTCCAGGAAGAGTCCCACCACCCAGGGCTGAGAAAGTGACAGTGCCTTGGTAGGCGCAAGGACAGGCATCCAGGGCTGAGGAACTGTTGGTGCACTGGGAGGAGCAAGGCGAAGGACCCCGTGCGGGGTACAGAAGGCTGCCTGCTGAGGCACGCAGGGGCAACAAGGTGACACCCAGAGAGAATTCAGAGAGACAGTTCTGTGAGGCAGCTCGCCTATGCATTCATGGATGTGCTTTAACATGGTATGGTCTGAGAAAGAGAGGACCTCATCGAGGTTCTCGATGTGCCCAAAGACTAATCTAGAGTGAGTTGTTGGCTCGCCATATATGTGAAGTCCCAGGGGTCGCCTGAGCTACACTACTCCAGCTGATAGAAGGAATTCTGTCATTATGATTTTCGAGTGAAGCATTGGGAGTGCTTCACAATGGGTGTTGTGCAGCGCCGCTTTGGGCAATGACCTCAGTTAGCTGAAGTGACAGTTGGCCGGAGAGGTCCGGGTGCTCCTGAGCTCGTAGTGGCACTGATGATGTCATTGGACTGCGGAATATCCTGTGTTTACACTGCTCAGGCTTCGGTATTGTGATGGATGTGTCCATGAAGAAGAAAGAAGAAGAGGAAAAGTTTTCATTTCACACGCAGCGTTTGAAGTTTTCATAGCGCTGGTTTTTGTTTTTTGATAGTGTGTGACTCGTGTCTCAGTGCCAGCTTCATTGGTATGGCGCGCAATATATGTGCGTGTATTCATAGTTTTTCGTATTTTATGTAGGTCAAGCACGGAGCTGCAGAAAATAGTGAGCATGGCTGCGCTGAGATAGAGAATTTAAAGCAACCATTGCATTGAATGTAAGAAAAAAAAAAAAATGGACATGGGTTGTTCACATTAGCCTGCTGTTTATCTTGGCATTATGCATTTTGCAAATATGTTCAGTCTGTGTACTAAATTTCAAACAACAAAGATTAATGGGTACATAAATTCGTACATAAATGCATGGTGAAACAGCAAGGATGGATGGATGGATGAATGATATAAGGCAAGGCAGTGATGGAGTGTTAACATCTTGATTTAAAAAGCCATTAGTATAACCTTTTGAAGTTGCAGGAAGGTTATGTTGCAATGCGGCAACAGAGACTTTTAGAATGCTACAAGAAGTTTTTATTACAGGGTTATATTTACAGCGATGTTTACACACGGGATGAATGGAGTTGTGTGCAGCATGATGTGATTCCATTTTTGGTGATATTCATTTTCATTTTATGCTTTCTGACTTGTTTTAGTTTTTAACCATCTTGAGGATTTGCAGCTTGTAAAGTTGTACATGAAAAGGCAGCATGAACTTTTAGATGGTGTCTCTACAGTTGTTTCAGAGGCATGTCATTATTGAAATGTTATATTGTTATCTGATTTATTAAGCACGTGATTTGATTTGGAGTGTGGGTAGGGCCCTGCCCACACCCCTCAAGTTACTTCCGTTGTAACTAAGATGTTGTTGCTTGATTGTTTGAGTGATTAAGTTACACGACTGTGAGAAGTTGCATGGGGTGCATGTAACCAGTGTGACGTGTGCGTGCACTGACTGGTTGTGGCTAGTCAAGAGGCTCTGCGGAGTCAGGATAGTAATTTGTATGACTAGTGGTAGTCTGGTCAAGCGGCTCTGCGGAGTCATGGTAGTGAATTGTGTGACCAGTGGTAGTCTGGTCAAGAGGCTCTGCGGAGCCATGATAGTGAATTGTATGACTAGTGGTAGTCTGGTCAAGCGGCTCTGCGGAGTCATGGTAGTGAATTGTGTGACCAGTGGTAATCTGGTCAAGCGGCTCAGAGGAGTCATGGTAGTGAATTGTGTGGCTCAGAGGAGTCAGTATAGTGTTTTGTGTGGCTCAGAGGAGTCAGTATAGTGTTTTGTGCTGAGCCATGATGGTGAGTGATTCATTATTCTTGTTTTTACTTTAAGTGTTGTTTCTGGGGTCATCCAGGAGTTCCTTCTGGGTGGTTCTGGGAGCTTGGCAACAGAACCTCTTGGTAGTGGGGTTACCTGGTGGTTTTTAGTAGCTATGAGGGCTCGAGGTGTCTGGCCAACACATCGAGGAAGTACGGTGGTATGGTTGACTGGTTCCCCACCAGTTGCCTCTGTTGTGAGTGTTGCTATGAATGTTGAGTGGTTGAGGATGAGTCAGGTGAGTGTGTTTTATTTGATTGGAGGCGCCTGTCTCTTCAGTTGCCATGAGTCTACGGTCTGGTGTAGTAGGTTAGACATGTTCCTTGTAGGTGTGTAGCGGACTTCGTGCCAGCCCGTATAGGTGGCTGTTTGTGCTCAGGTGTGGCAGCCCTGAGGTCTACCAGTGGCAGTGGTGGACGGGAGGTGGTTTGTTTTCCTCAGGTTGTGTATGGCATGCTGGTTAGTAGCCCATAGGGGCAGGTCTGTGCTCCAGCGTGGCAGGCTGGTGACCCGTTGGTGGCGGCGACGGGTGGAAGGTGATGCGTGATTTTTTGAAGGACAGAAGTTGTTGTTGTTTAGATGGTGGGGTGCCGTTACTGGATTGTTAGTTACGCCTGGTTGTCCAGCTGTTATATTCTTGGTCTTTTAGAGTGACTGGCAGAGTATTTGTGCTTGAGGCCTTGTGATGGTTAGGTGTGATGACGGCTTCAGGTCATGGTGTGTTTGAGGTGTGAGTTAGGATTAGCCTTCCCTTCTATGGTTTATAAGGGAAGGAGGTGTTAGGATCAGCCTTCCTTTCTTATGGTTTCTCTTACTGAATGCTGTATGTATGTGATGATGTCATTTGTGGAATGTATGAGGTATCTTGGAGTGTTTGTGTATGAATGGGTTCTAACCCAGGGAGTTGATCTAAGGAAGCCTGGGTGGTGGGAGCCAGTGGGTTTCCCTCATGATTTCCTCCTATCTCCTTATGGACTTGATGAGACATGATTTGTACCTGTAACTGAAGTACCTGAATAAAGCAACCATTAAGCATACCTGCAACTGTATCCTGATTATATCACTATGACCCAGACCGGGTCATAACAATATGTCACGTCAACTGTCCATTCGGGGTTGCTAAAATGGCAGAGAAGGGGGTTTAGGAGAGCTGATGGCACCCCAGTGCAACATGCTCTCTTGCTAGCTGAATTAATTGAAGTAATTAATGATCCCCAAGAAATAGCTTTGGTTAAATGCCCGGCACACACTAATGGGGAAGATCATATCTCAAAAGGGAATGAAACAGCAGACGCACATGCCAAACATGCGGTGTACTTTGGTGAAATATGGAACCCCCCAGAGTCAGAGAGAGGGAGAGGGAGGGGGATGGCCAAACAGATGTTGATGAAAGAAGGGTACACCCATCTCCCAGCCACACAGATAATGGATTTACAGGCGGCCGCACCAATTGCAGAAAAGGAACTATGGGTAAAAAGAGGATGTACGATGTCCCCAACTGACGCACTGTGGCGTCAAAATAACACTGGAAATGTGGTCATGCCGTTGGCACTGTTGAACACCACCCTGGCCCAGCTCCATCACCCAGCTCATACAGGAAAGGAAGTAATTGCAGCACGAATTAAGGAAGACTGGTTCTGCCCCGAGTGAAACTCTCATGTAACAAATTTTATCAGCAACTGCCTTACATGCCAACAGTTTATGGCCGGTCACACGCTGCAAGTGATAAAAGGTACTATACCCCGGCCAGAGGGACCCTTCCTGCACATTCATATTGACTACGTTGATATAATCAATGTATGTCAGGGAAATAGGTATATGATTGTAGTGGTATGCCCATTCTCCAGGTGGATCGAGGCCGGACCCTTCTCACATGCAGATGCGTTCAGAGCAGCTAAATTTCTAGTGAGAGAGGTTTTCCCCAGATGGGGTGTGTGTGAAGTGTTGCGGTCAGATAACCGCCCACACTTTGCTAATGAAATGTTTCAGCACATCATGTCCTTGCTGGGCATTAAGCATAAATTTGCGTGTGCATACCACCCACAGGCCAACAGTATATGTGAACGCCTGAATGGCCTATTGAAAGAAGAAATAGCAAAGATACAGCAAACAACAAAGAAGAGCTGGTTGTACTGTCTTCCACTAGCTCTATTTGAGCTAAGGAATAGGCCAGGGTCTGATCACCACCTCACTCCTCACGAGGTGGTGACAGGACGTCAAATGCGCCTTCCTCTAACGCCTACATCAAGAGCATTCACAGACTATGAAAACACTGCAACTGTTCTTGGTGACGAAATGTATCAATATGTGTATTCCTTGATTACTAGTGTAGCGTTTGTATCTCAACAGCTCGAGCGCACGCGGGGCGGGTCGAAGAGTTCTCAACAAGAAGAAACCGACAAGGAACTGGAAAAGGAAGGACTAAGCAAAATTGCTAAAGGTGACCATGTGCTACTCGGCAACTTCAATAGAAAGTGGAACGGCCCACGCTTTATTGGTCCTCATTTGGTAGAAGAGGTAGCTACCAGAGCGGTGAAATTGCAGGACAAGCGTGCCTGGAATCACTTACACGATGTCAAGATCTACAAACTCCAGACCCGCCCTAGCGTTAACGACAGGCCATTGGAAGAGCAACGACAGCAACGGAATTGGCTACAGAGAGGGAACCGTCGGCCACAGCTGATGACAGTAGTGTCACCATACGTGATCACATCCCAGATTCCCCAGAGGCAACTACTGAAATAGACACTGGACACTTGCCCACAGCCCATCCCACGGTCACGAGATCGAGACCCAAACCCCCTCCCGGCTAAGGTCACCCCCAATTGAAGGACATTGTTTTGTGCACACACACACACGAAAACACTTGTATGTTCTCTCTTTTTTCTTCTCTCGCACATGCAGGTACCGTGTATAATTGTTCTGTTAAGAAATTAGGTGACTAACAGTGTACTGTGCCCAGGAGTAGATGCTGCCCACGGATGATAGCACCCCTGAAGCACTATCACACCAATTTGTATATCACATAAAAAGACCGAAGTACCTGAAAAGAAGGAGGGTACGTGTATATTACACCGCATTTATTTTGGCCATAGAACAATCATTTCCCCATCTTCACCAGCACTTACCCGCGCTAAGGGATAGATCACTAAGGTTAGCGTGGGAACAGCTCTTCGCCTGGGCACTGAACGATTACTTGATAGGGAGAGCTTGATAACAACAACTAACAATAATAACAAGCGTATTGAGGATTTTCAGGCGGGCAACTTTAACGTCGCAAGAATAAGCTGCCGGACTGCAGCAAGGTAAGAGCAAATGCTGGTGAGACTAGCCTTTGTAATAAAAATGATAGGAGTATTGGTCATCACTGGTCTATTGGCTGCCTCTGTATGGCTGAAAAGTTATGCTATCAATATTATGGCTGCACCCAGACCTCCCACGGCTGCAACAGGTGTGACATCAGGTGGTACTAGCAATCCTCCGCCTAAGGGAAGTAGAGTTAAACGCAGCACATATTCAGACAATAAGGGTATTGATAATTACATAACAGACTCGGCACACGTCTCAAACAACATGTGGTACCAGCACATGACCCAAATAGGTAAGCAGACAACAGAAGATAGCTGTTATGTTTGCTCATTGATCCCATACGCCATGAGCGCTTCTCGAACATTCGTCGCCACAGAAATAGAAGAAAAGACGGCACGATGTATAGTATACCTGGCACTATTCCAAACGAGAGGGCGATTTCAAGGAACGGTGATGAGAATGGAGTGGAAAACAAGAGACACATACCCATACGAAAACAATTTCCTCAAGTCATATTTGAGTTACCATAAGAGCAGTTTGCATGCTGAAGCGTTCAGATACATGACAAGTGGCCCTGAAAAAGGAGAAACGAAGAAAGTAACACTACAATACCTACCATGTGATTGGTACGCCACTGAAGTTCCTGGTACACAAGGCTGTTGGGAAAGGCCACTGGTAACAATAACAGGGAAGGTATACATGAACAATGAATGGGACATAGGAGTGGTCGGTAGCAACATGGTAACAAGAGAAAATATTGGCACCATAAAGGAACACAATGACAGATGTTGGATGACATGGGGCAAGTACGTACCCATGCTGACATGGATGGAGAAGGATGAAGACCCAATGAGCATACTACCGCTGACCGCGCCCAAGTTATGCTACCAACACAGAGGAGATGTGGAGGTGGGATACAACACCAACTGTGGAAGCGTGTTAGAATTACCAGAGGGGGGTGCTGGAACGGCAGTGATAATGGATCACTATTGGGCCTGCGGAAATAAGGCATATCACACCCTTCCCCCGTTGTGGAATGGTATATGCACAATGGTACACATCAATGTACCATCGCTAGTGGTGCCCCAAAAACATGTGAATATGGCCAACTTCCCCAAGATGGATGAAGGGAACAAGAGGAAGAAGAGATCTGTACAATCACAGGAGAGAGAGAACAACAACAACAACAATAATGTCCTAAATGGGAAAAAGAGACAAGGAGAACCCCTAACAGGAAACTACCTGTGGGGAAGGTCGGAAACAGCACTCACTTCTATCCCACCAGAACACAGGTTATTTAGCAGGGCTGCTATGTTCTTCTCGTCAATAATACACCCTGGACTTATGCGAATGCTAAATGGCTCCAGATAACCCGATGGGAACTGATGATGACGATTAATTCAACAGTAAACGGATTCAATGCAATAAAAGAGGAACTGCGAGCGGTGAGAATGGTCGCACTACAGAACAGATATGTATTGGATCTCCTCACAGTGATGGAGGGAGGAGTTTGCGCAAAGATAGGACAATCATGCTGCACATTTATTCCTGCTAACGATGCCGATAATGGTACACTTACCGAAGCAGTATCACAACAGGCCCAAATGCACTTCAAGATGATGGAAGAAAGTAAAGGAGTGAAGAAGGATGATAGCTGGTTTTTATTGTTATGGTCATGGATGCCATCATGGCTGTCGGACGGGCTGAAGATTATAGTTGGATGCATAATACTTGCTGGAGCTGTATTGATCATAATAAGGTTTTGGAAGGCCAGGAAGGCACGCACTACAGGCGAAATGATCAAAATGGTCGGCATGCACCCCTTGATGCCAACTGACGATGACCAGCACACAGACGTGATAATAAAGGAAAGAGAGAAACTGCGCAGACAGATCATAGCCAATCACTTAGACCCACCATCCTTAAAGCTTCAAAACCCAAGAAACCCGAGGAGCTATATCGGAAGATGGGTATACTGCAAACTGGGAGGGAGCTGTGTATACATGTATTGGTTATTCGAAGACCATGTCAACCAGTATGGACACCTGGGAGGAGTGACTAAAATATGGAGAGTAAGAGGAGATAAAGAAAAAGATATGTTTGTGGTCGACAACTCGACCAGAGGGGGGACTGAAGTGGGAGAATGGGAGAAAAGATTCCCCCCAATCTCCTTGTGACCCTGGCCCAGAGGATCGCGGCCCAGACACCCGCCACGAGATTAATTCGTCTATCTACCAGACGACCAAATACCCTGGTTCAAGAACATACAGATGTGCCCACCAGCCTGCCCTACTCAAGCCGACACCTGCGGCATGGATGAACTCGACTAAGACCTCAACAACAAGCACCCACATCGTTAGAGATGCCATGACGACCTAGCCAACTGTCAAGAACACACGTGCCACCGTGCACACTGGACACTCCCAAACCAACCCACACGCAGCCAACCCCGGGAGAAACACCCCGACACTTACTTGTTTGAACATTCCTCCTCTGGTACTCTGAACATTGCCTGCAACTGTGCACTATCTCACCCTGCATACAGCTGCCTCCTAGGGTCCCTCTTCTGCCTCTGAGAGAACTCATGTAATAGAATTGGGAAGGGCTGGATAGGTTAAGGGATCTGCCTTGAAAAGAAGAACAAGTGTTCAAAAGTGTACTTACTTGTAAAAGAGTTAGTTGATAACTTTAAACTCTCAGAGTGAATAGTTACAAAAATGTATTACTACATTAGATATGTTCTGAAATTCTGAAAAGTATATATAGGATTTACTTACCTTGAATAAGCTATGTGCCTTTTTAAATACGTATTCTCAAAGTCTTACTTTCCTTAGAAACTGTTTTGCCATTCTAATCGAAAATAGGTAAAGGGTTAATGTACTCACCTGTGAGTTGGGTTCCCCTCTTCCCAAAAGTAATGCTGTTGGTTTCACTTTGTTATTCCTGTTAGGATAATGGTGTGAGTGTCCCCAATTGGCCCTTGTTTCCCCTGACCTGTTAGCCTACACAGAATAAGACTGCTTAGATTATACTTACCTTTTGGGTTGCTGGTAGGTACTTACAAAAGTATATAGGTTTGGGGGATTCCAAGATGGCGGCCGACAGAGGAAGACGTGTATAGGTATCTCTCCACGCTGGGCCGCCGCAACAAGAAATACAACGAAGCAATTCCATCAGTAGGTCCCACCCCCACGGAGCAGCAGCTGATAGCAGGAGCAGACTCTGATGATCAGGGGAGATTCGCCAGGGTGCAACCAGTGTGGCAAGGAACACAATTGAACCCGGACCACAACATGGCTCCAGGGGGAAAACAGGCCCCCAGCCGAGCCAAGAAAAGCAACTCCAGCGGAACATTGAGAAGTGGACTGAGGGACAGCAAACACAACACCAAGCCCCCTGCCGGGACCGGAAAGGGAGGTGGGACGCCAACAAGGGAGAACCCAGTCGGGGAGCATAGCAACAAGTGCTGGCCCACATCCATCCCAGGGGGCGCAAGAGAAAGTTTGGCAAGTATGCCGTTGGTGGCCATGAAGCTCCCACCCAGGGGGCGCCAAGCTTCGTGGTGCCATCCGGTGGAGGGGACCATAGAGCAAATGACAATACATATGAAGAAGCGCAGGAGAGCGCGATCACCCGCACATAGCGAGGGGCCAACCAGGGCACCAACGTGCAACAAATACAGTGGAGAGCAGGCAGCAATGCCTGCCGCTCCCACGTAACCCCGCTGCGCAGGCAGGACAACACGGCCACATACCCAGATTACAGGAAACACCTAACCAGAGCCAACCCTGGCCGGGGGAGGAGGCACAAAGGAGGCTGCAAGCCCATCCATCATCTGACTGGGGCACCCCCCCACAGAGGTGATAAGGAGTCACAGTGAGTATCGGCAGGGACACGAGGGGAGGGGCAACCTCAGACCCTTGGAGCACGAGAAGCGCACAAAACACACTGCCACGTATCAGCAGATGTACACAAGCTGCTGCAGAAAAGCAAGACAGCGCATGCAGAGGGAGCAGAAAATAAAAAATACCTCCAACACCAAGTGAGGAGACGGCTCCTCTAAGAGACATACGCTTCAACACAGACCCCTATCGCAGGCTGATACATCAAGGCTCCCTGCTCCATTCAGCAAGAAATAAATGTTAAACCTCCCCACCCCCAGGGGAGCCCCAAGAGGCACTGCAATCCAGGCAAGCGTGAGAAATAACATCACACCAGGCCACCAGGGAGAACAAAGGGGTGAGAAAACCCCCATAATAAATCGGGGTAGGTGAAAAGAAGGGGAAGACACCAAGTACCGCTCAACACCAGCACACAAACCAGGGAGGTGCAGGCCCGCCGCAAGACGGAGTGCAAACTAGTATATAACCACAACTTAAGTAAGATAACAGAAAGCGAGACAAAATGACACCCCACCAAGAGCACCTATGTCCAAATCCAGACTGAAAACCATGACCCCAGCACAACTATCCCACCAAGGAAGCAACCCAAAAACCTAAAGCAGCTGTGGAGCATGGACAACACAACAGCATCAATACAGGGGGAAGCCAGTAGAGACTCCCCACCCAGGAGCGGCAGCCAACGGGAGAGAAAACAATGACTAAATAGGACATGCAAAATTGCTTCAAAGAATTCCAGAGGCAATTTCTACTCTCCGTCCAGGTACAATTTAAAACATTGAAGGAGGACATGAAACAATCTCTACCGGATGTAAAGAAAGACATTGCGAAGCTGGAAGAAAGAACTGACACATTGGAAGAAGTGGTGCAACACTTAGAGGATGACACCTAAAAAACAGACTAAGGACTAGAACATCTATCTAGCCTATCAAGCAACTTAGAACTCCAATGTGAGCACTTGGAAAATAGATCAAGAATATCCAATATCAGTATCAAAAACCTCCCAGAATCGGTGGACGACAAAGACCTAGCCGACACAGTCCTTCAGTTGTTCCCGGAAGTACTAGCAGGAGACCTGGAAACCCCAGTCCAGGTCGGTAGACTGCACCGAGTGGGTCCAAGAAGATCCACCGACCCGGCGTCACATTCAAGGGACATATTAATAGCAGTAACATCGTATGGCCAAAAGGAACAAATCCTGAAACAGGCGAGAACAATGGGACCATTAAGAGTGCACAGGAAAGAAGTTAAACTGTACCAGGACCTCGCACAATCCACGCTCCAGAAGAGAAGAATGAGTCCAATTGTCCAACACCTAAATTCCAACCAAGTAAGATACAAATGGATGTTCCCATTCAGGCTACTGTTTACTTGGGAGGGGCGGCAACACAGGATCGCAACATGCGAGGAAGGGGAGCAAATCCTGCACATGCACCAGGAAGACGGGGACGATCGAGAACAGGCACAAGTGCGAATGAAAGGCCCAGGCAAACCGGAGGGCTGGAAGACAGTGGTAAAAAGGAGCCGAGGAGGAAGGAGAAAATGCGGGACGAATGAACCCTAAGACCTTGCCAGTAAAAACACAGAGGTAACCTCCACACGACAATAGGGTGGGACATACCCGGAATCGAACACTTCGAGGCCCAGGGGAGGAGCTTGGCAGGCAAGGTTTGAATCCCAAGTGGGGTTTAGGATCCCCCACAAGCTCAAACTGAGGTTGTTTGGGCGGCAGGCGTGAGGGACACTTTGTCTGTGCACTCCTAGGAACCTGGCCCCTCCTCGGGGGGTAAGGGAGATGTGGGGGGAGGATTCAGGACTAGGAATGCAGGAGGGGGCAGGGGGGAAATGAACCGGTGGTGGGATCTCAAGGTTACAGAGACTAAACGATTGGGATATGGCTAGTGGGAATACAAAAGCAGTAAAGATTCTAACATATAATGTCCGGTGGATGAACACCCCGATCAAAAGGAAAAAACTAGAACAACAGGCCTGGAGAATGAAAGCGAACATCCTGATGTATCAGGAGACTCACATTAAGAACAGAGACAGGAATCAAGTACGAATTAGCGGGGACATCACAAATATATCAAGTGAACGCAAGGGAAAAGAGAGCGGGAGTCCTAATCGCCCTACAAGACAAGCTAAACACAGGCGTCCAGAACTCCCTAGCAGACAAGGAATGGCGTTACCTCTTCCTCAACATCAACATAGGAGGAAAACTCCTTACAGCCTCAATTTACACCCCCAATACGGGATAGGACAGCTTTATAAAGGGGACACTGAAGACACTAGAGGGATTTGCCATAGAGGAAATAATATTAGGGGGAGATCTCAACCTAGCGTGGGACGCCTGCCTTGACAGGAGCTCAAAGTCCCAACCAGGGACAACTGCCCCTCAAAAACCCTGAAAAAGACATTCAAAACACTAGCCCTTTATGACATATGGCGCACCACAAGAGGGGAATCTACCTAATCGAAAAAGTGGAGCAAACCCGTACATTTGCCATCCTCGTGTCCCTAGACGCAGAGAAAGCTTTTGACAAGGTGGAGTGGACACATCTTTTTCACACCATGGAACACATGGTATTTGGGGCTAAATACCTGCAAATGATTAAAGCTAATTATAAATCACCCTCGTTGCGAATAGCCCTGAATGGAACCTTTTCGAGATTGGTCCCTCTGAGCACATGCATTAAACAGAGCTGCTCACTTTACTGTACACCATATACTTAGAACCGCTTTTCATTTGAATTTCAGAAACCAAACAGGTGAAGAGTATAGAGATGAGCACAAAACGATGGCCTTCGCTGATAACAAGCTGGTAGCATTGACAAACCCAGAGCACTCTCTACCGGCACTGATGGAGGGATCACATTAACGCATTACAATTGGACAAATGTGTAATGCTAACTATCCAAAGCTTCTGGCAAACCTAAAAACAGACCTAGTCAAGTGGAACCCCCTCAACATATCATGGTGGGGGAGACTGACTGTTATAAAAATGACAATTTTACCAAAACTTCTCTACTACTTCCAAACATTGCCAATAAAGATTCTGAGATCGTTCTGGAGGTCATTGCACAGACTAATAAACACCTTCATATGGAAACATAAGCCCTCTCGGATTTCGATGTCCACATTGACGGCACCGAAAATCCAAGGAGGACTAGCCTTCTCCCACTTCCGTAGATACTACGAAGCAGTACAATTGAGGGTAATAAGGGTATGGGTGGCTCAACCTCCCCACACATCTGGGCCTGGCAAGACGAGGTGTTGGCGGGCACCCCCCTCTTAAACTTGCTATGGCTGCAAAAACGCCATAGACATCAAAACAATTAAGATAAGCAAAGTAGTGGGAGCGGGGATAGAGGCCAGGGACAATGCGGTCAAGAGAGGGGCCCTTATGACATTTCCTTCACCCTTCACCCCGATGTTCGGGAACCCAGACTTTAAACCAGAGATGGAATGTAACTCATACAACAAATGGGTGCAGGCCGGCTGTTGCAAGATAAGAGACATCTACAGGGGCCAAACCATAATGACGTACCAGGAATGCAAACAAACACTGGGGATAACAACTAGAGAAATAAAAATATACCCAGCTAAAGCACTGGATCACCACCTTCCCCCACACGATCAGAGACGCAGCCATCAGGCAACTCATACCATTTGAGACCTATACGATAACAGACACAGGCTCTAAAAAGATGGTCTCTAACCTGTACAAGCTCCTAAAAGTCCAGGGGGAAGAAATATGCTGGAGCTATATGAAACACTGAGAAAGATCATTGGGCGAACCCATCACAAGGGAACAATGGGAACACATATGGAGCTTAATCCCCAAACTAACACGCTTGATACAAGTGAGAGAGATGTGGCAGAAAGTTATCTTATAATGGCACTACACCCTTGAGAGGCCCCACACAATATATCCGGCCACCAGCGACTCTTGCTGGCGTGGATGCCCCACGAAGAGAGACTGGAAGCATATATGGTGGAGCTGCCCGAATCTACAACATTTCTGGGGAGAGGTAAAATCCCAAAAAGGCAAAATGATGGGAGCATCAGACCAACTCGGGGATATGGTATGGATGGCAGGAATGTGGCAACCAGGACAGGGGCCCAATACGAAAACACAAAAGAGGGGAGTGATGATCCTTGTGAATGCGGCTTGGCTGACAATTGCTCAACAATGGAAGCAAAAAATCCTGCCCACCATCTATGACTGGCTTCGGAAGATTTGGCACTTTGTGTCCCTCTAATGGATGAAATGCAAACTACAAGGAACACTCAAGGCCTTCCGCAAAGACTGGGGGGATATCCTAACTTACCTTCAAAGTGACTATATGCTTCAGTGGTGACCGCATGACATCAGAATCCTGGACATTTTGTGAAACCTTTTACACCCCAGCCGAACAACTAATCCACACCACGAGGGAGGGAATCTTCAGGGAGTTGGGGGAGTTGCAGAAAATGTTGATACCTATGTTAAGATGTAAAATCAATAAAATATGTTTTTTTAAAAAGTATATAGGTTTTACTTACCTGGAGTAATACTGTGTTATCCTAAAATAAGTTGGCGTTATTGCTTCCTTTAGTCTGTGAACTGAACAGCAACTGTAATTGAATATTACACCACAAGGTCCAACTCCCCTAGAATAACTTATCTTGAATCTGAGTTATAGGTTTATACTGTTCCTGGAATAAGTGTTCCAGGTCCAGGAGCAGAAGGAGCGCAGGTTTGCCTGCATCTATTAAGTCGTCCATTTGTTTTTTTTTACGTCAAGCAAGGCTGAATCCATCCCATGCCTGGGCTGGAAACCGGACTGCCGGAGACCAAGGAGGTGGTTGTCCTCAATTCATTTTTTGACTTGCAGGTAGGCTGCTTTGTCCAAAATTTTTAGCAGAAACGGCACAGTGGTGATTGGCATGTAATTACCTGGGATCGATGGGTCGAGTGTGTTTTTTTTTTAGGAGCAGTCTCACGCAGGCTTCTTTTAATCCAGATGGAACATGTCCAGTCTGGAGGGAGGAATTAATGAAGGCAGTGATAAGTGATGTCAGGGAAGGGGCACAGTCTTTGATGACCTGAGCTGGGCAGGCGTCCCCTTTGCAATTAGAGGGTTTGATGGAATTGAGGAGGGTGGTGACTTCGAGTCCAGACATCTCCTTAAAATCAAACACGGGGGCTTGGTTAGGGGAAGTGGCTGGTGTGGAGGTGTGGTGATAGTTATCTAGGAGATTGGATAGGGCTTTTTTAGGAAGAGGGGTAGTGGATTTGGGAGGGCCTTTGGATGTGTGAAGGTCAAATTTGATGCAAAAATGGTCCGACAGAATTACTGTCCCTTTCACCCGCAGAATGCGGGCGGGGGGGCGGTTCCAGCTTCCCTTAAATGGCAGCCACCTACTAGAACTCCCCTGCCCCTTCATTAGGATGATTGACTCCCATGCAACCTTCAGGAAAGTACATAGTCCGAAATGGATGCTTATTCTACTCCAAAATTGGTAGTTTATCACTAATATCAGTAATACATATTTATCACTAATACAGCAGCACAGCAACTCCAGGGAGTGGCGGCATGGTGACAGCCGCCAGCTCGGCGGTGGCGCGGCCCCTCAACTTTGCATGCTGCAGCAGCATGTGAATGATACATGCATCATAATTTATGATGCACACATCATGCATGTAAATAAATCATCAAATCTAGGTAACATGTGTTACCTTGCTTTGATGAATTATGCCGTTGCAGATGTTATTTTTGTTTTTCAAAATGAAACTATAAAAAAGAAATAAAAAAAATGCAACACTTTTTTTTTTTCAAAACTGGCCCAGGTGTGGGCAGAAACCAGCCCCCAATAGCCAGGCCGAGGGTGCAATCCGACCCTGTGTGGAACATTGCACTTGCACGGGTGCAAAGTTTCTGTAATCTGGCACCTGGACTACAGAGAGACAGGTGAAGCACCATGAACACATGAAAAATAGTGTGATGTTGGATAGCTGTGTCTAGAATCCTGAGTATTTAAAGATATAGCAAACTGAACATTCATTTGCCCAAAACAGGAAATGCTGAGTATGTGAGTCCTGAATGTTACAAGGAAAAGAAGCGTTATTTATCCTGACCCGTGTATGCTGGGAACCTGACGGGTGCAATTGCCAACTGATTATAACCACTGTATTTTGGGAAGAGACTGAAAGGCCGGAGTAGGTTAAATTGTTCTAAACCCCTGTCTGCTGGAAAAAGGGAGATAAAGCCAAGAGCTGTTTGTCTAAACTCAAGCATAGTGGGGAAAGCAGTCTTATGTAGCATCTGTACCACACTGATCCAAAACAGTATGCTAGGGAAGAGAGTCTAAGACCAGAACTGTTATTTAACTAAAGAGATTGCATGCTGAGAAAGAAATAAACAAGTTGAACTATTATTAGCACTCTGTGTTGGTGCTTCAGCCAAATGGGTTGCTCGGAACGTGGGCTGAACCTCACTGTATTAGGCTGCATTTGGAGTAATCTCAGAGCATCCAATACCCACCCCACCATTTTATCCCACCATGCCATCCCGGCTTCTCTCCTCTCCCCATACCACCCGTGCTCTCCCCTCCCACTTACCTGAAGGGCTTGCAGCACTGCAGCACCGCGGCTCCGCTCTTCTCAAGTCCGACGGCTGTCATCAAAATGGAATAGGGAGAGGGCCTCCAAGTAGATCCTTGCTTCCATTTCCATGTTGGCCATGTTAGATTAGTATTTCTTTGGATGAACGGGTCGTGCACTTGTCATTACCTATTTTTTCAAAGAAATAAATGCCTCTTAGCACCCCGGGACATAAACCTGGGTTCTAATAGCCATGACTAATTACCCAGGTGGTAACGTTGCAGGGCCCTTGTTAAAGGCTCTCGCGGTTATACATCCTGTGAAAGTGACCCTCAGTGAAAACACTGCCTCTTTAGAAAGTAAATCTGAAAACACAGACAATAACTCAGTACATTCCTAAGCAAGAGCAGACTCTGAGGTTGAAGGTGAAGACATAGACCAAAGCTGACAGCCCAAAACCCCGTTTGTTTTTCACCTGAGTAGTCCATCTCATGTCATTAAATCTTTCACAAAAGTCAGCGTTTTCCCTCCAAAGGGCGTCCTTATATATTTACTGTTATTAGTAAAAAATAATAAGTATTTCAAATGACAAGTCATGGGTTATTTACCTTCAGCAAGAAGACAAAGCAATACTGCATATAAAATACTTCACACTACCCCATGATTATGAGGTGGAATACATACTCAAAAAATCATCAACGGTCACTTCTGTGGGGTGCATCTAAAGGCCCTAAACAGAAATCTCTCATCTGAAAAACCACATTGAAACTCTGCACCAAAAACGGCTGTGCTTTGCTTTTCCTGTCACATGAGTGGCAAGCAGTTGAACCCTGCAATCCAAAAATGGCCCTGCATTGCCTTCGTTTCACTTGAATGACATGAAGTTATGCAATGCATCAAAAATGGCTTTATTGTACTTTTTATTCACATGAGGGGCAAGAATTGCAATCCTACAACCAGGCATGGCTTTTGCTTTTCATTTCACGTGAATATCTGCCCTTTAAAACATTGCAAATGAAAAACGAAAAATGAAAAACGGTTTGGTTTTATCTTTTGTTCAGTGTCAAATCAAAGAGCCCTGTGGAAGGGGGCCTACCCCTCATTGTCAATGGACCAACAGCAAATGCCAACTCACTCAAAAAGGACAAGTTAAAAAATCCTGTGACATACAAACATCAGACGCAGAAACAGCTTGCACATGTGTAGAAAGAAAAAAGAAAGAAATTACTTTAAAAAGCTAATGTGAAAGGATAGCTTTGCTCGCACAGAAACGTCAGTGAAAAATGAAATGCTGTGGGGAGGGGGTTGACTAAGCAAGGTACATTATGTTCCCACTCACAAGACTTCAGTCACCTTGGAAGAGGCTCACAATACTGGAAGAAATGGTTTTTGGGCTTAGGCAGGCAACTTCTTAATTGAAAGCCTCACTCTCCCCTGAAAGACGCACCTACTAGTGAATCAGCCTGCAATGCCATGTGATATACTGGTGGCGTTATAATTCCCTGCACTGCCAGACTTGAAGGCAGGGAGGGGCTCAGGGACTTCAAGGAAACAAAGTGTGGCTAAAAACTTGACTGGGAGGTGGAAGTTCCTCCTGCACCCACTACTAAGGACAAACTGACAACTTCAAAGGGGGTAATCAAAATCTCTGGTCACTGGCTGTGGTGGATAAAGTGCTCCTCCCACGGAGGGGGACAGATCTTCCAAATTGACATTAAAGCAATGAGTCAATTTTTAGCCATTTTTGTAACAATTAGAATAAGAAATAATTTTGTTTCTTGCTATGTTTTTATGTAATTTCCAGGTGGTTTTTAAGAGCTATAGTGCATTTATTTTCCTAGGACTTTGGGGACTGAAATGGCCAGTTAAGACTCGTTTCTGGCTGCCTGTAAGATGTGACAAGTATGAGATTTGATGGAAAGATAGGAAGGTGAAATTAGGAATATGCTTGATCATTTGCAAAGTCATAACTATTATATATTTAAAAAATTGACAACAATGTGCCAAAAGGCCATGCTACTTCGTACAGAGTTGGCGATCGGCTTACCTGATTCCCTATGACCCTCTCAACCTGCATATCTAATGCACATGTTAGGGGCTAGGGGTAATAAAATACCAATAGACAGATGGTGCTCTCTTACCTTGGACCAATCATGCCAGGGGGCAGACAGATGAATGGTAAAACTGTCCTATCGGAGGGGAAGCAGTAATTATAGAGTACTCCCCCAGATTGTAAAGTGAATGATGTCATTTGGGCTATAAAAGGGGGACTGTACCAAGTAAGGGGACACAAAAAAATCCGGGGAGACAGGAGAAAGAGGACTGATAGGAGGCAGCTGCACCATACCAAGGAGAGTGCAGTGACCAGACACCTTGCCTAGTTGTCCAGAGTGTCCAGAGATCCAGCTGCCTGTCCAGAATCCCAAACCAAGGAGAGTACAGTGACCAGACCCCTTTCCTAGCTGTCCAGAGGGTCCTGAGATCCAGCTGACTTTCCAGGATCCCAAACTAATGCTTACTTTGTAAGTAGCGAATAACCCCAGCCCTAAATTGCATAAGTCCTTCCTTTTGTAGCATTGCACCCATTGAACACCCAATTGAAACTCTTCAGATTGCTAGTGTGATTCAGTCACCTTCCCATAGTGTCATACCCAAATCTACCTCCTATGGTGGTGTGGATCACTATGCCCCCCTTCTCTTGTATCTCAGGGCCTTTGTGCACTGTGCTACTCCTATGGGCACACTAACATAAGACACAAAGAAAACACATGAATCGATTCAACAATAGAAACACTTGTATTCATACACAGCAGCAAACACTACTATAATGCAAATCTCAAATTTGCACCTTTTATGCTTTTGGTGCAAATCTACAATGCAATGCAATAACTATAAGCCTTATAAACTTCTAATTCAAGCAATCTAATAGCAACTCCAATCCACACCATTCTTCTCCAATTCACACCATACTTCACACTCTCTTTCTAAGACAATCCATGTCTGATTACCCCATCTATCATGTCAGCCAAAGCTCTGTGTGAGTGTCTGTCCTAATTCCCCATGCACGTATCTCATTCAGATTGATACTCCCCTCTTGCTCTGTCTCTCCTCTCCAGCCAACCAGCCATTCAGTCAGAGCCAGGCCTCTCCTCTCAGTGGTCTGCTCTTCCTGCCAACTCTCTCTGCCAGATCGATCTCATCAGCTCTCATCAGAATGCTTCCCCTTCTATTTCCTCTCTCAGAGTCATCCAGATGTCTCTCCTATGCCTCCGCCAAACATCTCTCTTCCATCTCAGAGAGCAGCTCCCTCGATCTCTCAATCTCTCAGAGTGCCAGTGTGTCATCTCCATCTAGAACTCCATCTCCAACAACTAGATCTACAACTATATCTCAGAACTAGAAACTCGCAAAGCCTCACCTCTCATTATACTCTTCAATGACGTAAATACATATCCATGGTTACGTCTCTCTAAGCTAAAATGCCTCTCTGTGTATTTGTCAGCATTTCTAAATCTGATCAGTGCCTAAAAGTCTGTGATGCACTGTGCGTTCTACTCAATCACTGCGTGTTCTGGTCATCACAACATTTTCTACATATTTATACCATGCTATCAGTGCTTCTGTTACCATACCATCCATCTCTCTCCATATTCCTCCATTCAAATCCCTCTCTCTTCTGCATGTCTCTCCGTGCAAGGCTCCTCTCTGCTGCTGCCTGCCCCCACCTTTTCTGTCTGCGCAGTAGCAGCCAGGCTGATAATACCATGCCGTTCTCTGTGTCTCTACTAAGGCAAAAGTCACGTCTAATCTCTGTCTGCTTAAAAAAAACTGTTTACGCATTCCAATCTTTCACAGTAACTCATAACAACTTTTGCAGTGCAGCTGCGCTTCTGTTCTGTCTCAATGGAATGGCTTCAAAACTATAGGCCTCATGCTTTCTATAGTGCTTACTCTTTCACTCGCAAACCCACGCGCTATCTATAATGCAGACTCAATGCATACTCTAACTGCACACTCATGCATATCTCTCTACAATGCATACATAATACATAACATATCTCTACATGTGTCTACATGTCTCTACAAATATAACATGGGTCTCTACATGGCCCTTCAAATATAACAGGCCTCATTCTATAGCAAATACAAATGACTACATAATATGTGGATAGTCTAATGTCACTACTTCATGTGACTACTAATCAGAACTAATCAGAATGAATGATGGATAACTGATCCCTAAATGGATAATGATTCTCTAACAATGGGCAATGATTCTCTAATGATAACAAACCAGGCTTCTCCATACTATCTGGTTTTACAGTCTCTCCTCTTATCATTATATAATCATTACTAACAATTTGTCTAAACATGTCTCAATGTGGCATACTAAAAACAAGCAAAATTACAAAAGGAAAAAACATTCAATCTCAATAATGCAAAAAACCTCCAACAATGCAAGCATTACACTCTATCAGTGGCAATTCCAGTGTGTCAAGCACAAAATGACAATATCACTTTCACAGGTGTCAAGGTGTTAAAACATTCATTTCATGTCAGTGCATACATATCAGTGTATTGGTCATGCAGGCCAATTCAGTTACATTTCTAGTCTAAGTTATTTCCAGTCTCTCCTCATGTCAGTCTGTGATCACTCAGTTTTAGCCAATCAAAATAGTATGGATGTCCTCACATCTGTGCAAAATTTCAAGTCAGTACAAATCCAGTTCTAATGCAAATCTCTCAGCCAAGGAATGTCAACAAAGCGTGTCAACAAAGCGAGTGTTCGTAAATGGTTCACAAAGGTGTTCAACGAGCGTGTGTTCAGCAAACATGTGTATGGGCATCAAAGCATAGCCCAAAGCAAAAAGTGGTTCCAGCTGCAAACGGAACTCAAGTGTCTGTGTCCTGCAAACGGACAATTTCAGGGCAGATTCCAGAGCCTCACTGCTGCAAGCTCTTCTCACAATAGGTGACAGATCTTTTCTTCAGAGCAATCCCTGCTCAATACTGCAAGTTTCCTTCGATGATGTCTTAACTTTCCCTATACCAAAGCTCTCCCTAGTCTATTCTCTTTTGATACCGATGTATCACTCACGTGGCACTCATTCAGAATGTAAAAATGCAATGCACAAGGCAACTCTCCTCTGGCAATTACACGCAATTTCATTGGCCCTGCACATAGGCCAAAACTCCAGATTCAGATTCACTCCTTCCCAGCCAGATCATACTGTTGCAAGTTGTTGCCAGTTGTTGCTGTGCCATGCCATCTCATCCCATGCAAGTATTCGAGTTCATGCCATGCTAGTCCCTGCTCTTCTCATGAGGGACCAGCCAACGTTGGATGCAAGTGCAGATTTCAAAGTGTCAGATCAATACTCTCTCTCACTACCACAAGAGACAAAGAACTTCACTGTTTTTTCAAACGTGGTTAGCACCGGGAATTCAAATGCTTTCAGAATGCGTATTCCTGCTCATTCTCATTTCTCTCCTTCTCCTTAGGCCCAAACTTGTGTCTGGTTCTGGTTCACAAGATAAGGCATTCCAAATGGATTCTCTTCTCGCTGCAGATTACAAAACAGCCCACAAATGATTTCTCTCCTTTTGCTGAACATCTTTCACTCTCTTTCTCTCACAGAAGTGCTGCTGCAAAACGTAGGTGTCAGTTACCAATGTCTTTCACTACTGTTGCCAACAGCCATGATGCAAAGTCATATGGTGTCATCAAGGTCTGGTCAATCTTTCAGTCGTCATGCTGCTGCCACTCATGGTCTTGTCAATTCATGTGATGCAATCTGGTCAGTCATCAAGGCAATCTGCAAGGTCTCACGGTCTGCAAATCCCGGTCTAGTCAAGGTGTCTCTCCAGATTTCATGCAAGGAAAACAAAAGTGCTAGTATCAGTTTTCTATCAGATTCAGATGTATTCAAAGCCAAAAACAAAACAGCATTCTCTCTCTATGCTTCAGTGCACATAGATAGTTCTAAACTCCCCATGTCTCTCAAAAAGACATCAATGCAAATTCCTCTCAGTATACATGTATCAGTTCTAGTGTATCAGTGTGCCAGTGCATCTGTCCAAGCATGCCTGTCTCTCCATACTGCATAATGCATTACTCCCGCCATTTCTATCTTTCTCAATACAAAACAGCACAGCACACTTCACATAATTAAAAAAATGCAATTTCAACTGCTGCACAACTGCATTCCTCTCATTCAATTGCACTCCATGTGCTGCAAAAGCATTGCTTTCTGTGTTATTTTCATGTGTTCTAGCCACAGACTCCCCTTTCAACATAATGTATTCACACTGAATCACTAAATGTTGACAAAACAAATCAATTTCATTGAAATGGACACTGCTTCCCGCATGTGCAATGCAATTCAGAAGCAATAAACATTCCTTCCATTCTGTGCTTACTCAATCTTCAAAAAAACAGTCTGCTAATCCCGCGCAATATTTCTGCATAACGTAAACAACCCATCTCTCCATGCAGTCAGTCGGAAAATTCAAAAAATTCAAAGAATGCAATATCTCAAAACATCCAACTTTAGCACGATTCACTCGATTCACTATCTCATTCAATGCTATGCAAGTTTCTATGTCGATAGTCTAAATGATATTTTCACTTTCTAACGGAGGCAAAGTGCTGCTGTTACTACAAATTCTGCCAAAAATGCCATTACAAATGCCATTTCCATTCAAATCAAATATTTTCACCATCTCATTTCTGCTCACAAACCCAGTTTGCAAATGCTTCACATAAGTGCCTCCATGCACATAAATGCCTCCATGCACATAACTGCTTCCATGCAAAGTAGTCTCCAATGACACAGTTTCACGATGCAAATCTTCATAGGCAAACCCTCTAGGCATGCTGCACATGTCTGTCAAAATTGCACTCTCCATTTCCTCTTCATAGCAAACATCTCGATCAATTTGTTGCTCTGCTGTTGCTGCAATCTCTTCATTTATTGCCACACTATCAGTGGAACAAACTACTGTCTGGGTCACACTATTTCTGTCATTATTCTGAGGTAACTCTTTCTCCCCACGAACAATATTAACATTTTCTCCATGCACTTCTTTGTGCTTCACCCCTACCAGGTTTTCTCTAGGAACTCTGTTCCCACCCATCACTGCTGTTGTCAAAGGTTTCAATGGGTAATTCAATGCTGCTGGGGCATCTTCCCAGTTATCAAGTACATGTCTGAGACGATATATTATTGCTCATAAGTCACTAATATATGGTGTCATTTCTGTTCCTGCTTCTTCACTATTCACTTTCAACTCTTCAATCATTATGGTTGGTGCCGGCGAAACTTCCCAGGCATCAAGCATAAAAGCCGATTTCTTATTGCTTTCAAGTCACAATAAAATGAGCTCATTCTGCAGTTCTATTATTTCAACCCTCAGGATTTTCTTCAAGCAAACCTCACAGCTTATGTGAGTTTCAAAAAAACAAGTTTCAAGACTTCTCTAAACATGCAGATACAGTCGTCGACTTGCCAAATCTGTGCACAAATTCCAACCAACAGGAAGCCAAAACAAAGGTCAGATTTCCCCAAAAACTATCAATCTCTGCGGAGTTCCAAACAAAATACCACAAGTGTGGTCAAGAAAAAAACTCTAGCTTGGCCAAATGGATGCACATTCATTCCCAAAAATTACCAGTCATGAAACACTGCTCTGGATAAATTCCAATTCAAATTCCGGATTCAAAGTCAGTCAGACAATTGCGTTCCCCTTCCTACAGTGAACAAAATTGTGGACGAAGCATGCTCTAATTCATAAAATCCCCAAAACCGACAAAACACAAAACATAAAATATCTATTCCCACAAACTAACAGAAAACACAGCTGCACACAATGTTCAAACTTCTACGTCAGCTCATCCATAAGTGGATCCAAAAAGCCAGCTGCAAAACTCTGCACACTAAACCCTCTGTTCCATGTTATCAATCAGCATCAGTGAAGTCCCGCGTTACGGGTGCCATTTTGTCATACCCAGACAAATCTCCTATCTGTCCCATTTGTAATGAATGACATAGTGATCCGCACCCACCCCTAGGTAGTTAGATCTGAAGCCATGACAAATGGGACAGATAGGAGATTTGTCTAGGTATGACAATAGAAGAATCTGTGTTTAGCCTGTGTATGTTACCATATTCCCTTTAGTAAACCTCTCAGTGTCTGTGTAAATCCTTAGCATATTCTAAGTAAATTAATTCCCCCATTGAGATTCACGGTACAAGTTGGTTAAAGTTCGAAATTAACCCCCTTGTCCCTAGTGTCTTTCTTTAATAATCATAGTCATTAAATTGTTGCCTCAAAAGAATTAGTCTCCTTATATTGTGTGCATTACCAAAATAATTCCTATTTGTATCTGTCCCATTCAAAACCCCAAACCATAGTCCCATTGAGGGCAATCCCTTTTGCCTACAAATCTATCTGTCATGTGTCTCTGTCCGTGTCAATGAAAACCAACTTTCCTATTCTAAGCTATACCCCTTCCCTGAGCTGCCTGTCATTGTAAATTCTGTGTAAAACGAATTTCCATTTGCCGTTTGTATTTTTCTTTTTGCAATTGCTTTCTTCCCAAAATCGATTTTCCTACTTTATTTCCACTTTGTCATGGTGTGCTGATTAGTAGTCTCTAAGCTTTCCTATCTCCTCAAGTGCAGCAACACAAATGTCTTTTTATTCTGTTCCATAGCAGTAGCTGTGTGAGTAATAATCAAAATCCAATTCTGCTGTTTTGCTCCAAAAACGGGTTTTCACTTTATTAGCTGGCCTCCTATCATGGGGTGGTGGGCTTTACTCAAAATCCGATTTTCTCTCTCTATCCCTACTCCTTGCCACTGCCTTCTATTCAAAGGAATCAAGTTAGCTAATGTTTGGGGGTGAGTGTTGCAGTGGTGAGTGCTAAACCATGGGGGTTATCTTTTTCTAAAATAATATATTTTTCTGTGTTGCCATTAAAGATTGTAAGGATTGTAAACAGTATATCTTCACTGAATTGTTTTGTAGAATTAATAGTGCAATTGTGTACCACAACAGTAGTGGCTGTAAAATTGTTTGATTTTCCTTTTCCATTAAATAATATATTTATAAATATCTTATTGATACACATCGGCCTGATTCCTGGTCCATTGTGACACAGAGTGTTTGTGGAGGTTTGGAATGAGACGGGTTGGAGGCCTACTCAATTAAAAGAACCTGGGGTTTATTTAAAATTAAAAAGCGCTTTATTGTATGGCACATTAATTGTCGGGGAAGGAGTCCCTGGCTGGAGTGTGCCATGTAATAAAACCGTGACACTTCCATCGAAACTGTGAAAACTTCTCTACATTTAAAACACTTTTTGTGAATGTACATATGAGGAACATCATCGAGGGCAGCAGCTCTTACATGTGTGAAAAGGTGGGCACCATTGTCTTTGTAACATACAAGATTAAATAATGACCATCCTGTGCATTACTGAACATGGTACAGTAGCGGTATGATCTGTAACTAAAACTAATTCACTGTCCGCAACAAACGAAAGGGTTGACATTTAATTTGTTTGGAGGGCCTAAATATGACAAATTGATGTTATTTATTTATTTATTTATTTATTCGCATTTGTTGAGCGCACAGGCAGCCCGGACGGCATCGTGGCGCTTGTTACAGATATGATATGTTCAGAAATACTGCTTGATATAATTCTCAAAATCTACTTGTGTAATCTATAAATATAAAAGTGAAAATGTGTTTGTGGCGGGATTTGTGGCAAAGCGTTGTTCTTTATACAATGCCACACCATTTCCCCAATCTGCACCACATTTTGTAAAGTTTCCTGCTAGGACTCCCCGGACATGACTGCACAGGACATGTGGACACCCCACCCCGTTCCACAGACAGATTTCAGCACAAGTCAAAATGTGTTTGTGGGTTTGTGGTTTGGCGAAGCGTTGGTCCTTATACAATTTCACACCGTTTCACCAATCGGCACCACATTTTGAATAGTTACCAGTTAGGACCCTCCTGACATTACTAGCTACATGACATTTGGACACCCCACCCCTTTCCCTGGATTTCTGCAAAAGTCAACATTTATTTGTGGGTTTGTGGCTTGGCGAAGCATTAATTCCACCAATCTGCACCAAATATTGCATAGTTACCCGTTAGGAACTCTTGACATTACTGGCTACATGACATTTGGATACCACACTCCTTTCTCTGTATTTCAGCACCTTCACACATGAGACGGCTGCATGAAATCGGTGAAACGTCAATGTGGCCATAGAGGGACCGGTCCAGACACGAAGAACCAAACTCTAGGTCCAGGTCCTAGAATTAGATTCAGGATATGCTTCCTGGCACAGTTAATGAGTACAACTCAAATCGATATGGTGGTGAATGCCGATGAAACTGTAAACTATCTAAGGGAATTCCTCAATTTACTCGCCCCCCTCAACGCCCCGGGAATGCCATCACATCACCTTCAACTGAAAGTTGGGTCAGCCACCATGCTGCTTCGCAATCCCGACCCACCTAGGCTGTGTAATGGCACACGGCTATGCATTAAAAAATTGCTGGCCAAAGTAATTGAAGCAACAGTGTTCACCGGGAAGGGAAACAAAAAAGGGTTATAAACAAGCCCTACAATGAACATGTACTTTAGTAATATTGAGCTTTAGGTCCTTAGTTGTTGGCATCGTCGGCATCATGTCACCTATCATGCCACTCAGAAATCTCCATGTTGTTCTCACATACAGTTCTGCATTTCAGAAAAAGAGTTTTTAAGAATAACAATACATTGGGCCTCATTACGACTTTGGAGGTAGCCATGGTGCCATTAGCACCATGGCTGCCTCCAAAATCGTGTCTGGGTCCGGTCTGGTGGAGTGGGGACTTACTGGGACATTCTGACCTAGGCGGACCCGGTAAATCCCCAATCCAAATGCCATTCCCCATTCTCATTGGAGCCCAATAGGGCTCAATTGGAAGGGGGAAGGCGCTAATAACGAGCCCGCTAATCGTGGGCCCATTTTTAGCTCGAAGGTCCCTCAACAGGTCCCGTAAAGAACGTGTGGTCAGACTAACGCTAAGGGACCACAAAATTGGGCAGTAAGGGATTAGCGGCACCGGTCTCCTTAACGGTGCCCGGTATCCCTTACCGCCCACCTCGTAATGAGGCCCCTTGTGTTGTTTAGTCTTTATGAGAAAACATTTTTCAAATGATAATCGAAATATATAGTGAATTTTTCTTTTCACCTTTCTTATGTAGCCTTTCTGAAAAGCATAAAGCTACCTTAAGGTATTTCTAACAAATAGTACCTTGAAGAAAATAAAATCCCGAGCAACGCAGGTTATGTCAGCTAATGTTTTAATATCACAGAGACCCTTTCCCACAGATTAAAAGCAGTAGCACGTTTTATGGCATGAGATAATCCCAGGGTCAAATCTACCAAAGTCATAATGGGAACCATAAAGGTGCTTTCTTGGTCCTCTACTGTCAGATTATTTCTTTATTGTCCGATCTCAGGTTCCTTGTTGAGTTGTACATCTTAATAATTTTCAATAGCGTTTGGACATGTGCTTGCTTTTTTATGCAAAGATTCAGCTGTGGCGCATGGTTTACTTGTTTTATTGTATTTTATTTTGGATACTGATTGGGCACAAACCTAGCTTAAACATGAGATAGCTATATGGCGGGGGGCAGTCCTTACAGCATAGCATTGCTTGGGGTTAGCGGGAAATATGCAACAGCGATGAGGTGTGTGCAGCATGGTCATCAGGAGGGATGCTGGGTTGGGTGAGCTTCAGTGTTTTGTAATTTATAATTTAGTTATCACTTTTTTCGAGTAGCCTGTATATGTGTTTCAGTGGTCCAGGTTAATGTTGGCACCATGGTAATTATGACATCCAATTGGTGGTGAAAATCAAATAGTGGAAGAATTCTGTGCAAGATATCAAATTGAATGAGGACATGTTTAGAAATGCTTTTTAATTGTGGGATGAATCCCAGATCTGAAGATAAAACCTAAATTCCTTACCTTATTGACCCATTTAGGTAGAGATTGCTAGCAGACATCTATTCTTGGATTTTTGTTAAATGAAGAGATGCAATGTTTTTTGGTGGTTTCTGCCATTTCCTACCTGAAACACTATGTGGGTGTCTTCTAAATTAAATTGGAATGGCAGGGAAAATAATCAAATTAGAATGAATATATCATGGCGAACAAACATCCAAAACGTCATGCTCTCAAAAATTGACATCCTTCACAAAAAAATCAACTTAAAACAATCCATGCTCACATCCTCGAGCCAGTCTCGAATGGCCACCTCGCTCTCTTCCTCTAAACCTCCAAGAACTGCCCATGTTTCACTTCGCCAAAACATCTTTGTAGCTGAGGTCAAAATGATCTTAAAAGGTCTTAAGCCTTCAAGATGCAAACAATACATATTCCCTGCAGCCCTTATTAAGGACTGCTCTGAGGACCTGGTGCCCCTCATCAACTCCTTTATCAATACTTCCTTCTCCACCTTCTTTCTGCTGAGACCCGCTAAGGGACCTCGGAATAGGGCGGTAAGGGCTTACCAGCACCGGTCTCCTTACCGGTGCCCGTTAACTCTTAACGCCCACCTCTTAATGACGCCCATTGTATCTCAGACAAATCTGTCCCCCCTCTTCGTCCATAGGCATCTGCGGCCTGAACAGAAATTTGTCAGTTATTCTCATAATTGTGGCCACTAAACCGGCTAACCACGTTAACAAAATGCATAACCCATAGTGAAAGACTTCTGGTTCTAACAGCGTTCCTCGCTTAGCTATTTGCCCTGTAAATGCCATGATAAATTCACTCACATTTAAATAATGTATTCCTAGTGTCGAACACACTATGCCTTCATCAGTAAAGGAAATCGTCATATTTAACTTCGTCATTAAGAGTGAAAATGAACAAGAAAGAAGACTGGTGACGTCATGCGAAGCAGAATTGACTCACCCTGAAAAGACACACAAGACGAAAGAACAAACATTCTATAAGATCTGAAGAGGAGGTGTCGAAAATAAGCAACATTTTGGGATTGAAATGAAGATGTTCATGCAAAAGGACATTGAAGAAAATGTAAAGTCGTTTTACACTTGTACAGATGCAGTAATGCAAGTAGACAAAGTGATCCCGAGGCTGGCTACATAGTGAATAGTTTGCAGCGATGCGCCAATGTATATACATAGGAATATATAGAACTTGGATGTTCCACAATGCACTTTAGCAAGCTTAAAATCCCAGTGATTGGGAAAGGTTTCAGTGTGGCGCAGATGGAAAATAACTGATGGCAAAGGAGAATTCAAGAAAGGCATGGTTGGCCTGGCAGCAAGAGTCGAACATCCCTTTTTTGTGTATGCATGTAGGGTTTTCTCAATGGATACCTTGTCTTGAGAATTCTTTGCGGTATATAGGCATCCCAGTGAGGATGCATGTGTCGCAATTTCTGGTTCCCAACATATAGGCAACATGGGGGCGAAGCTTCTGGTAGGGGTACTTGGATTCTCCTCTACTTATTCAGTTACAGGGACGTAACTGACTGCAAATGTCAAATAGAGAGATACAACTCTTACATGAGAGACTATGGGGTCATGGAAGAGGTTTAGTAAGGGCTGAATCTCTCACAGATATTGACTACCCTAGACTTTTGTTGGACGTTACTTGTTCAGCAGGGTATTCCAGTAAGAAGGAATTGGCCACTAGACATGTCTACAATCAGACCACTGGGAGGGGGAACTGGCTTTTTAGATCTGACCTAAGACAAATAAGGTCAGAGCAGGGACCTCTGTTGAGGTGGAAGCTGAAAATAACGGCAACAGAAGTATTGCAATTGGGTCGTGCCTTTAGATAGAGAATGGGCCATAGAGAGTCCGAAAGTATGTTGCTACACATGCGGAATAAGAACAACCAGAAATGTGGCAACGTATCAATTCAGTGGGTTCTGACCCTAGAGCGATCCAAGTAAATGCAGTCTCTGAACAAGCTTGGGTAAGGCATTATACTGCCCTCTTTGGCAATTCTGCAGATGGGACAGAGGTAGAGGGACCACCTAAAGAGAGGCCATGGGCTCTGGGGTTTGAGAAGGATGACATCTACGATATGATTAATAGGGTGAGTAGTTCTAGAGCACTGGGCCGGATGGCCTAACTAACGCCATGTTGAAAGCAGAGTCTAGCGCATAGGCAGACTTCCTATGTGTGCTATTTGCGAAGATTGAGTAGTTAAGAACGGTCCCAAGGTTCTGGAAAACATCAATCATTGTTCCTATTTTTAAAAAAAGGGTATTCGGGAGCATCCGGAATATTATTGGCTTATCACTCTCCTAGACGTGATTGGGAAAATCTATGCATCCCTGTTGCTTAAGAGGCTGCAGAATTGGGTCTCCTCCACAGAAAGCTTTGGCTCATGTCAGTCAGGCTTTGAAAAACTGGTGAGTGAAAAAAAATATATACCTGGCATTTGTAGAACTTGAGCAACCTTTGACTCTGTCAACTGACAGTCGTTGTGGGACAAATTGGAGTTTAGGGTATGCCCTGTGGGATTGTTTCAAGCAATACAGGCCCTCTATTCTGACCCGAGCTTGAGAATAAGGTTGGACGCCAATTAAAGGCAGTGCAGTAAAGGCATTGGAACATGCAGTAGGTAGAAGGGGCCCCAGACCTTCTTGGGTCTTAAATAATGAACGAATTGCAGTTACAACAACTTTTGGGATGCTGGTGAATACTAGTATGAATGACAGCCCACGAATAGGTCAATTGACGTCTAAGGCTAAACACTTAGCGGTGCAAGCCTGGATCCTATTAAAGAGATTTGGGCGATTTTCAATGATCCCAATGATCCATTTTTATAAGGGCATGGCTGCATTCATCGGAAGCGGCCTCTGTTGTGTTACTTGTTGTTCTGAGCTGAGGTGTGGCTTGACGGCTTGACATAGCACGTCCGCAGGTCCGCTCCTCAGAGTGCTGAATACTCGGATAATGCAGAGTTTTAGAAGTTCCTGAGCCTTGGACCCTCGAGCCGCTGCGCGGAAAGCGAGGAAAAGCTGAAAGAAGTTGAGACGGGGGGGGGGGGGGCATACCACTGGTCACCGGCTCATGAGTTAGAAGAAAAAGGGGGTGACCGCACAGTCAGGCCGTGAACAGTCGGTAAGCTCCGCCTCTGCTGCATACGCGCTGACCCACTTATTTGCTTAATTGCTCATTTGCTCAGTTGCTTACCCACGCTCTCTCGCACCATCATACTCTTATATTAGATTTGGGTCTGGGTTTGAGTCGCAGCCCTAGGACGATGAATGGTGACTGGTGACCTACGGTGAGCCAGGGAGAGCAACGTTGAGCTGAGGTTTACCATAAAAAACCTACTCAAAGTAATTAACAGAGTTGCCTGCGGAGTCTGGACGCTGAGTCTGGGTGTAAAGATTCATTGCTGTCTACTGCCTGTTGAGCCAATTCAGGTAGCGTTATACGAGCAATTCCGAGGAGCAAGAGTTCCTGGGGAGAATGCTGGACTATCTCCTTTGATCCCTGCAAACTTATTAACAGCTGTACGGTGCTGCGGTTTTCATTCACTACGATCATTGATATTATTCTTGTGATCTTGATGACCGCCCAATTGGACTAAAGTGAGCATCTCAGTGGTAGTAATAAGCACTTGGAGTGATTGGGAGTTTTTGATCCAGGCGTGAGGATACTACTGCTGTATAATTACCAGAGCGCTAAACCTAAAGTGGCCCTATAAAGTGGCAAATTTCCCCTTTCCCTTCAGTGTTGATTGATTTATAGCGCAACTAAGTAACTACTGCAGTTCTTACTATTCATAGTTACCTAACTACAATTTCCGGTAAAATTATTTAAGAGGTAAGATGACCACTTGTAGAAAGAACTCGCGGTGGGACTGAGTAAAAAGGATGGTAAAGGTAAGCCTAAGAAACCGGCTCCAGAGGTTGTGGTGCAATTACTTCATTTGTTCAGTCCAATCAACGGGTGGAGAAAAAATTGTCAGTACCTCATACTGTGGAACCAATTGCTGTAAATGACCATAATTCACAGGATAAATCTAATGAAGGAGAGATAGACAACAACTCCCTCTTGAAGCTATGTCTCTCAATGCAAAGATCAATGACCCCTGCAATGCAAAAGGCTCCGGAGGCCTGCGTGCAGAGCCAGTTAGATTCAGAATTGTCACATCTGCCAATTACTATGGATAGATGCCTGTTTCACCTAATTTGGCGATGCATGTAGATCATTCTGAAACAGAACCAAGTCCTGACTCCTTTTCTTGACTTAATGTGCTGATGGAATTACAATCATCAGTAGCATCATTGCAAATTTCTCTGAAGATTTTATTAAAAATGTGTGGATGCATTCTGGAAAACACTATACATCTTGTTCCTGTAAATGCTACAAATCAAATATGACAAAGGAGGCTGAGAGTAACTTGTCGGAAGCAATAAGATTGGCTGCCGAGAGTAATACGACCCCTATACCTGAAACTAATAACTCAGAGATATTTTTTTTCCCGTAAGCAGTGGAGACTAGCTAAAAGGGCGGCTATGAAAAAACGGCCCTGTGTTGAGGCCTCACCACTACAGGGACTGCTCCGTTATGGGGAAAAAAAGCAAGAAAAGAGCGGCACAGGCTAAAAAGCTAAATCAAGCTAAGGAGGGCTACCTGACAAATTGGTTAATCACTGATAAGGACAAGGATGTTCCTGTAGGTGAGGAAGACACAGCTGACCTCTCATTGCCCTACCGGGAGGAAGAACCAAATAAGATCTTGTGTACCCCTCTTGGAATTAGACAAAGCTTGCTACCAAGGGAAACGGTTAATTCAACACCTACAGATAAGGGTTTAGTGCCAGTGAAGATCAAAAAGAACATCTGTATTATTAAGAATCTGTACCAAAAATAGTGACCGCGACCAGCTCACGAGAACTGAATTCATGACCAGACTGCATTCAATTCCACAATTGAGAGTTCTGCGGTCAGTGGATTTTGAATTTATAGAGCACTCAGGGAACACTAATGTTACAGCTGTACATTGTAAATTCCAATCCTCTGCCCAATTGATGCAGTTGCATAAAGAGAACCTTCTTGAGGAAGATGTGGAAGTTGATGCAGATCCAGAAAAGAAGATCTTACCTAGCAAAGAAAGTTGATTGAAGAAACCAAAGAGCAAGCCTATTGTCCCCAAATACCAACGGGGAAATCTGTACAGGCGGAGGACAGCCAAAACATCTTAAAAAAAAATTGCTGCCATGGTTCTTAAAAAGAAATGAGATTGCTCTATCATGTCATGGAATTGAAGGGGTTTTAACCATTTATTCTCACCTGGGGGTTCATTGTCTTCTCCTGTATATGTTTGCAAGAGACATGGCTCACTGCACAAATTGTGGTAATGGTTATACCTTGTATCAGTCTACTGCTAAATAGGGCCCAGGTAGCAGACCTTATGGGGGTCTAATAGTTGGAATTGTGCACAATGTGAAATCGTGCCGTATTGAGTCCAAGCTCGATGACTTCCTTGTTGCTGTTGAATTGCTATCTGAGGTTATTAAGGAGAAAGTCTTGCTGTTTAGTCTTATTGCACTCCGGGAGCTGTTCAAAATGGAATAAATCAGGAAACACTACATGGTGTCATGATTTCCAAGCAGGAAAATAAATGTATTGTGATCGTTGGGTCTTCAATTGTCATATGTTGGGAGGGAAATGGACATCAAATAATCCCCTTTTAAGATTTGAGGGCAAAATGCATCATATAACCTATGACCTCGTGGTGCAGCACTGGTTGAACTCTTTTGATTATTGGGATATGGAAATGATAAATGGCAGAACGATCAGCGATTACTCTGGTAAAGAAACATGGGGAAATGGCAAATCTAAGAGTACTTTGGAATATACTTTTGTTACTCCTGAAATTGCAGCGTGTGTGAAGGACTTTGAGGTAATTGCTAATAGTTGGAGTGATCATGCGTTACTTTCTTTTACAATAACGTTAAATGAACCTAAGCATATTCTGAAACCTCTGGGGAATATGAGGGCCAACTATGCTGCCACACGTATTAGTTGGTCTGAGGAAAACATATAAAAGCAGTGTTTGCCATATCAGAGATGCATCATCCAGAGACCGCCTCTTTTCAGGATATGTCTATTGATAACATTGAAAATTGGATAGCTTAATTCTCTGCGGAGCATGCCTCGGTGAGGTTGGAGATAGCTATAAAAAGCCTTCCCAAGAAAAATAGGTATGATAATGAAATCAGAGTTGCCAAACCATCACTCAGAGTAGCAATCCGTAGGGCGAAGAAGTCAAGGCTTACATTAATATTTTATTGCTCTATCAGGAAGATACTTAAGAATAAATTCAGAGCATGGATTAAACAAAAAAAATGTGAGGAAACTCGAGCAAAGGCAGGATACCGTATGATTACTGTGCACAAAGAATACCCGTAAAATATGGGCCTTTATTGGGGAAGTCAGAGGTGACAGGCAAATCCCTATGATTAATCCCATTGGAGCACATAGATGGGAAAGCTTTTTGCGGGATTGTAATATCCTGTTGAGTGAAGTGAGTGAAGTCGGTAGGATTTCTGGTGGGTCGGAGCCTTGTAATCCCTCATTTAAAGTTACGGTTGACCAGCTAAATATTAAAATAAAAAAAGCTAAAATCATTTTGTGCACCGGGGCCATATAGCTCTGAAGAAGAAGACAATGTTTTGGATGGAGCTTCTGAAGGTTTTGTTCGATAAGTTTCTCTGTGAAGGCAGGAACCCGGCTTCATGGCAGAAGGCAATAGTTATTCCTATTTATAAAAAGGGTGATAAATTTGATCCAGCAAATTATAGATTGTTATCTATGCTGGACTGCACCGGTAGCTGTAACAAGGGGGTTGTCCTCCCCTCTATAAATCTAGGAGGTGTACAGGGAGAATTCAGTGTACACTGGTTATTAAGACCCTAATGGGAACACATATCATTCTGGGCAACCATTAAGAAAAGCAACATGCTTGCTGATGCTAAACACATGACTCAAAAATATATGTACAATGAATTTTAATTTATCATTTAACTTTCCATTATGAGCTTTTTTTAATAAACTTTATATTGCAAAAAATTCCAGTTGTTTCTTTTCATAACAATCCATGATATCCATTCATGAAAAAACATACATAGTTGAAAATTCACTATATAGAGGAAACTGTACTCAGTGACATGAGATGTAGGTTCATCATTTTTGCCTATGACCAACAACTTGAAAATCAAAATGTCCTATGTCATTGAGAATGGAGAACACACTGTGAGAATGTAAGATGGGGAGACGGTTGAATCTATGTCTCCTGTGCCCGGCTAAAGTCTGACCTTATATTCGGTCAACTTTTTTCTAGCTTATTATTCAATGAACTTCAAACATGGGTAGACAAGAAGAGGCTGTTGAACCGCTTTCAGAGCGGTTTTAGGCAGAGTACTCCACCACACATAATCTGGCTATATAGGACACCCTGCGTACTAATGCCAGGAAAACTGGTAGTCCTCCTCTGTATGCCCTTTTTGTTGATTTTAAAGCTGCATTTGAACGAGTCTGCAGAGAGTTATTATGGTCAAAATTAGAAGCTCTTGGTTGTCCACACAGCCTTTTATATTACTTGAGGCTCCTCTAGCAAAACAATACTGCTTCCCTAAAGCTGGATTTTCAATGGAATATGACTGCACAAATTGAGCAGAATCGAGGTGTCAAACACGGCTGTGTGACGGCACCTACTTTATATAATCTGTTTGTTTATGACCTTCCTGGGGCGATTTCTGTAGTTCATAACTGTCCCCCACGAATCGGAGTGCAACAGTGCCCAGTTCTCGCATATGCGGATGACTTGGTCATTCTTGACCACACATTCAGCGGCTTACGAAGATCAGCTGAATCATTGTGGCATTATGGTAATAGTAATGATCTTATAATCAACCTGGAGAAAATGCAAGTTATGGCTTTCTCCAGTAAAAAGATTGCTTGTATGAGGCTAAAGGTTCCAGAATTAGAGATACATTATATGCCCAATAATAAATATCTTGGTATTGATTTCGAAATTAGTAATGATTATTTGCTATGCATACAAGCCAGAAAGGTTAGAGCTACTCAAATTGTGGCTTTGATTTATCGTTTTACAAAGTCTCACAGAGGTTTTACTATTTAGGCAGCTCGTTTACTGTATCAACAGGTTCTCGCCCCAATGATTGTATATGGTCTTGAAGTTTTGCAACAAATCGACCTTAAATGGTTACCGGTAACTGAGAGCAAATTCTGGAAAAAGATCTTGGGCCTTCCAACCTGTATACCTATGGCCATCATCAGGTTGGAATTGGCTTTGCAATCCATGAAATCAATGGTTTTAAAGAGAAAAGCACAACTGTATTTGAAGATAAACACTACTTCCTGTAATCAGCTATTGGTTTCTATGCGACATGAACTAATGATGGAGTCAAAGATGTCTTCCCTTAAGGCCAATATAGAATAATTCTTAGATGAGATAAGCCAGAATAACCGATTGGGTGAATTTTGCACTGCAGCAAAATCTGCCTTATCAAGAAAAGATGATTTGGGGGATTGGTTAGAAAATTACGCTCATCTTAAAGATCTTAAAAAATATCAATTTGTATATATGTTATATACTTACAAAAAAACACAGCAATATCTAAATATATGTCCATCACTAAGACTTAGATGATTTATTCTATTAGTTAGGATTAATCATCTTCTAGTCTTGGGAATCACAAGAACAGTAACCAAGCTATCTAATGCAGAAAGTTGGTGGCGACTGTGCGAGGACAAATAAACTGTAGAGATAGGGAAACGTTTGTTGACTAATTGTCCAAAGATAAGTACCTATAAAAGATATTATGGCAAATATACACATTGGGCCTCATTGCGAGGAGGGCGGTAAGGGGTTAACGGAGCCGGTAAAGGTGCCGGTGCCGTGAACCCCTGTACCGCCCTATTACGAGGTCCTCTAGCGGGACCCGCTCTGGACGTCTGGTTTTACCAGACGTCCTTTGCGGGTCTCGCGAGGGGACAAGCATGCTAACAACGGGCCTGTTGTTGGCATCATCCCCATTCCCATTGAGCCCTACTGGGCTCAAATGGGAATGTGGATTAATTTTTACCAGGTCCATGGAATGGGCAATAACCGGGTCCTCCAAGGTCGGCATGACCCGGTCATTGCCCATTCCATGGACCCGGTAACAATTAATTACCAGCGGCAGCCGTGTCCTTAATAAGGGCACGGCTACTGCCAGGGTCCTAATGAGGGCCATAATATTTAACATGCAAACAATGCAATTTTCTGGTGGCATAATATTAATTCCATAAATCTGAAGATTTTCATTGCAATGTATAATGTCTGGTTAGTGATTGAGAGCTTATTAGGGATTTCTATTTGAATACAATGGAATTGCCCGGTATTAGAGTGTGAGTAGATGCAGTACAGCTGAATGAATTTGAAAATGCAAAAAATGTAGATAGGAAATTATTTAAATGTCAACGTTTTATACTGTTTCAATGTCGAAATTATATGATTTTATTAGCTATGATTTTATATGTGTTGATAATGATTGTTATAGGTATTTTGATTATGAATATAGGACAATATATATATGATTTATATTTATGTGAAAAGTTTACTTAACACATTAATAAAAATAAATAAAAATATCATGTATTACAGAAAAATGTGATTTTAAATGTTTTAATGTGATTGGTGAAAGGTTTATGTGTAAGCCAAATCACAAATAAATAAATAAAATAACGTATGTTGTCATTGGTACTGTACCTCCCCAAATAATAATCGCTTGTATGGTAACAGTATCCAGAAAGGGATAAATGCATGTTGCCCAATGGGGCCAAGAAAATAGCCCAAAAATAGTCCAACTCCTTATGGCTGAGAAAAGAATGATTGCTATGCCATTCCACCTCTGAATGTGACATGAAACTGACCTTATTGGGAAAAACTTAGTTAAACATCTGCATAATGGAACAAGAAATAACAGCCGATTATGCCACAGCATTTCCATTGGTCATGCCAACCACAAAATCAGATGAAGCAATAGTGGTGGTGATATTTTGGTGGCTGCACCACCAAAATGCGCCAAACCCAATCAGAATCCCCTGAAGGTTGGCAGCTTCCCGAATGGTGGCCAGAGATTTTATAACTGATTTGATTTCTCATTTAAAGCAAGCCTGCAGCAATACTCACGGTGCACAGGCTTGCATGACAAATGGCAAATTGTGCAGTGATTCAGAAAAAATGTTTACATGTGTTAGCGTCATGGCTGATGCGTGACACTTGACAGATCTGTTCACTAGTGCAACTCTTTTCAAATGCATTGTAAAAGTAGAATTAGCATTTTAATCATACATGCTTCTTGTTGATTTACAAAACGAAAGAATACCAGCGGCAATTTCTCTAAACATGAAAAAGAAGCAGGGGCGTTGCTAGGGGGGGCTGAGGGGGCTATAGCCCTGATCTTTTGGTTGTAGCCCCGGATAGAATCTCAGGAGCTACAGCCAAAAGACTAGCTAGCCCCCAGTCCCAAGAGTTCCGACATCAGCTTAGCCCCGGGTCTTTTACAGACCTAGCAACTCCCCTGAAAAGAAGTATTGGATAAATGATGGCAAAATGAGGACATTATATTGAAGCCAGCAGACAAAGGCGGTGCCCTTGTTATAATGGACCGAATCAAGTACAAAGCTGTAGTGGAACGACAATTACGAGATCAAGATACTTATTTGGAAGTGTTGTCTGACCCTACGGAACGTGTAAGAGCGCTTATCTTTATATTTATTCTTAGACGAAGCAGAAGCACATGAATGGATTTCTGAAAAAACTAAGGGGGTAAATCATGGAATCAAGTGCAGAAGTGGCGCAAACCCATTTTGACGCATAGTGTATTCATGGATACTTACATCCATAACCAGCCGTGGCGTAGCGTGGTGCAGTGACCCTGCAGCAGGGCCAGTTACGCCCCCAACCCTGCCCTGTGCGCCAAAAACATCTGCACAAATCCCCTACATGGCGAAAAGGCCAGTGGACCAGCATACAGCCCCCCCAACACCGAAAACGTGCGAAATACACCACACAGCCCACACGCGAGAACCCAATTGCGTGTAAAACTCCATGTGCACCCCTCAGAATACGCGTACCCCGCTCGCGCTAGCAGAATCGCGTGCAAAACTCCCCATGCAACCCTCGGAATACTTATACCTAACTCGCGCCAGGCCAATTGCGTGTAAAACTCCATGTGCACCCCTCAGAATAGGTGTACCCCGCTTGCGACAGTGGAATCACGTGCAATTCTCCCCACGCACCCCTCGGAATACTCGTACCCTGCTTGCGCCAGGCCAATCGCGATTAAAACTCCATGCGCACCCCTCGGAATACTCGTACCCCGCTTGCACCAGGCCAATCGCGTGTAAAACTCCATGCACACCCCTCAGAATACACATACCCTGCTTGCGCCAGGCCAATCGCATGTAAAACTCCCCGTGCACCACTCGGAATATGCATACCACACTCGCACCAGGCCAATCGCATGTAAAACTCCCTGCGCACCCCTCGAAATACGCGTACCCCGCTCGCGCCAGACCAATCGTGTGTAAAAATCCCCGCGCACCCCTCGGAATACGCGTACCCCGCTCGTGCCAGCGGAATCGCATGCAAAACACACCGCACACCCCTCGGAATATGCGTACCCCGCTCGCGCCAGGCCAATCGCGTGTAAAACTCTCCACAGACCCTCAGAATACGTGTATCTTGCTCACGTCAGACCAATTGCGTGAAAAACTCGCAGTGCACCCCTCAGAATAGGTGGACCTCACTCGTGCCAGCGGATCGCATGCAAAACACCCTGCGCACCCCTCGGAATACCCATACCCCACTCGCACCAGGCCAATCACGTGTAAAACTCCTCACGCACCCCTCGTAATATGCGTACCCCACTGGCGCCAGGCAAATTGCGTGGAAAAAGTCCCCCTTGTGGTGTGTGCTGGCTGCGGGGCATGTGCAGGGGTGATGGGCTGCCTGTGGGGCATGTGCAGGGGTGATGGGCTGGCTGCAGGGCATGGTGATGGGTGGGGGGGCCTATGGTGTGGGCTGCCTGTGGGGCATGTGCAGGGGTGATACGTGTTTGTTGTTTGCGCGCACTTTTATACTGCGTGGGGACGCTTCCGCCTGCCTTTGTGTGGCGGACGTCTTTATGCCTGTGCGTGTCTTTTGCCGTGCGCGGATTTCCCCTATTAGATTCCATGAATACGTGTTGTTCGCGAGCGTGTGGGCATTCTGTGTATTTCCCAGCATTACTTTCCCAGTTATGCCCTAATTTCCACGCGTTGTTTCCCATTCTGCATGTTCCGCCCCCTTTTTGGTGTGTACGCTACATGTTGTGCGCTTTCGCTGTGCACGTTGCACATGGCGTTCGGGATGTCGCAGTGACATGTGCGCCCATGTGCACCACGCTTGGTGTTGGCGCAGCTCCCTGGGAAAACACTCGCACAGACTTCCATGAATCGCTTGCATGCGAATCGCAAGCGTGCGCTGGATTTTTCACGCTTGTGCCACCGAATTCAGCGCACAATTGTTCCATGAATCGGCCTGTAAATCTTTTTTGAATAAACATCACCCAGTAATGCCTGTGTTATATATATTACCTAAAGTTCATAAGAGTTTGTCTGACCCACCTGGAAGACCAATAATAGCAGCAACTGACAGTCTCCTTGAACCATTAGCACAATATAGCACAATATAGACAAAGTAATCCAATCATTTGTGCAAAGAACAACAACGTCCCTTAAAGACACTACAGATTTCTTATTGAAGATAAAAGATCTTGACTTTGAAGAAACAACAGACATCATGTTTACCATGGATGTCTGTAGCCTATATACAAACATTACACATGAAGCATGCTTGGAAGCAATGGAGTGGTTGCTACTGTTCTCACTGGACTGTAGTGCTAATAATCTATGTATACTAAGTTTATTGAAAATAGTTCTCAACAAATAAAAAATCCACTTTGAAGACAGAGGCCCTCATTACGACCCAGGCGCTAATGGTTTAACGGCGCCGTAAAAGGCGGCGGCACCGTTAAACCATTAGCGCCTGATTACAAGGTCCCTTTGCGGGACCCGTACTTAACGGCTGGTGTAGACCAGCCGTTCAAGTGGGTGCCGCAAAGGGACCTTGGCGATAATTACGGCAACCGCTATTAGCGGTGCCGTAATAATCACCTTCCCCATTCCCATTATGCCCTATGGGGCAAAATGGGAATGGGGAAGGGCAAATGGTGAATGGGGAATTACCGCCCCCGCCAACCTTGTGATGGGGGCGGTAATTCCGCCATCCACCATGGCGGAGACCGGCATGGACCATGGTGCTAATAGCACCATGGTCCAACGCCAGGGTCGTAATGAGGGCCAGATACTTCATTCAAATTTCTGGCATGTCCATGGGGGCAGTCATGGCACCTGGATATGCCAACACTTATATGGCATACTTAGAACAAAAAACGGAATACCAGGTCCATCTGAGAATTCTTTTTTGATATATTGATAACATTTTGGGGATTTTGAGAGGGTCTTATCAAAGCCTTTTGGAATTCTTTACATACATGAATCAATTAGCACCAAGGATAAAATGTACAACTCAAGTGAATAGGAATCACATTCAGTTCCTAGATGTGGAGGTGTATACCAAACCAAATCGTCTACATACTACAATATCAAAAAGCCAACTGCTATAAAGAGCATCCTTATGGCATCCAGTTTTCATCAGAACGCCACTATACAAAGCATACCCTAAAGTCAATTTCTACGCTACAGAAGAATTATTTCAGAACCACTGGAATTTGAGAACCAATCAAAGAATTTGCAAGATACATTTCTCAAAAGAGGATATTCACAAGAACAGTTAGTTATCTTCAGCCTTGAATAAAGCCTCAACAATTCCGAGAGCTCAAACTCTGGAGGCATCCGTCACAGGAGATTCAGAATCACTGGTTTATGTGACTACTTATTTTGAACAGAGTTACAAAATCAAAAAAATCATAAAAAGAAACTGGCAAATGCGTAAAATGGATCCTCTATTGGCCCAACTGTTTGCAACTGAACCAATGTTTGGTTACAGAAAAAGCAAATGCATTAAAGATGTAGTCAGAGCATACTACCAACCATCTTCATCTTGTCAAAACTTGTTCAAAGGTACTTTACCATGTAATAATTGCCAGCATTGTCACAATGTGATTAGAGGTACAAGTATCAATCATCCCCACACGGGGAAAAGAATATTATTGAAACATACAAGTACCTGTGACACAAGCAATGTAATCTTTGGGATTAGATGTCCATCCAGTATATTCTATGAAGGGTTACAACAAGGAAAGTAAAGCTTCGGTGGACTGAACACAAATCTAACATCCGAGTGAGTTCAGTCCATTCACCAGTGGCACAACACTTTAAAACTTTTCACCACACTATAGCACAAATGAAGCTAATAATTCTTAAACAAGTGGAATGCCCAAAGAGTGGAGGAGACATAAAGTTTCTACTAAGACAGAAAGAGGTTGAATGGATTGAAAGATTGGACTTCTAGAGCCGAAAGGGATGACTAATGATTTTGACCTATCATGTTATATTTGAATTTGCAATCTATGTTGGACTATTTCTCGTTTTCCCTGTTATTTTCCTTTATCATTCTGACTTTGGTAATGTACATTATAGGTGCAACCATATTATGTATAGTCTTTTAAGTAGGGGGATCGTGTTGATTAAATGCTTTGTATATTTGCAAGCAAACAGCCATTTATTGAAAGTATTTACACCCTCAATTGAAGACCTATGCATAATTCGGAATATGTCTTTTTGATGGATAAGCCCGTTAAGAGCTTTAAAACACATTTATCACTTAACCCAATTATATCTTTTATAACACACGAGTGTAGGTTGAGGTTTCTGTCGCGTTAAAGTACACTGATTTTGTCAGGACCATCAAAACACGTGACTCTGTAGTTACCCAATGGTATCGGAGTAATGGGATCATGTGACCGTATCATCATCAGGTTAAACGATGGCAGTATTGAGTGAATCTGACTTCCCATAGTAAATTACATAATAGAATATGGCTGAGAATATTTGCCGGCCCTTTTTGAGGGCGTCAATACTTTATTGGAGCGCACGTACAATTCATAGTCGTGTGATCAGTAGACAATCACGTGACTAGCTACGGAAGTAGACTTAACCGCGATGCGGGATGGGAGGCTGTATCAGCAGCCGTGTTCCCGTACCCGTATCGCGGTCAAAAGAAATGACAGAGAGGTCAGTAGAAGTTTCTTTAGAGTAAATGCTGGGGAAATGTTGGACTAATTTGATTGAGTTGTACATTGACATTTGCGGAAATTCTCAATTAAAGTAAGTGTTTACTTACTTTTTTTAGATTGGGCATACAATTTAAACAGCCTTTTGGGATTAGACTTTGTGGATGACATTAAGTGGACAGGATATTGCTGGAAACAAATGAAGGAGTTATCCTTGCATACAACCCTCTTTATTTGAGATTGAAAGGAGAAGACTTGCTTCTGTCCAAAAAGGTTAGTTAAATAAGACTATGACTATGATATGTGCATAGGTGCTCACTTGGAAAAGTGTATTTTGTAGTGACTCTGGGGGTAATTTATAGAATATCGCGCACAAGTGGCGCACATGGCTGGCGCACAGTGTGCGAGTGCAAATCTCTGCGCCAGCGGCGTGCGCTAAAATCCATTTCTGCGCACAGCGTATTGATGGATTTTAGGTACCAAAACCAGCCGTGGCGCACAGTGGCGCAGCGAACCTGCAGCAGCGCCAGTTACGCCCCCAAGAACAGCCCTAGCGCAAGGAAAACCCATCAAAATCCCCAATCCAGCGCAAAGGGCTGCGCTAACCCTGGACCAGTTTACAGGGCTGCCAAACAGCAAACGCCAAGGGAACGTGTATCACTGGAGTTCGCGTGAAGTTTCACATGTGATAGGCCCTGTGCGAGCGGGGTACATGTATTACTGGGGTTCGCGTGAAGTCTGACACGCGATTGGATCCGGGTATGTGTATTTTGGGGGTGCGCGGGAAGTTTCACACGCGATTGGCCCAGTGCGAGTGGGGTACGTGTATAAATGGGTTCACGTGAAGTCTCACACGCGATTGTCCCTGTGCGAGCGGGGTACGTGTATAACTGGGGTTCGCGTGAAGTCTCACACGCGATTTGAGTATGGTACGTGTATTTCGGGGGTGCGCGGGAAGTTTCACATGCAAATGGCCCTGTGCGAGCGGGGTACGTGTATAACTGGGGTTCGCGGGAAGTTTCACACGCGATTTGAGCAGGGTACGTGTATTTCTGGGGTGTGCGGGGAGTCCTTCACGTGAATTGGCAGTGTGGGTCCTCCCAGGTGTTCCCTCTACACCCTCCACGGCCCCTGCAGGCAGCTCACACCTCAGGGGACTACCCTGCACCCCTGGTCATGTCCCGCAGGCAGCCCATCCACCATGGGCATGCCCCCCAGCCAAGCTACATGTCAGCTTGCACTACTGATCACCAACTCATGTCCCCCTGCACCCCCAACCCCCAGCAGTGCTGGGCACCTGCCAGCAGGCCCCCATTCATGTCCCACTCATGTCCCCCTACACCCCCACTCCCCAGCAGTGCGGGGCACCTGCCAGCGGGCCCCCACTCATGTTCCCCTGCACCCCCACCACCCAGTAGTGCGGGGCATCTTCCAGCAGGCCCCCACTCATGTCCCCCTGCACCCCCACCCCCCAGCAGTGCGGGGCACCTGCCAGCAGGCCCCCACTCATGTCCCACTCATGTCCCCCAGCACCCCCACCCCCCAGCAGTGCGGGGCACCTGCCAGCGGGCCCCCACTCATGTTCCCCTGCACCCCCACCACCCAGCAGTGCGGGGCATCTTCCAGCAGGCCCCCACTCATGTCCTCCTGCACCCCCACCCCCCAGCAGTGCGGGGCACCTGCCAGCAGGCCCCCACTCATGTCCCACTCATGTCCCCCAGCACCCCCACCCCCCAGCAGTGCGGGGCACCTGCCAGCAGGCCCCCACTCATGTCCCACTCATGTCCCCCCCTACACGAAATAAAGATGCACAATCATGGCCCACTTCTACACCAAAAAACCATATGGCGCCACCCCCTTCTTGAGACGCAATGATTTCCCAAATCACCCCACACTGACATGCCCATCTCAAGACACAAACCAAAACTCAACTATGTACATCAACACATGTCCATCACACACATACACTGGTTGGCATTGCTTGTGTAAACCCACATTTTCACATGCATCAACCCAATGAGCGAATCCCACACATGGAACTAACATATGAAAATGTATGATGTACATAAATAAATTAAATGAAAGCATACCAAAATATCAAACATGAAATGAAAAGCATGTGAAAAAGATGAGTGAAAGAAAATGATAACCAATCCAAAATAAATTGAAAGAAAAACAGTCATAACTCTCCCTCCACCAACGCAAATCCAAAGGAAAGGTAAAAAAATGATATCCATTGTTTCATGTTCATAATTAAAACTAAAAAAGATAAATAATCCATAGTCCAACTATTTACAATACATTGTCCGGAAAAAAAAATCCATTTCTCCATGTCCTTAATGAAAAAAAATTCCAAATTAATCCATGATCAAACTATATACAATCCATGGTCCAAAATAAAAATCGATTAATCCATGTGCAAAATTCCCAAAAAGATATCAAATGAATCCATTGTCAATGATGTAAAGGGTCCATGAGCCCAACCAAACAAATGAAACCTACCTAAGAAAATACCTAAAAATAAAACTATATACAAATGTGTGTGGCATTGTCCATTGACCACAAATAAAAGGAAAAGGAAAAGGAAACCTAACTCTAAAAACTATTTAGAATGGCAGCGGGCTAGTCCGACGGATCACTTTTGGATGTCCCGGGCCAGGGCATCATCGAACTCCCACTCAATGTCCTGGAGGCAGTCCTCTTCCATGGCCCTGAGGGTTCGCAGAGACGACGACAGGTTCTCCTTCAACTCCCTGCGAATTGCCTCGAGGTACTCGGCCTGCCTCAGGGCCCTCCGCATGGAGTTCTCCGCCCTGACCATTGTGAGCTGTGCCTCTTCCACCCGCTGCCGCTTCGCATCTATGGCGTGGCCCAACCGCTGCCACACGGAAGACACTTGAAATCCAGGGTCCTCCTGCCCTATGGCTGATGCCTGCCCCTCCGATGTTGAAGGGCCCAAGCCATCATGGCTCCCACCTTGTTGCTGCTGCTGTGCCTCTGCCTGTGTCCTGGCTTTTGCTGCCTGCACATCCTCCTCCGGCTGGGGTGCAGTTGTTGAGGTGGCCACCCCTGCTGGACGTCCGACTCCCGCCTGTGGCAGGTATGTGTTCTTCACTGGCCTGTCCGCAGGGTCAGAGGCAGCTCCACAGGGTACCCAGGTGATACATGGGTGGGAAGATGGCATGGAGGACGACTGGCGCATAGGGGGTTCAGGTGAGGAGGGTGTCGGAACAAGGTCCAGCAAATGGAGGAATCCGGCCCTGGTGAGCTGTCCCAGTAGGTCAACGCGGTCAACGTGCCATTTGAGATGACGTGCAGTCTCCACATGAAAAGACTGCAGGTCACCTTGCATGGCCCGTTGACGCAACGCCACCGCACCCAGGACAGGCTCAACCCGGTCCCGGATAGCCACGTCCGCAGGGAGAGGAAGGCCAGTTGTGCACTCATCCCCTCCCTGAAAACGGGTCTGGACATAATCATCCCTGCTGGAGCCAGATGATGCAGTGACAGGAACAGGGACAGGATTGCACACAGGCACCTCCGCGGCGGCCTGTGCTGCCTCCTGTCCCTGGTCCTGCACTGCACCACTAGCACCAGTGGAATCCCCACCTCCAGACCCCATGTGTGTCCCTTCCACGGCCTTCTCCTCCACCAAACCCCCCACCAACCTGGATGACTCCATGCCATCTTCCTCCGTCGGACCCAGTGGAGTCTCAGCTGCCCCTTCTGCTGCCGAGGAGTCCACCTCCAACCCCCGCCTCTTGGACCTACCCTCGGCAGCTGCGGCCGGGGACACGGCACCAAACTCCTCACTCCCCGACGAGATGACAATCTGGGAGGGGAGCCGGGCCTTGCGTCTCCGGCTGGTGGTGCGATCCCTGCCGCTGTGCTCCACAGCACCCTCTCCGCCCTCTTCATCAGTCGACGCTGCAGACAGGGAGAGATAAAACACAGGCATCAGGGCACAGTACATTGGACTGATACACACATGACAGTTGTACATGAGTGGCATAGTCAAAATTCAGACACAGCATCACACTCCACGACACACATGCCATTTTAACTCACACACATGAGCATTTCCACAGCAATATTGCACCAGGCAGCAGCATCCATACACATTCAACAGCATGTACAGCCAAAGGTGAGCCGGACATCACATGAAAAAATGGGAGTGCACTAGACATGCACACACGCCACCACACTTACATGCATCTGTACATATCCAACTGTCGCAGTGATGAGATCGCCATACATGTCACATCTGACATTCAGCCTTCTACATATCAGTGTCACGTGCATCCATGTTGCATCACAGTTCCACACTTGTCAAATACACATACATGCACATAGTGTAGATAAATGCATAATGAACCAACATCCATGCCACAACCATGCCAATGTACATACACAGAAATTCAAACATGTGTGCTCCCACACCTGTTTGCCCAGCATGCTTACCAACACATATGCCATCGATGTGTCTCACACCTGAGAGGACTCACATGTGGCAACCTCACGCCCATGTTCATACACATCCCTACATGGCCCTACAAAAACACATGTGCAACCTGCACACTACAGGCACACCACGACACGCACATCGTCCAATCACCATGCATGTACACTTACCGCTCGATTCCAGACTGGTCTGCCTCTCAAGGATCTGGAGCGCTGGGCATATGCGTTCCAGGACCCTCATTTGGTGATCCGACAGCTGGACCCGGCGCCCCTTGGCATCCGCTGCCTTAGCGAGGCGCCAGGCCTTGTTGAGGGTCCTGGCCCTGAAGTCATCCCAGCGCTTCTTGACATGATGTAAGTCGTGGACTGCCACCCCCTCTGCGTTGCTGGCAGTCACGATGTCCATCCAGATCCTTGTCCGTCCTTCCTTGTCGGCGCACGAAATTCCAAAGAGGGCATCATACTGCCCCAGGACTTGCTCCACTAGGACATCAACTTCCCTGGCACTGAAGCTGGTGGCCCTCTGCCTCTCTGGCTGGAGGTTGCCAGTGGTGCCAGATGGTGTTGTGCCCGACATGACAACCCCAGAGGCAGGAGTGGGTGGGCAACTGGGTTTCTGGGGCTGGGCTGTGGAGCGATGGTATCCCAGTCAGGAGTCTTTGGTTCCAGCAGGGGTGGTCACAGCAACTTCACCCCTGGCTGACGTGCAGGCAGCAAATAGCAGGGCACGTGGGCAGCAGGCAGCAGCAGATGGCAGGTGGGAGCGTGCTCGGGGCTCTGGAGGGCAGTAAATCGGCCTTCTGGTCTTCTGTGTGTTGTTGCGTGGCCAGCTTGATACAGAGTGATTTGGCACGTCAGCGTGTAATTCGAGGAAAGGCCCTTCGCGCGTAAGCGAGTCAGCACACGTACGCTGTTTCATTGGACCAAAGGCCCTTAGCGCGTAAGCACGTCTGTGACGTATTGCGCACGGGCATTGCCCTGGCACGGGTTGAAGTTCCCACGTGGCTTTCCATTGCTCTGTACGTGCTTTTCGTGGGGTGCGGGTGTGTGTTTTCCAGTCATTGGGGTTCACACGCTATTACTTCACAGCGGGTGGGTGTTGGCTACGCGTTCTTCTACACACAAGGCAGATGGTGAGTGGTATCCCGCTCGCCCAGGGCCAATCGCGTGTGAAACTACCCGAGAACCCCAGTAATACACGTACCCCACTCGTACAGGGCCAATCGCGTGTAAAATTTCCCGCGCCCCCTAGTAATACACGTACCCCACTCGCACAGGGCCCTTTCGCGTGTAAAACTTCCCGCGAACCCCAGTAATACACGTATCCCACTCGCAAAGGGCCAATCGCGTGTGAAATTTCCTGCGCACCCCAGTAATACACGTACCCCACTCGCACAGGGCCCTTTCACATGTAAAACTTCCCGCAAACCCCAGTAATACATGTACCCCACTCGCACAGGGCCAATCGCGTGTGAAACTTCCCGCGAACCCCAGGAATACACGTACCCCACTCGCACAGGGCCAATCGCGTGTGAAACTTCCCACGCACCCCCGAAATACACGCACATGCTATTTTTCACAGAGCGGGTGTCCGTGTTTGTCACGTACCCCTTTTTTTTACGGCCATACTGGCCTGCCTGTTGATCGCGTACGTTTGTTTTGGGCTCCTGGCTGCCACACCGTACTACGTGTGTCATTTTTGCACGCACGTGGGCTACTGGGGGGTGCTTGTCTCTTTTTCTTCTTTTTATGGGGTGCCTGTGTGTTGCGTGCACGTCAGTTATCCTAGGGGGCCACAGTATGGGACATTCATCATAGCTGTATATACGTGCTTTTTGTTTGCGCACACTTTTGTAATGCGCAGGGACGCTACCGCCTGCCTTCGTGTGGCGGACGTGTTTAGGCCTGTGCGTGTCTTTGCCCGTGTGCGGGTTTGCCCTATTCGATTCCATGAGTACTTCCCCAGTTACGCCTTCTTTTTCACACCTTGTTCTCTATTCTGCATGTTACGCCCAGTATCCCGCCCCCTTTTTGGTGTGTGTGCGGACGTTGTGCGCTTTCCCTGTGCGCGTTGCGCACAGTGTTTGAGCTGTTGCAATGACGTGTGCGCCACGCTCGGGTTTGGCGCACATCCCAAGGAAAACACGCACAGGGACTTCCATGAATCGCAAGCGTGCGCGTGCGCCTGTGTTTTCATGCTTGCGCCTGTTTGCGCCAAGATTTTTGGCGCATGTTTGTTCCATGAATCGGCCCCTCAGTCTTTTCACATTTTTTGACAGTAATGAAATACAATCAATGTCTTCACCTGAAGAAGGGGTCAGGGAACCCCGAAACGCGTAGTGTTATGTACTGATTGTATCAACATATTGTGATTTAATAAAATGCAGTTGAAATATACATAGACCAGCTTTTCTTTATTTTTGGATTCTTTGTTATCAGATTGTTTCTGAAGATTATTACTTGCTTGAATTTACTTTCTCTGTACCAACCTATCTATAAAAGGAACAGAACAATTAGTGAATGAAGAAATTCACCAAGCTTTTTTCTTGATGTTAAAATTGTATTAACTTGAGTATTAAATATAGTCTACTCATAGTGAAACTATTTTGTATTTGACTTTATTGTATGCAATGTTGATAAATACACTTCATAAGTGCTAGTGATGTTATTAGAAGTACTTTTGAAGAGAGTTATTTCTCGATTAGAGTGACCGGGATTTCACCTCAGTGATTTCTGAGTCAACAGTAGTGTTCTTGTTGATTTACAAACACATTTTCTCCACCTCCCTTGGTTTCACTAAGTCATGCCACAAAGTCGTTCATATATATTTGTGATGGTGTCAGCTGTTCAACACTGTTTCTAAATAATAATGTTAACATTTATAACAATCCTGAGTTTGAATGTTATTAAAGGCCACCCAGAAGTGATTTAGTGGGTTCTCCTGATTCCTTATGTATTTCACCTGTTGCAACATCTTTTAATGATGATACATGGGCAATCAGCTTTTCTAGTGACTCATTAGCCAATGAGAAATTCCAGGTTTTCATTTAAGAGGTGAAATAAAATAATTATTGAATATTGTTTTGTTTCAACATTTATTGGGATTGGAATCCGGTAGAATAACCACAAAAAGAAACCTTTGATTTGTGTACTAATCAGCCTATTGCATGCTTCACTAATCCCCCTCCCTGGTGAAATAGCAATAGCAAATTCTTTAGCCTCTTGATCATCTAGCCTCGCGCATTCCATTTGATTTCCTAAGGGGCTGTATATGTGCGCAGTGACTTTTGCTAATCCTTGTATAGTTACGATGGGCGTTATAGTTAAAATAAATTGAGTTTTTATATGCCCAACCAGATTAAGGTGCTGCCCTACTCCAACAGCCCCACCTTGCTGCTCGTGCAGGCTTCTAACTATTTAAGCATAAAGTATAATAATATTAATACTCTCCTCCTGCCACAAACGGGCTGTTCCAAAATGTACTTCTTAATTAGCTCTTAACTGACAGGATGTTCCACTAATAATCTAGTAGTCCACCAAGGCCCTCACAACCGGCATCAGCAAATAGAAGGGAACACAGCAAACACACTTACTCTTCGCTTTGAACAAGTTTTAACCCTGACCTTCAGCATGCTTTCCGATCTCCTACCCTTACATAGCTGCCAAGTTTCCCAGTTCTATGCAGAATCTTTGAGCCAATCCTGGTTTTTCTTTTGCACTGTATGTTTGGACTGTTAGGCCCACCCTTGCAATGAGAATAACACAACTACAAGTTCCAGCATGCAATTGGAAGCAAAAAGCAGGACTGTCTCGATGCGTCATGCATGGAACTTGGACACTTGGCATGGAGGCCCTTAAGAGATTCGGGGTCCCTGAGCCACCAGATTTAATATCACTAAATAGCAAATATAGTTCTGAGGCCTTTGCCTCTTCGCTTTAAACACAGGTTCTAAGCCTGATGTTCAGCTTGCCTCGAGATCTCCTACCCTCTGTAGATTGACAGTACAAGGTAGGCAATGTGTCACATGTAGCGCCTGGACACTGCCCTTGGGTTGGTAGCGGTGCACAGTAAAACTCAACATGACATAAAATAAGGTAACATGTTCCACTGAGAGCCAACCACCGTGTTCCAGATGGCTTCCACACATGTAGGCAGGATACTCAGATGGTGCCCTGGGTCCTCTGGTGAATCAGAATCTTGTATCATACCCAGTGGGAGCTTCTCCATCTTTTTGCTTGCATGTATAATACTTGCCCAGGATGGTAAAGCTGGAGCTGAAATGCCATAAACATTCCACCTTTGCCCTGTCAGCAGAACCTACCAGCACATGCAAGCATTCATGCACACTATTTCAAAACCATACCTTCACCATTCCTTCTCATTTTTAAAAAAACAGGTCTATTGGCTTTGTTAATCCATCTTTCCTAAAGGATGTTACTGACTGCTCATGCATGGATCAAACCAAACCGAAAAAAAATGTTATACTATCCGCTAACTTTGTGTTGTTTCTTTTTTATACACGGTTAATTAATGATGAATTCATCATAGCCATGTTCCCAGTTCTATATTTACTGCACAAACAGATGGATGAAATGATGCCAAATTGGAATCCTCGTTTCAGCTGCTAGCATGTACACAAAGCCTAGGCATATATCCACAAAATCCCCCTGCAAACCCTGGTGGGCTCAATTGCCAGATGTGGTGTATCTGTGGGAGCCTGCCAAATAATTGTTACGCTCGAATCTCTCTCAGTAGTATGGATGAGATTGCGAAAACAATTGGTGTATTTGGGCATTGCACAAGGGCTCATCTGAGAGTGTCGGATTCGGATATTCTCCCATGAATTCGACGAGTTCTTAGGCAGAAAATGTTTGGGTCCCTGTATAGAGAGCCAGCCACTTCCTGCTTCTTTTGTCGGTTTTGCTTGGCTGCAGGCAGCCTAGAGGGCTGATTCACAGCAGGAGTTAGAGAGAGATTTTCGAGGGGTTAGGCAGGGTTTCTTTTTTCTGACGGACGTGAAAGCATGTGTTATTTGTGTGTGGAAAACCTTTGATTTTGAGCGGAAAAACCTTTACTGTGCCAGAGAACCAGGCCATGTTTTTGGGAAGCCATTTTCTTTGTTTGTTACGGAATCCCTTTCTTTTGTTTTGTGATTTGAAATTGAAACCTTTATTATTTTCATACATTGGAAGCCATTTCCTTTTATTATGAAAGTCTTTGATATTTTATTTGAGAAACCTTCATTTTTTTCATTGTCTCAGGGACGAGTACAGTGATCTGGATCCACTGGATTTGTATCTCTTATCTTCCTACTTGGAAACAGAAGAGGGGGAGGGACAATTTATGAGCATTCTCGGGTGAGGCTCACAGACAATCTGCCTTCTCCAGCAGATGTTGCTGCTGCAGAATTATTTGGTGGGATTGCTGGTGTTGAGGATGCAACCGGGGGTAGTGGCGGTAACGATGGTGATATGTACAAAGAGGCTTCTCATCTGGTCAGACACAATAGTGCTATCATCACTCAAATACACTGTGACTGTTCACTAGCTGGGGGAGCCTAGGCTCTCCATGGCTACACAGACAAATGCTGCTTGCCACACAGACTTCTTGGAGAACCAATACTGCAGTGGTTCATCATCCTTGGAATGCTGGCATTGGTCACTCAATTATGCATCCACCATCTGTATAGCTCTACGCCGACTACCACTACCTGTTGCTCTTCCAGGCCCAGACCCATGGAAAAATGTAGAATCTCCCAGAGCGACCCACAGGGGTGTATGTGGGAGTTGTGTACCCTACATGGGGTAACCATGCACCTGACACTTCCTGCAGAGAGGGTGCTACCAGATGAAGGCAGATTTCTTATTGGCTGTTGTGGATGCTCAGCTGTTCATCTTGTTGTTGCCTGTCCTTCAAGTGTCTGCTCTGCAAACAAGTGATCTTGAAAATGAGTCTTGAGTGCAGTCTTGCAAATTCGAACTATGTGTTCTGTATGTGTCGTCCTACTGCCCACAGTATGGTATGGAATAGAGTCATTTTAACTTTAAAATGGTGGTCAACAAAAATCACCAAAAGATACTTATGCTTTAGTTCATGTGTTTTATACCTAGGGCATATTGAAAGTTTGACAGAAGTTTGTCAGGATCAATTTTGAGTAAGTAGATCAATGGAAGTACTTCACTCAGTGACACAGAACTTTGGCTCACATGCTGTATGGCTCCCTCAAAAGGGCCACAGCATTCATTTTTCATGAGCTGCCACTTAATCAGTGGTTCGACTGACACTTGTGTTAGTCACTCACAGAATTGCTTTGCTCACAGAGCCAGTGAAGCATATGCAATGTGGAATCCCCGCAGGTTGGAACAGACATTAGCTGGTGGTGTGAGACTTTATGCTGCGCCTGCCGCACACTCAAGGTATTTCTGGCACTGTATGACCGGCTCAAATGAAAGCAGATTTTGTATGCCACAGCAAGCATATCATGGACACGGGAGGAATCGCTGGCAAAATGTGTTACCTTAACATGGAGAACACTTGCAAAGAATGATGCATGCATTGTGCTCCCTGGCCCCACTGCCGAAATGACATTGGATCCATTATCTGCTGCCACAAATCCCAAAGTTAGCGACTCTGCCACCACCTGCTCCACTTCATCCTAGATGTCTGCTCCTGCGTGGTTCCTACCATCAAAACCGTGCGTGGTAGACAGCATGCAGGGCAGCTGCTTTCCTGGCCCCCCACTAGAACAAAAAGTACCCAATGTTCTGTTAAAGCCATTTAACCAGTGCTTTGCCTGCTTGACCATTTATCCATAGCGAAGTAGACTTTTCCACCTTCTGATTTGTTTCAGGCCTCTCTCACCACAAGAAATACTATACCATACAATGAAGGTACAACAAAGGTTTATTTTTAATATTTATTGTTTCAAGTGTGGACATAGCTCAAGAGCAACAGAGGGCATTACAGAGTGTGGGCAGCCAGCGTTTGGGCTGGCATCTTTTGACAATACAACAGTACTGTGAATTGAGGTTTGTGCATCGGAATGTGCGTCTATTTACATTATTCCTTGGTCAGGTGTTTGGAAGAAGGTCTACTGCCAGCATTACCAACAACTTAGCATTGATCAACTATATTCGTGGATGGTGATGATGATGTTTCTGACTGCGTACAGATGGCTTGCTGAAGTTGCACTGGAGCATAGACATTGTTCCCATACCGCTATTTTGTGTTGTCTTGGCAGGATCATTACTTTTCTGCGGGACTGACACATCTCTCAGTTCTGTCCCCAACATGCAGGGGTTTGTCTGTATGCTGCCGAGTGTTTGTATGTTGTGCTGTATGTTGATCCCACTCTTGTGCACGATATCACTTCATACGTCCCAGCAATGATGATGTTCCCAGTTCTCTTCATTCTTTCCCACAGTAGACACCTTTTCCCCACAGAGGGCAGGTGGCAAGTATCATCTGTTCTTATCACTGTGCAAAGAAATTCCGCTCAACAGATATGTGCTGTCGACACAGAACTACGTTTATTGTCTGTTGAGCAAAGACAGAAGAAGAGGGAATATGGCACACTGCAAGGAACACAGGTGAAAGAGATGCTACTGGCTGCTGCGATGGTCTAGTTGGTGCTGTCGTTGATTGACGTACACCACGGCCCTCTGAGCCTGTGCAAGGTTTGTAATAGTAGTAGTGCACTTTCAGTCTGTTCCTTCTACCCTTCCTCTGGGCCATTGCTGGGGTTGGATTCTCTGTCAGTGCGTGTAGCTGTAAAAACCTATGTATGCTGTTCTGAGAATAGAGTGTGCATTCATCGTCCTGGCCAACATCATCCTCTTCATCATCATCATCACTACTATGATTACCAACATCAAAATCATAGACTAAAGGAGATGCAGTGGATATGGAGGCAGGAAAACATCCTGCTCCTCTAGCTTGGGCTCTGATGCCCCTGATCTATTGCTGAGTGCTGAAAATGTAAACCCCCTTCAGGAACATGTGCTCCTTCTCCCACAGCTTCTGTGGCAGTCTCTTCAGATGGCACCTCAAGGGACCTCTGCTGGTCTGTTGCAACAGGAGAGCATGGGATGCATATAAACCTGTGTCCGATTCGGATGCTGGGGAACTTGGGGTTTGGTCTGACCGCAGTGAAGTGGCAGAAATAGCTAAGCCAGAGATGACATTGGGCAAACTAGTTGCCATACCCACATCCAGAGTTAGAATGCTTGCAGTAGGGTTTGTAGCAGTGGTGGATGTACATCTTGTGGTTATTGACTGACATTGTACTACTCTACTAGAATACACAAGATTTGTGAATACCCCCACATTTACAAAAAACGAATGCCATGCACCATTAAACATTTCCAAAACGCATGCCTCTCCCCCACCCACATTTTGTTTTAGCTCTGCGGTCATCTTAATTGGTGGCGCTTTTGACCTTAAAGACCACAAACAGGCATACCCCCCCTTTTTTTTTTTTAAAAGAAAGTAGTACTGATGTTTGCACACCGCCTGTGACCACCCATTTTTCAGGGACCCCTAAAATGTTCTCTGCACCAAATAATTCCACTGCTTATTTTGTGTGTGAGTTTATCTGTTCAAACAAGCTGGCCCCGAGAAAAGTCATCCTCTGGCCTACTGTTCACAGTGTGCTGAAGCAGATGGCGTGTTGCATCAAACAGACAATAAGGCTGCCACATTTTGCCCACTACTGACTTCAACAAGTTTCCAGCAACCCTATCCTTTCTATTCCCCCAAAACAAGTCCACTTCTTGTTTTGCGAGTGCGCTCATTCAAACGAGCTGAATTAGCAAAAGTTCATTGTCCAGCCTATTGCTGACAGTGTGTTCAGGCAGGTGGTATGTTGCATCACATAGCCAATCAACCTGTTACTAATTGCCCAGCACTGCCTCCAACTATTTCCTGGCACCCCAAAATGGTCTCATCCTTCAAAACAATGCAACTGCTTGTTTTATCTGCGAGTGCACCCGTTCAGAAATCTGGCCCAACATGGCTTTTTCCTCAGTAATACAGCTCACAGCATGTTCAAGCAGGTAGTTAATTGCATCACACAGCCAATCAACCTGCCAATAAATGCCCACCACCTCCTCCAGCAATTTTCCATATACCTCCAAAATATTCTCTTACCCCAAAACAATTCAACAGCTTATTTTGTGTATGGGTGTGCCCCTTGAAAAAGCCGGCCTAGTGTAAATTCCTCCTCAGGTGTACTATTCACGGCATGCTCACGTAGATGATGGGTTGCGTCACACAGTCAATCAACCTACCACTAAATTGCCCATCGCCCCCTCCAATAATTCTTCCAGCACCCACATTGTTTTCTGTTCCCCCAACATTGTGGCAAATGATTTCAGTTGAACAGCTTCTGTGTGAGTGTGTGCTCAGTGAATATCTGCAACAAAGTCAAGGTGCCTAACAGAGATAGTATAATCTCTCCCAAAAAAATCAAAAGCCATCAATTTGCCAGTAATGGCAACTGCCTGTGATCTCAACTATGTTAAAAGCATCCCAAAATGTTTCCCCCCCCCCCACCACCCAATGGTGTGGCAAATAAATTGATTTCAACTGTCTGTGTATAAACATTTGTTCAATCATGCGGCCCAGATGCATTTATGCAATTAAATGGCGAAATTAGGTACTTGTCTAATTATTCCGCAGCGGAGGGGGGGCCGAGGGGGGTGCAGGTTTCCACTTCACTCTGGCAGATTTGTCCCTAATCCGAGTGAAAGGAATGATGTGATATCAATGCACTGACCGCATCACACATCCATGCACCAGCTCTTTAAATGAGGGCAGACGATACCAGGCTTGTGCTGTCACTGCATTTTAAGAGTTATTTTTGGTTAGAGTGAGGACAGTTTCAAACACAGCGGAAACAATTCAAGTTGCACACATATGCATTTTAAAATGGAACAGTGAAAGCTTTACATGTGCTACATGATGCTGTATCATGTATGTGCACACGAAGACAGGGTGGTGTAGTACATTTCCTTTGCTTTAGTAAGAGTAACAGATTCATTGGGATACTTCAAAGAGAAGTTTTTATTGTTCCAATTATCTTAGTTGAAAAGCCCACGTGACAATAGTTTGTGTCAGGGAAGTGCAGGACTGGTGTAACGCTGCGCCAGACTGTATCGTGTCATTTCGCTCACACATGTAATTTCACAAATGATTGAAGTTCTTTGCTTGCTAGCAGTGCGGTTGTGTATCACAGTCTTGGATGTGGGCCAAAGTGTCAATCGATGGGAAAGTGAGCCGCTAAACTAGCAGTGATTTTAGGCAGGGTCTATGGACATGATGTGTCCTAATGCCAACGCAAAATGGAAGACGTCGTCCATTGAAGGACATGGCAGTGGCAAATCCCAGACAAGGAAGGTCTAGGTTTTAAGCACCAGTTCACCGACTGCATCACCACTATAATAATGGAAAGGTGTGGTGATTAATAATATATTCAACTAACCAATCCAGTTTTCAAAGCCAGTCACAGCTTCGCCGCGCCTGTGCACACTCATACAATATGCGCTGCTCTGCAGACGGGGAACCTCGAGCCTTTTTGCACAAAATGGTCTCATTTCACCGGGTTGTCCTTTTGTTGCAGCCCCGCTGGAACATTCCTTCCGAATAAGCTGCCTCGTGCAGCCTGTTGACTGGCGGGAGTGCAGGTAAGCCACTCTTTGCTTTACCATTACAAAACATGACAGTAGGGGCGCAGCACTGCAGGGATGATTGTCCAATAGCATGTTTACCCACAATGAGCTCAAAGGGTGTTCCGATGGGTATTCAGCATAGAAATGTTCTTTCCACGCATCCATTTGCAAAGAGCCTTTGCTGTAAAAACAAAAGAAGTGACTAAAATCAGAAAACATGACACCTATAGCAGCTTACAGCGTTAGCAACATTACCAGTAATGCATGGATCCAGGGTGCACTGAGCAAGTGGCCAGGCAGCACTGAATGCTGCATCTAACAGGGATGCCCTTCCTATGGCCTCAAGTTTTAGGGGCAGCCAGGTGTCGACTTGCACTCTCTTCCATACACTAACCACTGCCATGTACCAAGTGGTGGCCTGAAGGGCGATGTCCTGAGATTTAAATGTGAAACAAACCCTTTCATTTCTGTGATGCAATTATTTCTTTCCAATCGTTTGCCCTTTTATTGTAATATGTTCTTTTTTTATTGTAAGAAGTGCTATGTAGTTAAAACTACATTTTACATACTTATATATTAAACAATTTTAGATACACATATCATAAAACACAATAATTTAATATCACAACAATTGATAACTTATCTTACAAACTAACCAAGTTTCTCATTCTCTTTTTAAAATATGTATCTTCAATGACAGTCCAGAATTTCATTATCAAAATTATTAATACTAATTTCTCCTAGCGCTTATTTTTCTCAATGCCATACCTCTGTCCTGTTATTGTTAAAAATAAAGACAGTGAGCTCATCTGAAAAAGCAAGAACTTGCATCTAATCACAATGGAGGAAAATGTCAATATTTGTTGTTGAGGTTATTTGTACATATATGTCAATGCAATCATCCAATTCCCATTTTTTATGATTTTTTAATTTCTGCTATGTTCATATTATAGTGCCAGCTTTTAATGTGTCCTTGTATAATTTTCTTTACATTACCATATTGTATTTCTCCCTTGTTTATTTGCTTAGAATCTGTTAATATTTCTTCATGATGTTTCATTAACATTTTTTTCGTATTCTTAACAATCGCCCAAAATTCATTCAGAAGATATGCATCGTATATTGTCAGCTTCAAAATAAATACTATTCCACTTAACTTGACCATTGTTCTTAGTGAAGTAAGGCCTAACTCTAATGCTTTGAACAGCAATACAAGTTGCCAATCCCAGTGGTTTCTACCAGAGCTTTCCTTCAAATGTGACTAGACAATCCAAGGTATCAAACATTTTTGACTTCATACTGTATAAAAGAAATGGAACACGATTCAGCTTGTATGTTAATAACAGTCCCTTATAACTGTTCCTATTAAAACGACGTACACATTCATTTATTTTCGTCATTTTATGAATTAAGTGCTTCTAAATTATTAATCATTTAAAGCAGATTGTTTTGAGGCAAAAATACATCATATATAGGGGTACACATACGTAGTTTCTAGTTCCATGTCATTTTTGGGCAAACCATAATCTTTACCAGCAAATGAATAGCTGACCAGCTTTGAGTTGATGCCTGGGATAACCCATTATACATGCCCATGAAACCCACAGGTTCAATTAATACAAGTAACGGCTCACCGATAGCTGACCAGTTTCATTCTTGTGATTTTTTTGGGTTTATTCTCATTGTCTTATGTCCTAAGATGCCGAAAGGTACATGCACTGGGAATCTTGATTTCCCTGCACTTGAACGCGATTAATTTGCCTTGAAAAAGACCTGCATTCGGGTCGAAACACGTGTCGCGTTAGTTGTCACACACTTAATATTCTTGTTGATTGACATGCTCTTATGATTGATTATTTACTATTCAATTTGTACGACTCATTAAATGACACCTATAAACAACATCTCTCCATGTGCATTGTTGTTTTAGTTATCTGAAGCCATGATTGTAGATAATGCATGTTGCAAGATAACACCAGCGTGGTCTAAAAGAACAATATAATCAGCGTATCCCATCCAGGAAACATGCTGATATACAATTTTTTGGGGAAATAAATGTGTCTTCATTAACACCTCCAGCATATTATCTATGTAAGTAAGTTTAAATAACAAGGGGGTAAGAACGAATCCCTTTTTTAAACCAACTTCATTATTTCTTTAGTTAAACACCCCAAACTATCCAAACGTATGTGTACACTAGTATTTGAGTAAAGTTGTATTATCAATGCAAGCAGTCCCATAGGTATACCCCACTTGATAAGTTTCTCTCAAAGTGTGTAACAAACTATGATATCATATAATGTGGCATTTAAAATGTGCCTGTACACAAGTGTTTCTAGGTTCGACCAGACAAGGAGGGGCAAACAAGGGAGGACAAAACAACTATCTTACTAGGCCTTGTGTCATTCAGATCACGCAATTGTGGGGCAGAGGGAAGGGGAGAAGTGCCAGCGGAAGGGGAAGGGAGAAGTGCAGGTAACTCACAAGTGCAGCCAGTGCGTGGCTCATAAGTGCAGAGAGAAGGGACTGTAGGGTTGCCGATACAGACCCTTTACTGCTGAGGAGCCCGGAGGCAGTGCAAGGGCAACTGGAAATGCAGGTGCCTGTGCCTGAGTTCAGAGGGTCACCAGGTGACCAGTGTGCAGAGCAGTCAGGTGAATCAGCAGGGCAGAGGAAGAGAGAAAGCAGAAACGAAAAGGAAGGTCTTGAGTTGTATCCGGAACCAGAGGTGGTTCTGCCCAAGTTTGAGAGAGGCAGGGAGGCTGTTCCAGATGGAGGCCCCAGCCGAGGACAGAGATCTATCACCCACTCTCTGCCTGGAGAAGCGTCTGACCCTGAGAGAGTTGGAGGTGGATGAGCGGAGAGCTTGAGAAGGAAGATATTTTTGAAGAGAAAGTTGGAGGTAGAGTGGTCCCTTGTCCCAGGAAAGCCCTGTAGATAATGAAGTTGATTATTGCAGCCACGGGGAGTAGGTGAAGAGATTTCAGGGCTGGAGAGATATGATCCCTGAGCTTGAGTCCAAGGACAAGTCACACAGTCCTGTTCTGGATAAGTTGTAAAGGTCAAAGAGTAGAGGCAGGAAGATTTAGAAAGAGGCTGTTGCAATACTCCAAACGGAGAGATGAGTGGGCACCACAAAATTCAAAAAATACTCTAAATATGAAAGTCAGTGTAAAAAAAGGAGAAGAGTTAACTGTTCAGAATAGAGGTTCTGAAGAAGCTGGCTGTGATAAGTCTGGAGACACCCTGACTCAAAAAATACAACAAAAGCTAGAATTATTTTTGTTTTTAATTTCTTTTGGATAAACAATCTTTTTTGATACTCAACCATGAAACAGACTCATCTATTTTTTTGATTAAGCATTATACATTTTTGATACCTGATCATATTGCTTTGAACTTTGAATAACTACGTACCCAGATTGGGCCCAAAAGAGAGCGGCTGTGTGACCTAGTATTGCTACTTGGTCTCTAGCTTTTGTTGCAATACTCCAGCCTAGAGAGGACCAGAGCTCTGGAGACAGTGAGCTTCTGGGGGAAAGTGAGAAAAGGAAGAATACCTCTGAGGAGGTGCAGCTGATAGTTTGACTTCTTAGAGATGTGAGGAGAGAAGGCGAGAGTGGAGTTGAAGATGACACCAGGTTTCTTAGCCTCACAGGAAAGAGCAGGAAGAGGGTCCAGAGTTGTCGGCCAGAGAGAGAGAGGAAAGGAGGGAGCGGGTGTCCCAATGAGGAGGATCTCAGTCTTACTGGCATTAAGGCAGAGATAATTGGTGCCACACCATTCCTGAATTGGGGCCAGACAGTCTGGTATGAAAGAAGAAGCAGAGGTGGCTAAGGGGAGCCTGCAAGAGAGCTGAGTGTCATCCGCATAACATTGAAAATTGGAGCAGAAAGTAGCAATCCAGTGGGCAAGAGGTTGCAGGTAGTGGCTGAAGAGCCAGGGAGAGAGATTAGACCCATGGGAACACCACAAGTAGAGAGAGAGATAGAAGAGAGGAAAGACCTCAGTTGGACCTGAGAGGGTCGGTCACTGAGAAAGGAGATCAACTATGCCAGAGCCTGACCAGTAATACCAATGTTGTCCCGGAGATAATTGAGCAGGATGGCATAGTTGACCGTGTTAAAAGCAGAGGATAGATCAAGGAGAATGAGGACGGAAGGGAGATTAGAGTCATGATTGGAGAGCAAGTCTTCACGGATGTTCAGGAGAGCAGGTTCTGTTCTTCTGGCAGCTCTGAAGCCAGACTGGTGGTCATGGAGGCAACCACCAGATTCAGTATGTAGATTAAGCTGGGAGATGGCCAGCTTTTCCAAGAGTTTGCCCAAGATTGACTGATGTAGATCGGGCAATAGTTACTCAGAGAGAATAAGGGTCGACCAAGGGCTTTTTTAGAAGGGAGTAAACAAGAGAGTGCTTATGTGGGGGAGGGAAAAGTTCCAGTGGCAAAGGCGTGATTGAAGAAATCGGCCAAGGCTGGAGCAAGGTGTTGATGTGGTCCTTGATGGTTCTGGATGTGCAGGGGAGAGCCTGCTTTGTTGAGACTTTCATAGATCAGACTTGTGTAGAAACATTGTCAGAGGGGAAAGGAGGAGAAAGGAGGAGGAGAGATGGCTTCAGACGGGCCAGGAGTGTTAGAGGAGGAGGAAGACGTGGTAGAGGAAGAAAGGGTGGACAGGATGTCCTGAGTTTTAGTAGTGAAATGAGAGGCCATGGCTATGCAAAGGGCATGGGAGGGAACAGGAGAGGTAAAGACTGCAGCAGGATTGATTGGCCAGCTTCTTGCAGATTTTGAAAAGTTCGACTGAGTTATTAGATGCCGCAGAGATGCACGCTTGGTTCACTTCTTAGAGTCTGCATTGCCTTTGGAGCAGTTGGCAGGCCAGTTTGTCAGGGGGTGCGTTTAAGGATGGCAAGGTCAGAATACTACCAAGAGATGCACTTGGATTTGGGCTTCAAGTGGATCCTCGTGACAGGAGCAAGGACATCCAGAATGTTCGAGATAGAGAGATGAAGGTTAGAGAGGGCAGGGTCAGCCAAAGGTGCAGGAGCAGGAGAGAAAGTAGCGGAAACAACCTCAACTGACACACTGTTCATGTGTCGGGTGACCGAGAATGTAGGTGGCAGTGGAGAGTGAGCTGGCCAGTGGAAAGAACAGAGAGAGAGAGAGAAGAGAGAGAGAGAGAGAGAGAGAGAGAGAGAGAGAGAGAGAGAGAGAGAGAGAGAGAGAGAGAGAGAGAGAGAGAGAGAGAGAGAATTGCAGAGGTTGAAGTCCTGAAGAAAGACTGGTAGCATCCAGCTGGATGTTCAAGTCTTGAGGAGGAGAAGATGGGAGGTAGAAGCAAGGAACGATGAAGAGAGGTCAGCCCACTCAGAGGAAGAGCGTGACCTGGCCAGGTGGCCTGTAAATAGTGCCCACAGTGAGATAGAGGCCAGGAGAGATGGAGAGCCTGCAGACCAGGCATTCAGTGGAGGAGTAGTGCTGCATTGGAATGACAGAAACCGGGATCCACTCTGGGAAAATCAAGGCTACACCCCACCGGGACGGTTGGTTGTGGGTTCGGAGAGGATCTTGTAGCTATCGGGAAGGAGAGTGTTAAAACTTGTGACAGAGCTGGCCATGAACCAAGTCTCAGTGAGACCGAGTGAGTACATCCAAATCAAGCTCTTCCAGGAGATGGCAGATGTCAGTGGAGCGTTTGATAGATGAACGAGAGTTGAGAGTAGTGGTGTGGAGCAGGTTGCCACATGTGAAGGACTTTCGGGAGTGGTATAGGCCAGAGGTACACCCTGAGGAATTGTTGGAGGTGCCCGATGATGGACAGAGTAGGAAGGAAGAGAAGGCAGTGTAGTCAGAGAGGGATAAGAGATTACCAGATGGTTGGCAGAGGAGGGAGGCAACAAGGTCGCTAGAGAAGCATCAGAGGGTGCTGAAGAGGAGGCAGACGAAGGAGGTGGCAGAGGAGCCAGAGAGGGGTAAGAAGGGCACCAGGAGAGGAAAGGAAGTTGATAAGGCGCGGGAAGCATCTCTCAAAGAGGAGTAGATTGGCCTGGGTGCCCTGGATCAAGACAGTGCCATTTAAGTAGACATTAATGATGGTCTTAGAGGTGTGGAAGGGGGCCAGGATTAATGGCAGAAGAGGAAAAAAGAGAGGGAACAGAGACCATATGTGGGGGTTCATAGGCCTGGAGAGGGAACGACAAAGAGTACGTCAGTAAGAGTCTGTCTGAAGGAAGCATTGCTATAGGTATTCGCGATAGGGAGGCCTGGGTTTGAGATCCTTTTGAACTTCTCGCTGCTAGACTTAGTGAGAGGGATGGGATAGTCAATCGACAAGCAGTTCGAAAAGATAGGTGAGACAGAGAGCACCATAGGGGGTGCAGGGGAGAAAGAGGGGGGGTAGGGAGAGGGGAGCCCAGGCAGGAGAGGGTGGAAGGGAGGTCACGCAGGGGAGGCAGACAGGAGGGAGGCACAGGGGGGAACATGAAAGTGAGGGGTCACAACAAAGAACAAGAACAATGGATCTACAAATCAGATGCAGTACAGAACCATAAGAAAGAAAAGAGCACAACAGGGAACCTGGAAGTAAAGAAAGCAGGCAAATGCAATGTGATGCCACAGACCGTGGGTTGCAACACAATATCAAGAACCATAGAGAGCAAACAGCAAGTCAATACAGTCAACAATACAGCCAACAAGGTACAGAACACAATAGAAACCTAGAAGAAGAATGCAGGCAATGCAAAGTAATTCCAGAAAAACAGTGCAGCATGCGACAGTGTCAGAATAGTACACAATAGTTAAAAGAGGGAAAGGCTGAGATGCGATAGGAAGGAAGGGAAACACGGGCGGGGGAACGGAGCAGGATGCAGGGACCTACGATGTGAGGGAGCGCACATGGGCTGTTGTTGGCTATGTTTTTTAGCACAGCACAATACAAAACACCCAGAATCAACTTACCTGATCAGTCGCAGCAGGTCGATGGGTGCAGGCAAAGTGCTACCACGGTGGACACCGGCAGACACCACTGGAGCTGTCCTTATCCTATGGTCCTTGGCCGAGGGGGCTTCCACTGCTGGGGGTAACTTGGGTGGCCAATTTAAAGGGCCTGCCAACCAAAGGGAGTGTGGCGGTAGGGAAGGATAACCGGGACAAATGGAGTGGAATGCTGGCACACACACGCTGCAGCGCAGGAATTAAACTTTTAGAATTGGACAACTTACTGTGCCACTGAGCACCTGTCCTCATTCCAGCACCGGAGAAGTTGACTTTGGCGTTGCCTGATGATAGTGAGGATGGCATGTGGAGACAGAGGGAGAAAGCACATGTTGGTGCATGCTTACCTGCTGTCCAAGATTCCCTGGGTGCCTTTAGCGGTATCGGTAGAAATGATCGAATTTAAAATAACAAATGGAGAAATTCCTATTTTTAAAAACTGTTTTTTACTAAAATATAGGTGTGGGGTAAGGGTAATAATCAGGGTAGGGGGAAGGGCAGGGAGTCTCCCTTGCATTATATTAAAAAACAGTAATTTCGCCATTCAATCATTTTGAACCCTTATGGGCCATTTAAGACGAGGTAACCGTATCTGTGATGGATGGAGATGCAGATCTTACTCACACATCAATAATCAGACCAACTCAGGAATATGGCAAATATTATATGTTTTAATAACAAGTCTTTAAAACAGGGAGTACAACGGACATCAAAGGATGCTGCACAGCTCGCTCAACGAGTTCTCGAAAACATTTCATAAAATAACACCACTTTAATATTGTGTCATCATTTCTTGGGTCCATTTTATTGGGGCACTGTTCTTTTGTGCTTCTTTTAACCTTTGGAGTAGTGGGCGTGTGCATGCAGCATAGTCTAGTATCCATACACGGCAATAATTACATATGACAAGAAATGTCTGCATGTCCTTCACTGTCTTAGGTATTATTGTGTGACATATTGCTGCTGCTCTGTCTGGTATACTTCTTTTACCATCTTTTGAAATCAACTGCCCTACGTACAACACTTCTGCTGGGCAGTATTGAAGTTTGCCCTTATCCACCTTATACCCCTTTGTAGCTAGTAAATTTAGCAATGTGATGGAATCTGCTCTGCACTGTTCTTCACTCTTACCGCAGATGAGGAGATCATCCACGTATTGGAGTATCGTGCTTTTTACATCCACATTAACAAGGTCTTCATGCAAAATCCTATTGAAAATGCTGGGGCTCTCGCAGTACCCTTGTGGCAATCTACAATGTTCATATCTGTTTTCCTTCAATGTAAATGCTGTGAGATACTGACAACTGGGGTCGAGTGGCACTGAGAAAAAGTTGTTTTTCAAATCTAAAACCATGAAACGTGTGACCTCCTTTGGGATACTACACAAAATGGACACAGGGTTAGGTACTAGAGAAAATTCTTTTTGTATGATGTCATTGAGTGGGCGGAGGTCCTGTATCATCCTCCAAGCCCCGTCCCTTGCTTTCTTGACCTGGTAAATCGCCGTATTACAAGGTGAATTCGATTGCACTATTATACCTTGTTGTAATAATGCATCTAAAGTTTCTTTTATTCCTTTCTCTGCCTCTCTTGACAATGGGTATTACTTCACTCTAGGTGGAATTGCACCTGGTTTCAGTTTTATTTTATGGGCGTGACCTCTTGCAAAAACCCTACATTGTGTGGGCCTGTTGTCCATAATTCTGGCAGTACCTTTTCCATATCTTCATCGAATATAGTGGGTGGTGCACTGACGCTGGCCATGAGGGGGTTGTGTACTTCTCTTTGCTGAATCATTATGTCACATGGTACATATTTCCATTATAATTTCCCCATCAGTATCATTGTCAGTGAACAATTCTTCATCAGTCAAATCACGCAAAGCTTTATTTGGATCTATGCACAACACTATTCTCCATTCGCATCCATTTATGTCCAGTCCTATTACTGCGATACGTTTGCTTGAAACCTGTACCCCTTCCGAATCAATTGACAAGATTGTGCCGGGTACAACATCTGAGTTTACAATGGGGCGGAACACAAAATCAGATGGCACTCTCCATTCCTTTCGTGTTATCTCAGGCACCACTCTAGCAAGGACCCGTATCCCATAAATGAACATGTGTCATGATTCCTGCCCCTCATGTCCTCACCCCTCCAAGATGTCAGGCTGGAGCCAGGCCACGATCACCTACAAGGCCCTCAAGGGCCTCTCCATCCCTCCAAAGACCCATTTGGAGTCAGACTTGGCACTTGTGGCATCAGACTCACTCACTCCCAAAGGATAACATTGGGGATTGGACTTCTAGTGCATTGATGGGGACAAGATGGATGCCCCCACATATTTCGGTTCCCAGAACTGCATGTGCGGTCTAGTCTTTTGTGTGTGGTTCAGCCCAGAGACACCTGGGATATCCAGAGACTATTTAAGCCACACCCAGGCTGAGAAACATGCTTTGTGTTTTCTGCACCTGCAGCGTGACACTTACTGTGTTCGGATCGGTCTCCAGTAGGCCTGCATCTTTCTTCTGCGCTCAGCTCCTGCAAGAACACTGTTAGGAACAGCCTTACCTTGCTGCGCTTCTGCCCATCATTCATTGCTCCTTCTGTTCTGCGGGCATCTTCGGCGGTGTCATTCCCATCCCGGCACGCTGCTTCCTAAGGAAAAGGGAAAAGAACAGAAAAAAGGCATTAGTAAGCATTCTGCAAATCTTCGCTTATTTTTAAATACTGTATGAGCTTCAAACGCTTACCTGAATCCCAGCCGTTCTGGAGGAACTCTGTCTCCGGAACTTCTCATCCATCTGCAAGAGGGAAAAGACACTCCAGGTTAGCGTGGGAACATCTAGAGGCGCTGCATACCGCGCTTACCCACCACATTTGTTCTTCATAACCGCCATCCACGCTGATAACATCGCACCTAACAGACACAGACAAAGAACTCAGTTCAATGCAAATACGAAGGGGTGCATCGCGCTCTCACTCACCTTCAGTGCTACTCGTCTCAGCAGCACTCCGCCATCCCCGGACGCCAGCCATCATCTAAGGAAGGAAAGGAACGAAGTTAGAGAACTGTTCAAAAGACTCATTATACTTACCTGTCTGACTCTTGCCAGTGAAGTAACTAGGCAGCAACGAGCCTGCATCAATCAACGCGCCCCTGTGCTGAAAACAGGACAGAGAGCACACTATCCAAGAAAACAAGGTGATCTGTGGATCAAAGGGAAGGGTTGGACCCCGGGGAAGAAGGGGTTCAAGCACACAGAGACAATAGGGAGTTAAACTCTACCAATCCTGTGTTTCAGGCCCAGTCTCCAGTCAAATAGCCTCCAGGGAAGGGTTCGAGGTCGTAAGAGGTCAGAACAGGCTGAGTGACGTCCCCGTGGATACCAGGTGAGCGCTACAACATGTCAATGGGCCTCATTAGGACCCAGGCGGTAAGGGGTTTACGGCGGCGTAAACAGCGCCGACCCTTACCGCCTGATTCCGAGGTCCCTTAGCGCCATGGAGGATTTAACACCTGCTTTTAGCAGGTGTTAAAGTCCATGGCGCTAAGGGACCTTGTCGTTAATTACGCCACCGTAATTTACGGTGGCGTAATTAACGCCTTCCCCACTCCCATTATGCCCTATGGGGCAAAAATGGGAATGGGGAAGGGTAAATGGGGATTGGGGACTTACTGCCCCGCCAACCTCGGAATGGGGCGGTAAATCCGCCAACCACCATGGCGTAAACGTAGTTTACGCCATGGCGGTACGGTAAAGGTACGACCCAGGCGGTAACTTACCGCCTGGGTCGTAATGAGGCCCAATATCTATGGCCACTCCTCTCACTGCAATTTCGTTTGTCATAGTGCTGATCATTAACACGGCTCTTACTGGGCATACCCCTGGAGTGGAGCATACTATCCCTATTTCTGTGAAGGAGGTGGTCATATTCAATTTACACAGGAGATCCCTTCCTAACAAATGAATGGGCGAGCCTTCATGATATAATAGGGGTGCTCACACTGTCTTTCGCCCACCATTATGTCTAAATCTTTTGTGTAAGGAACTTTCAAAATAGCCCCTGAAAACCCCTGCATTTCCAAATTGTTTCTTGAGACTGGGAACCAGCATTCCATAAGGCACGATTTTTCAGCTCCCGAGTACACCATGAAGATGAACTGTTTGTTGCCTATCTCCGCACCCACCAGTGGTTCCTCTTCTGCACGTAGGGTAGTTGATAGGGCTGGACACGCAAGTGTTCTCAGTGGGCTGTCCTTATCTGGGTATGTGTCTGTTCCGGGGACGGAAAAGACATTGGGCCTCATTACGAGGTGGGCGGTAAGGGATACCGTAAGGGATTCCGGGACCCGCAAGGTAATGTGTGGTCTGACCACACGTCCCTTACGGGTCCCGCTAAGGGACCAGGGCACTAATAACGGGCTTGCAAGTCGCGAGCCCGTTATTAGCGCCCTCCCCATTCCTATTGAGCCCTACAGGGGCTCAAATGGGAATGGGGAATGGTTTGTTCAATGGGGACTTACCGGTCCCGCCAGGGTCGGACTACACCGGTAAGTCCCCATTGAACAATACCAGACTCGGTCACGGTATGGGAGGCAGCCAAGGTGCTAATAGCACCATGGCTACCACCCATCTCATAGTGTGGCCCATTGTCCCCAACCACGGCTGTGCCGCAAAACGGGGCCGGTTCACCATTTGCAGTTGTTGCGAAAATGTTTGTGTGCGTTTCCCATTGTATTCTGCAGTGCTATCTGTGGTTGCACACCTTGTTGCTGGGGTTGCTGTCTGGGTGGCATTTCTTGTGTTCTATGTGGGTACTCATTATAGCACTGCTTGGGTTGCCCACTTCCACCCATTGGTAACCCATAGGCACTGCCTGGATGTGGGTGGCCAAATTGCTGTTTGTTTCCCATGGGAGGGGGCCCTTCTCCCTGTCTTTCTGTGGGTAGGGCTGAATTGATTGCTGCAAACTTCACTAATTTATTCTGGGCCAACTTTGCTTTGTCTGCCAACCTTCTCTGTGCTATTTCCTTTTCTCTCTCTTTGATCCTCCTACAATGGTGTACTATTATGCTCTGAATCTCCGGCCAGCCTTTGGCTTCTATCCCAGCTATTTTATCCAAAGCCTTAATTATAAAGTAAAACAGGGCAGTGGATTGATCCCACGCCGTGCCCATTTCTGATCTCCACAAGTCCTGCACCCAAAGGATGAATTGTGCCGCCTCTTCCTCCTCCCACATAGTACATTGCATTACTAAGTGTAAATCTGGGGTGTCTGGGAAGGTTCTTCCGCAATGCATCCCACACTTGTGCCCTCACATTGTTAAATGATGACCCCATCATGGTGGTCACAATTCATTGTTACTACCGGGAAACCGGCCTTCACCCACACCCCATCTGCTTGGTCTCCAACTGCAGAAACTAATAAACTTTTTACATCACCTATTGCCAAGGGCACCCCTGGTGTGTTCTTTTCAAATGCATGTATCCACTTCCCCGCCCCACCTGAAAGTGGAGGGAGTAGTTTCAACAAGTTGTTTTTATCCATCTGTGCCCAAGGTATGTAATAGGGCCTCTCTGCCCCCTTATGTATCAGAGGCATCTGTAATTTGGCGTTACCTCCTTTTTTACTTACCGTTACCTCCTTTGCTTTGCTTAATGACATGTTTCCTAACCTCTGCTTGAGTCTCCCTTGCCATCTTTGGAGCCTTCCCCCATCCTCTGGGTCCTCCCATAATGGTAGCGACAATCCTGCTGCTGCTCCTTTTTCATATTCATCTAGATCACTCCAAACTTCATTTATCTCCCTATCCGAATCTCCATCTCCTTGTCCCTCTCCTGCCTGGTCATCTGCGGGTTCTGCTCACACGATTCTTATTGGTTTGTCATTTAAATGGAAGAAAAACTCTCATGTTCTGGTCCCTTAGGCACATTTCCCTGTGGCGGCAGGGAGGGTGTAGACCCTCCCGCCACACTGGGGGGAGGCGTGAAATCACTTGCTAAACTGGGTGGTACCTATCGTCACCCGGGCAACATTTGTCCCCTATCACACAGTGTTACGCTCACCTGGCTCCCACAGGGGCGTCGATCGGACCCGGACAGCTGTGACCTCCTCCAACGTGAAGCGTAGTGCAGGGATGACAGACTGGACTGGACCACCTAATCTCGTCTGCTTGACCCGTAGAAGTATTCTCCTGCAAGTGGAGAAAGGGATTTAGCCACCCGTGGATTTTAGTAATGGCACCCCACTGTTCTCCCCACTAATCACCACCGATATTCACTTTCAGTAAGCTCACCTTATATTTGTAAATGATGAGCTCTCCATCCTGCGTGAAATGCAGGGGTGCGTAGATACCAGTTACTTCACTGGTTTGAAGGCGTTGGAAGAGTTCCGGATGAATATTGACTCTGAGGTTCCAGGCGAGAACCCGTAAGTATAAAGTTCAAAGAGTTCAATATGTCCGATGTTCACTCTTGTACATTCCTTTCTTGTGTTGCAGCTGGGTCCAAGGAAAGATTGCCTTGTGGCAGCTGATGGTGTTCAGGTAAGAGTCTGTATTACCCAACACTGTCCGGCAAAAGAGGCGTGTGTTTAATTTGCTGGTTTCCCTCTCCTTACTGGTGCGGCGCAAGAAGTTGCGGTTTGTTACAGAATAATGCCTCCGGTTGTTAATCAGGTAAGTCTATGGTGGAGAGGTTGTATTTGTTGGCTCTCTCGGCTCACCTCATGTTTATTTTGTCCCCTAGATGGTGGAGGCTGCGCCGGATCGAAAAATGCTGTGAGGACTGGCGAGTATGGCGCGGCGTTGTAGCTGGCGATGCGACGCATGTAGAATAATGTCTTTTTCAGTTCGAAGACGTGATGATCCAGAATTCAGGTAAGGATTGAAATATCTGTTTTCTAACCTTTCCTTCTTTTTTCTTCTATTGCCAGGAGCTCTGGATTCGAGACGGGCGTGGCTGAAGACTGGATGCTGACTGCAGGCACGTGAGCGTCACGCTGCTGGATGCTGAATAACGCGAAGCATGTGCTGCTGTTGGGGCGTGGTTTAAATAGCCTCCAAAGTAGTTCCAGGTAAGAAGTCCCTAGAACCACACCCGAGTAAAAAATAGTCCCTGTAGTAAAATAATCCCATCCAGGCCTCACGTTGGCTTGGATTCATTTGCAGCATGGTCTGCATGAGGTGAGTAAAGCCTATGGCGCCAGGACTGATTTCTATTATGAGCCTGGCGCCTAAGGCGCCACAACTGAACCCAGACAGCCCCCAGCTGGGGCTGCTGGGGTTTTATTAAATATCTGGATGCCTGCTCCCGGTGCTGATGGGCTTGATCCGGATGCCCGGGGGTAGGCTTCATGACAGCACTCCCCCCAAGGCCCCTCCTAAAGTTGCTCTTCCCCTTGGTCCTGGTTTGTCTGGGAAGTTCGATGGAATTTCTTCACCAACCGAGGTGCATAAACATGGTCACTAGGTTCCCATGACCTTTCTTGTGGTCCGTAACCCTTCCAGTCGATTAAATAAAAAAGTCTTGATTTAACCATCTTAGAGTCCAGGATATTCTTTACCTCGAATTCAGGTTCTCCATCTATTAGGATGGGGTCAGGTGGTTTGGTTAATCTTGTCCTAGGTTGAACTGGTTTTAGAAGTGAAACATGAAAGACAGGATGAATCCGCTTTTTAGAGAGTAATTCCAATTTGACGGCCACCGGGTTCATAATGGCCTTAATGGTGTAAGGTCCCAAATATCTAGGATTGAAAGTTCAAGTTCCTTTTAGAGGTATGTGTTTTGTAGCCAGCCAAACTTGATCTCCAATCTGGTATTGTGGAGTTTCACTTCTATGTAGATCACCATTTTTCTTGTATTTCTACTTTGCTTGTTTCAAGTGTTCTATTGCTTCCTTAAAGGCTTGTGTAATAGTAGAGTGCAGACGAGTCACTGCAGGCATTTCTAAGTGTTGAGGCGAATCGAGTTCTGAGGTTCGAGGATGATGTCCCTATATGGTATAAAAGGGGCTTTGTCCGGTTCCTGAATGTACAGAGTTATTGTATGCGTATTCGGAAATCCATAAAATATCTTTCCAATTGCTTTCGGTTTGGTGTAGCATACAACGTAGGTATTGTTCAAGAATCTGGTTGGTCCTCTCCATCTGACCATCAGTTTGGGGTTGGTGACTGGTTGATAGCCTTATGTCGATTTGCCCCAATTGACAGCATTTCTTCCAAAATTGCGAAATGAATTGACTACCTCGGTCAGAGACCAATACGGAAGGAAATCCATGGAATCAAACAATGCTCTCGAGAAATACCTTGGCCAAAATCGAGGCGGAAGGTAATCCTTTTAAAGGAATAAAGTGGGCCATTTTGGAAAAAAGATCCACAATAACTAGAATGGTGTTAAATCCATTACATGGAGGTAGATCTGTAATGAAGTCTAAAGACAAGGTGTGCCATGGTTTAGGTGGAATATCCAAAGGTTGTAAAAGTCCAGCTTGTTTTTTCTCCTGACTTTTGTTTTGGGCGCAGATACCACAAGACATCACAAATGACTTTACGTCCTTTCGCCAGGTGGTCCACCAGAATTGTCTTTTAATTTTAGCTTCAGTTTTTGCGATACCTGGGTGTCCTTCCATAAGGGCGTCATGATAATTGGAGAGGACTAGTTCTTGTAGTTCCTTGTGTGGTAGAAATAGACGTCCTTGATAGTAAGGCAGGTCATTGATGACTGAATAATCTTGGCCTTTCTTTACCCAGTCCTGCAGGGCTGCTGGATCGAAAAGTTGTTGGATTTTTAAATGAATGTCTTCTAGAGTCTGTAGAGTAGTTATACCAAGAATTCTTGGTTCTGAAATTATAGGTACCGGTTCCGGGTTCGAATATACTTCTCCCATCCCCATTCGGGATAGGGCATCTGCCTTGCCGTTTTTACAACCTGGTCGATAAGTGATCACGAAATTGAATTCGGCAAAGAATAATGCCCACCGAAGTTTACGCGATGATTGGGCCTTGGCGGTTTTCAAATACTGCAGATTCCTGTGATCGGTGATTACAGTGATGGAATGCCTGGCACCGAGAAGATAATGCCGCCAAGCCTTGAAGGCGGACTTGATGGCTAATAACTCCTTATCAGTAACCGCATAGTTTAATTCGGGTGCTGAGAACTTTCTTGACCAGAATGCTACTGGATGAAGTTGACCGGTTTCGGGATCCTTCTGGGACAGGACAGCTCCCATAGCTAAACTGGATGCATTGGTTTCAACTATGTATGGAAGCTCAGGGAGTGGATGCTTTAAGACAGGTGCAGACGTGAATTTCGATTTTAGCTCTTGAAAGGCTCTTTCAGCCTCTTCAGTCCACAAAAAACGTTTGTTTTTTCGCAAAAGTGCTGTGATGGGGTGTACAATATGTGAGAATTCAGGAATAAATCTGCGATAGAAATTAGCAAATCCAAGCATGCTTTGTACCCCTTTAACAGAACTGGGTGATGGCCACTTGAGGATTGCATCCACCTTTCGAGAGTCCAGTCGAACTCCTTTTGGAGTCATGATAAATCCCAGGAATTCAACTTCTGTAGAATGAAAAACACATTTCTCCAATTTTGCGTATAACTTGTGCTGGCGTAGTTTCTCTAGGACTGCACGAACATGCTTCACATGGTCTGATTCTGAGAAGGAGTACACTAGAATATCGTCTATGTATATGACAACACAGACGTCAATGAGTTCACGAAGGACATCGTTCATAAAATACTGGAAGGCTGCTGGTGCATTGCACAACCCAAAGGGCATCACCTGGTATTCGAATAACCCGTACTTGGTGCGAAAGGCAGTCTTCCATTCATCGCCTTTCTTTACACGTACCAGCTGATATGCCCCTCGGAGGTCTAACTTAGTGTAGATACAAGCATCCTTAACTTGGTCTAGTAATTCGGGGATCAGAAGCAATGGGTATCGTTTTTTTAGCGTAATCTGATTTAATGCACAGTAGTCTATGCACGTTCTAAGGTCACCTTCCTTTTTAGGCACGAAGAATAGAGCTGAGGATGCAGGAGATTTGGATGGACGAATGAAGCCATTAGCAAGGTATTGGTCTAGATATTGTCGTAGGTGAAGATTTTCGGGTTCCGTAAGGGTGTAGATTCTACTGCATGGAAGTTGTGCACCGGGTAAAAGGTCAATTTGACAATCGTATGATCTGTGAGGTGGTAAGGTATTTGCCTGTTCTTTTTGAAAAACATCCTGAAATTCTTGCTATTCCTGAGGTAATTGCACAACTGGATTAGTAACGGTGGCCAGGCTTTCGTTCAAGGTTTTTTCCGGGTAACAGGTGTGTGCACAATCTGGGAAGGTTACTCTCTTCTCTCGCCAATCAATACAAGGATTATATGTTTCCAACCATGGCATTCCCAGAATTATTTGGAATTGCGGGGCCTTGATTAAATCAAACAATAGTTTCTCGATGCCCATCTTGACCCAACAGTGTCAGCTCAGTAGTGGAATCAGTTACAGGCCCAGAGGCAATTTCAGTTCCATCGACTGTGGTGATGACATCCGAAGCGGTCTTTTCACAAAGGGGTAGATTCACCCTTGAGGCCAAATCGTGGTCCATGTAGTTTCCTACGGCCCCGCTATCAATGTATGCCCTTACTGCGTGCATACGTGATGGCTGCCTTGGATCAATTAGGACCATTGGTATAATTAGGTGGGAGGTCTGAGTGTCCTTCTTTAAGCTCGGCAAGCGGACCTCTACGCTTGTCGCGTGTGGTCATTTCCCGAATCAGGCTCTATTTGACTTTTGTCAGCAACTCCTAGTACTTTCTTGGGTGGTTTTATAGGGCAATCCCGTAGAAAATGTCTTGCGGTTCACAGTACAGACACAATTGCATCTGCCGTCTCTTTTCTCTTTCCTTTTGAGTTAAGGGTCCTTTAACCCCCCCAATCTGCATAGGTTCTGATGCATCTGTCCCTTTGGGGGTAACATTGGGTTTAACCCACACCAACTCTCGAACTTAGCTCGATCAGCCTTTCTATTCTGAAGTCGGTGGTCTAACTGGACCACTAAGACTATATATTCTGCGCAATCCTGAGGTGGGTTCACAACTTGAGCCAAAACATCTGAGTTCTCCCCGAAGCCCACAATGAAATGTCATTCGTTTCTCCTCAGGCCATCCGATTTCCACCACCAACCTATTGAAGGTTGCGATATAGGTTAGCAGATCCTGATTACCCTGTCAAAGGGATAAAAGTTTGTTATCCAGGGCCTGTCCCTGTGAATGTCTGGCGAATAGACTTTCCATGCTTCTTTGAAAACCCTGAAAATCCCGAAGAAGAGGGTCATCCTGGTTGACTAGTGGAATTGATCAGTCAGCTGCGCTGCCACTAAGATATGATAGTACAAAGGCTACTTTGGCTTGGTCATTTGGAAAAGCTCCAGGTCTGCATAAAAAGTGCAAGCGGCATTGATTCATAAACACTGCAAACCTTTTTGGATCCCCAGCAAAATGTTCAGGTGGAGCTAAAGGGATAGCCCCTGGTAGGATTACTTGCACAGGTTTGCTCGATGAAACAGGAGCTGGGTTTCCCCCCGAGTCCAGGTAGGGGTGTTTACCCAGCTTGATTTTGCAGCAGTTGTCTAGCAAGATCATCTGTGCGTTCCTTTGACACAATCAGTTCTCTCCTGAGGGCATTAGTCTCTTGGTGCGCAGAGTGCACTTCAGCCCGAAGTTCCCCTAATAATTGGGCTAGTTGGTCTGTTTCGGAGGTTTCCATAACGCCCGGGTGGGAATTTGTAGATAGGCTTTGCGTTCTGTTACGCTCACCTGGCTCCCACAGGGGCGTCGATCGGACCCGGACAGCTGTGACCTCCTCCAACGTGAAGCGTAGTGCAGGGATGACAGACTGGACTGGACCACCTAATCTCGTCTGCTTGACCCGTAGAAGTATTCTCCTGCAAGTGGAGAAAGGGATTTAGCCACCCGTGGATTTTAGTAATGGCACCCCACTGTTCTCCCCACTAATCACCACCGATATTCACTTTCAGTAAGCTCACCTTATATTTGTAAATGATGAGCTCTCCATCCTGCGTGAAATGCAGGGGTGCGTAGATACCAGTTACTTCACTGGTTTGAAGGCGTTGGAAGAGTTCCGGATGAATATTGACTCTGAGGTTCCAGGCGAGAACCCGTAAGTATAAAGTTCAAAGAGTTCAATATGTCCGATGTTCACTCTTGTACATTCCTTTCTTGTGTTGCAGCTGGGTCCAAGGAAAGATTGCCTTGTGGCAGCTGATGGTGTTCAGGTAAGAGTCTGTATTACCCAACACTGTCCGGCAAAAGAGGCGTGTGTTTAATTTGCTGGTTTCCCTCTCCTTACTGGTGCGGCACAAGAAGTTGCGGTTTGTTACAGAATAATGCCTCCGGTTGTTAATCAGGTAAGTCTATGGTGGAGAGGTTGTATTTGTTGGCTCTCTCGGCTCACCTCATGTTTATTTTGTCCCCTAGATGGTGGAGGCTGCGCCGGATCGAAAAATGCTGTGAGGACTGGCGAGTATGGCGCGGCGTTGTAGCTGGCGATGCGACGCATGTAGAATAATGTCTTTTTCAGTTCGAAGACGTGATGATCCAGAATTCAGGTAAGGATTGAAATATCTGTTTTCTAACCTTTCCTTCTTTTTTCTTCTATTGCCAGGAGCTCTGGATTCGAGACGGGCGTGGCTGAAGACTGGATGCTGACTGCAGGCACGTGAGCGTCACGCTGCTGGATGCAGAATAACGCGAAGCATGTGCTGCTGTTGGGGCGTGGTTTAAATAGCCTCCAAAGTAGTTCCAGGTAAGAAGTCCCTAGAACCACACCCGAGTAAAAAATAGTCCCTGTAGTAAAATAATCCCATCCAGGCCTCACGTTGGCTTGGATTCATTTGCAGCATGGTCTGCATGAGGTGAGTAAAGCCTATGGCGCCAGGACTGATTTCTATTATGAGCCTGGCGCCTAAGGCGCCACAACTGAACCCAGACAGCCCCCAGCTGGTGCTGCTGGGGTTTTATTAAATATCTGGATGCCTGCTCCCGGTGCTGATGGGCTTGATCCGGATGCCCGGGGGTAGGCTTCATGACAGCACTCCCCCCAAGGCCCCTCCTAAAGTTGCTCTTCCCCTTGGTCCTGGTTTGTCTGGGAAGTTCGATGGAATTTCTTCACCAACCGAGGTGCATAAACATGGTCACTAGGTTCCCATGACCTTTCTTGTGGTCCGTAACCCTTCCAGTCGATTAAATAAAAAAGTCTTGATTTAACCATCTTAGAGTCCAGGATATTCTTTACCTCGAATTCAGGTTCTCCATCTATTAGGATGGGGTCAGGTGGTTTGGTTAATCTTGTCCTAGGTTGAACTGGTTTTAGAAGTGAAACATGAAAGACAGGATGAATCCGCTTTTTAGAGAGTAATTCCAATTTGACGGCCACCGGGTTCATAATGGCCTTAATGGTGTAAGGTCCCAAATATCTAGGATTGAAAGTTCAAGTTCCTTTTAGAGGTATGTGTTTTGTAGCCAGCCAAACTTGATCTCCAATCTGGTATTGTGGAGTTTCACTTCTATGTAGATCACCATTTTTCTTGTATTTCTACTTTGCTTGTTTCAAGTGTTCTATTGCTTCCTTAAAGGCTTGTGTAATAGTAGAGTGCAGACGAGTCACTGCAGGCATTTCTAAGTGTTGAGGCGAATCGAGTTCTGAGGTTCGAGGATGATGTCCATATATGGTATAAAAGGGGCTTTGTCCGGTTCCTGAATGTACGGAGCTATTGTATGCGTATTCGGAAATCCATAAAATATCTTTCCAATTGCTTTCGGTTTGGTGTAGCATACAACGTAGGTATTGTTCAAGAATCTGGTTGGTCCTCTCCATCTGACCATCAGTTTGGGGTTGGTGACTGGTTGATAGCCTTATGTCGATTTGCCCCAATTGACAGCATTTCTTCCAAAATTGCGAAATGAATTGACTACCTCGGTCAGAGACCAATACGGAAGGAAATCCATGGAATCAAACAATGCTCTCGAGAAATACCTTGGCCAAAATCGAGGCGGAAGGTAATCCTTTTAAAGGAATAAAGTGGGCCATTTTGGAAAAAAGATCCACAATAACTAGAATGGTGTTAAATCCATTACATGGAGGTAGATCTGTAATGAAGTCTAAAGACAAGGTGTGCCATGGTTTAGGTGGAATATCCAAAGGTTGTAAAAGTCCAGCTTGTTTTTTCTCCTGACTTTTGTTTTGGGCGCAGATACCACAAGACATCACAAATGACTTTACGTCCTTTCGCCAGGTGGTCCACCAGAATTGTCTTTTAATTTTAGCTTCAGTTTTTGCGATACCTGGGTGTCCTTCCATAAGGGCGTCATTGTTACACTCACGAAGCGCTGGTCCCTTTGGTCTAGAAGCCGGCTCTGCGGTTCCGTTCGGAATGGTACCACCAAGATGGTGGATCGCAGTACGAACGGTTCCGCTATTGCCGTTCCAGTCCTCTCACGTTCGCCAGAGGTACGGCGTACCGCTCACGTGACTCTTCATAGGCCATGGAGACTTCCAGCTCTTCGCGTCGCTACTGTGCTAGCGGATGCTCCGTGAGTTCGCAACTAGGCAATCTCAATCCTTCGTAAAGCCTCTACCTCTACCGTTACTAACCCCTCTTCTCTTGACCTTCCAGATCCTCTATCCAGCATTCTTGGCAGATACATATTCCCCGGATTCATCTAGCGTCTCATTCTGATACGCTGCCTCAGAGTTCTCGAGTTACTGCATTCTGGGTATTAACAAAAACTCTCGTCCAAGTCCCTTCCTTCTTCGAGTGTTTTAGGATCTGATTCTACTTACCTTTACCTTCTTCTTACAGACTAGTGTTCCAGTTACCACTCTCTGTGTCCCGTATTCTCGGCTTCTCTCCTGGTATTTCTAATCCGGCTGGTTAAGAGGTCAGGGAAATCAGTCTCCTGCCTGTTTTTACCCATTTCCCTTCCTTTACTGCTGCTATTCATCTCTTCGCTTCTCATCTCTCCCCTCTCCAGAAGCAGTCTTCCGATACTCAACGCCATGATCGAATAGGAGTCATCAGCCTGCGAACCACACTCAAACCACACTCCAATCTTCGGATCCTGCGCTCGACCAGGGTTTTCTTCCCCAGAGGGTTTCCCTGACTGGTGCGTACCTCTCACGCTGAGTTTCCCTACCGGTTGAGAGGTTGACGCATTGGTCGGGGAGATTCTTGAGCTCAGCATTTGCTTTCCCGTTGAACATATCAGTCTGCTCAGGTAAGACCTCCAAACCTATTCAATCGGGAGTTATTGTAACTAGCCTAAGGTTCTATTATTGCATAACAGTTAGCGACGCCAAAAAAATAAAAATATAAAATAAGGCTACGGCAGACTGTGATTCAATGGAACAGCAAATGCAACAACTAATTGCCGCCATGCAATCAATGTCCCTAGAGTTACAAGCTCTTAAACAGGATAATGCCCAATTACGACAACAGGTTACTCGTGCCTTCTCAGACTCTCCTCCAGTATGTTTGAATACAGGCAAGTTTGACGGAGACCCACACAAACTCAAGGAGTTTCTTGATAGCTGCACTGTGCAATTTACCTTCAAGTCCCGCTTCTTTCCAACAGACAAAGATAAGATTGGCTTTGTGATTTCTCATTTGGCCGGACCTGCTTTGGCCTGGGCTACACCTTTAGTGACCTCTAATAATGTGATCTTGGACTCTTATTCTGCTTTCACCAACAGTTTGAAAGCAATGTTTAGTAGACAAGAGATCTCGGTATCCACGCAAGAAAGACTGTTAGATCTTAGACAAGGTAACAAAGACCTACTTACCTATATCACTCTCTTCAAACAGCTTTCCTCTGAGTCAGGATGGCCAGACGATGGGTTGCTCACCTTATTCCGACGAGGACTTTCAGACGAATTAAAGGATGAGGTAGCTAAGGTTCCGCGTCCGGCAAATCTAGCGGATATGATCACACTCATCATGCAAATCGATTACCGCTTACATGAACGTTCTTTTGAAAAGAAGAAAACTAGAGGCATACGATCTCAACTCGATTATCCCCCTGTAACAAATAGAGCTATCACTTCAGACGAGCCTATGCAAATAGGAACAGTGAGAGGGCCCCTATCGATAGGTGAGAAAGAGAGAAGGAAGTGTATGGGACTATGCATGTATTGCGGTGCTTCGTCTCATAAGTTACGAGATTGTCCTTTAGTTCCCCCCCGACGCACTCCAGCCAAGGGGTCGGGAAACTTCAAAGCCCTACCGCAGGGGGAACAACGGTAGGGGCGCAAGAGTCTGATTCCCCGAAGAGAATCCCTGTAAATCTGGACTCAGTAGCAACCACTCAAAACATGGTTATTATTTCTGTTACTCTTGTTTTTCACACTCAGATGGTACAGAACATACCTGCTCTGATAGATTGCGGTGCTGCAGGGAATTTCATTGATGACCAATGGGCCAATAAACATGGAATTAACTGTATACCCAAAGCGATGGTCACTCCTATTCAAGGAGTGGACGGACATCCACTAAGTTCTGGTCCTATCCGAGAACAGACAGAACCTGTTGTCTGTCAAATTGCCTCTCATAAAGAGACCTTATCTTTCGATTTAATCAAGGCAGCCCATTTCCCCATTATATTGGGTCTCCCCTGGTTAAGGAGACATAACCCCTTTATAAATTGGACAGCAGGTACTCTTTTCCTCGGCTCGGAATACTGTGTCAGCCATTGTTTAGCCAAGGAATCCGTTGGCATCTACATCCCGACTGAAAACTCGATCCCTTCACCAGTATCCTCAATAAACAACTTGGAGATTGTTCCGGAATGCTATTCTAAGTATCAGTCTGTCTTTTCCAATCCCCAGTTCCCTACTCTACCGCCTCATAGAAGAGATGACTGTCACATTGAACTTCTTCCGGACAAACCTATCCCGTTTGGGAGGATGTATGTCCTTTCCCAACAAGAAAAGGTAGTCCTCAAAGAATATCTCCAAACCAATTTAAGGAACGGGCTCATTACTGAGTCGGTTTCCCCGGCCGGAGCCTCTCTCTTCTTCATTCCAAAGAAGGAGACTGATGAACTTCGACCTTGTATTGACTACAGGGGTCTTAACAAAATCACAGTGGCAGATAAATATCCTATGCCTTTAATCCCTGACATCTTGGAGGCAGTCCGAGGAGCTTCCTTTTATACTAAACTGGACCTTCGCGGAGCATACCATCTCATCCGGATTGCCCCTGGAGACGAATGGAAGACAGCATTTCGAACCCCATTTGGGCATTTTGAGTATCACGTCATGCCTTTTGGATTGGTGAACGCACCTGCTGTGTTCCAGCGTTTCATGGACCATCTGTTCGCTGATATTCTATTCCATTTTGTAATCATCTACTTAGACGACATCTTAGTATACTCCTACTCTCAAGAAGAACACCTGATACATGTAGAAACTGTACTCAAACGACTGCAGTCAAATCAGCTGTACTGTAAAGCATCTAAATGTGAATTTCACCAAAGACAGGTAACCTATCTCGGGTTTGTGATGTCAGCCCAAGGCATTTCCATGGATCCAAAAAAGATCTCCGCTGTGGTTGATTGGCCCATACCTTCTAACGTTAAGGAGATCCAACGGTTTTTAGGTTTTGCTAATTTCTATAGGAAATTCATCCCTAACTTTTCGGATATTATTCTGCCCCTGACTCGACTGTTAAAGAAGGGAATTCCGTTTGTTTGGGATAAATCCACCGATTCTGCATTTCAAACACTTAAATCCTTGTTCACTTCTGCATCCTGTTTGATTACCCCCGACCAGAATAAACAGTTTTTTGTGGAAACTGATGCATCTCATCATGCTCTGGGCGCGGTCTTACTCCAACAAACCGACCAAGGAGATGAAAGACCAGTTGCATATCTTTCTAAAACCTTCAATGCTTCGGAACAGAACTACTCTGTGCTCGAAAAAGAATTGTTGGCTATAAAAAGGGCGTTTGAAGAGTGGAGACACTTATTACTAGGTTCACCCTTTCCTGTAGTGGTACGAACAGATCATCAGAATCTCAGGGTCCTACAGAATGCACATACAACCAACAGCCGACAAGCACGTTGGGCGTATTTCTTCCTTCCATTCCGGATCGAATTCACTATTCTTCCAGGAAAACAAAACCAGAGGGCGGATGCTCTCTCTCGTAAGGACGTTCCTGTCTCCCAATTCAGCTCTGAACAATTGTTCCCCAAAGCAAGATTCATCGCTGTCATCACCGACTTCTTGAGCGAATTGAGGACTGCATCGGTTTCTAACCTTGACGCCTGCAAGAAGACAGCCAGTACTTACCATCTTTCCCAGGACGATTCCTTTTTCTTTCACAAATCGCAAGTCTTCATCCCTACTTCAGAGCTGCAGCATGAAGTATTACGAATGTGTCACGACTCTCGGGCCGCTGGGCATCGAGGCGTTCAAGGCACTTTGAACCTAGTGCTAAGATATTTTTGGTGGCCGGAAGTCCGCAAGGATGTACAGGACTATGTAGCAGCCTGCATCATTTGTTCACAATCCAAGAATCCCAGAACTCCACCTTTGGGGCTGCTCACCCGGATGCCGATTCCAGAGAAACCTTGGCAAGTGATCTCTACCGACTTTATAGTAGATCTTCCTCCCTCACGCAACAAGACCGCCATAATGGTCACCATTGATTATCTTACGAAATTGGCACATTTTACTCCCATGAACAAGCTGCCTGGGGCTGGGGAAATGTCTAAGATTTTCCTTTCTGAAATTTTCTCCAGACATGGCCTACCGGACACAGTGGTCTCCGATAGGGGCCCTCAATACACCTCCAAGTTTTGGGAAAAGGTTTGCCAAGTCTTAGAAATCAAGCGGGCTCTCAGCTCGGGATATCACCCACAGACGAACGGACAGACGGAACGCCTTAACCAAACCTTGGAGGCCTATCTACGGTGTTTCACATCAGCCGCCCAAGACAATTGGTTGGACTTGTTGCCTTTAGCCGAATTTGCGTATAACAATGCCCTTCATTCGGCCCTTCATACTAGCCCTTTCCATTGTACTTATGGATTTCATCCTTCCTTTGTTCCTTCTGTCCCTTTATCCCCTTCTAGTTGTCCAGGAGTGGATGGCCTTATTTCCGAAATACAAGAAGGACATAAATCGGCTAGAGTCTCATTACAAATGGCTCAAGATAGGGCCAAGCGGACTGCTGATAAACATCGCCAAGACGTCCCACCTTTGAGCCCGGGAGATACTGTTTGGTTGGCTTCTCGCTTTCTTCCCCGGCATCTGGTCCCTTCCAAGTTATCCCCTAGGTTCTTCGGTCCCTTCAGGATCTTATCGATGGTGGGTTCTGCGGCAGTCAAGCTCGATTTGCCCTCGTCATGGTCCCGGATTCATCCTGTTTTTCACCTCTCCCAGATTCGGTTGACAGTACCGGATCGATTTCACCGGTCGGATTGTACCCCTCCTCCTCCTATCTCTACCGATACTGGTCCAGAATATGAAGTCGCCAGTATCTGTGATTCCCGTTATCGGAGGGGGAGGCTACAGTTCTTGGTGGACTGGAAGGGGTACTCCCCTGCAGAAAGAACGTGGGAGCCGGCCTCTGGAGTTCATGCTCCACGTCTGGTCCGACGGTTCTTTAGGTTGCATCCAGGGAAACCAGGGTCGCCCCCCAGGAGAAGGGGGCATACTGTTACACTCACGAAGCGCTGGTCCCTTTGGTCTAGAAGCCGGCTCTGCGGTTCCGTTCGGAATGGTACCACCAAGATGGTGGATCGCAGTACGAACGGTTCCGCTATTGCCGTTCCAGTCCTCTCACGTTCGCCAGAGGTACGGCGTACCGCTCACGTGACTCTTCATAGGCCATGGAGACTTCCAGCTCTTCGCGTCGCTACTGTGCTAGCGGATGCTCCGTGAGTTCGCAACTAGGCAATCTCAATCCTTCGTAAAGCCTCTACCTCTACCGTTACTAACCCCTCTTCTCTTGACCTTCCAGATCCTCTATCCAGCATTCTTGGCAGATACATATTCCCCGGATTCATCTAGCGTCTCATTCTGATACGCTGCCTCAGAGTTCTCGAGTTACTGCATTCTGGGTATTAACAAAAACTCTCGTCCAAGTCCCTTCCTTCTTCGAGTGTTTTAGGATCTGATTCTACTTACCTTTACCTTCTTCTTACAGACTAGTGTTCCAGTTACCACTCTCTGTGTCCCGTATTCTCGGCTTCTCTCCTGGTATTTCTAATCCGGCTGGTTAAGAGGTCAGGGAAATCAGTCTCCTGCCTGTTTTTACCCATTTCCCTTCCTTTACTGCTGCTATTCATCTCTTCGCTTCTCATCTCTCCCCTCTCCAGAAGCAGTCTTCCGATACTCAACGCCATGATCGAATAGGAGTCATCAGCCTGCGAACCACACTCAAACCACACTCCAATCTTCGGATCCTGCGCTCGACCAGGGTTTTCTTCCCCAGAGGGTTTCCCTGACTGGTGCGTACCTCTCACGCTGAGTTTCCCTACCGGTTGAGAGGTTGACGCATTGGTCGGGGAGATTCTTGAGCTCAGCATTTGCTTTCCCGTTGAACATATCAGTCTGCTCAGGTAAGACCTCCAAACCTATTCAATCGGGAGTTATTGTAACTAGCCTAAGGTTCTATTATTGCATAACAGTCATGATAATTGGAGAGGACTAGTTCTTGTAGTTCCTTGTGTGGTAGAAATAGACGTCCTTGATAGTAAGGCAGGTCATTGATGATTGAATAATCTTGGCCTTTCTTTACCCAGTCCTGCAGGGCTGCTGGATCGAAAAGTTGTTGGATTTTTAAATGAATGTCTTCTAGAGTCTGTAGAGTAGTTATACCAAGAATTCTTGGTTCTGAAATTATAGGTACCGGTTCCGGGTTCGAATATACTTCTCCCATCCCCATTCGGGATAGGGCATCTGCCTTGCCGTTTTTACAACCTGGTCGATAAGTGATCACGAAATTGAATTCGGCAAAGAATAATGCCCACCGAAGTTTACGCGATGATTGGGCCTTGGCGGTTTTCAAATACTGCAGATTCCTGTGATCGGTGATTACAGTGATGGAATGCCTGGCACCGAGAAGATAATGCCGCCAAGCCTTGAAGGCGGACTTGATGGCTAATAACTCCTTATCAGTAACCGCATAGTTTAATTCGGGTGCTGAGAACTTTCTTGACCAGAATGCTACTGGATGAAGTTGACCGGTTTCGGGATCCTTCTGGGACAGGACAGCTCCCATAGCTAAACTGGATGCATTGGTTTCAACTATGTATGGAAGCTCAGGGAGTGGATGCTTTAAGACAGGTGCAGACGTGAATTTCGATTTTAGCTCTTGAAAGGCTCTTTCAGCCTCTTCAGTCCACAAAAAACGTTTGTTTTTTCGCAAAAGTGCTGTGATGGGGTGTACAATATGTGAGAATTCAGGAATAAATCTGCGATAGAAATTAGCAAATCCAAGCATGCTTTGTACCCCTTTAACAGAACTGGGTGATGGCCACTTGAGGATTGCATCCACCTTTCGAGAGTCCAGTCGAACTCCTTTTGGAGTCATGATAAATCCCAGGAATTCAACTTCTGTAGAATGAAAAACACATTTCTCCAATTTTGCGTATAACTTGTGCTGGCGTAGTTTCTCTAGGACTGCACGAACATGCTTCACATGGTCTGATTCTGAGGAGGAGTACACTAGAATATCGTCTATGTATACGACAACACAGACGTCAATGAGTTCACGAAGGACATCGTTCATAAAATACTGGAAGGCTGCTGGTGCATTGCACAACCCAAAGGGCATCACCTGGTATTCGAATAACCCGTACTTGGTGCGAAAGGCAGTCTTCCATTCATCGCCTTTCTTTACACGTACCAGCTGATATGCCCCTCGGAGGTCTAACTTAGTGTAGATACAAGCATCCTTAACTTGGTCTAGTAATTCGGGGATCAGAAGCAATGGGTATCGTTTTTTTAGCGTAATCTGATTTAATGCACAGTAGTCTATGCACGTTCTAAGGTCACCTTCCTTTTTAGGCACGAAGAATAGAGCTGAGGATGCAGGAGATTTGGATGGACGAATGAAGCCATTAGCAAGGTATTGGTCTAGATATTGTCGTAGGTGAAGATTTTCGGGTTCCGTAAGGGTGTAGATTCTACTGCATGGAAGTTGTGCACCGGGTAAAAGGTCAATTTTACAATCGTATGATCTGTGAGGTGGTAAGGTATTTGCCTGTTCTTTTTGAAAAACATCCTGAAATTCTTGCTATTCCTGAGGTAATTGCACAACTGGATTAGTAACGGTGGCCAGGCTTTTGTTCAAGGTTTTTTCCGGGTAACAGGTGTGTGCACAATCTGGGAAGGTTACTCTCTTCTCTCGCCAATCAATACAAGGATTATGTGTTTCCAACCATGGCATTCCCAGAATTATTTGGAATTGCGGGGCCTTGATTAAATCAAACAATAGTTTCTCGATGCCCATCTTGACCCAACAGTGTCAGCTCAGTAGTGGAATCAGTTACAGGCCCAGAGGCAATTTCAGTTCCATCGACTGTGGTGATGACATCCGAAGCGGTCTTTTCACAAAGGGGTAGATTCACCCTTGAGGCCAAATCGTGGTCCATGTAGTTTCCTACGGCCCCGCTATCAATGTATGCCCTTACTGCGTGCATACGTGATGGCTGCCTTGGATCAATTAGGACCATTGGTATAATTAGGTGGGAGGTCTGAGTGTCCTTCTTTAAGCTCGGCAAGCGGACCTCTACGCTTGTCGCGTGTGGTCATTTCCCGAATCAGGCTCTATTTGACTTTTGTCAGCAACTCCTAGTACTTTCTTGGGTGGTTTTATAGGGCAATCCCGTAGAAAATGTCTTGCGGTTCACAGTACAGACACAATTGCATCTGCCGTCTCTTTTCTCTTTCCTTTTGAGTTAAGGGTCCTTTAACCCCCCCAATCTGCATAGGTTCTGATGCATCTGTCCCTTTGGGGGTAACATTGGGTTTAACCCACACCAACTCTCGAACTTAGCTCGATCAGCCTTTCTATTCTGAAGTCGGTGGTCTAACTGGACCACTAAGACTATATATTCTGCGCAATCCTGAGGTGGGTTCACAACTTGAGCCAAAACATCTGAGTTCTCCCCGAAGCCCACAATGAAATGTCATTCGTTTCTCCTCAGGCCATCCGATTTCCACCACCAACCTATTGAAGGTTGCGATATAGGTTAGCAGATCCTGATTACCCTGTCAAAGGGATAAAAGTTTGTTATCCAGGGCCTGTCCCTGTGAATGTCTGGCGAATAGACTTTCCATGCTTCTTTGAAAACCCTGAAAATCCCGAAGAAGAGGGTCATCCTGGTTGACTAGTGGAATTGACCAGTCAGCTGCGCTGCCACTAAGATATGATAGTACAAAGGCTACTTTGGCTTGGTCATTTGGAAAAGCTCCAGGTCTGCATAAAAAGTGCAAGCGGCATTGATTCATAAACACTGCAAACCTTTTTGGATCCCCAGCAAAGTGTTCAGGTGGAGCTAAAGGAATAGCCCCTGGTAGGATTACTTGCACAGGTTTGCTCGATGAAACAGGAGCTGGGTTTCCCCCCGAGTCCAGGTAGGGGTGTTTGCCCAGCTTGATTTTGCAGCAGTTGTCTAGCAAGATCATCTGTGCGTTCCTTTGACACAATCAGTTCTCTCCTGAGGGCATTAGTCTCTTGGTGCGCAGAGTGCACTTCAGCCCGAAGTTCCCCTAATAATTGGGCTAGTTGGTCTGTTTCGGAGGTTTCCATAACGCCCGGGTGGGAATTTGTAGATAGGCTTTGCGTTCTGTTACGCTCACCTGGCTCCCACAGGGTCGTCGATCGGACCCGGACAGCTGCACCCTCCTCAAACGTGAAGCGTAGTGCAGAGATGACAGACTGGACTGGACCGCCTAATCTCGTCTGCTTGACCCATATAAGTATTCTCCTGCAAGTGGAGAAAGGGATTTAGCCACCCATGGATTTTAGTAATGGCACCGCACTGTTCTCCCCACTAATCACCACCGATATTCACTTTCAGTAAGCTCACCTTATGTTTGTAAATGATGAGCTCTCCATCCTGCGTGAAATGCAGGGGCGCGTAGATACCAGTTACTTCACTGGTTTGAAGGCGTTGGAAGAGTTCCGGATGAATATTGACTCCGAGGTTCCAGGCGAGAACCCGTAACTATAAAGTTCAAAGAGTTCAATATGTCCGATGTTCACTCTTGTACATTCCTTTCTTGTGTTGCAGCTGGGTCCAAGGGAAGATTGTCTTGTGGCAGCTGATGGTGTTCAGGTAAGAGTTTGTATTACCCAACACTGTCCGGCAAAAGATGCGTGTGTTTAAATTGCTGGTTTCTCTCTCCTTACAGGTGCGGCGTAAGAAGTTGCGGTTTGTTACAGAATAATGCCTCCGGTTGTTAATCAGGTAAGTCTATGGTGGAGAGGTTGTATTTGTTGGCTCTCTCGGCTCACCTTATGTTTCTTTTGTCCCCTAGATGGTGGAATTCGGCAGAGAAAATGATGGAGGCTGCGCCGGATCAAAAAATGCTGTGAGGACTGGTGAGTATGGCGCGGCGTTGCAGCTGGCGATGCGACGCGTGTAGAATAATGTCTTTTTCAGTTTGAAGACGGGGCTCCCGGGGCTGAAGGGCTTGATCCGGATGCCCGGGGGTAGGCATCATGACACACAGAGCCGTTAATCATCTTAACTCCATTTGTGTACTGGCAAGTTGTCTTTCTAAATCCCCAGTAAGCTGTGCTATGTTTACTGGAGGGGCACTTGTGGGCCTGTATAGGCCTCTTGGGTCATAAGGTGGCGGGGCAGTGGCAGCTGGGGTTGTCGGGGCACTTGGCGCAGGCACATACATAGGATCACTGTATCCTGCAGCTGGCTTAGTTAATAATGGGTAAAGCCTGGTGAGGTCATTTTCTCCTGTTCTGCTGTAACTCCCCCCCCCGCCCATCGGGGCTGTTAGCCCTTCCAAGGATACATCCTTATTCGTGTCACTGCTCGGGGATGTCTCTTCACACATCCTCCATGAATCTAATATTTTCTCAAAGGACCCTCCTTCCGGCCATATTTGGGACAAGCCCTCTCCCTTTATCTCTGTAAGCCACTGTTCATGGTACGGCTGCATTTTTTCACTGTACAAGGGGAGATGTTGACAAATATGAGCTAGCAGTGTATTCCCTCCCATGGCTCCCTCCAACTTTTTGTGTTTTCACTCTTTTACTTAATATATCACTAAATACCGGAAAGACACTTATAGTAACTCTTATCAACACCTTCTAGCTGCACCAGGCTAGAGCTCAATAATGTTTTTTACTTGCACCTTTTTCAGGAACCACAAAAACACACTTTCCATCAATGCTTATTCCATAGACAACATAAATACACACATGCTCTATCGCCAGACCAACACGTTTAACTTCAACAATATTGAACATATAACATGTACTACCCTCTGGTGTGAATCGCCCCCTTGTTTTATTCTAGCCTTTTTACTTCTTATTCTTATTTTTTCATTCACTCCCCACTTCTGAGCCCCTTTAGGATACCCCCTAGGAGAATTCTGCTCAGACAGAAAAAGAATATATTAAAAAATTACTACTCTGAGCTTACTAAATATATGAGACTCCTAAGTTTTTTCTGTATCTCTACTTATACCCTGCACTGGTAGAGACAAGGCTACGCGGTGCCGCCTTCTACCCCCCTTCGAAGCTAGGATCCCGTAGTCCTTTTTATTTCTTCGTCCACAACAACCTAATGGCCATATAAAGGATAGATAAGAAAAGCCTAACAGTTTTACTCACACAGTCCCTAATGCCAAAATTTTAATCCCCACTATTCTGTCGCCATTATCTTTACACCAACTATTTCACAATTTTTCCCCTCAGTTGAGAATCTCTCAATCAGTACTCACGTGTCCGGGGTGGTCCGAGAGCCTCAGTTCACGGTCTATCCACAATCAGGGTGGCACCCCAACCAAGCCATGACCCGCCTCGGCGAGCAGTTGGGTATTTGCAAAGATGACGGGGACCCTTGGAACCTTTCTTTTTGTGCGCACACTGGTGGACCGCGGAGGCGATGGGTTTGCTGGGGGCGTCCCGCATCTTGCTGCACAGCACAGGAGCCTCTTTCGGCATAACCTTCTCGATCACGTCGGGGTCACCAAATGTAAAGGCTCACTCCTTGTTGCACCAATACAAACTTATAAAAAATGACACATCCCAGTAGGGAATGAGACTAAGAAAACAGGTTGCAGGGTTACAAGCCTTTATATAAAATTGGCATCCAGAGAACTCTGCTGCCTCGAGAGCGCTCTGGAAAACAATACACGTACATGGGATTATAAAGTAAAACAATGTCATCGATCAGGTCATTAACATAGGGTATAACATTAGTACAGGATTGGTTGGAAAGCGATGTTACATATAGTCCTGTAGGCACTGCTTCTTGGGGATAGGCCCGACCAGTTGGCGGGAGGGTGAGCGTCACGGGGTCCAGCTGGCTGTGTCCAGGAGGGGTGAGGGTTAGGTCACGGCAAGATAGAGTTGACACTAACTAAGCTGCCATGAGAAACTACCACTAGACATATAATAAATGACAATCATTAATATACCTTTGAGTAAATCTTTGCAAACTTATAAATTCCATACACATGATTACATTGTCTTTCATTGGGACTTTTATGAGATACAGGGCTTAGTGGTCTTGTCCTCTGTGATAACCTGGGTGACTGGGTGGGTCTTAGCACATCAAGGCAAGTGGGGAGTATAATGACATATGTTACTTTTAGGACACAATATACTGCAAAAGAGGTCTGGATTTAGTGGGGGCACTCTGGGGTGGGCTGCACAGCAGGGCCACACTTCTGATACATCAAGAGAATACCTTAGGAGGGCACAGGGTTACGTTGGTAGTAATTTTCCAACAGCGGGATTAAGAGGGCAGGCGCAGGTTTGTGGAGATGGATGAGCTACAAATAATGGCTCGAGCCGGTTCACACACAGGACAGTGATCTCAGAGGAAGAGTTAAAAGATGCAGTTTGTCATTTGTTTCAATTATCCCCGGCGCATCTGTGAGAAAAGGGTTTGTGAAGCTTCAGACAGTGGAAGAAAGGGTGGGGACCATGAGGGCGCTGTGCACAGCACTGCAGAGAGGAGAGAAGCTTTTTTGTAGTATCGGAGTGCGGCCTAGTCCAAAGATGGAGTCAAGGGCACACAAAATGGAAGCCAAGTGTGTCGCGCAATAGCCCCACCTATACTGATGTTAGCATAAGAGCAATGGAGGCGTCCCCCGCTAGTGCATGAGCAAGTGGTCCATTTAGTATAGAATGTACGGGGGGGCCCAAACGGCCTTTCACTCCTTCACACAAGTACGGAGATATGTTTATAAACAGGGCTTGAAAGGAGGAAAAGAAGAAATAGAATGCAGCGGACAAATCAGCAAATTCCAGGTCTTAGGAGCAAGAAGAGCAAATGAATGGAAATGTGATTGGGCACATGGGGCACAAGAAACAGTCAACAGAAAAAGAGATTCAGAATGAAGTGAACGAGCTGGAGAATAAAAAGAAACTAAAGAAGAAAGATAAGATAGGGTGAAGCACTAGAGGAACTTGAAAACAATAAAAAGTATGTGATTTTCAAAGGAAAGCCAATGCAAGGAGTGGAGAGCAGAAGTGATGGAATATTAAGGAGCAAGAGTACAGAGAAATCAAATAGAAAAATGATAAATGGCGCAAAGAGGAGCAAGATGAGATGCAGGAAGGCCAATAAGAAGAGAAGAACAGTAGAACAGACGAGAAAAGACTAAAGAGGAGATGAGAAGCTTAGCAGAAGGAAAGGTTAGACACAGATTAGCTTTTTGAATATTAAAGAGTTGTAGCGACAGGAATGAGAAATAGAGAATATGAGTAGAGAAAGATAGCAACGAATCAAAAATAACACCAATATTGTGAGCTGCATTATTAACTATTAACAAAGTTACATATTTTCTAGCAGTTATCACATTTGGCATTACCTCTTGCTGTATTGAACGTACACAAAATCAAAGTTTAAAAGTCTTCAACCGCACTCATTTCTCCTCATCATGGATTTTTGCCTGGTGACAACTGCTGTCATCAAAGAAACTCCCACACATTGGCATACCATTTTTTATAGTGGGCTGCAGGATCTACTTTGCGTGGCTGATTATCATCTGCATTGAGATTTGAAGACAGGCTCCTGTTCACATATGTCAAAGGATCCCAAAGGGACAGAGGAGGGCCCAGAAGGCATGTGTGTCCCTCCTCATATGCCTTTTTCCCTTATCTGTATTCCAATGCAATAGTTGCAATTCATAGGTGGTGCAGCTCAAACTAAAAAGGGTGTTTTTTAGGAGAATGGATGGTGGAAGGCAAACTCCACTCATGATATTAGGACTCAGATGAGGAAGAGAGAGCAGGTGTCATGAAGATTACAATTAAGTAATGAGTGCATTACTCTGCCCGATCAGTACACACTCCAACGGAATGTCTTTGTTCCCTCCCTACACCCAGAGAATCTAAAAAATACCTATAAGATAACATGAGCGAGAGAGGAAGGGGGAGTTGTTCAGACATGCAGAGCTGTGATGCTTCATGTTAACAGTTAATAAAAGCAGTCAATCTCTCACACCCATCCTCGAATCATCTCTTCTTTGAGTTAGGAGCGTCCAAGTCCCTTTCCAAGCACTGCACACCACAGCAGGTTAGCTCTATTTGCTCGGCTGCAGATTTTTTAAAAACACTGATGGGATTATTTTCCACTTATATTTGGTGTTTTGCAAAGATAGTAGGCTCTTATTTTCTTGACGAATGTTGACCAGTTATTCTGATGGTTTCATGGCCTTCTCCTATTAGGGTGGATGTGTGACCATAAATACCTCCAGATCATGCAGGTGCTCTTGCGGAACTTTGGGAAACTGTCCAACTATGCACCGGCTGATGCATTGGTAATAAACCTGATTTTCCAAGTGTTGGTGCCTCTGCCCCTCCAGGCAGCCGCTGACATTGATGGAGTGAAACCAGTGACTAAAATTAGAATTTTGCTTCACAACCTGCCCTTTGGTCGTTCCTTCTTTAGTTGCTCTTGTTTGAGGAAGAGGCATCTTTTTAGACTTGCAACTCACCCTATTGCCGTAATTAAATAAATGATAAATAAGCACAGCAGTGTACGTTTTTATTGCACTTGACCTTTCCTCTTGCCACCGTGCTTTTCAGCTTTAAATACCTCCTTGCACCTTCAACCTGTATTAAAGTGACACCCTGATATATTTCATTGATCAAATACACTGCTGTTCATTAAAAGTAATGTACCTGGTTCGGCAGCTCAGTGGGTTCAGCAGTAGAGGCTACCAGATAGTATTGACCACTTAGCTAATCGTCTAATCCAGAATGCAAATTAACATCATCATGTGAACGTTACCAGTGCCTCTTATAATTGAACTCTTGGCATTAGAATCCCCACCCATATCTGATGCATAACATAACATGTATTGTTGATGCTTTTCAGTATCCTTGCGGGACAGACGTTACATAAAAATAGCTGCCACGTTTGTAAAATAATGGCAGGTGGCATTCTCCGTGCTCCAGGTGTCTCGGAGAACCAACGCATACTACTTAACAGTCTAATAGGGTGCCTGAGAGGCAAGGCGTCTTTTTTGCAAATTACACAAAGTGTATGTGCTTGGCCCGCTGTGACTGTAAAGGGCCCCGTGCATTCCAATGGGCAAGTGAAAGGTACGTGCTGTGTTTTTCAATTCCCGGGGTGGGGTTCCCATCTCCTGGAAGGGTCTGAGGGATCCATAAACCTGGTGTTAAAAATAGCAACGACGAGCCATAGCTTGAATTTAAATTCAGTTGTGTTGCACAGAATTATTGTATGCGTGTCCCTGTAAATGTACTCTCAGGTCCTTAGATTTGCCAAACTACACAAGACTTTGGGACCAAACCCTCCCTCTCCTGGGTCACTGGTCTGGGCCGAGTGACTGGTACTTTAATACCACCAATGAGGACACGTTGCGTGTTGTTCCTCAGATCAACCTCAGGAGTCGCGTGAGGAGGGAAAAGGATGTTAAAAAGCCATTACAGCAAGGTGGGCTTGACGAGAAGACCCCCTAGGATCAGGAAGAGACAGAGCAAATGAGCGGTGCCCCCACCTCCCTACATGACATCAGCAACATGGATGGGACTCTTCTCAGCAAACAGACCAGGGTTTTTTCAGAGCTCTGTGGGGTCAGGGCTAAAGGTGAAGAGGGGTGTGGGAAAGGGAGTGTGTCAAACGCCACCGACTCTATGAATTTGACCTCGGGATATCGAGACCATTCGTCCACCACCAGGAAATGGGTGCCCCTCGATGTGGATCCAGAGTCTGCATGCACCACTTCCCATGGTCTTGTCCCTTTTGGCATTGTCTCGATGGACGGTTCGCGCTGGGCCGGTGACGCGGCCTGGCACCACACATGATGCCACAAACTCCTCCACTCTCCACTCCAGCTCCGGGAACCACACCTTCTGGCGGAGATGAGCCTTTGTCTTGGGGGCTCCTTGTTGACCCTGGTGCGCCAGGGCGATGACGTGTGATTTTGGTCTGGGGCACCACAATCCTTTCTCCTCTCAGTAAGAGCCCCGACTCTGGGAATATCAGCTCTTCGCGCACTCGCCATAGTTGCTCCAGTGCCACTCTGGCCTCACTCGTTCTTCGGTCCAAAGCTTCCAACACCGTCTTCCAGGCACCTTGCTCCATGGCTGCCTTCAGTATGGCGAAGCACTCGTCCTTCTTTGATGCCAGCTCCAGCTCCTCCACCTGCATGGAGTTAGGGGTGGCTGTTTCTACGACCAGGCGAACATGTTCGTCGGCCTCTTCTGCTGACGTGGATTCATGAGAGCCCCCTCTTGGATGTCTGGAGAGGTAGTCCGCAGCGTTGTTGGCCCTGGAATATATATTAACGATACACCATACTCGAGTAATGCGAGCGCCCAGCGCTCTATTCTCACTGGTGGTCTGGAGGAAGAACCAGCCATGATTGGCAACAGAGGTTTGTGGTCTGTGACCACGGTTACAGGTCGCCCCAGGATGTAAAGGTGAAAATGTCTACAGCCCCACAGAACCGCCAAAGCCTCCCTCTCGATTTGAGAATATCGTTGCTCGGTATCGGAGAGCGCCTTGCTTGCATAGGCTGTGGGGCGGACCTCCTGGTCACTCCCCACTTGAGTGAGCACCGCCCCCAGGCCATAGGGGCTAGCATCCACGATAATCTCCGTCTGTAGGCTCGGATCAAAAAACGCCATGGTGTCCTCCGCCGCCAAAGCGCTCTTAATGTCATCGAACGCCGCTTGCTCAAGGGGCCCCCACTGCCATACGGTGTCCTTTGTCAAAGTTCTCAACGGCTCTGAGCGGGACGCCAAGTTCCGGATGAAGCGGCCACAATAAGTGACCATGCCTAAGAAGTTCCTCACCTCAGCTACATTTTCCGGCGGTCAAGCCTCTTTTATGTCCCTCACTTTGCGGGGATCAGGCGACACCCCATCCGCCTTGAAAACAAATCTGAAAAACTCAATAGTGGTTTTGAGAAATTCGCACTTATCCTTGTGTAGGGTGAGCAGTGAGCCCCAGCGAGCGAAGGCGCTCGAAGGTCTTGGCCAGATGTGCCAGGTGTTCCGTTTCTGACTTGGCGTACACCAGGATGCCATCGCTGATGTTAAGGACTCCATCCAAATCCGCCAATGCCCCTCTAATAATGTTCTGGAACACCTCTGCCGCAGAAGATACCCAAAACTCAGTCTCTTATACCTGTACAAACCCTGATGAGTGGTGAAAGTCATTATGTAGCGGGACTCGGGGTGTAGGACCACCTGATGATACCCTGCTCTTAGGTCCAGTTTAGAGAAGAACTTCGCCCCCTGCAGTTCCGCTATAATGTCATCGATGGTGGGGGTTAAATGCCGCTCTCTCTTTATTACCTTGTTGGGGAGTCGCATGTCCACGCAGATCCTCACTGCGTCGGGCTGTTTGGGCTTGCGTGCGATGACAATGGGCGAGACCCATGGAGTAGGGCCTTCAACCTTCTCAATGATGCCCAAACCTACGAGGTTGTCCAGCTCTCGATACACCAGATCCCTGAGATGAAAAGGTACTCGCCGATGCTTCAGCGCCACTGGTTGGATCGACTCATCGATTTGTAGCCGTACAGGCTCACCCACCAACTGTCCAATGCCTTCAAACAGGGAGATGTGTTTGTCGAGGAGCACTTGTATATCATCCAGGTACACCGAATAAGCGAATGTCACAATGCCAAGGGCATCTGCAGCCGCACAGCACAGCAGCGTGTTGTTGCTCACCGGTGTGACATAAAATCTGGCACGTATGAACGACTCGCCGTACTGAACTTCTGCCACGAACACACCATCCAGGGGAATGGGCTGGTCGCCTCCAAAGGTGAAGATGCGTGCCCTCGGCGGGGCCTGCATCGTGTTGTAATGCTGTCTGGCCATCACATTTACTGATGCACCGGTGTCTACTAGCATTGGTATCGAGTCCCCATTGACCAACACGTTGCACCTGGGCTGTCTCTTGTAGTGGGTTCTCAGCATGCCCACACTGGACACAAAGAAAACATTTTCTTCATCCCCTTCTTCCTCCTCACCCTCCTGAGGTGCCCCTTCATCACCCTGGTCCACCTGGGCAATGTTAGACGCCCTCTGGGGGCGGAAGAAACCGGCCCGGACAGGCGCCCTGGGAACTACCTTCGGAGCTGTCGTCCTGCACATTCTGGCGAAATGGTCCGCACCCCCGCACCGGCCGCACTTCACTCCCGTAGCTGGGCACTCCGCTGGGTGCGGGAGATCGTACCCGCATTTTAGGCATGAGGAGTGTGCTGCTTGTGGTCGTGGACCTTGGGTATTTATGGGGCGTCTAGATCCACGGCCTCTGCTGACTGCGCAAACCTCCTCCACCTTGCCGGGGCGCACACCCGCTTCCATTCGAGTTGCCCGCAGCTCGGACACTTCATGGCACCTTCCAAGTTCCAGGATGTGGGGAAGGGTGATGCCAGGCTCTCGCAGTATCTGGCGCGGCAGTTTGCCAGAGACACACCCCTGTATCAGCTGATTATGAATCATAACATCCGGGTCGTTCCACGCACATGGCGCCGCCAATCTGCGCAGCCGCCCATAGAAAACATCAAGAGTCTCATCTTCCTTTTGTCGAGCAGCCCCCATAAGGAAACGTTCATAATCTGCATTTGCCATCGGCAGAAAATGGTTGTGGAGCACATCCTTCGCTGCCGCAAACGACCCATCTGCTGGTTGCAGGTACAGAAATATCTCATGTACCGCCGGGCCTGCAGAATACACTAGAGTGGCCAACTTACTGTCATTGCTCGTCTCCATCGTGGCCCTGAAGTACATCTCAAGTCTGTCCATCCACATCTTCCACCTCTGTCCCAGACTTGATGGTGTGCCCGAGACATCAAACTCAGGCATTGGTTATAGGGAGCCAGGTGGCTTGAGCAGAGGTCTTGGCGGCAGGATGGGTGGAGGCTGAATTGCGGGAGCAGCCTGTTGTGCAGCAGCAGCTGCCGCAGCAGCTTGGCTCATGGTGGTAAGCGCACAGGCACACCAACGATATCCGAGTGATGGGGCCGCAACTCACCACCAGACACAGCCCAACACCTTCAGTGGATAGTCTCTTGACACTGTCCATAGGCCGCCCACAGATTGCACTGATCTTCCAATGTAGCCAGGCAAACAGGCAATCTGCATCCAGGAGGCCTCCTTGGGAGTCTCACCCACAGACTCGGTGAAAAAACAGTGAAACTGTCAATAAATCATTCTGAAATGACAAGTGCTGCTTCCAGTGACTATCCGCCACTGGATTGTCCAAAAATTGGGCTTGGATGGCTCACGGGTACTTCGTTATGAAGCCGTGATCATCCGAGGCCTATTCAACAAAATGGCCACTGGCCGCGTGTGTCTCTCCCCTCTCCGCGGTCAGATTTCACCCGATGGGCTCACATTAGATCATCTACGCAACGAGCGAACTTCGCCGCCTGTCCCAGGGAGTGATCCGGTCTTCGTCGCCACTGTTAGCGGTGTTCCGCTACCGCCGCGCGTGAGCCCCCCACCCCCCGTTGCACAGAGACATGGAGACAGAGGTGATACTCGTGTGGGCTCCACGGTGGTTCTGACGCCACCGGGAACGCCCTGTTTATTTATACGAGGCACACAACGGAGTGAACGTCACCCCGTCACGTGCGCACCCTTAAAGGGTCAGCGCCACACTCAGGGCCCACGCCTTTGAATGAGGAAGCAACAGGAAAAACATACTGCGTATTACTTGTGAAGTGTTCATTTATTTTCGACTTGACTCCTCAATTATAACAACTGAACATTCAAGTAGACCTGGTGGTTTGTGGGAGTGGGGCGGAGGAATGTAGTGGAAGAACCTGCCATCTCACCTCAAAGATATATTTCTGACTCACAAGTCTACTGGTTTGGTCCTTCCTAAACTCCTGCCGAGGCACACTCGCGATCTGTTCACTTGCACACTGCACATCACACGAGATGCACGTAGCACTACATGCGTGCGTGACATTCCTTCCCTGGCACAGCCAGCTGTATTGGCTAATGGTAAAGGTGTATACTTTTGCTACTTTATGCATACACAACACCACACTGAACATGAAGCAGCACAGTACTGTGTATGCATGAAGGAAACTATCTTATGGATCAGTCACCTCGCAACCCTGGGGGACGGCGGGCAACTTCTGAAAAAAGTGGGTGGACGCCATCCACCGTGTGTTCCCTCGACTTGAGCCCAAGCAAATTAACTAAGTGAAAGTGAATGTGAGGCAGGCAGTAGTCGAGATATTTTGCAGAGATTTCGGGCCTCATGTTGGAGTGCCTGTGAGTATTAATAGTGACTGTTTAACACATGCTATGTGTAACAGCAGCGTCATGAAACCCAAAGTTGCGCAGAGTGGAGAGGAGAGATGAGAGTGGTTGAAAGCATCAAAAGTGAGAGAGAGGTCCGAAAGGTTGAGTGTAGAAAAGAGTATTGTGCTGTGAATATCAGAGTGAAAGTTGGACACATTCATGAATGCTGTCTTTGTTGAGTGTTTGTTTTGGAAAAACAATTGAATAGACCTCCAAGGCCATTATCCTCAAGAAGTTAGTGATCTCATTGAAGACCACTCGTTCCAAAACTGTTGAATAATGGGGAGGGGGAGAACGTGGGTGGTAGTTTGCTAGGACTTTTGGATCAGCAGAAGGTTTCTTCAAAATAGGTAGGAGGTTTCAGAATTAATTGATTGATTAGTTGAAGGATGCAGGGATGAGTCTGTCAGAGAGAATGAGGTTAAAGAGCTCATAGAGATAAATGCAGGTGATCATGATTAAGTCTGAATTCAGTTAAAAATGCCCTATTTGAAAACAGGTGAACTACATCCTGTGTAAAGCATTTGAAAAAGACACTTGCAAGGAAGAATGATGAAGTCAGCAGTCCATCTACAAGAGTGTATTTGTTCACAGTAAATGATAAGGCTAAGAAAATAAGTAATTTCTGTTACATGGAAGAATGAAGCAACCTTGTGTTGATTAGAGAACAGTTTATATCATTTTTCTAATACACAGCATGTTATGAAAGAGTAAAAATCTAATTTTTGGCTGTTTATGCTTTATAAAATGAAACCTACAGATATTAAAAAGGGAATCCTTTGACAGGAGATTGATTTAAAAGAAAGTGCTATAACGTTGCTTTATGTAAAGTTACAACTACAGTGGGGAAATAGGGACTAGAAAGAAATGCTACATTGTGAATAAAATGACCACACTTTGCCTTGAAAGTCAAATGGACATTTCTCTCCCAACAGCTACAGCACTGGGTAGTGGCTTTCCCATGAGGAAAGTGTAAACTCAGGCTTTAAAGCTGGATTATAGAACTTTGATACTCTTGATTCAGCAAAGGACCACATGTTTGCTTTTGTTCTGAGAAACTAGGCTGCACAAGGAAACAAATGCCCTAAAAATGTAAGAGATATTCTGAAAATTGAAGGCCTGCTGTGGTTTTACCCCCGAATAATCAGTGCTTCCCATCAGTAGGCCCTTCCAGGAAGATGGGATTTATACTTATTGAGACATGTCTGGCATTGTGACAGTAAATTGATATAATTACTTGAGAGGCCGTCACTATGTCAACATTTCGCTGGAACAACTGTAATTTCAATGATCCTTTTGACAGTGATCCCATGACAACTACTCTCTCGGGGGTCATAAATGACCCAGCTCTGAGCGTCAAAGGAACTGATACCATTTGACTACTGTTAGGCAGGAAATCAAAGGCAATTTAATACTTTGCAGAAGCCATTACATGTAAAGAAATAAAAACCACACCTATTTACATTTTACATATGGAATCACAGTTTCTTACACAGAACCTTCCTTTTTTAAAACATTTTTCAGGGTGAAAAACTCCATCAACTGAATATAAAATGGTTTTATTTTATAATTCTTCAATTATCCGCTATGCACAACTTGTTCCTCTCCCACCTGCATAGTGGCAATGTCCTTTTGGAAGGTCTTACAGCAACTACCCAGGCACCCCTGAGATGTGTCCTTCATGCTGCAGCACGACGCAATAAAGGACTCTGCAAATTCGATACACAACACCCCGGCCCTCATCGAACTGCACTGACTCCAGCTGCAAAGATGTATCATCTTCAAATTCTGTTGCATCATCTACAAGGCAGTCAACCTGAAGTCTCCGAGCTACCTCACTGAGAAACTCCGCCTCTCTGGAGGCCCATATTCCACCTGAAGTAAGGAAATGTGGAGACTTGTACTCCGATGGTGCAGGAAGGAAAAAACCAGAAGACAGGCCTTGTCTGTCTATGCTCCAAGACTCTGGAACCTTCTCCCCATCAACATCATACTTTCCCCATCACTTCTACAGTTCAGGAAAGAGCTCAGGACCATCCTCTTCAAGGAATGGCTCCTTCCTAATACCAAGATCCACACATCCTGCACTCCCCAACCTACCTGAGATTCGGTGATATGCTCCCCACTGTCTCCTCCCATGGTTGCTTGTGGATCCCTTGCTGCCAATTGCCCACGCTAGCCTTCACGTGTTAGCTCCCTGCTCCAATTCTCTCTGCTTCTCTTACTGTGCTCTTCCCCCTATGGTTGTAAAGTGCTCTGTAGCTTCCTGAAGCTAGGTCTGCACTTAATAAATACCCTAATAATAATACTAATAATAATAATTATGCAAATTAGACAAATGTAGCTCTTTTGCGCAGAAATGTTATACGTTAGTGGTTCATATATACTACCACCCATGCTGGCTAGGCTATTATTCTGACCTGGGAATATCAGTTTGGAATTAATGTATCAGACAATAAAAACCAAAATTCTGTCATACACAAATTCCATGTCATTCTGAAATCAGACCGGCATTCACCTGAGTAAAAGTGAATTGACAAACTGATTAGTAACATGAGCACATGTGAGAAACATGATGTTTCAGAAAACCACATTTGTTTAATGTGCAGATATCCAAGGTTTTTGCTGGTGCACTGCCTAGCTAAAGAAAAGAGACAGAAGAGACGCTTTCCCCAATTCTAACAATGAGTTTAAACAAGACAGTGTGCACTCTGTTTCCGGATTGATATTTGTGATGAATTGGCACCAGCACATGGAAGATGATTGATTTCACTTTATTCAAAAGTTCATCTGTGTTTAAAAAGGTAGAAGGATCTATTTATCAAATACTGTTCAGCGTCCTAAGTATAGTGAAAAACCTAACACCAATATTATAAATGAGGATTTTTACAAAAGAAAGAAAAAAAGATTTTCCGGAAATGCAAATTAGTAGAAAAAAGTGACTAGAAAGTGACACAGACTTTATTAAAAAGAGCTGCTCATATTACTAATGAGACCACTAGAGTTTTTCTTTTGGGGTCAACACTTAATGTACTTTTTTACTTCCATATCTAAAAATAGTCAAACCGTTTCAACAGGACTGTTTTGTTTAACTGCCTTCTTCAGGACTAGAAACTCCCCTCTGTTGGGAGCGAACCTCTTTTGCCAGGACGCCAGGGTTTTGCACCCCACAACAGGGCCAGCAGTTTTTCTGGAAGTCAAGGTAGTGACTTTATAGGGCACCCTGGAAGTTAATTGCATTCTTTCACTTTTGTGTTAAAATATATATTGGGAACTGGACAGAATCAAACTACCCTTTGGGACCTCCTTGGTTTTGAGATATCAGAGGTGATATCACAGCAAATGGCAGGTGAACTTGGTTGAGAAGATATTCCCATTAGAATGCCCTCTTCATTAATGTTCCCAATGAGTACACAGGGGATGGTTTAGTGTGATGTCACTTTTCGAACATTATCTAATCACAACCACTGACCAGTTAGGTTAGAGAAATTATAACAACCTCTAAAAGGAAGGGGTTTCTAATCTATAAAATTAAAAACCCATATATTCTGGAGACTTACTAGCTCACTCACTGATAGGGATGGACTGACAGACAAACTGAATGTAAGAAGAAGAGAAAGGAGTATTGAGAACAAAAGAAAGGAAAATGGAATAGATTCCTTGCCTTTGGATGTTTTGAATTACAATGGGCACACTGTAAGAGAGGCCCACATGGAGTAGAAACCTCAGGTCTTCTTTAGTAGAAAAGGAAACAGAAAGCCTCAATACAAAGAGAGATAAACCAGGGCTGTAGATCAAAGCTGACCCAATCTTGGTAGCTGATACCCACCGGTTCCTAGAGGGGGAGAATTGAACCAGTCCTTGAGAGGATGCCCACCTGTCTGTGAGAGAGCCCAGAAGAAATTCCTATATAAGTAGAATATAAAAGTGAAACATAATTCTTAGGGGAGGTATATTCTAGAGGGGATAGATTAAATCTTAGCCCTTTTCATTTGTGAAAGTACTGAGGGGGAGGGTATATAAATTAACTGTATATCGTGAGAAATTAGTACTTATATTACAAGTGCATCAGCTTCTGGAATTATAGATTTTATAAAATAGGTCCTATGTAGGTAGATCTCTGACTCATCCTCTGTGCAATGTGCAAGCACAAAATGGAAACCAAAATAATATATCACTTTCAACATACCTACAACACATCTAATTGTAATCATTACCTGATTGCACCACCAAGCAGTCCTGTTACTAGTGATGAACCACTCAAGATAAAGATGAAAGGGTTATTAGCCGAAACTCATTTTCCCACCTTTAATTTGCCTGCTGAAAATGACAAACGTACGCTTTTACACATTCATACAATAGAAACAGCATTAAAGGGATACTAGCAAACATACATATTAAATATAAATTATTCTTTTGCAATCAATTCACATGTGAGAATGTCAAGTAGCCTGTATTTAAATTGTGTTTGCTAAAGTGCAGTTGGAGATGCTGTTGGAGATGCTCACATGTCTATTGGGTAGGGGGTGGTGTTTATTCCAAATAAATAGAGAGATTTAGATAGGTGGGATGTTCTTGTTTAATTTCGTTTTTATCAAATGAAAGCTTTATCCTGAACCCTCATACACTTTTCACTGTCTGGTGTATCCGCGCCGAGGGTAAACCAAATGTACATATAGTGACATGTGGTTTAGAAAAACCCTCTACATTCAAGTTAAATGAAGCAGTAAAAATTCAATTGAGCTCTAGATAGTCATTTGTTATTGTAGTTACCATTGACAATAGGATTTCACTGAGAATCATGTAAACAGTTAATTTGCATTTATTTTGAATTGGTTAGATTATTTCTAGTTTTTAATAGATAGATATTCCGTGTAACACTGTGGGTTTCTTGTCTTGAAAGGGGAGGAAGGTTGTAGGGAGTCAATGCTATTAAACTGGCATATCCCAGGTTCACAGAACTTTGTTGATAAATACAAATTGGGCATGCCTGATTTGGGGATGTGGAAAAGTCTCCTGAACCAGATGCTGCCCCATTAAAACATCCTACACAGTGCAGCTGTGATGTTGAGCCCTGCCTAGGATGTAGGCATGCCCAGTTACCTTTGTCCATTGCCACGTCACACGTGAAGGTGAAGCTTAATCTCACGTGCACACCACACACTGAATAGCACGTGGGTATCATTTACCAAGCTGTGACTCATCACACATGACAGAGAGATTCACCGTAGGCGTGAACTGTATCACATGGGAAGGAAGAATGGAAGTGTACAGTCCAAACCTGGTGTTCTTAGCCATGTCTCTCATCATTAAAGGAAGTTGCTTTCGGAAGTACATTGTTTAAATGTAACCAACTCACTGGATCATACTCTTTATATATGATTACCATTGTATACAGCCCTATACAAACCCTGAGAAATCGGTGCTCATGGGCTATATTTCTGGCATTGTGTTATTCTGCCAGTTTGCCTGGATGTTCTCTACTGCTATTTAAAAAGTAAATGTGCTTTTGCTGCTGCTGCCATGATGAACTTGTGTGGATTCTATTGGCGGTAAACTGCCATAGGCTGTATGGAAATTGAATTGTATGCATTGGGTAAGAAGGGGTAGATTAGGGGGCTCAGTATGTCATATGCTGGGAAGTGTGTTGGTCTAAGAGCGGTTATCAGACTGGTTGGTAGGTTTCAGTGAAGCTCTGACCTCCAGATTTGAAATGGCTGCAGGGCATCCATGTTCTCTCTAATTACGAAGGAGGAACTCATTTTGCCTGTCATCAAACAGAACACCAAGGAAAGAAAAATTCTTGTGCCTCACTATCCATAATTAGGAGAATTTTGCTAATGTCCAACACATTAAAAAGTATCATATATAGTCCTAGACAGCATCATCATGACTAGCTAATGAAAACAGTTGTGTGGGTCGATTTTGCATCCCTGCTGACAACATATTTAAATGTGTAAGTGACTATTTATGAATATTTATGATCAAATTGATTTATTTAAACAGAGAATATAATCATTGAAACAATCTATGTGGAGAAATTAAAATCCTCCTTGTCCTTGCTGATATCCATAAGTATCCTAAATAGAAAAGGAACTTTAACTTACTCAGACATTCATACAGGCTAAACATATACTAGGGGTTCATATTAAAAAACATCTTACCAGTTGTGTGGTCCAATTTTGCATCCCTGTTGACAACATTTAAATAAATAGGTGACTATTTATGATATTTCTGATCAAATTAATATATTTAAACAGAGAATAAAGTCATAGAAACAATCTATGTGGAGAAAAAAAAAGATCCTCATTGTCATTGCTGATATGCCTAAGTATCCTAAATAGAAAAAGGAACTTTCAGTTATTCAGACATTCACAGAGACCAAACACATACAAGGGGTTTCATTTTAAGAAATATCTTATATAGCCATGAAGAAGCATATAGAGTACTTGAAGGTTTCGCTAACAAACATAGAAAAGAGACTTCATAATGAGAAATTGTGTATATATAGAGAAAATCTGAAAACATATCTAACCATTTCTTTAAATCGATTCAAACAGTACGTTTTAGTTCAATGTATTATTTTCCTATGTCGCAATACAAGGTGTAGCTACAGCATATAATTAGTTAATCTAATACAATATTTGTTCGAGCAGCTCACTTAGGTCATCCTGTGTTACTGTTTGTATGTTTGTACATCACATATGGCAATTACAAACCCATTTCATATTATAATTGTTCTTCTAAACCTGTCTGGAAGCCATCTGTTTCCCAATGCTCAAATATTGGTGATATGCATTACACATTAATACGGGCAACAAACAGGAGACTGGTGTTTATAAGTTTTATCTGCATCCAATGAATGACAAATTTTGTGGTCTGAATTTAAGACTCATGTTACTGCTCACGTTTTATTGATTTAAACAGCTTCTCATTGTTTCATTTCTTCAATTATGTTATCCCTGCATTTCTTCTTCTTTATCTGTTCCAGTCCAAAATATCTAATCTCTTTAAAGTTGCATTTATGATGCACTGTTTCTCTATATGTACGGAAGAAAGGAGGCTTTCTTGCTGACATTTTCCAAAGCTGTTTTTTGTCGCTGACTCCTCTGAAAAGAGGGGCACAGTGATCCTGTTTTCCAGTACTACCCAGCTTATCATATTGAGCAGATAGAGAGATCCTCATGGGCACTACCTTTGCAGTGAAGGCGGTCTTTGTTCAGTCACTTGATGGCCCTGATATCCGTTTATCTTCCCAATGCGAAGCAGAGTGGCTATCTTTCTTCTCTCCCCCCTACGCTGGCTGCTTTTGCTGAGGGGGGATTTTTTTGAGGTTCATTAGAACCTCGTTCCTGACCCTACTCTAGACAAATCTTTGCCTCCTTCTCAGCTGGATTTAAAAAAAATAGATTTTTGTTTGGCATTTCTCCCATGGAACGCAGAGAGATTATACACATTTCTCACATGGTCACTCCCGATTTGTTCTTGTTTTCTTCTTCATTGCTCCCATATGTGGAGGTTCTTACCATCGGGCCTAGATTATTCTATGACCATGCTTTGGTTTTGGCCACAATTAGAATTCAGGGTGCGATCCATCCGCCTGACAGAGCATGGCACTTCTTCAGGATCATGTCTTTCACTGGGAAATCGCAGAGGAGATAACCATTATTTTTGGAAAAATGCTGGTTGGGGGCAACCCCAGGCAGTGGTTTAGGATGTGTTAAAGGCAATATTCCGAAGGGAGATTATTAGCCATTTGGTGACACACTTCTCGTCCAGAAAAAAGGCTCTGCAACACCTGGAAGATGTGATTCGCAAGAAGGAGAGAATCCATTCCTGGAGGACATGCTGACAATGGAGATGGCAACTTCCGCTGCTCCGTACTAAACTATTTTATGACATGTATGGTAATAAGGCCTACATGTTGGCCTACAAGCTACGTTCACTTAAATCAAAGAACTATGTGGCTTGCGTCATGGATGTGGAGGGTGCTCCCCAGTATGATAAGGGTGTGAAGCTGGATATTTTCACATAATTTTACTGGGATTTGTTGACTGCAGAGGTTCTCTCTCCTGAAGCATAATTGGATTTCATCAAGAAGGCCAACCTGCCTAAGGTGAGAACAATCTGTTTGGGATGAGTTGGAGGGTCCTGTCATGGTGGAGGAGGTCAGAAGAGCTACAAAATCCCTTCCACCCTCCAAGGCTCTGGGACCAGATAGGTTTTGGGCCCTGTTTTATACAACTTTCCTGGAACAGTTGGCGCCCCTGGCCTCGCTGTTTCACTCTTTTTTGGTTTTGGGAGTGGTGCCTGGATCCATGGGGGATTCAGTGACTGCTTTTCTATTGAAGCCATAGAAGGGCCCTTCTGCCTGTGATATTTATTGCCCAATCTCTATGCTGAACACGGATGCAAATATTGATGGAGGTGCTCCCACGTGTTATGGATACAGACCAGATTGGTTTCATATCGTAGCTGAATATGCAGGACATTATCAAGTGATATCCATGTCATAGATTATAGTAACATGGGTAGCATTCTTTCGAGGCTGCTGGCGCTAAAGGCTCGATGCCAGTAAGGCGTTGGATTGGGTTGACTAGGGATTCATACATATGACACTTTCAGAGTTTGGATTCGGCCCCAGGTTTGTGAAGTTTGCTATGGTGGGTTATCAGCTCCATAGATCAAGTGTTTGGGTCAATGGTTGCATTTCCAAGCCAATAGCTATTCCTAGGGGCACATATCAGGGATGAACCCCTCTACCTTAATTTCTGCCCTAATTATGAAGCACTTGGTGAGGCGTCTCCGGCTGATTTCTGAGATACAGGGGGTCTGGGTGGGCGAGCTGAGCATTAGATGGCGATTTACGGTGATGACAATTTTTTGAGGATGACGGACAATTAGAGCTCTCTTCCTGCACTCTTACTCGGACTACAGGCATTTCATGAAGTGTCAGGCTATTCCATTAACCTGGGGAAATATCTGGGGTTCAATGTTTTGGATCATTCTGCCACGCTTGACATCAATCCAACTGTAAAACCCACCAAGTAGTTTACTGTGTGGAATGTCCATGTGGACTACGCTACGTGGGCCAAACTATGCGTAATGTAGGCACCCGAATATCAGAACATCGATCAAGGATCAGGTGCAAGAACCTGGCATCTCCTCTTGTGGAACACATTCTTGAGAACTGCCATACACCCAATGACTTGGTATGGTGGGTTCAAGACAGGGTCTTGGTGGGTCCCAACATACAAGGCCGCCTTTTGGACCTTGAATGTAGGTGGATCCACAGGATGGACACGTTCTACCATGGTCTAAATGAGCAGTTTTTTCCTCACATGTAACTTCCATATGTCACTTTGTATTTCACTGACTTTCATTACTGGGCAAGACACCGACACCCCCACATTGCTCGACCAGCATCGGTATTTTGAGCTAGCTCCGTCGGACTAGAGGTATCAACATATCACCACACAAGGGTATGCTCGGATGCAATCTGGCTTTTTTGCACATCTCGCTCTAACCTCGTTTTTTCAAGCAATTACAACACGTACCGCCATAAGCCTCTCGAATGACACTGCCGTAGTACAAGTTTTTTGCCTGCTCGCGTTGAAACTCAATGGCAAACATCATTATGTTCTTGCCATACATCAGTAACACAGCCTTACAAGGGTGGAATCTTATACCTTTTTTGTGTTCACCCACAAGCCTGTTTCATTTATTCATTATTTCATTTTACCACTAAGTCTGTAAGCGCTTGCACGTACATGGATGCAATTGGCCTTGGATGCAATTGGCCTTGCCTTTCTTCATTAACCTGAACCGGGATTTGTGTTCCTATACACACCCCTACCTGTTACATCAGAGCTTGCACGGGACTGGCTGGTTTGATGACACACCCCAGCCAGTAACCCTGCAAGGAATGGAGCTGTCTCCAAGCAATAGCTACATAAATCACAGGTAACCATGACAACGGGCATGCCCTGAGATTCACTTGCAAGAAAGCTGCGTTAGAGCACCGATTACCACACGGTTCCTGTCTACTCCAGAGGTTTGGCACACAGCACGAATTTTCCCAGCTGCTGCCAACCTCACACCTGCACATATTCGCAAGCAGGTATTTAGCGCTTTGGATACTATACCATTTTGAGTTTAATCTCCTTATTTAGCCACCTTTACGCATGCTCTTCTCACTTCAATCATCTGACTGCCCTTTTTAGCTCACAAGAAACATCTGCTTCCCGTTCTCTTCACCTCGCAATTTCTATCTGAATCCCACCAGTGACCTCATCGGGAAAATTACTTAGGTGAGCATTTGTCTCCTCTTTCTTTGCTTTTTACCCTGTTGTTTGTCTCCTTCAAACAATGATGACCCTCAGTAGGCTTCCACACCCACCAGCTGAGTTCAACTGCTTTTTTCAGTTTTTCCCTCTGTAGGACACTTCCTAATAGTTTCACTACTGCACAATCTGGCTAAATCATCGCCCGTAATACACACATGAGCAGAACAGTCATGGTGACTCTGGTGTCTGGTGTGATCCAGCAGTAAATAAATGGGATTGTACTTTTTCGTGGTAAGCTTTTCCCTTTTTTTACCACAAACTAGGCTTCATGTTGCCTAAAATAATTTAAAGTTTTAACTTTTCACCATTCTTTGGCCATGTTCCTTAAATGTCAGAATATCCTCACAGACCTAAGACTGTTTTCATCTTTACAGGGTCTTTATTTCACACCCTGATGAAGGCGGTTACCACGACTTTCATCAACGCTACCGCGGATACGCGATTTCTATTAGGGCACATACGTGGATTTTTCATCTGGCCAGACCTTAGCCATTTGGATACAGACTTTGCTCTCCTTTATAATTCTCCTGTCCCCGTTGCGTTGGCAGACCCCTCTTTTTGACAAAAGATTCCTCTACAAAGGATACAGTAATGGAATACTACCTTTCTCAAAATCAAGTGCATTAATGATAATACAAGAATGTTATACAAATGAATGTATCTGCCTATGTCTACAAGAATTTATTATCACATCTCTGCAATCTACAATGGATCATTAGTGTTACTAAAGACAAAAAGTTAGGGTATTTGACTGTAAACTTTAGATACAATTATACCTCCAATTCTTTACATTGTTATAGAAACTGTCCTACATTGATATCAATTTACCACAAATAACTGATTGGCTATTGCTTTCCATCATCTACATAAGTGAATATGTCTGTGATTACTTTGACAACATAATTTTAAAAACCTCCTCTTTTTTCTGTCTCTTTTTCAGAGACCGCTCATTCCTCACGGTCACTTTTTGGGGCTTTAATATGCTGTGGATCTTTTTTTCACTAAGTAATACCACTAAGATTCCCCTTTCTTTGCTTGCTTATACTCCGGTTAGGAAACGCATTTCTTATCTATATAAAAAATTATTTCCTTTGTACTTATGATATGCGAAACATTGCAACCTGAGAACTGTTGTGTGATTCATGCTTTAGTATAGTTCCTTTGTCACTTCGTGTTTATTTGTTGACATGGTTTGTGAGTAAAACAAGATAACTTTTACTGATCTGTGTGTCTCTTCTGGCATCAAATATAAGTAATTTGACTAATAGCTTTATTTAAATTAACGGTTGATTCAATTAGGTTTCAAATAATATAACCACTTTGTTGTCAACCTTGGGTAGCAGCTTTTTATTCATGTTTGTATGCTTGACATCATTAGACAGAGATTTCTGTTTTGGTGGAGTGTGGGAGAGCTCGACTACCTGGGTGTCAAGATGACACCCTCATACACTTCGCTCTGTGGGGATAATTTCCACCTTTGTTTCGGGTTCTGGATGATGATTTGAAGAGGTGGGGGAACTTGGAAATCTCGTGGTTAGGTCGGATTACGATTATCAAAATGAACATTCTTTTGTGGCTTCTCTATGGTGTCTCTGTGATTCCCCCCGCCGAGTTTCAGGCTTTACAGAGGAAATCGTCTAGTGTGTGCAGTCGGCTCTGGCAGGTAAGCAAGTTTAGGGGTGGTCCAAATGCACCTATTCTTCAGAATTATATTTTGGCGGTGAACCTGGCACGCATACTGGACTGGTCTATGTGGTCCAGACCGGCCCATTGGAGGGAGATAGAACAGGCAGACGAGAGTCCGGAGTTGGGTGCTCTCCCTTTCTTGGCAAGTTCCTCTAGAGTTTGTGTGGGTTCCCCTCTCCTACACGATTGCCTCCCTGCACTATTTGAATAGGGTGCTGATAATAGGTGAGACCCTGATGGGGTTAGGTCCATTCTCCCCCATTTTTGGTTACCCTGATTTTATGCTGGGGTTAGGACTGGTGTCTTTTGGGTTCTAGTGCGGGGTGGGGGAGTTCTCACTCACCTAGCTTAGTTATACTAGAAAAAGGGCCCCTCTTACTTTCATTGAGAGCAAGGAGCGCTTTCGGGTTGTGGAAACTGAGCGGTTTGGTTATTTGCAGTTGCAGTACTGAGATTCTAATCCATCAATCCGCATGTCAGCCCAGTGCCCTGGAGACTAAGGTAGGGGAAGGGTTTACAGGGAGGAAAATGTCTAATGTTATATACACTTCTAGATAGGGTTGTATCAGATAACCTCCCCTTTATCACCCAATAGGAGAATGATTTCAAGGGCTCAATTTTAGACGTTGCTTGGGGGAGGATCTGGCACAGGCCGAGCACTTCTTCAAGATGTGTTACGAAGAAAGGATTTGGTTATTAGATCTTATAAAGATGGTACATGACCCCAGTTCACCTGCATAAGATTGACTTGGATATTCCCCTGTGTGCTGGCAAAACTGGGGGGCATGCTGAAACTTATTGCACCTATGGTGGAACTGTGGGAAAGCCAAAATATATTGGTAGGACCTTGGAGGTCTTCCTTGACTCAGGACTGAATATGAAAAAACATGTCCTCCAGGTAAAGCCTCTTGTGCCTACGTTAGTAAACTGATCAGGCAAATCAAACCATATTTGTCTATCAGTAATTTAACGTCAGTGGCTTCAACATTCGTCAATACCTGCATTGATTACTGTAATAGTCTATTGGCGGGTTCCAAAAACAATGTAAAAGTCCTCCAGACAGCCCAGAATGGTGCTGTGAGATCAGTGTGTGGGATGTATAGAAGGGACCCTATGACAGGGGCAAGGCGATCCTTACACTGGCTCCCCATAGGTAATCGAATATCCCACAAAATTCTCACTCTTACCCATACATGTGTGACGGGTAAGGAACCAGAGTACCTATCAAAATTAATACATAGGGCCCTTGTTGTGAGAACATTTTGTTCCAATGCAACCAACAGACTAGTTATTCCTAGACACAAGAAAAAACACTTGGGTGGCACCAGTTGTAATGCGTGCGCACCTAGTCTGTGGAACTCTCTACCTAACAAGCTATGCAGTATTCCATGGTTTAATAGCTTTAAAAAAGCAATACAACCTTATCTCTTTAATTCAAAGGACTAGGCTTTCACACGCTTGGTCTGATATCTGGCTACTGATCTGATCTTCTATTTGTACATGTATGTGATCTGTCTTGTCTTTTCTGTGCGCACTGAGGCCTATGGGCCTGATGCACGATATGAGAAATTGAATAATAATAATAATAATACAAATATGTGACTAAAAAATGAAGATCTTTAAAAAAATTAAAAGCTCACATGCTCTGTGTACAGTTTGTATGAAAAGTGTATATTTATTCCATCACCTTAAAACTAACCTCAAATTCAGCTGTGACTAGCCTTTGATGTTAGTTTTTAGGAGATGTTAATTTGGTAATATTCGAACTGCAAAACTCATAGGAGCATGTGTTGGAGGAGCATGTGTAGTAGCTGCACGTGTCATAGGAGCATGTGTTGTAGGAGCACATGTAAGAGTATGTGTCTTGAAATTGTGTGTCATAACAGTGTGTGATAAGTGTGCATCGTAAGAGTGTGCATCATAAAAGTGCGTGTTGCAAGTGTGTGTGTGTGTGTGTGTGTGTGAGCGTGGGGGGGTGCATGTGCCATAAGAGAATGTTTTCACCGTCCACATATTATGTGTAGTAGGAACATGTATCATAGGAGTGGGTGTTGTAAGAGCGCAGGTTATACCAGCGCATGTCATAACAGCATGTTTCATAGGAGTGTGTGTCATTAGAGTGTGGGTCATAAAAAGTGTGCAGCAAGTGTGTGTCATATGAGTGTGTGTGGTAGGTGTGTGTGTCACAGGAGGTGCATGTGTTTAGGGGCATTTGAGAGCATGTGTCATATGCCCACATGTCATGTGTCGTAGGGACTTGTGTAGTAGGCGTACGGGTCATAGGAATATGTATCATAGGAGTGGGTGTTGTAGGAGCATTTGCCATAGCAGTGCGTTTCGCAGTATCATGTGCCATAGGAGCACACGCCATATGAGTGTGTCATTGGACTGTGTGTTGCACGAGTGTGCAGTTTGTGTCGTAAGAGTGTGTGTGGTAGGAGCATGTGTCATAGAAGCATGTGTCAAAGGTGCATGTTAGAGCACATGATGTACATCCACATTATGAGTAGTAGGCGCATGTGTAGAATCAGCCGTGACATTGATGTAAGTTATCAGATATAAACTGCATAATGTAGAAACTGTGAAACTCATATGCTCTGTGTACAGTTAATATGAACATGGTACATTTGTTCAGTCAGCTTAAAACTGACATCAAAGTCAGCTGTGACTTGCCTTTGATGTGGGTATTTAGGAGATGTTAATTGTGTAATCTACGAACTGTAAAACTCATACGCTCTGTGTACATTTTGTATGAAAAGTGTACATTGATTACATCACCTAAAAGCTGACATCAAAGTCGGCTGAGACTTACCTTTGATGTGAGTTTTGAGGAGATGTTAATTGTGCAATGTACGAACTCTAAAACTCATACATTTTCTGTACAGTTCGTATGACAGATATGCGTTTATTCTGTGCATGCGTCATATATAGATACAGTTAAAATGAAAATATCTCAAAATTGGCCAAGTTGATTTTCCTGAAAAAATGTGCAGTTCACAAATTCCGGATGAACTCTAGGTACATGCCAAAAATTGAGAAAATAGAAGTGGGCAATTTTTATGTATTTGAACCGAACCTTTTTTTTCCTATGTGAAAGCTGGTTGCCTCGAAATATTACTGTGGAGTATTTTCAGATTTTTTTCATGCATGGGTTTGAAAGTTATTGTGAAAAGTTTTTTTCGAAAACGTCAGAGACTGCGTCTGAACCTTAGCTATGCCTTTCACTAGCATGAAGTTATAATACACATACAATGAAACAAGACATTATTTCTGTTATAAGATATGATATGATATGGCATTTATAACATGCCTGTACACAAGTGTTTCTAGACGCCAGAAGACAAGGGAGGGAAGACATAGGGAGGACAAGGCAAACAATCCTACTAGGCCTTGTGTCATTCAGAACATGCAAGTGGGATAACGAGAAGTGCAGGGGGAAGCGACAGGGAAGTGCAAGGGAGAGGATAAGGGGAAGTGCAATCAGGGCAGAATGGCTCTGAGTACGTGCAGCCAGGGCAGCATGGCTCTGGGTAAATGCAAGGAGGCAGGGGGGCTGTAGGGGTTACAGTAACAGCCCCTAAGTGCGCAGTAGGTCAGGAGGCAGTGCAAAGGAAGACTGGTCACGGAGGAGATTCATACCTAATGAGACTCTGAGGGAGCCAGGAAACCAGTCGGCGCAGCAGACAGGGGAGTGAGAGAGGGAATGCAGAGAAAAAAATTAGGGTCTTGATCTGCTTTTGGAACTTCAGGTGGTCCGTATCAAGTCAGAGTGGCAAGGAGGCTGTTCCAGAGGGAGGCACCTGCAGAGGAAAGAGATCTACCCCCCACGCTCTGCCTGTAGAAGCATCTGACCCTCAGAGAGTTGGAGTGGGGTGAACAAAGGGCTCTAGAAGGAAGGTATTTCAGAAGAGAGAGTTGGATTTAGTGCAGGCCCCGGCCCCAGAAAGCCTTGTAGACCAAGCAGAGGGTCTTGAATTTGATCCTTGCAGCCACCGGGAGCCAGTGGTGAGATTTCAGGGCTGGAGAGATGCTCCCTGGGCTTGAGGCCAATGATAAGTCTCTCAGTCCTGTTCTGAATTAGATGCAGGGGGCGAAGAGTAGAGGTGGGCAGATTGACGAAGAGGCTGTTGCAGTAGTCCAGCCTGGAGACAACCACAGCTCTGGAGACAGTGAGCTTCTGGGGGAACGTGAGAAAAGGTAGAATGCCCCTGAAGAGGTGCAGCTGGAAGTGGGCCTTTTTTGCAAGGTCTGTGATGTGAGGAGAGAAGGGGAGAGTGGAGTTGAAGATGACACCAAGGTCTTTTGCCTAACAGGAATGCGAGGGTACATGGCCCGAGGATGGCGACCAGAGTGAGAGAGGGATAGTGGGAGCATTACTGAGAAGGAGCTCCATCTTACTGCCAATAAGGCAAAAATTGTTGGCGGGGAGGAAGTTGATAAGATGCGGGAGACACCTATCAAGAAAGAGGAGATTAGGCTGAGAGCCCTGGCCCATGACGGTACCATTTAGAATCTTATTTTAGATATACATTGATGATGGTCTTGGAGGACTGGAAGGAGGCCAAGAAGACCTCCCACCGGGTTCCACCATTAATGGGAGAGGAGGAGAATGGAGAGAGAACAGAGACCATATGAAGGGTCCATAGATCTGGAGCGGGAACAAGAAAGAGGATATTGGTGAGAGTCTGTCTGGCGGAAGCGCTGATGTACGTATCAGCGATAGGGAGGCCTGGGTTGGAGACCAGGCTATCACTCTTGAACTTTTTCCTTAATGAGTTAGTGAGAGGGATAGGATAGGAGATTGAGTAGCAGTTTGAGAAGATGGGAGAGATTGAGAGCCCCATAGAGTGTGTGAGGAAAGAGGGGAGAGTGAGGGAGGAAAAGAAGCACAGCCCGGAGCCGCACACCACAGGAAGCACGGGAGGGTTCACACAGAAGGAGGCACACAGGCGTTACAAGCAGGTAATACACCCAGGGGAATGCAGGAACAGTGTGGATGGAAGACTGGGGGGACAACAGAGAATCGACAGCAAAGGGGAAATGAGGGTGGAAGCCAGTAGCCACAGCAGAAACCAATAGGCCCAACAGTAGTCAGTAGTAGGTTGTGCAGAGACAGTGCAGTTAAAAAGGCATTTAGGTTGAAGTACGCACACTGCGAGAAATACCCAGATACAACCCTCCCAGAAGAGGGAAAAGGGACTAGTTTCCAACACAACAGCAATGCAAAACACGCAGATTCGACTTTCCTAAAAAGAGGTAAAAAGACCTTGTTTTTTAACACAGCAGCAGTGCAAACACAACAGCAATGCAAAACACCCAGATATGACTTTCCTAAAAAGAGGTATTAGGACAGTTTTTCTGAAGTCCAACTAAGGGCTTTGTAAAACCATTCAACTGAGACAGTACAAGACTCCACTCTTAGTATAAGGCTGTACCACCTGAGTATATGGTAGCGTAGACAGAGCAGCCAGGTTTATCGTAGGAGGGAGAGAGGGCTGTAAGAAGGTGCCAAGAACCTGTAGTGTACCAAGGGTTCAACCAAAACACTGACAACCAGAGTATTATAAAAAATAAAGGTTTATTATAAATACAAGTTAGGCCAAGATAAATCTTGGGTTGTAAGTACTTGGTCATAGAAATATAAACACAATACACAAACACACCACAATGCGTTAAGGTATACAGACCAAAGCATAAAGCTTGTTTAGTAAACTAACAGTATTTCTAGACAAGTCAGACCTTATCAAACACATTTAGTATAGGACACACCTATTCATGGGGGGTAAAACCATAAATTGCTTTTAGATTAATTTACAATAAGTCAAGGGTATTAGACCCTAGAAGTTGTGCAGTGACACTCAGTTGAGGAATCACTTAGTAAACCAACCTGCAAGTATACTTTTCTGAATAGTGGAACACTCATTCAAGGGACAGTAGAAATCTATAACCACATTCAGGATAACACACAGTTATACTAGGCGAGTAAGACCTTTTGGTGTAACATACAATTACAGTTGCTTTTCAGCTCAGTGGAACACAGATTACGGTAAGCAAGAACTCTTTTCACTAATAGAGGATTGTACCAGGCAGACCAAGCTCAGCTACCCCTACAGAACACTTTTTAGGCAGGTAAAACCTAATGTTGTAATACACTATTACAGTTCCTTTTCAGGTCAGTGGGACACAGACTAAGTTAAGCAATAGCTTTCTAAGTTATTTTAGGATGGTCCAGGGCAGACCAAGGTAAGTAAACCCATATACTTTTTAAAGGAGCTATCAGCAACTTAAAAGGTATGTATAAACCTAAGACGGTTTTAGCATCTGTATAAAACAGACCAGGGAAAGAAAAACCCAATGTTACACTTTATGAATGACTCCATGTTATTCAAGGTAGGTAAAACTCAAGGCAGACTTAGTTTAGACAGGGGAAGCGAGACCCAGTTGGTGAACTTACACACTAACACTCTGCAAGAAATAGTTAAGCGAAGCCAACAGCATTACTTTTGGAAAGAGGCAAAGTAAAATAACCTACATATACCTTTCAGAATGGCACAACACACATTGAAGGTAAGTAAGCACTTTTGTAACTGCTCACTCTCAGAGTTACAGTTACCAACTAACTCCTTCACCAGTACGCTTGAAATCACTGTTTATATTTTTCCAAGGCAGAATTATTTTCTTATCCAGTCCTTCCCTATTCTATTGGATGAGTTCTTTCAGAGGCAGAAGAGGGACCCTAGTGGTCTAGGTGCCAGCTGTAGGAAGGGCGAGATAGTGTTCAGTTGCAGAAAAAGTTCCTTTGGAAGACTATTCAAACAAGTAAATAGTTTACTTCGATCCAGGAAGGGCTGGAGCCCCCCCCCCCACTGCTGGACCCGTGTCCTGCCATGTCATCTCCACCGACGACCTTCGCGGAGCAAATGATCGCAGCATGCCGCCATGCAGCCTACAAGTAAGCCTGCATAATTGCACTGAAGACTATCTCCCTCCTATATCGAAACTAGTGCAGAATCTGCCTTCTGCCTAATGGCCCGAGGGTATGTATGACCACTCCAAAATGGCCAACTTGCCGACAGACATCCTCTCTGGGCTGGCGCTTCGCTGGATTTGAACAGCTGATTGGGACATCTTCACTATTTACAACTTGCCTCACAACTGGAGGCGGAAGCCGGCCGCTTCACACTAAGGGCTGCGCTCTATAAAAGGGCCCTGTCTGCAGCTGTTCGCAGCGGAATGCACGGCGCAAGCTCCCCGCCCGTGCCCTGCCATCTCATAGTAAGCTACAGCCGTAATAAGAAAGAAAAAAAACTCTCTTTTTCTTAAACATCGGTTGACTGATCTGAAAAGCCCAGTCAATATCAGCGGTGTGACTGTGCAGAACGTTACCTAACAGGATTACTATTTACTATCCCTTCTATTGACTTACTGTACCTTGCCTCTTATTGTCATAACAAACTGCTTACCGACTGTTATGAATACCAGTAGCTTGTATAGACCCTCCGAGGGCGCAGTATTACCCGCTGACTCCCATTGGGCCCTCTGCCACAACATAATGTCTATCTCGCACACTGGAAATTAACTCTGCCTAATCCACTAATAAATTGAGCCTGTGATATCATGAATAGTAGCCACTTATTCCATATGTCTTTAAATTGTCATATTAACGCTTCTGCCTCCCTGGTGTTATAAGCTCCCCACTACCCTAACCACTACCCTAATTCTAGACCGTAAACCCTTAATGACAAACTGAAAGCAGCCTTTTAGTCGACAAACGCAATTTTGGCCTCATCACAAGTTGGGCTGTATTCCCGGCTGTAATACTGCCGATTGTAATAGCCCTAGCACCGACCGGTCTGGCTGTATTACCGCCGGATCACAAGTTGGGTGTTAATGGTAAATCCCCATTCCCAATTGGGTCCATTGGATTCAATGGGGTATTTTCAGCGCTAATTATGCGGGCTAATACAGCCGGCGGTAATACAGCCGAAAACAGGGGATTTTCACCTCCAGAGAAAGGCTGGAGCTAAAACAGTCCATTTAGCGTCCAACTCGTGATAGGGCCAGCCCTTAAATGCGGCTGTAAACCTCAGGTCTTCTTTAGTAGAAAAGGAAACAGAAAGCCTCAATACAAAGAGAGATACACCAGGGCTGTAGATCAAAGCTGACCCAATCTTGGTAGCTGATACCCACCGGTTCCTAGAGGGGGAGAATTGAACCAGTCCTTGAGAGGATGCCCACCTGTCTGTGAGAGAGCCCAGAAGAAATTCCTATATAAGTAGAATATAAAAGTGAAACATAATTCTTAGGGGAGGTATATTCTAGAGGGGATAGATTAAATCTTAGCCCTTTTCATTTGTGAAAGTACTGAGGGGGAGGGTATATAAATTAACTGTATATCGTGAGAAATTAGTACATATATTAGAAGTGCATCAGCTTCTGGAATTATAGATTTTATAAAATAGGTCCTATGATGTGTATATAGGTAGATCTCTGACTCATCCTCTGTGCAATGTGCAAGCACAAAATGGAAACCAAAATAATATATCACTTTGAACATACCTACAACACATCTAATTGTAATCATTACCTGATTGCACCACCAAGCAGTCCTGTTACTAGTGATGAACCACTCAAGACAAAGATGAAAGAGTTATTAGCCGAAACTAATTTTCCCACCTTTAATTTGCCTGCTGAAAATGACAAACGTACGCTTTTACACATTAATACAATAGAAACAGCATTAAAGGGATACTAGCAAACATACATATTAAATATAAATTATTCTTTTGCAGTCAATTCACATGTGAGAATGTCAAGTAGCCTGTATTTAAATTGTGTTTGCTAAAGTGCAGTTGGAGATGCTGTTGGAGATGCTCACATGTCTATTGGGTAGGGGGTGGTGTTTATTCCAAATAAATAGAGAGATTTAGATAGGTGGGATGTTCTTGTTTAATTTCGTTTTCATCAAATGAAAGCTTTATCCTGAACCCTCATACACTTTTCACTGTCTGGTGTATGCGCACCGAGGGTAAACCAAATGTACATATAGTGACATGTGGTTTAGAAAAACCCTCTACATTCAAGTTAAATGAAGCAGTAAAAATTCAATTGAGCTCTAGATAGTCATTTGTTATTGTAGTTACCATTGACAATAGGATTTCACTGAGAATCATGTAAACAGTTAATTTGCATTTATTTTGAATTGGTTAGATTATTTCTAGATAATAGATAGATATTCCGTGTAACACTGTGGGTTTCTTGTCTTGAAAGGGGAGGAAGGTTGCAGGGAGTCAATGCTATGAAACTGGCATATCCCAGGTTCACAGAACTTTGTTGATAAATACAAATTGGGCGTGCCTGATTTGGGGATGTGGAAAAGTCTCCTGAACCAGATGCTGCCCCATTAAAACATCCTAAACAGTGCAGCTGTGATGTTGAGCCATGCCTAGGATGTAGGCATGCCCAGTTACCTTTGTCCATTGCCACGTCACACGTGAAGGTGAAGCTTAATCTCACATGCACACCACACACTGAATAGCACGGGGGTATCATTTACCAAGCTGTGACTCATCACACATGAAAGAGAGATTCACTGTAGGCGTGAACTGTATCACATGGGAAGGAAGAATGGAAGTGTACAGTCAAAACCTGGTGTTCTTAGCCATGTCTCTCATCATTAAAGGAAGTTGCTTTCGGAAGTACATTGTTTAAATGTAACCAACTCACTGGATCATACTGTTTATATATGATTACCATTGTATACAGCCCTATACAACCCTGAGAAATCGGTGCTCATGGGCTATATTTCTGGCATTGTGTTATTCTGGCAGTTTGCCTGTATGTTCTCTACTGCTATTTAAAAAGTAAATGTGCTTTTGCTGCTGCTGCCATGATGAACTTGTGTGGATTCTATTGGCGGTAAACTGCCATAGGCTGTATGGAAATTGAATTGTATGCATTGGGTAAGAAGGGGTAGATTAGGGGGCTCAGTATGTCATATGCTGGGAAGTGTGTTGGTCTAAGAGCGGTTATCAGACTGGTTGGTAGGTTTCAGTGAAGCCCTTACCTCCAGATTTGAAATGGCTGCAGGGCATCCATGTTCTCTCTAAATACGAAGGAGGAACTCATTTTGCCTGTCATCAAACAGAGGAAAGAAAAATTCTTGTGCCTCACTATCCATAATTAGGAGAATTTTGCTAATGTCCAACACATTAAAAAGTATCATATATAGTCCTAGACAGCATCATCATGACTAGCTAATGAAAACAGTTGTGTGGGTCGATTTTGCATCCCTGCTGACAACATATTTAAATGTGTAAGTGACTATTTATGAATATTTATGATCAAATTGATTTATTTAAACAGAGAATACAATCATGGAAACAATCTATGTGGAGAAATTAAAATCCTCCTTGTCCTTGCTGATATCCATAAGTATCCTAAATAGAAAAGGAACTTTAACTTACTCAGACATTCATACAGGCCAAACATATACTAGGGGTTCATATTAAAAAACATCTTACCAGTTGTGTGGTCCAATTTTGCATCCCTGTTGACAACATTTAAATGAATAGGTAACTATTATGATATTTCTGATCAAATTGATATATTTAAACAGAGAATAAAGTCATAGAAACAATCTATGTGGAGAAAAAAAAGATCCTCATTGTCATTGCTGATATGCCTAAGTATCCTAAATAGAAAAAGGAACTTTCAGTTATTCAGACATTCACAGAGACCAAACACATACAAGGGGTTTCATATTAAGAAATATCTTATATAGCCATGAAGAAGCATATAGAGTACTTGAAGGTTTCGCTAACAAACATAGAAAAGAGACTTCATAATGAGAAATTGTGTATATATAGAGAAAATCTGAAAACATATCTAACCATTTCTTTAAATCGATTCAAACAGTAAGTTTTAGTTCAATGTATTTTCCTATGTCGCAATACAAGGTGTAGCTACAGCATATAATTAGTTAATCTAATACAATATTTGTTCGTGCAGCTCACTTAGGTCATCCTGTGTTACTGTTTGTATGTTTGTACATCACATATGGCAATTACAAACCCATTTCATATTATAATTGTTCTTCTAAACCTGTCTGGAAGCCATCTGTTTCCCAATGCTCAAATATTGGTGATATGCATTACACATTAATACGGGCAACAAACAGGAGACTGGTGTTTATAAGTTTTATCTGCATCCAATGAATGACAAATCTTGTGGTCTGAATTTAAGACTCATGTTACTGCTCACGTTTTATTGATTTAAACAGCTTCTCATTGTTTCATTTCTTCAATTATGTTATCCCTGCATTTCTTCTTCTTTATCTGTTCCAGTCCAAAATATCTAATCTCTTTAAAGTTGCATTTATGATGCACTGTTTCTCTATATGTACGGATGAAAGGAGGCTTTTTTGCTGACATTTTCCAAAGCTGTTTTTTGTCGCTGACTCCTCTGAAAAGAGGGGCACAGTGATCCTGTTTTCCAGTACTACCCAGCTTATCATATTGAGAAGAAAGAGAGATCCTCATGGGCACTACCTTTGCAGTGAAGGTGGTCTTTGTTCAGTCACTTGATGGCCCTGATATCCGTTTATCTTCCCAATGCGAAGCAGAGTGGCTATCTTTCTTCTCTCCCCCCTACGCTGGCTGCTTTTGCTGAGGGGGGATTTTTTTGAGGTTCATTAGAACCTCGTTCCTGACCCTACTCTAGACAAATCTTTGCCTCCTTCTCAGCTGGATTTTAAAAAAATAGATTTTTGTTTGGCATTTCTCCCATGGAACGCAGAGAGATTATACACATTTCTCACGTGGTCACTCCAGATTTGTTCTTGTTTTCTTCTTCATTGCTCCCATATGTGGAGGTTCTTACCATCGGGCCTAGATTATTCTATGACCATGCTTTGGTTTTGGCCACAATTAGAATTCAGGGTGCGATCCATCCGCCTGACAGAGAATGGCACTTCTTCAGGATCATGTCTTTCACTGGGAAATCGCAGAGGAGATAACCATTATTTTTGGAAAAACGCTGGTTGGGGGCAACCCCAGGCAGTGGTTTAGGATGTGTTAAAGGCAATATTCCGAAGGGAGATTATTAGCCATTTGGTGGCACACTTCTCGTCCAGAAAAAAGGCTCTGCAACACCTGGAAGATGTGATTCGCAAGAAGGAGAGAATCCATTCCTGGAGGACATGCTGACAATGGAGATGGCAACTTCCGCTGCTCCGTACTAAACTATTTTATTACATGTATGGTAATAAGGCCTACAAGCTACGTTGACTTAAATCAAGGAACTATGTGGCTTGCGACATGGATGTGGAGGGTGCTCCCCAGTATGATAAGGGTGTGAAGCTGGATATTTTCACATAATTTTACTGGGATTTGTTGACTGCAGAGGTTCTCTCTCCTGAAGCATACTTGGATTTCATCAAGAAGGCCAACCTGCCTAAGGTGAGAACAATCTGTTTGGGATGAGTTGGAGGGTCCTGTCATGGTGGAGGAGGTTAGAAGAGCTACAAAATCCCTTCCACCCTCCACGGCTCTGGGACCAGATAGGTTTTGGGCCCTGTTTTATACAACTTTCCTGGAACAGTTGGCGCCCCTGGCCTCGCTGTTTCACTCTTTTTTGGTTTTGGGAGTGGTGCCTGGTTCCATGGGGGATTCAGTGACTGCTTTTCTATTGAAGCCAAAGAAGGGCCCTTCTGCCTGTGATATTTATTGCCCAATCTCTATGCTGAACACGGATGCAAATATTGATGGAGGTGCTCCCACGTGTTATGGATACAGACCAGATTGGTTTCATATTGTAGCTGAATATGCAGGACATTATCAGGTGATATCCATGTCATAGATTATAGTAGCATGGGTAGCATTCTTTTGAGGCTGCTGGCGCTAAAGGCTCGATGCCAGTAAGGCGTTGGATTGGGTTGACTAGGGATTCATACATATGACACTTTCAGAGTTTGGATTCGGCCCCAGGTTTGTGAAGTTTGCTATGGTGGGTTATCAGCTCCATAGATCAAGTGTTTGGGTCAATGGTTGCATTTCCAAGCCAATAGCTATTCCTAGGGGCACATATCAGGGATGAACCCCTCTACCTTAATTTCTGCCCTAATTATGAAGCACTTGGTGAGGCGTCTCCGGCTAATTTCTGAGATACAGGGGGTCTGGGTGGGCGAGCTGAGCATTAGATGGCGATTTACGGTGATGACAATTTGTTGAGGATGACAGACAATTAGAGCTCTCTTCCTGCACTCTTACTCGGACTGGAGGCATTTCATGAAGTGTCAGGCTATTCCATTAACCTGGGGAAATATATGGGTTCAATGTTGTGGATCATTCTGCCACGCTTGACATCAATCCAACTGTAAAACCCACCAAGTAGTTTACTGTGTGGAATGTCCATGTGGACTACGCTACGTGGGCCAAACTATGCGTAATGTAGGCATCCGAATATCAGAACATCGATCAAGGATCAGGTGCAAGAACCTGGCATCTCCTCTTGTGGAACACATTCTTGAAAACTGCTATACACCCAATGACTTGGTATTGTGGGTTCTGGACAGGGTCTTGGTGGGTCCAACATACAAGGCCGCCTTTTGGACCTTGAATGTAGGTGGATCCACAGGATGGACACGTTCTACCATGGTCTAAATGAGCAGTTTCTTCCTCACATGTAACTTCCATATGTCACTTTGTATTTCACTGACTTTCATTACTGGGCAAGACACCGACACCCCCACATGGCTCGACCAGCATCGGTATTTTGAGCTAGCTCCGTCGGACTAGAGGTATCAACATATCACCACACAAGGTATGCGCGGATGCAATCTGGCTTTTTTGCACATCTTGCTCTAACCTCGTTTTTTCAAGCAATTACAACACGTACCGCCATAAGCCTCTCGAATGACACTGCCGTAGTACAAGTTTTTTGCCTGCTCGCGTTGAAACTCAATGGCAAACATCATTATGTTCTTGCCATACATCAGTAACACAGCCTTACAAGGGTGGAATCTTATACCTTTTTTGTGTTCACCCACGAGCCTGTTTCATTTATTCATTATTTCATTTCACCACTAAGTCTGTAAGCGCTTGCACGTACATGGATGCAATTGGCCTTGGATGCAATTGATCTTGCCTTTCTTCATTAACCTGAACCGGGATTTGTGTTCCTATACACACCCCTACCTGTTACATCAGAGCTTGCACGGGACTGGCTGGTTTGATGACACACCCAAGCCAGTAACCCTGCAAGGAATGGAGCTGTCTCCAAGCAATAGCTACATAAATCACAGATAACCATGACAACGGGCATGCCCTGAGATTCACTTGCAAGAAAGCTGCGTTAGAGCACCGATTACCACACGGTTCCTGTCTACTCCAGAGGTTTGGCACACAGCACAAATTTTCCCAGCTGCTGCCAAGCTCACACCTGCACATATTCGCAAGCAGGTATTTAGCGCTTTGGATACTATACCATTTTGAGTTTAATCTCCTTATTTATCCACCTTTAGGCATGCTCTTCTCACTTCAATAATCTGACTGCCCTTTTTAGCTCACAAGAAACATCTGCTTCCCGTTCTCTTCACCTCGCAATTTCTATCTGAATCCCACCAGTGACCTCATCGGGAAAATTACTTAGGTGAGCATTTGTCTCCTCTTTCTTTGCTTTTTACCCTGTTGTTTGTCTCCTTCAAACAATGATGACCCTCAGTAGGCTTCCACACCCACCAGCTGAGTTCAACTGCTTTCAGTTTTTCCCTCTGTAGGACACTTCCTAATAGTTTCACTACTGCACAATCTGGCTAAATCATCGCCCGTAATACACACATGAGCAGAACAGTCATGGTGACTCTGGTGTCTGATGTGATCCAGCAGTGAATAAATGGGATTGTACTTTTTCGTGGTAAGCTTTTCCCTTTTTTTACCACAAACTAGGCTTCATGTTGCCTAAAATAATTTAAAGTTTTAACTTTTCACCATTCTTTGGCCATGTTCCTTAAATGTCAGAATATCCACACAGACCTAAGACTGTTTTCATCTTTACAGGGTCTTTATTTCACACCCTGATGAAGGCGGTTACCACGACTTTCATCAACGCTACCGCGGATACGCGATTTCTGTTAGGGCACATACGTGGATTTTTCATCTGGCCAGACCTTAGCCATTTGGATACAGACTTTGCTCTCCTTTATAATTCTCCTGTCCCCGTTGCGTTGGCAGACCCCTCTTTTTGACAAAAGATTCCTCTACAAAGGATACAGTAATGGAATACTACCTTTCTCAAAATCAAGTGCATTAATGATAATACAAGAATGCTATACAAATGAATGTATCTGCCTATGTCTACAAGAATTTATTATCACATCTCTGCAATCTACAATGGATCATTAGTGTTACTAATGTAGGGGAGGACTGGTCCAAGAGACCCCTCTCGCCTGCGTTTCTTCCCCAGGTGAGGGCTATGGCCCATTGGGCGTTCCCTCATGCCACCCGGGCCCAGGTGGTGGAGGGTTCACCCACTGGAGACATTGCCCACACGTATCGAATGCCCACATCTATTGATCACAACACAAATTTAGTTAGGCCCAAAAAAACCATTCTCTGCCCAGTAAAGATGGTGTGAGCTCAGCGCACTGCAGCGCGGCCCCCACCCTTGGAGAACATCCCTGTTGCCGCAGCACCCTGGCAGATCCGCTGCGAGCACGTTCCCACGAACAAGACGGACATGAGCTAGCGCAATACGCTAACATTGTAACAGTTCACCTCCCGCAGTGTACCATCACTATCAGCATGACCCGGCCAGCAGGCCTGAACAATGGGAAGAACAGTAAAATGGTCCTCTGATGGCAGACAGTCTTTATATATATGTATATATTAATGTCAAGACCTCTTGCATTATTTCCTTCTTCCATAAGATACAAACGCCTGTGGAATGTATTAAAATGAGAGAGTATGCTCCTATGATATAAGCTATGGCGAGCTCGCACCATTGCAGGTGGATGCTAATGATAAAGGGACGCTCCAGGGATCTGTTCGTTGCGTGTATCACTGGGCAGCCTACCTCACATGGTTTCGCGCCATAAATAAAACTAATGCTGCTAGAGTACGCAAGAACGCGGATGCAACTATAACATGAACTCATGTCAAGAATGCGCAAGCGTGCACTTATCATGTGTGAATGTCTGAGCCCCTCATATGCTACCACCGTCACGTACAGGGGCGGATCGTTTTCTATGTACTCCACTGATCTAACCACTACCTCATTTACTGCAAATATATATGCATGTAACTAAAGCACTGTAGCTGCTAGAATGTAATGTACAAAAATGGTGCTCGGACTGGGTATAATGGAACCACACCCAGCCAAGGTTAAATGCATGTTTTGAAGTGATTTTAAATAAGTATTATAGAAAGTATTCAAATGTTTGCGATGTCTTTACTTATATTCAGCAACACACAAGGGAGATACCTTTGTGAAAGCGTACAAGGTCTCGATGTATCCCCCTCCCTCCCTCAGAAGACTGCCAAGACATGAGAACAGAGCCCCGCTCTGTGCTATCACGCCTCCCCCGACCTGACTGGAGCTGCTTCAAAGACTTGTAACCCCACTGCAGCACCCAAGGCCGTGGCCAGCCACCTGCATTATTTACAGCACAGCAGTAAACCTTAGTTTAAACTCAAGTGCCCCCTCGTAAACCCCACAACCCACCGGACTGTCTCAGACTTATGGCCCTGTGCAATCAGGACACCCAACACTTTGACGACACACAGCGAAACATCTATAACCACTTCTAACAAGACAGAAAGACCTGTACCACCCGCCCCAGTCCCCGAAGCTTAGCCCCACGACCCACGGTCCCGGTCAACAGATCACAAGTAACCAGGCCTCGATATATTATCTCCAGACCCCTCACAAGGTGCATCCCTCCTGTGTTGCATTAACCTATTGAAAGATTTACTAAAGAGAATAGAACTGTAAATGACTGAATGACTGCGGGGTGCATGGCAGAGGGCAAGCAAGTCAGGAAAGGCATTCATCTCTGCCACAGGCCGCCTCAGCACACCAACACCGCCCGTATGAATTCAAGCCGACCTGCCAGGCCCAGCCCAACCCACGAGGGTGACCAGTGACGTCCTCCAGCCAAGACCAACCACACCGCAGCAGCACCTATAGTTAGTCGTCGCCACCCAATCCCAATGAACCTGTGCCCCCTATAGTATGTAGGTTTTGATGACGTTTTTTGTAAATATATACGCCTGTCTTTGCTATTGTCGGACAGAGCGCTCTCGGAGTTTGCAGAGTTCTTTGCATGCCCAATTCTGATTGATAAACTCCCATTTACGCTCACCCGCACTCTGTCTTGGCCTTATTCCCATTTTGGGAGAGTCCTTCATTGTCTCTCATTGCGGGGAGGATCGTGCTGTTTGGGGACGCTTGCTTTCAGTGGTGACCCCGATAGCGTGATATTTATTTCTTCCTAAACTCCTTCTAACCGTCCCCGTTTGGCACGAGAATCTCCGGTCGAAAAGGGATACGCACGGTGAGCCGGCTCCGGGAGGCTGCCCACCAACGGCGACCGGTACACTAAGAAGTGCGCACTCAATAGAGAGGGGGTACGGGATCCCGGTTGAAAAATCCCCTTTGAGTACCGCTCGCCGGAGCCGGGGCTGACCGTTGAGCTGACGGCGACACTGCCTGGACGGACCCAGTTTCGGAGAATATCGGTTCAAGACGGGCACGTGAGTACTGAGTGCGAGCGATCTTAAGGGGAGCAGGGAGTGAAGTGTAGGACAGGAAACGAAGAGGGGGTACGCAGATCTACTGAAGATCATCTTAAATTTTCCTTGCTTTTTCTTTGCATATGGCCATTAGGATTAAGAGGTGAATAAGAGATAAAAGTGAAGGGAACCTAGCTCCGAAAGGGAGTGGAAGGCGGCGCCGCATAGTGCTATCTCAACTAGTACTGGGAATATATGAAGAAGTGGAGTATAAAATAAAAGTGTTCAGCAAAAGGGGACACTGAGAGTACATTAGTGACCGCTATTACTTTTTTCCTTTTCTTTAAGGGTAGGGGGGGGAGAATAAAGAACTGTGATTAGCACAGACTTAGGGAGACAGTAAGAGAAAAAGAGTCCTATTAGAAGGAGGGGAAAACGGGTTAATATCTATATATATATGGGCATCTAGATACTCAAATAAGGCGATTAGGGACAGCCGGCTAGGGAGGAAAGGGAGGGCAGCTTGAATGGTGAATGGTGCCAAGAGGTGTGTGCACCTCGTATGTGCTAGAGGAGATTTTGACGTTGTGAATGTGTGAACGATTATAAGTGCATAATAGTTAAATGGTCATAATAAGTGTGGTCGGATAAAAGTTTTTCTCTCTTCAGACAACGCCAATATAGTGGAGTGAGTGAGTACCTTTTTGATTTCCAGTCTGACATTGTCAAACCAAAGGATGGGTTGCTCTTGTATGTGCCCCTCAAAAAGAACATAATAGATATTGTGTACGGCCAGTTTTGTATTGTGCAGACAGGGAGGGGGAGAGCCCAAAGGGACCCAACATTGCATGTGAAGTAAAATATAAAGAATAATATTGATACGACACTTACATTGTAGTTGCAAACCAACAAGGCACATCAGCACTAGGAGGGTACAGAGATGGGGGCTGAAACACCCTTATCACATATTTGTAAGAATCTCCCGGGATACGTGGAGCGGATTAAAAAATATCACGACCAATGGGTGACCGAGCTAAAGGGGGAGGGGTTACCCCAGATTTGGCCCGAGGGAGGGTCGTTTGATAAAAGTGTCCTGGATACAGTGGCCACATGCATTTATCTAAAATACAAAGGAAAGCAGCTGCAAAATAGGAGGGAAATATTAGATCTCTGGAGGTTATTTGAAGAGGTACCACCGCCTAAGACACCAGCACTAAATCCTGATCTCCCGTCCACCACAGACAATCCACTGCTAATACAAAAAGATGTCAAAGAAGGCTCAAATGTAGCGCCACCAGTAGAAGTAATAAGTTTGTACCCGATAATAAAGAAGCCTGTGCCCGCAGAGGGGTACAGTGATCCCACTTACATACCTCCCCCGAGAGATACCACACCCCTCCGGCCCACGGCACCTCCGCCATACGAGAGCACGAGGGAGCGAGCCCAGGCAGGCGCACAAAGGGTAGATATAGAGAAACTCACAGATGATTTAGAATCAAGACTGACGATAGCAAAGGATGAGCTCTCTAGGATAAAAGACATATGCGAACGGACAGCACTAGATGCACCTAGATCAGGGCGTACGTCCAGAGCACTAGGTGAAAATAGAAAGCCTGAAGAGGGGTGGAAAAAGGGCGAGATTTTGTTCAGGATTGAGGAAGAACCAACGCGAATAATAGAAGTAGGGCCCGGAGAGGGAGATGGTGCAAGTGAGGAAAGGCGGGGGGGAATTAGAGAGGAGTTGCTGTGTGATATAAGGGACGAGGTAGAAGAAAGCGACAGGTTGAGTATGGCAATAGGAGGGGGAAGCGAGGGGGAGGAAGGTACGTGTTCGCTGAGAACCCTGGATGATGAGTGGACGGGCCGACTAAGGAACAGAGTGGGAAAAATGGCATCACTGGGGACATCAACAGCTCAGACGGGTCCGGACGGAACGACAAAAGGAAGGCTACAGCTCCCGTTGATACACAGGGGAGGAGGGAGGCCTAACTATATCCCATGGGCACAGATGGATAATGCGAATTTATTAAAGCTACTGCCCCCGTTGTCAGGAGGGGCAAGTAAGTGGATATATGCCTTTGAGAAACATACTGCTGGGGTACCCCTAGCCATAGGAGACGTGAAAAGTCTACTCGTATCAGCGGTAGGTGACCAGGCTGAAAGGGTATGGGTTAAGGCCGGTTTCCCGGGAGTAACGCTAGACTGTGACCGCCATGATGGGGCATCATTTAACACGGTGCGTGCCAGGGTGTGGGATGCCTTACGCGAAACATTCCCAGACACACCGGACTTGCAGTCAGTGATGCAGTGTACAATGAATGACGGGGAAGAGGCTATGGATTATATTTTCCGGGTCCAAGAGATGTGGAGAGCAGAAACGGGCACGCCCTGGTATCAATCGACATCTTTATTTTATTTTATTATAAAGAGGGCTCCCAAAGGAAGTGCAGAAGGCGCTCGACAAGATAGCAGGTATTGAAGCAAAAGGATGGCCAGAAATTCAGAGCATAATAGTACACCATTGTAAACGAATAAAGGAGAGGGAGAAGGAGGTGGCGCAGAAAAGATTGGCAGACGAGGCGAAGTTAGTACAGTCAAAGTTAGTGAAGGTTGCAGCAGCAGTAGCCGCGCTCCCACACAGTAGGGAGGGAGATGAGGAGGAGGAGGGGCTGATAGCACTCCAAGGAAGGATGGCAACTACTTGGGCAGGACCAGCGCAGCGGCAGTGGACTGAGCAAGAGCAAGGTGGAAGCCCGCAGTGGCAGGAGTGGACCCCTCGAGGGGGACGAGGTGGGTACAGGGGCCGGAGAGGAGGCGGACAGGGGTATGGAGGAATGGGAGGAAATGGATGGCAGGGTCCCAGGGGCCCCCAAGGGAGTTGCTGGAACTGTGGAAGATGGGGACATTACTCCAGGGAGTGCAGAAGAAGACAAAACAATGGGTTCCAGGAGGGGGAGACTTATGGTCATCCACACCCGGGAAGCCCATACGGTCTCCCAATGGGACAACAGCAGCTAAGGAACCCTGGCCAGGGTACCACGGGCCAGCAACAAGGACACCAGTATAGGACACAGAACCACCCCCAAAACAATGACAGTATGCAATACACGCAAGGTAACCCTTTCGCGACAACAGCAAACGGGGCCCCCGCGCCAGCGCCTTACAGCGGCATGTCGGTAGTTTCCGGAAATGTCTTTACTGAGGGAGGGGTGACAAGATACCCCGCATAGGACAGCCCACAGAGAACACTTGCGTGTCCAGTTCTATCTACCACCTACGATGCAGCGGAGGAACCATTGGTAGGGGCGCAGATAGGAGACAAGCAGTTTATATTCATGGTTGATTCGGGAGCGGAGAAATCATGTATCAGAGAGGGCCGATTCCCGTTATCTAACAGGAAGTTAGAGACGCAGGGGTTCTCTGGGGCTGTAGTTGAAGTTCCTTACACAGAAGTTTTGGATGTGACCGTGGGGGGTAAGACAGTGAAGGCACCCTTATTATATTACGAACATTCCCCAATTAACTTGCTAGGAAGGGATCTCCTGAGTAAACTCAACATGACCATATCATTTACCGAGAGAGGGATAGTGTGTTCTACACCCAGGATATGCCCCTTGCGTGCGATGTTGGTAGTGCAAGCCTACACAACCACGCAGGAAATACGAGGACTGCCACAAAATGAGGAAATGTTTATCAAAGGGCTGAAGACTCTGGCCCTCATAATTCCCGAGCTGAGGAGCATGGACTGGAGGATCCCGGCGGAGTTCCTCTTCCGCCCCATAGTATGCCCCAACGCAGCACCAGGGTCAGTGGTATCGTTAGATTTGCACGCTGTGCAAGTGACAGCAAAAAGAATAGCTGTGATCGGAGTGGATGAGGAAGGGTGTGAGTGGCGCACAGTGCTATGCACAAACGCCAACATCGCCCTGCGAGAGGTAACAGATGAGGATCTCTTCTTAGACTCAGAAGATGATGGTGAGATAGTGATGGAGATAGCGATGCCCTGTGATATTTTAATACAAGCCAGGGAGACTCCCGTCCAATTGATGACAGTGGTAGGAGCACCACCGTCGTTTTTTGATGACGACATGAGGCTCGTACCAAACAACTTATGGACAACAGGCCCCCATGATGTGGGGCTGTTGCATGGAGTACAGCCTGTGGTAATAAAGTTAAAGCAAGGAGCAATTTTACCACGAGTTAAACAGTATCCTCTGTCTCGTGAAGCTGAAGAAGGGATAAAAGAGACAATAAATGCCCTACTGGCACAAGGGATAATAGTGCCTTCAAACTCCCCATGTAACACGTGCATTTATCCGATCAAAAAAGCAAAAGGGGGGTCGTGGAGGATGATACAAGACCTACGCCCCCTCAATGATGTAATTCAGAAGGAGTTCCCTCTAGTCCCGAACCCCGCATCAATACTGTGCAGCATCCCGAAAGAGGCATCACATTTCACAGTAGTGGATTTAAAAAACGCATTTTTCTCTATACCCCTGGCTGAAGAGAGTAGATACCTTACCGCCTTCACACTGGGGGGTAAAAGGTATGAGCATTGCAGATTACCACAGGGTTACTGCGAGAGCCCGAGCATCTTCAATCGTGTATTACATGAAGACCTAGGAAACCTATCAGTTGAGAGCACCGTTATTCAGTACGTGGACGATTTACTAGTCTGCGCACGAAATGAAGAGACATGCAGAGCAGATTACGTAACGTTGTTGACCTTGCTGGCCAACAAGGTGTACAAAGAGGACAAGGGAAAGCTACAGTACTGTCTGACAGAGGTCCTGTACCTAGGACAGCTGATTTCAAGAGATGGGAAAAGAATAATACCAGACAGGGTAGAAGCCATAAGATCAGTACAAGAACCCACAACAGTAAAAGACATGCAGAAATTTTTGGGAATGTGCAATTATTGCCGAGCATGGATATTAGATTATGCAGCATACACCAGGCCCTTATTACATGCACTAAAGGTGGCCCAACAGGAGAACAGGAAGGTGGAATGGACGGAAGAGATGAGTTCCTCCTTCCAAGCACTAAAAGAGTTGATTTCAAGCGCCCCAGTACTCGCAAACCCTGATTATGGACGCGAGTTTTACCTATTCTCACACTGCAAGGAAACACTGATGACAGCAGTCCTGACACAAAAAACATCCTTAGGACACAAGCCATTGGCTTACTATAGTGGCACTTTAGATGCCGTGATGCAAGGCCATTTCGCGTGCGAGCAATCACTCGCTGCAGCCGCGTTTGCGATTGAGAAAAGTGCCACAATAGTAATGGGCTGCTCTGTGACATTATTTGTGAAACATTCATTATTTGCCATACTCGAGAGATCAAAAAGCACACTGACCACACAACGGGCAACTGCCTACGAGATTATACTGTCCAGTGCCAACATCCATATAGTGAGATGCAAGACAGTGAACCCCGCCACATTCATTACAGAAGCGTGCACGCTCGAAGACATGCAGAACCACGATTGCGCAACCTACACAGGAGGAAGTGGGGAAGAGACAGTGGTGTGTGAGAACGCTCTAAGCGAAGGGGAAGTGTACTTTGTAGATGGGTCCGCATCTATTGACACGGACACGGGAGAAAAACACGTTGGCATGGCAGTGGTGAGGTTAGAAGACGGTGAGTATGAAACACTGGTACAATATCGTCTCCCATCACATTACTCCGCGCAGGCAGCAGAACTGATTGCACTCATAGAAGCACTACATGCAGCAAAGGGGTGTGCAGTGACGATATACACAGACTCAGCTTACATGACAACAGTACATGGAGGACTAGCAAGGTGGGGGCGGAGGGGCTTTAGGAGGGCAGATGGAACACCTGTACAGCATGCAGAATTGTTAAAAGAGTTAATTGAGGCCCTGCAAAACCCCACTGCAGTAGCAATAGTAAAGTGCCAAGCACATATGTCCAACACAGATGTTGTGTCTTTAGGGAACGCGGCAGCGGACGCAGCCGCCAAGGAGGCTTCCTATTTTCAGAAAAATGACACAGGTGAGTACATGCTTAAGGACAAAACAAACGAAGAGCCCACAGAGGGATATAATATCATGCCCATACCACAAATAATAGAATTACAGGAAGGAGCCAGTGCAGAGGAAAAACTCTTGTGGACAAAGCGAGGGTGCAGCAAGTCAGGAACAGACCTACTGTGGAGGCAAAATAACTCGGGAAAGGTGGTAATGCCAGTTCAGCTACTAGAGATTGCATTCCAACAGCTACACTTCCCTGCACATAACACCAAACAACACATCGCAGCAGAAATACAGGAAGAATGGTTCGTGCCCTGTCTTCAGGAGCACGTGTCTCGATTGGCAATGGAATGTACAACATGCCAAATATACAATTCAGGGATGACATTACGCACTCTCCGGGGAACAATCCCTAAACCCATTGGCCCATTCAAGGAACTACACATAGATTACGCAGACATGGGAGAAAGGTGTAATGGTGCACGGTACATGATTGTGGTCGTGTGCCCATTTTCAAGGTGGGTGGAAGCAGGACCCTGCGCGCGACCCGATGCCAAGAGCGCCGCCAAGTTCCTAGTAAGGGAAGTATTCCCGCGCTGGGGAATTTGTGACGTGATCCGCTCAGACAATGGCACTCATTTTGTGAATGAGCTTTTTAAGGAAGTGACTATATTGCTGGGAATAAAACATAAATTATGCTCAATTTATCATCCTCAAAGTAATGGCGTAGTGGAAAAGATGAACGGACTGTTGAAGGGCAGGTTATCAAAACTATGCTTCTCATTAAAAAAGAATTGGATTTACTGCCTACCGCTTGCGCTATTTGAGTTGCGAAACCAGCCAAGCAAAGACCACCATTTGTCCCCGCACGAGATCGTGACTGGGAGACGGATGACCACAGCACACTCACCACTGCGCGAACACTCGGACGCTCACAGAAGCGCCGCGATATTGGGAGATGAGTTCACAGACTATTTAAAGAAGCTGACAAGGGCAGCGTGCATGATAGCAAAGCAATTGTTCCCACCCTTCACTAGAGAAGAGGGAAATGTAATAGGCGCTGTCACGGAGCCAGAGCCACAACTGCAGCTAATGCCAGGCGACTGGATATATGTCAGAAGTTTTGTGCGTCGGTGGAATGCACCACGATTCCATGGCCCATATGAAGTAATATTTTGCACGCCTACGGCGGTAAAGGTCAAAGGGTTGAGGTACTGGGTGCATTTGACCGATGTACGGAAGGCATATAGCAACGTACAAGAGGAGGTAGATGAGGAGGCACAGACAACAGCAAACGCTGCGACCGAACAGAATGACTGAACATGAACTTGCGTGTATGTGCTGGTAGTGAATTCTAAGAAATGCACAACTGATAAATTTTGTTTTAACTTTTATCTTGTTGAATGCGAATGTATATACATATATATATATATATTACGAGTTTGTATACACCCTTGTCTGTGAATACCCCTCCCCGTATCCCCACCCGCTTCCATTCCCCATCACATGTATAGTGGCACTGATGGTGCCAACAAAAATGTTTACATGTATGCACTCAATGCACTTTTATATCTTAAAACAGGAGCTTCCATGGCATCTAACGGGCGGCCTGCAACGGATAAATTTACTAGAATTAGAGAATGGTTAACTGTGAAATGTATATATTCGTATGAATGTGGACTATCTGCGTGCATTATATTGTTTTTTACATTATTATTTGGTCTGGTTACATACTGGTTCATAGCGTTCATCTCTATCGAGATGAACGAGGGGGGAGGGAGCAACGCAACTATTGGGACCAATACAACTGCAAGTGTCAACGCAACTACAAGGGAAGGTGATTTTTTGGTATGGGATGGAACTAAACTTGTGTGGGGCTACTATACTACATCACCCAATGTTGTCATCTCACATCATGGAAAGCTAAAAAGTGAAAGACAATACAACACACTGTCCCCACCTGAGATGTCTAATTACAATGCTCACAGTTTAAACGACCGAAACCCCTCTGCCATATCCTGGTTGTATAATACCCCCACCAGCCAACCTGCCCCCACGGCCATAGAGAATCAAAGAATGAGAGAAACACATGAAATATTATATGATGACTGGGTGAAAGGGGGCGGGAATGAGAAAGGGGGGTCTATTTTGTCTCTTGCCCAGGGAATCGGGAAGAATATGAGGAACAAGAACAATAGACGGAAGAGGGAAGCAGGAAGGAGGAAGTATGATGAGTATTATGGGCTAGGCTTAGATAAGATGGAAGACCCACGACACCCCCACCAAACAAATAAGTGGTATGCAGACATGAGTGCCACAGCTAAACAAACAACAAACGAGAGCTGTTATGTTTGCTCCCTCATCCCTCACGCATCAGGTACACCCAAAGTGCTGTTACCCAAAGAGTTGCCGATTATAGATGCCCAATGTCTCCTTCATCTCACGTTGTGCAGAATTAAGAACACCTTCCAGGCACATGAAGTGATTTTTCAAATGCTGCAGAACGAGAAAACGTGCTACCCAAAACCATCAGGGGTTGTATGTCTGAAAGAACCATTTTTTGCAATCGAAGGGACACTTTTTTCTGATAACAAGTGGAAGAATGAAGAAGTAATGTGTAAAGCTGAAGCACTGAGGGGTGTGGCACCGGAGAAATTGCAATGGATAGAAGAAACATGCACACCTGTATGGAGAGAACACATTTCAAAACTAACCTGGGTCACGCCCATCGAAAAACCTTTCAAGTTGCAGAATGAAATAGACTATGAACTATGTTTCAAAGGAGAGGGGAGAACGTCCATGGGGACGAACAAGAAGTGCAACAAAACCCTCACTATCCCAGACCTAAGAAAAGGGACTGCGGCCCTTATGGACACGTATTGGGTATGTGGAAAACAGGCATACCTACACCTCCCCCCGTCGTGGAGTGGCAGCTGCTCAATGGCCACTCTGCACTCAGCTCTAATGGTGATACCAGAAAGCCACATCGATGGAAGCAAAAGGACACAGGAACGCACACAACAGAGTGTGGGCCAACCAACTGCAGAACCACGAATGTATGTCCTGTCTTCTGGAAGCAAGGAAGAGGTGCTGACCCGCAACAGACGAGCATCAAACTATATATCGAAGGCATCATCAGAACTATTGGCCCAGATCCCAGACAAATATCGATTATTCAGCTCAGCAGAAACATTTTTTGCCTCGCTCGTATCAAGTGTCCAAGCAAGGGCTAACGCAAAATGGCTCCAGATAACCCGCTGGGAATTAATTCAGCTGGCGAACGACACTGAAGAAGGTTTTAACATAATAAAGGTCGAACTAAGAGCCTTGCGACTGATGACCATGCAAAACAGGTATGTCCTGGACCTGTTGACGGCGATGGACGGCGGTGTTTGCCGAAAAATAGGAAGTGCCTGTTGCACTTTCGTACCTTCTGAAGACGCAGAAAACGGCTCCCTGTCCCATGTGATCGAAGCAGTCCACAACCTAGGAGAAAAAATGAAGATGGAAGGCGGAGCAGTAGATAGTACATGGTTCGATAACCTCTTCTCCTGGGTCCCCTCATGGCTTGGAACAACGAATAAACTTTTGATGCCAGCTGTGGTGTTCCTCCTTTTGATTTTCTGCCTATGCCAGGTGGGTCTTCGAGTCTGTGCTAACGCAGTACCAAATGGTGCAATGATGATGGTGACAATGGGCAACTCACACGGTACAATAAAAACGGTGCAAGAAGCACAAGTACAAACAGGGGTAGACAACACACCAAGGTACCAATTGGTGCCCATGTACCACGACAAGGATATTGTAGATAAGCTATGGCACACCACCATCAAAGAGCCCCGCATACTAGAATGGTACGAGGAAGTGTGGGTAGATTTGGAAGGAGATGGTGGGTGCATATATCTTACGTGTACTCCAGATGAATACGCCAGGAGAGGTGAGAGTTTAAGGGGGGTGTGCAGAGCATGGATGCCTATCAAAGGAACTCCTGCATGGGATGAGGCGGTGATGGACGAAGCAGAATGTAGAAGGATAGAGGAGTTAAAGAATTCGTTACTTAAGTAACGAAAGGGGGGAAATGTAGGGGAGGACTGGTCCAAGAGACCCCTCTCGCCTGCGTTTCTTCCCCAGGTGAGGGCTATGGCCCATTGGGCGTTCCGACATGCCACCCGGGCCCAGGTGGTGGAGGGTTCACCCACTGGAGACATTGCCCACACGTATCGAATGCCCACATCTATTGATCACAACACAAATTTAGTTAGGCCCAAAAAAACCATTCTCTGCCCAGTAAAGATGGTGTGAGCTCAGCGCACTGCAGCGCGGCCCCCACCCTTGGAGAACATCCCTGTTGCCGCAGCACCCTGGCAGATCCGCTGCGAGCACGTTCCCACGAACAAGACGGACATGAGCTAGCGCAATACGCTAACATTGTAACAGTTCACCTCCCGCAGTGTACCATCACTATCAGCATGACCCGGCCAGCAGGCCTGAACAATGGGAAGAACAGTAAAATGGTCCTCTGATGGCAGACAGTCTTTATATATATGTATATATTAATGTCAAGACCTCTTGCATTATTTCCATCTTCCATAAGATACAAACGCCTGTGGAATGTATTAAAATGAGAGAGTATGCTCCTATGATATAAGCTATGGCGAGCTCGCACCATTGCAGGTGGATGCTAATGATAAAGGGACGCTCCAGGGATCTGTTCGTTGCGTGTATCACTGGGCAGCCTACCTCACATGGTTTCGCGCCATAAATAAAACTAATGCTGCTAGAGTACGTGAGAACGCGGATGCAACTATAACATGAACTCATGTCAAGAATGCGCAAGCGTGCACTTATCATGTGTGAATGTCTGAGCCCCTCATATGCTACCACCGTCACGTACAGGGGCGGATCGTTTTCTATGTACTCCACTGATCTAACCACTACCTCATTTACTGCAAATATATATGCATGTAACTAAAGCACTGTAGCTGCTAGAATGTAATGTACAAAAATGGTGCTCGGACTGGGTATAATGGAACCACACCCAGCCAAGGTTAAATGCATGTTTTGAAGTGATTTTAAATAAGTATTATAGAAAGTATTCAAATGTTTGCGATGTCTTTACTTATATTCAGCAACACACAAGGGAGATACCTTTGTGAAAGCGTACAAGGTCTCGATGTATCCCCCTCCCTCCCTCAGAAGACTGCCAAGACATGAGAACAGAGCCCCGCTCTGTGCTATCACGCCTCCCCCGACCTGACTGGAGCTGCTTCAAAGACTTGTAACCCCACTGCAGCACCCAAGGCCGCGACCAGCCACCTGCATTATTTACAGCACAGCAGTAAACCTTAGTTTAAACTCAAGTGCCCCCTCGTAAACCCCACAACCCACCGGACTGTCTCAGACTTATGGCCCTGTGCAATCAGGACACCCAACACTTTGACGACACACAGCGAAACATCTATAACCACTTCTAACAAGACAGAAAGACCTGTACCACCCGCCCCAGTCCCCGAAGCTTAGCCCCACGACCCACGGTCCCGGTCAACAGATCACAAGTAACCAGGCCTCGATATATTATCTCCAGACCCCTCACAAGGTGCATCCCTCCTGTGTTGCATTAACCTATTGAAAGATTTACTAAAGAGAATAGAACTGTAAATGACTGAATGACTGCGGGGTGCATGGCAGAGGGCAAGCAAGTCAGGAAAGGCATTCATCTCTGCCACAGGCCGCCTCAGCACACCAACACCGCCCGGATGAACTCAAGCCGACCTGCCAGGCCCAGCCCAACCCACGAGGGTGACCAGTGACATCCTCCAGCCAAGACCAACCACACCGCAGCAGCACCTATAGTTAGTCGTCGCCACCCAATCCCAATGAACCTGTGCCCCCTATAGTATGTAGGTTTTGATGACGTTTTTTGTAAATATATACGCCTGTCTTTGCTATTGTCGGACAGAGCGCTCTCGGAGTTTGCAGAGTTCTTTGCATGCCCAATTCTGATTGATAAACTCCCATTTACGCTCACCCGCACTCTGTCTTGGCCTTATTCCCATTTTGGGAGAGTCCTTCATTGTCTCTCATTGCGGGGAGGATCGTGCTGTTTGGGGACGCTTGCTTTCACTAAAGACAAAAAGTTAGGGTATTTGACTGTAAACTTTAGATACAATTATACCTCCAATTCTTTACATTGTTATAGAAACTCTCCTACATTGATATAAATTTACCACAAATAACTGATTGGCTATTGCTTTCCATCATCTACATAAGTGAATATGTCTGTGATTACTTTGACAACATAATTTTAAAAACCTCCTCTTTTTTCTGTCTCTTTTTCAGAGACCGCTCATTCCTCACGGGCACTTTTTGGGGCTTTAATATGCTGTGGATCTTTTTTTCACTAAGTAATACCACTAAGATTCCCCTTTCTTTGCTTGCTTATATTCCGGTTAGGAAACGCATTTCTTATCTATATAAAAAATTATTTCCTTTGTACTTATGATATGCGAAACATTGCAACCTGAGAACTGTTGTGTGATGCATGCTTTAGTATAGTTCCTTTGTCACTTCGTGTTTATTTGTTGACATGGTTTGTGAGTAAAACAAGATAACTTTTACTGATCTGTGTGTCTCTTCTGGCATCAAACATAAGTAATTTGACTAATAGCTTTATTTAAATTAACGGTTGATTCAATTAGGTTTCAAATAATATAACCACTTTGTTGTCAACCTTGGGTAGCAGCTTTTTATTCATGTTTGTATGCTTGACATCATTAGACAGAGATTTCTGTTTTGGTGGAGTGTGGGAGAGCTCGACTACCTGGGTGTCAAGATGACACCCTCATACACTTCGCTCTGTGGGGATAATTTCCACCTTTGTTTCGGGTTCTGGATGATGATTTGAAGAGGTGGGGGAACTTGGAAATCTCGTGGTTAGGTCGGATTACGATTATCAAAATGAACATTCTTTTGTGGCTTCTCTATGGTGTCTCTGTGATTCCCCCTGCCGAGTTTCAGGCTTTACAGAGGACATCGTCTAGTGTGTGCAGTCGGCTCTGGCAGGTAAGCAAGTTTAGGGGTGGTCCAAATGCACCTATTCTTCAGAATTATATTTTGGCGGTGAACCTGGCACGCATACTGGACTGGTCTATGTGGTCCTGACCGGCCCATTGGAGGGAGATAGAACAGGCAGACGAGAGTCCGGAGTTGGGTGCTCTCCCTTTCTTGGCAAGTTCCTCTAGAGTTTGTGTGGGTTCCCCTCTCCTACACGATTGCCTCCCTGCACTATTTGAATAGGGTGCTGATAATAGGTGAGACCCTGGTGGGGTTAGGTCCATTCTCCCCCATTTTTGGTTACCCTGATTTTATGCTGGGGTTAGGACTGGTGACTTTTGGGTTCTAGTGCGGGGTGGGGTAGTTCTCACTCACCTAGCTTAGTTATACTAGAAAAAGGGCCCCTCTTACTTTCATTGAGAGCAAGGAGCGCTTTCAGGTTGTGGAAACTGAGCGGTTTGGTTATTTGCAGTTGCAGTACTGAGATTCTAATCCATCAATCCGCATGTCAGCCCAGTGCCCTGGAGACTAAGGTAGGGGAAGGGTTTACAGGGAGGAAAATGTCTAATGTTATATACACTTCTAGATAGGGTTCTATCAGATAACCTCCCCTTTATCACCCAATAGGAGAAAGATTTCAAGGGCTCAATTTTGGACGTTGCTTGGGGGAGGATCTGGCACAGGGCGAGCACTTCTTCAAGATGTGTTACGAAGAAAGGATTTGGTTATAAGATCTTATAAAGATGGTACATGACCCCAGTTCACCTGCATAAGATTGACTTGGATATTCCCCTGTGTGCTGGCAAAACTGGGGGGCATGCTGAAACGTATTGCACCTATGGTGGAACTGTGGGAAAGCCAAAATATATTGGTAGGACCTTGGAGGTCTTCCTTGACTCAGGACTGAATATGAAAAAACATGTCCTCCAGGTAAAGCCTCTTGTGCCTACGTTAGTAAACTGATCAGGCAAATCAAACCATATTTGTCTATCAGTAATTTAACGTCAGTGGCTTCAACATTGGTCAATACCTGCATTGATTACTGTAATAGTCTATTGGCGGGTTCCAAAAACAATGTAAAAATCCTCCAGACAGCCCAGAATGGTGCTGTGAGATCAGTGTGTGGGATGTATAGAAGGGACCCTATGACAGGGGCAAGGCGATCCTCACACTGGCTCCCCATAGGTAATCGAATATCCCACAAAATTCTCACTCTTACCCATACATATGTGACGGGTAAGGAACCAGAGTACCTGTCAAAATGCATACATAGGGCCCTTGTTGTGAGAACATTTTGTTCCAATGCAACCAACAGACTAGTTATTCCTAGACACAAGAAAAAACACTTGGGTGGCACCAGTTGTAATGCGTGCGCACCTAGTCTGTGGAACTCTCTACCTAACAAGCTATGCAGTATTCCATGGTTTAATAGCTTTAAAAAAGCAATACAACCTTATCTCTTTAATTCAAAGGACTAGGCTTTCACACGCTTGGTCTGATATCTGGCTACTGATCTGATCTTCTATTTGTACATGTATGTGATCTGTCTTGTCTGTTCTGTGCGCACTGAGGCCTATGGGCCTGATGCACGATATGAGAAATTGAATAATAATAATAATAATAATACAAATATGTGACTAAAAAATGAAGATCTTTAAAAAACTTAAAAGCTCACATGCTCTGTGTACAGTTTGTATGAAAAGTGTATATTTAATCCATCACCTTAAAACTAACCTCAAATTCAGCTGTGACTAGCCTTTGATGTTAGTTTTTAGGAGATGTTAATTTTGTAATATTCGAACTGCAAAACTCATAGGAGCATGTGTTGGAGGAGCATGTGTAGTAGCTGCACGTGTCATAGGAGCATGTGTTGTAGGAGCACATGTAAGAGTATGTGTCTTGAAATTGTGTGTCATAACAGTGTGTGATAAGTGTGCATCGTAAGAGTGTGCATCATAAAAGTGCGTGTTGCAAGTGTGTGTGTGTGTGTGTTGTGCGTGGGGGGGTGCATGTGCCATAAGAGAATGTTTTCACCGTCCACATATTATGTGTAGTAGGAACATGTATCAGGAGTGGGTGTTGTAAGAGCGCAGGTTATACCAGCGCATGTCATAACAGCATGTTTCATAGGAGTGTGTGTCATTAGAGTGTGGGTCATAAAAAGTGTGCAGCAAGTGTGTGTCATATGAGTGTGTGTGGTAGGTGTGTGTGTCACAGGAGGTGCATGTGTTTAGGGGCATTTGAGAGCATGTGTCTTATGCCCACATGTCATGTGTCGTAGGCACTTGTGTAGTAGGCGTACGGGTCATAGGAACATGTATCATAGGAGTGGGTGTTGTAGGAGCATTTGCCATAGCAGTGCGTTTCGCAGTATCATGTGCCATAGGAGCACACGCCATATGAGTGTGTCATTGGAGTGTGTGTTGCACGAGTGTGCAGTTTGTGTCGTAAGAGTGTGTGTGGTAGGAGCATGTGTCATAGAAGCATGTGTCAAAGGTGCATTTTAGAGCACATGATGTACATCCACATTATGAGTAGTAGGCGCATGTGTAGAATCAGCCGTGACATTGATGTAAATTATCAGATATAAACTGCATAATGTAGAAACTGTGAAACTCATATGCTCTGTGTACATTTGATATGAACATGGTACATTTGTTCAGTCACCTTAAAACTGACATCAAAGTCAGCTGTGACTTGCCTTTGATGTGGGTATTTAGGAGATGTTAATTGTGTAATCTACGAACTGTAAAACTCATACGCTCTGTGTACATTTTGTATGAAAAGTGTACATTGATTACATCACCTAAAAGCTGACATCAAAGTCGGCTGAGACTTACCTTTGATGTGAGTTTTGAAGAGATGTTAATTGTGCAATGTACGTACTCTAAAACTCATACATTCTCTGTACAGTTCGTATGACAGATATGCGTTTATTCTGTGCATGCGTCATATATAGATACAGTTAAAATGAAAATATCTCAAAATTGGCCAAGTTGATTTTCCTGAAAAAATGTGCAGTTCACAAATTCCGGATGAACTCTAGGTACATGCCAAAAATTGAGAAAATAAAAGTGGGCAATTTTTATGTATTTGAACCAAACCTTTTTTTTTCCTATGTGAAAGCTGGTTGCCTCGAAATATTACTGTGGAGTATTTTCAGATTTTTTTCATGCATGGGTTTGAAAGTTATTGTGAAAAGTTTTTTTCGAAAACGTCAGAGACTGCGTCTGAACCTTAGCTATGCCTTTCACTAGCATGAAGTTATAATACACATACAATGAAACAAGACATTATTTCTGTTATAAGATATGATATGATATGGCATTTATAACATGCCTGTACACAAGTGTTTCTAGACGCCAGAATACAAGGGAGGGAAGACATAGGGAGGACAAGGCAAACAATCCTACTAGGCCTTGTGTCATTCAGAACATGCAAGTGGGATAACGAGAAGTGCAGGGGGAAGCGACAGGGAAGTGCAAGGGAGAGGATAGGGGGAAGTGCAATCAGGACAGAATGGCTCTGAGTACGTGCAGCCAGGGCAGCATGGCTCTGGGTAAATGCAAGGAGGCAGGGGGGCTGTAGGGGTTACACTAACAGCCCCTAAGTGCGCAGTAGGTCAGGAGGCAGTGCAAAGGAAGACTGGTCACGGAGGAGATTCATACCTAATGAGACTCTGAGGGAGCCAGGAAACCAGTCGGCGCAGCAGACAGGGGAGTGAGAGAGGGAATGCAGAGAAAAAAATTAGGGTATTGATCTGCTTTTGAAACTTCAGGTGGTCCGTATCAAGTCAGAGTGGCAAGGAGGCCGTTCCAGAGGGAGGCACCTGCAGAGGAAAGAGATCTACCCCCCACGCTCTGCCTGTAGAAGCATCTGACCCTCAGAGAGTTGGAGTGGGGTGAACAAAGGGCTCTAGAAGGAAGGTATTTCAGAAGAGAGAGTTGGATTTAGTGCAGGCCCCGGCCCCAGAAAGCCTTCTAGACCAAGCAGAGGGTCTTGAATTTGATCCTTGCAGCCACCGGGAGCCAGTGGTGAGATTTCAGGGCTGGAGAGACGCTCCCTGGGCTTGAGGCCAATGATAAGTCTCTCAGTCCTGTTCTGAATTAGATGCAGGGGGCGAAGAGTAGAGGTAGGCAGATTGACGAAGAGGCTGTTGCAGTAGTCCAGCCTGGAGACAACCACAGCTCTGGAGACAGTGAGCTTCTGGGGGAACGTGAGAAAAGGTAGAATGCCCCTGAAGAGGTGCAGCTGGAAGTGGGCCTTTTTTGCAAGGTCTGTGATGTGAGGAGAGAAGGGGAGAGTGGAGTTGAAGATGACACCAAGGTCTTTTGCCTAACAGGAATGCAAGGGTACATGGCCCGAGGATGGCGACCAGAGTGAGAGAGGGATAGTGGGAGCATTACTGAGAAGGCGCTCCATCTTACTGCCAATAAGGCAAAAATTATTGGCGGGGAGGAAGTTGATAAGATGCGGGAGACACCTATCAAGAAAGAGGAGATTAGGCTGAGAGCCCTGGCCCATGACGGTACCATTTAGAATCTTATTTTAGATATAAATTGATGATGGTCTTGGAGGACTGGAAGGAGGCCAAGAAGACCTCCCACCGGGTTCCACAATTAATGGGAGAAGAGGAGAATGGAGAGAGAACAGAGACCATATGAAGGGTCCATAGATCTGGAGCGCGAACAAGAAAGAGGATATTGGTGAGAGTCTGTCTGGCGGAAGCGCTGATGTACGTATCAGCGATAGGGAGGCCTGGGTTGGAGACCAGGCTATCACTCTTGAACTTTTTCCTTAATGAGTTAGTGAGAGGGATAGGATAGGAGATTGAGTAGCAGTTTGAGAAGATGGGAGAGATTGAGAGCCCCATAGAGTGTGTGAGGAAAGAGGGGAGAGTGAGGGAGGAAAAGAAGCACAGCCCGGAGCCGCACACCACAGGAAGCACGGGAGGGTTCACACAGAAGGAGGCACACAGGCGTTACAAGCAGGTAATACACCACAGGGGAATGCAGGAACAGTTTGGATGGAAGACTGGGGGGACAACAGAGAATCGACAGCAAAGGGGAAATGAGGGTGGAAGCCAGTAGCCACAGCAGAAACCAATAGGCCCAACAGTAGTCAGTAGTAGGTTGTGCAGAGACAGTGCAGTTAAAAAGGCATTTAGGTTGAAGTACGCACACTGCGAGAAATACCCAGATACAACCCTCCCAGAAGAGGGAAAAGGGACTAGTTTCCAACACAACAGCAATGCAAAACACGCAGATTCGACTTTCCTAAAAAGAGGTAAAAAGACCTTGTTTTTTAACACAGCAGCAGTGCAAACACAACAGCAATGCAAAACACCCAGATATGACTTTCCTAAAAAGAGGTATTAGGACAGTTTTTCTGAAGTCCAACTAAGGGCTTTGTAAAACCATTCAACTGAGAGAGTACAAGACTCCACTCTTAGTATAAGGCTGTACCACCTGTGTGTATGGTAGCGTAGACAGAGCAGCCAGGTTTATCGTAGGAGGGAGAGAGGGCTGTAAGAAGGTGCCAAGAACCTGTAGTGTACCAAGGGTTCAACCAAAACACTGACAACCAGAGTATTATAAAAAATAAAGGTTTATTATAAATACAAGTTAGGCCAAGATAAATCTTGGGTTGTAAGTACTTGGTCATAGAAATATAAACACAATACACAAACACACCACAATGCGTTAAGGTTCACAGACCAAAGCATAAAGCTTGTTTAGTAAACTAACAGTATTTCTAAACAAGTCAGACCTTATCAAACACATTAACAGGGCAATTCATAGAATTTTGCAGAAAAGTGTCGCAAGCGGCTGGCGCAGAGTGTCCGCGTGCGATTGACTGCGCCAGGCACGTGCGCTAAAACCGATTTCCGCGCACAGCGTATTCATGGATTTCATGCTCCCAAACCAGCCGTGGCGCAGAGTATCGCAGCGACCCTGCAGCAGCGCCAGTAACGCCCCCAAGAACGCCCTCGCGCAAGGAAAAGGCAGCAAAATCGCTAAATCATCGCAAAGGGCTGCGCTAACCCTGGACCAGTTTACAGGGCAGCCAAACAAGGAACGCAAAGCGGGTAACGTGCATATCAGGGGTACACGTGAAGTCATACACGCGATTAGCCAGGGTAAGTGTATTACAGGGGTACACGTGAAGTCATACACGCGATTAGCCAGGGTACGTGTATTACAGGGGTACGCGGGAAGTTTAACACGCGATTGGCCAGGGTATGTGTATTACAGGGGTACGCGGGAAGTTTAACACGCGATTGGCCAGGGTACGTGTATTACAGGGGTACGCGGGAAGTTTAACACGCGATTAGCCAGGGTAAGTGTATTACAGGGGTACACGTGAAGTCATACACGCGATTAGCCAGGGTACGTGTATTACAGGGGTACGCGGGAAGTTTAACACGCGATTGGCCAGGGTACGTGTATTACAGGGGTACGCGGGAAGTTTAACACGTGATTGGCCAGGGTACGTGTATCACAGGGGTACGCGGGAAGTTTAACACGCGATTAGCCAGTGTAAGTGTATTACAGGGGTACACGTGAAGTCATACACGCGATTAGCCAGGGTACGTGTATTACAGGGGTACGCGGGAAGTTTAACACGCGATTGGCCAGGGTACGTGTATTACAGGGGTACGCGGGAAGTTTAACACGCGATTAGCCAGGGTAAGTGTATTACAGGGGTACGCGGGAAGTTTAACACGCGATTAGCCAGGGTACGTGTATTACAGGGGTACGCGGGAAGTTTAACACGCGATTGGCCAGGGTACATGTATTACAGGGGTACGCGGGAAGTTTAACACGCGATTGGCCAGGGTACGTGTATTACAGGGGTACGCGTGAAGTTATACACGCGATTAGCCAGGGTACGTGTATTACAGGGGTACGCGGGAAGTTTAACACGCGATTGGCCAGGGTACGTGTATTACAGGGGTACGCGGGAAGTTCAACACGCGATTGGCCAGGGTACGTGTATTACAGGGGTACGCGGGAAGTTTCACATGCGATTTGGCCAGGTACGTGTATTACAGGGGTGCGTGGGAATTATCACACGCGATTTGGCTTGGTACGTGTATTACAGGGGTGTGCGGGAATTATCACACGCAATTAGGCTGGGTGGGTCCTCACAGGTGTTCCCTGTACACCCTCCACAGCCCCTGCAGGCAGCCCACAAAACAGGGGACTACCCTGCACACCTGCTCATGTCCCCCTGCACCCCCACCCCCCAGCAGTGCAGGGGCAGCCTCCACCAGGCCCCCACTCATGTCTCCCACCACCCCCACCCCCCAGCAGTGCAGGGGCAGCCTCCACCAGGCCCCCACTCATGTCTCCCACCACCCCCACCCCCCAGCAGTGCAGGGGCACCCTCCACCAGGCCCCCACTCATGTCTCCCACCACCCCCACCCCCCAGCCACCAGGGGCACCCTCCACCAGGCCCCCACTCATGTCTCCCACCACCCCCACCCCCCAGCAGTGCAGGGGCACCCTCCACCAGGCCCCCACTCATGTCTCCCACCACCCCCACCCCCCAGCAGTGCAGGGGCAGCCTCCACCAGGCCCCCACTCATGTCCCCTATCACCCCCACCCCCCCGCCACCAGGGGCACCCTCCACCAGGCCCCCACTCATGTCTCCCACCACCCCCACCCCCCAGCAGTGCAGGGGCAGCCTCCACCAGGCCCCCACTCATGTCTCCCACCACCCCCACCCCCCAGCAGTGCAGGGGCAGCCTCCACCAGGCCCCCACTCATGTCCCCTATCACCCACACCCCCCCGCCACCAGGGGCACCCTCCACCAGGCCCCCACTCATGTCTCCCACCACCCCCACCCCCCAGCAGTGCAGGGGCAGCCTCCACCAGACCCCCACTCATGTCTCCCACCACCCCCACCCCCCAGCAGTGCAGGGGCAGCCTCCACCAGGCCCCCACTCATGTCTCCCACCACCCCCACCCCCCAGCAGTGCAGGGGCAGCCTCCACCAGGCCCCCACTCATGTCTCCCACCACCCCCACCCCCCAGCAGTGCAGGGGCAGCCTCCACCAGGCCCCCACTCATGTCCCCTATCACCCCCACCCCCCGCCACCAGGGGCACCCTCCACCAGGCCCCCACTCATGTCTCCCACCACCCCCACCCCCCAGCAGTGCAGGGGCACCCTCCACCAGGCCCCCACTCATGTCTCCCACCACCCCCACCCCCCAGCCACCAGGGGCACCCTCCACCAGGCCCCCACTCATGTCTCCCACCACCCCCACCCCCCAGCAGTGCAGGGGCACCCTCCACCAGGCCCCCACTCATGTCTCCCACCACCCCCACCCCCCAGCAGTGCAGGGGCAGCCTCCACCAGGCCCCCACTCATGTCCCCTATCACCCCCACCCCCCCGCCACCAGGGGCACCCTCCACCAGGCCCCCACTCATGTCTCCCACCACCCCCACCCCCCAGCAGTGCAGGGGCAGCCTCCACCAGGCCCCCACTCATGTCTCCCACCACCCCCACCCCCCAGCAGTGCAGGGGCAGCCTCCACCAGGCCCCCACTCATGTCCCCTATCACCCCCACCCCCCCGCCACCAGGGGCACCCTCCACCAGGCCCCCACTCATGTCTCCCACCACCCCCACCCCCCAGCAGTGCAGGGGCAGCCTCCACCAGACCCCCACTCATGTCTCCCACCACCCCCACCCCCCAGCAGTGCAGGGGCAGCCTCCACCAGGCCCCCACTCATGTCTCCCACCACCCCCACCCCCCAGCAGTGCAGGGGCAGCCTCCACCAGGCCCCCACTCATGTCTCCCACCACCCCCACCCCCCAGCAGTGCAGGGGCAGCCTCCACCAGGCCCCCACTCATGTCCCCTATCACCCCCACCCCCCGCCACCAGGGGCACCCTCCACCAGGCCCCCACTCATGTCTCCCACCACCCCCACCCCCCAGCAGTGCAGGGGCACCCTCCACCAGGCCCCCACTCATGTCTCCCACCACCCCCACCCCCCAGCCACCAGGGGCACCCTCCACCAGGCCCCCACTCATGTCTCCCACCACCCCCACCCCCCAGCAGTGCAGGGGCACCCTCCACCAGGCCCCCACTCATGTCTCCCACCACCCCCACCCCCCAGCAGTGCAGGGGCAGCCTCCACCAGGCCCCCACTCATGTCCCCTATCACCCCCACCCCCCCGCCACCAGGGGCAGCCTCCACCAGGCCCCCACTCATGTCTCCCACCACCCCCACCCCCCAGCAGTGCAGGGGCAGCCTCCACCAGGCCCCCACTCATGTCTCCCACCACCCCCACCCCCCAGCAGTGCAGGGGCAGCCTCCACCAGGCCCCCACTCATGTCCCCTATCACCCCCACCCCCCGCCACCAGGGGCACCCTCCACCAGGCCCCCACTCATGTCTCCCACCACCCCCACCCCCCAGCAGTGCAGGGGCAGCCTCCACCAGGCCCCCACTCATGTCTCCCACCACCCCCACCCCCCAGCCACCAGGGTCACCCTCCACCAGGCCCCCACTCATGTCTCCCACCACCCCCACCCCCCTGCCACCATGTGCAGCCCCCACCAGGTCCTCACAATGTGCGTAATGGTCAGCCTCCACAGCCAAAAAGCCCTACCAAGTAACCCATTCACCCACATGGAAATGGAAATCACATGTTACACCCCCAATGTTCATGAAGCAAATGAACCCATGTCCGTCACACACATATTTTCCAATTGAATGGGAAAACACACAACATGACATGCATGAAACCAATGAGATGAAACCACACAGTGAACAATGAAAAAAAAAATGTATTAGAAAAAAATACGAATGCTAAAGAAAGAAAACTAACTACAATGTAAATGTGAAAAAAGAAGCTGCATGTCCGCATAAAAACACAAAACTAGAAAATCTAATCCAAAAAATCTTGTCCAAAGTGAAATGTCAAAACTCTCCGTGCAACAAAGAACTATGTACAAAAATAACAAGGGTCCATCATCACAACAGAACTAAGGAAACCTCCTAAAAAACCTACCTAAATATCAACTATATACAAAAAGTGGAGCAGTGTCCGTCGACTCCAAATCATAAGAAAAAAAAAAGGAAACCTAAAACTAAAGAACTATATACAAAGGCGGCGGGCAAGTCCAGCGGCTCACTCTGTGGTGTTCCGGGCCAGGGCATCATCGAACTCCTGTTCGATGTCCCGGAGGCGGTCCAGTTCCATGGCCCCGAGGGTCCGCAGGGACGACGCCGTGTCCTCCTCCAACCCCCTGCGGATTGCCTCGAGGCACTCGGCCCGCCTCAGGGCCCTCCGCATGGAGTTCTCCGCCCTGACCATTGTGAGCCGCGCCTCTTCCGCCCGCCGCCGCTCCGCACCTATGGCGTGGCCCAACCGCTGCCACACGGAAGACACTCTCTGTCCTGGGTCCTCCTGCCCTCCGGCCGATGCCTGCCCCTCCGATGTCGAAGGCCCCGAGCCTTCATGGCTCCCACCATCTTGCTGCTGCTGCTGCTCTGCCTCTGCCCGTGCACTGCCTCCTGCTGCCTGCACATCCTCCGCCGGCTGGGGTGCAGTTGTTGATGTGGCCACCCCTGCTGGACGTCCGACTCCCGACTGTGGCAGGGATGCCTCCTCCACCAGCCTGGCCGCACTGTCAGAGGCAGCTCCACAGGGCACCCAGGTGACTGATGGGTGGGAAGATGGCACAGAGGACGACTGGCGCGTAGGGGGTCCAGTTGAGGAGGGGGTCGGAACAAGCCCCATCAGACGGAGGAATCCGGTCTGGGTGACCTGTCCCAGCAGGCTGACGTGGTCAACGAGCCATTCGAGATGACGTGCAGTCTCTCCATGAAAAGACTGCAGGTCACCTCGCATGGCCCGTTGACGCAACGCCACACCAGCCAGGACAGGCTCAACCCGGACCTGGATAGCCACGTCCGCAGGCAGAGGAAGGCCAGTTGACGTCAGCTCATCCCCTGCCTGAAAACGGGTCTGGACGTAGGCATCCCTGCTGGTGCAAGATGATGCAGGGACAGGATCGGGGACAGGATTGCACACAGGCACCTCCGCGGCCGCCTGTGCTGCCTCCTGTCCCTGGTCCTGGACTGCACCACTAGCACCAGTGGGATCCCCACCTCCAGACCCCGTCTCTGGTGCTTGCGCGGCCCCCTCCTCCACCAAACCCCCCACCAACCTGGATGACTCTGTGCCATCTTCCCCTGTTGGGCCCTGTGGGGTCCCAGCTGCCCCTTCTGCTGCCGAGGAGTCCAACTGCAACCTCCGCCTCTTGGACCTCCCCCCGGCAGCTGCGGCCTGGGACGCGGCACCGGACTCCTCACTCCCCGACGAGATGACAACACGCAATGAGACTCTGACGTGCAGTCTTTCCACGTGTGCTCTGTCATCACGTGCTGTGTGGGAAACACCCGTGCGGGTCACGTCACAGACGCGCTTACGCGCTGAGGGCCTTTGGTCCAATGGAATCGCGTATGCGTGCTGACGCGCTTACGCGCTAAGGGCCTTTCCTCGGTTTTCACGCTGACGTGCAGGATTTTCACGTGCCAATTCACTCCGTACCAAGCTGGCCACGCGTGAGCACACGGGAGACCACGCTCCTGCCCAGAAGGCCGAATTACTGCCCCCCAGAGCCCCGAGCACGCTCCCACCTGCTATCTGCTGCTGCCTGACTGCCTGCTGCCCACGTGCACTGCCATTTGCTGCCTGCACATCAGCCAGGGGTGCTGTTGCTGTGACCACCCCTGCTGGAACAGAAGACTCCCGACTGGAATTCCATCGCTCCACAGCCCAGCCCCAGGACCCAGTTGCCCACCCACTCCTGCCTCTGGGGTTGTCATGTCGGGGCTAACACCATCTGTGACCACTGACAACCCCCGGCCAGAGAGGCAGAGGGGCACCAGCTTCAGTGCCACCGAAGTTGGTGTCCTGGTGGAGCAAGTCCTGGGGCAGTATGATGCCCTCTTTGGAAGTTCCCGCGCCGACAAGGAAGGACGGACTCGGATCTGGACAGACATCGTGACTGCCATCAACGCGGAGGGGGTGGCAGTCCGGGACTTACAACATGTCAGGAAGCGCTGGGAGGACTTCAGGTCCAGGACCCTGAACAAGGCCCGGCGCCTCTTGAAGGCAGCGGATGCCAAGGGGCGCCGGGGCCACTTGTCGGAAGAACAGATGGGGGTCCTGGAACGCATATCCCCAGCGCTCCACGTCCAGGTCCTAGAGAAGCAGAGCCGTCTGGAGTCGAGCGGTGAGTGTACATGCATCCTGGTTGTGAGCAGGGCGTGTGGTGATCATTCCCCATTGTGCCGGTTGCACATCTGTTTGTATGGGGTGGAGTATGGGTGGGGGTGTACAGGGCCGTGGGGCTGACACATGCGAGGGCTGTAATGTGTGAGACATGGATGGTGCTTGTGTGTGTGGGCTTGCATGGCAAATGCAGTTGTGCGTGCACACATGTTTGGATGAATGTGTATGTAAGTAGACATGTCCGTGATGTCAGGCATGTATGTTGTTTTCGGCTGCATGTATGAGCACTGTGTACATGTGCATGTGTGTGTATTTGTCAAAGGTGCAACAGTGATGCTACATGGATGCATGTGACAGCGGTATGTGGAAGCCTGATTGGCAGATGTGACATGGATGCCCGTCTGAACAGTGCGACACTTGGCAGAGGTGTAGACATGCATGCAAGTGTGGTGGTGTGTGTACATGTGTGGTGCACTTCCTGTGTTGCATGTGATGTATGGCTCCCCTTTGGCTGCTGATGCTGTTGTATGTGTAGGGATGGTGGTGGCAGTTGCGATATGGCTGTGGTATGGCTCATGTGTGCCAGTTGCAATGACATGTGTGTTGGGGATTGTGATGACATGTCTGAGGTTTGCCAATGCCACTCATGTGCAACTGTCATGCGTGTATGTGTCCATTGTACAGTGCCCTGATGCCTGTGTTTTGTTTCTCCCTGTCTGCAGCGTCAACTGATGAAGAGGGCGGAGAAGGTGCTGTGGAGCACAGCGGCGGGGATCCGACCGCCAGCCGGAGACGCAAGGCCCGGCTCCCCTCCCGTGTTGTCATCTCGTCGGGGAGTGAGGAGTCCGGTGCCGCGTCCCAGGCCGCAGCTGCCGGGGGGAGGTCCAAGAGGCGGAGGTTGCAGTTGGACTCCTCGGCAGCAGAAGGGGCAGCTGGGACCCCACAGGGCCCAACAGGGGAAGATGGCACAGAGTCATCCAGGTTGGTGGGGGGTTTGGTGGAGGAGGGGGCCGCGCAAGCACCAGAGATGGGGTCTGGAGGTGGGGATCCCACTGGTGCTAGTGGTGCAGTGCAGGACCAGGGACAGGAGGCAGCACAGGCGGCCGCGGAGGTGCCTGTGTGCAATCCTGTCCCCGATCCTGTCCCTGCATCATCTTGCACCAGCAGGGATGCCTACGTCAAGACCCGTTTTCAGGCAGGGGATGAGCTGACGTCAACTGGCCTTCCTCTGCCTGCGGACGTGGCCATCCAGGACCGGGTTGAGCCTGTCCTGGCTGGCGTGGCGTTGCGTCAACGGGCCATGCGAGGTGACCTGCAGTCTTTTCATGGAGAGACTGCACGTCATCTCGAATGGCTCGTTGACCACGTCAGCCTGCTGGGTCAGGTCACCCAGGCCGGATTCCGCTGTCTGATGGGGCTTGCTCCGACCCCCTCCTCAACTGGACCCCCTACGCGCCAGTCGTCCTCTGTGCCATCTTCCCACCCATCAGTCACCTGGGTGCCCTGTGGAGCTGCCTCTGACAGTGCGGCCAGGCTGGTGGAGGAGGCATCCCTGCCACAGTCGGGAGTCGGACGTCCAGCAGGGGTGGCCACATCAACAGGTGCACCCCAGCCGGCGGAGGATGTGCAGGCAGCAGGAGGCAGTGCACGGGCAGAGGCAGAGCAGCAGCAGCAGCAAGATGGTGGGAGCCATGAAGGCTCGGGGCCTTCGACATCGGAGGGGCAGGCATCGGCCGGAGGGCAGGAGGACCCAGGACAGAGAGTGTCTTCCGTGTGGCAGCGGTTGGGCCACGCCATAGGTGCGGAGCGGCGGCGGGCGGAAGAGGCGCGGCTCACAATGGTCAGGGCGGAGAACTCCATGCGGAGGGCCCTGAGGCGGGCCGAGTGCCTCGAGGCAATCCGCAGGGGGTTGGAGGAGGACACGGCGTCGTCCCTGCGGACCCTCGGGGCCATGGAACTGGACCGCCTCCGGGACATCGAACAGGAGTTCGATGATGCCCTGGCCCGGAACACCACAGAGTGAGCCGCTGGACTTGCCCGCCGCCTTTGTATATAGTTCTTTAGTTTTAGGTTTCCTTTTTTTTTTCTTATGATTTGGAGTCGACGGACACTGCTCCACTTTTTGTATATAGTTGATATTTAGGTAGGTTTTTTAGGAGGTTTCCTTAGTTCAGTTGTGATGATGGACCCTTGTTATTTTTGTACATAGTTCTTTGTTGCATGGAGAGTTTTTACATTTCACTTTGGACATAATTTTTTTGATTTGATTTTCTAGTTTTGTGTTTTTATGCGGACATGCAGCTTCTTTTTTCACATTTACATTGTAGTTAGTTTTCTTTCTTTGGCATTTGTATTTTTTTCAATACATTTTTTTTTCCATTGTTCACTGTGTGGTTTCATCTCATTGGTTTCATGCATGTCATGTTGTGTGTTTTCCCATTCTATTTGAAAATATGTGTGTGACGGACATGGGTTCATTTGCTTCATGTACATTGGGGGTGTAACATGTGATTTCCATTTCCATGTGGGTGAATGGGTTACTTGGTAGGTCTTTTTGGCTGTGGAGGATGACCATTACGCACATGATTGGGGATTGTGAGGACCTGGTGGGGGCTGCACATGGTGGCAGGGGGGTGGGGGTGCAGGGGGACATGAGTGGGGGCCTGGTGGAGGTTGAGCCTGCACTGCTGGGGGGTGGGGGTGGTGGGAGACATGAGTGGGGGCCTGGTGGAGGGTGACCCTGCACTGCTGGGGTGTAGGGGTGATGGGAGACATGAGTGGGGGCCTGGTGGAGGGTGACCCTGGTGGCTGGGGGGTGGGGGTGATAGGGGACATGAGTGGGGGCCTGGTGGAGGGTGACCCTGGTGGCTGGGGGGTGGGGGTGGTGGTAGACATGAGTGGGGGCCTGGTGGAGGGTGACCCTGCACTGCTGGGGTGTGGGGGTGGTGGGAGACATGATATGGACATGGGTGGGGGCCTGCTGGCAGGTGCCCCACAGTGCTGGGGGGTGGGGGTGGTGGGAGACATGAGTTGGACATGGGTGGGGGACTGCTGGCAGGTGCCCCACAGTGCTGGGGGGTGGGGGTGGTGGGAGACATGAGTTGGACATGGGTGGGGGCCTGCTGGCAGGTGCCCCACAGTGCTGGGGGGTGGGGGTGGTGGGAGACATGAGTGGGGCCCTGGTGGAGGGTGACCCTGGTGGCTGGGGGGTGGGGGTGGTGGGAGACATGAGTTGGACATGGGTGGGGGACTGCTGGCAGGTGCCCCACAGTGCTGGGGGGTGGGGGTGGTGGGAGACATGAGTTGGACATGGGTGGGGGCCTGCTGGCAGGTGCCCCACAGTGCTGGGGGGTGGGGGTGGTGGGAGACATGAGTGGGGCCCTGGTGGAGGGTGACCCTGGTGGCTGGGGGGTGGGGGTGGTGGGAGACATGAGTTGGACATGGGTGGGGGCCTGCTGGCAGGTGCCCCACAGTGCTGCGGGGTGGGGGTGGTGGGAGACATGAGTGGGGCCCTGGTGGAGGGTGACCCTGCACTGCTGGGGGGTGGGGGTGGTGGGAGACATGAGTGGGGCCCTGGTGGAGGGTGACCCTGGTGGCTGGGGGGTGGGGGTGGTGGGAGACATGAGTTGGACATGGGTGGGGGCCTACTGGCAGGTGCCCCACAGTGCTGGGGGGTGGGGGTGGTGGGAGACATGAGTTGGACATGGGTGGGGGCCTACTGGCAGGTGCCCCACAGTGCTGGGGGGTGGGGGTGGTGGGAGACATGAGTTGGACATGGGTGGGGGCCTACTGGCAGGTGCCCCACAGTGCTGGGGGGTGGGGGTGCAAGGGGACATGTGTTGGTGTTCAAGGAGACATGTGCCTTTGCTGGGGGGCATGCCCATGTTGGGTGGGCTGCCTGCGGGACATGACCAGGGATGCAGGGTAGTCCCCTGTGGTGTGGGCTGCCTGCAGGGGCCGTGGAGGGTGTACAGGGTACACCTGGGAGGACCCACACTGTCAAATCACATGTGGGACTCCCCGGCACCCCTGAAATACACGTACCGTGCAGAAATAGCGTGTAAAACTTCCCGCGCACCCCTGAAATACACGCGCCCAGGCTATTCGCGTGTAAAACTTCCCGCGCACCCCTGAAATACACGCGCCCAGGCTATTCGCGTGTAAAACTTCCCGCGCACCCCTGAAATACACGCGCCCAGGCTATTCGCGTGTAAAACTTCCCGCGCACCCCTGAAATACACGCGCCCAGGCTATTCGCGTGTGGAACTTCCCGCGCACCCCTGAAATACACGGGCCCAGGCTATTCGCGTGTGGAACTCCCCGCGCACCCCTGAAATACACGCGCCCAGGCTATTCGCGTGTGGAACTTCCCGCGCACCCCTCAAATTCACGCGCCCAGGCTATTCGCGTGTGGAACTTCCCGCGAACCCCTGAAATACACGCGCCCAGCCTATTCGCGTGTGGAACTTCCCGCGCACCCCTGAAATACACGCGCCCAGCCTATTCGCGTGTGGAACTTCCCGCGCACCCCTGAAATACACGCGCCCAGGCTATTCGCGTGTGGAACTTCCCGCGAACCCCTGAAATACACGCGCCCAGGCTATTCGCGTGTGGAACTTCCCGCGAACCCCTGTAATACACGTAGCCCGCTCCCCCAGGCCCGATCGCGTGAGGAACTTCCCGCGCACCCCTCAAATTCACGCGCCCAGGCTATTCGCGTGTAAAACTTCCCGCGCACCCCTGAAATACACGCGCCCAGGCTATTCGCGTGTGGAACTTCCCGCGCACCCCTGAAATACACGGGCCCAGGCTATTCGCGTGTGGAACTCCCCGCGCACCCCTGAAATACACGCGCCCAGGCTATTCGCGTGTGGAACTTCCCGCGCACCCCTCAAATTCACGCGCCCAGGCTATTCGCGTGTGGAACTTCCCGCGAACCCCTGAAATACACGCGCCCAGCCTATTCGCGTGTGGAACTTCCCGCGCACCCCTGTAATACACGCGCCCAGCCTATTCGCGTGTGGAACTTCCTGCGCACCCCTGAAATACACGCGCCCAGGCTATTCGCGTGTGGAACTTCCCGCGAACCCCTGAAATACACGCGCCCAGGCTATTCGCGTGTGGAACTTCCCGCGAACCCCTGTAATACACGTAGCCCGCTCCCCCAGGCCCGATCGCGTGAGGAACTTCCCGCGCACCCCTCAAATTCACGCGCCCAGGCTATTCGCGTGTGAAACTTCACGCGAACCCCTGAAATACACGTAGCCCGCTCCCCCAGGCCCGATCGCGTGAGGAACTTCACGCGAACCCCTGTAATACACGTAGCCCGCTCCCCCAGGCCCGATCGCGTGTGGAACTTCCCGCGCACCCCTCAAATTCACGCGCCCAGGCTATTCGCGTGTGAAACTTCACGCGAACCCCTGAAATACACGTAGCCCGCTCCCACAGGCCCGATCGCGTGAGGAACTTCACGCGAACCCCTGTAATACACGTAGCCCGCTCCCCCAGGCCCGATCGCGTGAGGAACTTCACGCGAACCCCTGTAATACACGTAGCCCGCTCCCCCAGGCCCGATCGCGTGAGGAACTTCACGCGAACCCCTGTAATACACGTAGCCCGCTCCCCCAGGCCCGATCGTGTGAATAACTTCACGCGAACCCCTGTGATGCACGTACCCTGCAAATCGCGTGTGACACTTCCCGCGCACCCCGGTATACATGCACACGTATTTTTTGTCAGCGGGTGTCCGTGTTTGTGGGTACCCCTTTGCACGTCATTTTTCCTGGAGGGCCACAGTATGGGACATTCATCATGGCAGTATATAGGTGCTATTTGTTGGCGCACCTTTTGGCGCACATTTCTTACAGCCGCAGAGACACTACCGCCTCCTTTCTTGTGGCGGTCGTGTTTGTGCCTGTGCGCTGGTTTGAGCGTGCGCTTTTTTCCCCTATTCTATTCCATGAATACGTGTTGTAGGCGAGCGTGTGGGCGTTCCGCGCACTTGTGCCCTGTACTTCCCCCGTGACGCCCACGTTTTGGCAAGTTGTTCCCCATTCCGAGTGTTACGCCCGTGTTCCGCCTACTTTTATTGCGTGCGCCGCGCTATGTCCGAATTTCGCTGTGGCCTGTGCGATTTTCGCTGTGACCTGGCGCACGCTGTTAGATGGCCTGTGCGCCAACGTGCGCCAACGTGCGCCGCGCACTTTTTTTCGCACATCCGCTGGTTTTCTCGCGCACGGCCTTCCATGAATCGACGTGCGCTGCTTTTCGTGCGATTTTCGCACGTTCACTGCGATTTTCGCTATTCCACTGCGATTCGCACGTTTTTGCCCACTTGCGCCGCGCTAATTATTCCATGAATCGGCCTCTTAGTATAGGACACACCTATTCATGGGGGGTAAAACCATAAATTACTTTTAGATTAATTTACAATAAGTCAAGGGTATTAGACCCTAGAAGTTGTGCAGTGACACTCAGTTGAGGAATCACTTAGTAAACCAACCTGCAAGTATACTTTTCTGAATAGTGGAACACTCATTCAAGGGACAGTAGAAATCTATAACCACATTCAGGATAACACACAGTTATACTAGGCGAGTAAGACCTTTTGGTGTAACATACAATTACAGTTGCTTTTCAGCTCAGTGGAACACAGATTACGGTAAGCAAGAACTCTTTTCACTAATAGAGGATTGTACCAGGCAGACCAAGCTCAGCTACCCCTACAGAACACTTTTTAGGCAGGTAAAACCTAATGTTGTAATACACTATTACAGTTCCTTTTCAGGTCAGTGGGACACAGACTAAGGTAAGCAATAGCTTTCTAAGTTATTTTAGGATGGTCCAGGGCAGACCAAGGTAAGTAAACCCATATACTTTTTAAAGGAGCTATCAGCAACTTAAAAGGTATGTATAAACCTAAGACGGTTTTAGCATCTGTATAAAACAGACCAGGGAAAGCAAAACCCAATGTTACACTTTATGAATGACTCCATGTTATTCAAGGTAGGTAAAACTCAAGGCAGACTTAGTTTAGACAGGGGAAGCGAGACCCAGTTGGTGAACTTACACACTAACACTCTGCAAGAAATAGTTAAGCGAAGCCAACAGCATTACTTTTGGGACGAGGCAAAGTAAAATAACCTACATATACCTTTCAGAATGGCACAACACACATTGAAGGTAAGTAAGCACTTTTGTAACTGCTCACTCTCAGAGTTCCAGTTACCAACTAACTCCTTCACCAGTACGCTTGAAATCACTTGTTATATTTTTCCAAGGCAGAATTATTTTCTTATCCAGTCCTTCCCTATTCTATTGGATGAGTTCTTTCAGAGGCAGAAGAGGGACCCTAGTGGTCTAGGTGCCAGCTGTAGGAAGGGCGAGATAGTGTTCAGTTGCAGAAAAAGTTCCTCTGGAAGACTATTCAAACAAGTAAATAGTTTACTTCGATCCAGGAAGGGCTGGAACCCCCCCACTGCTGGACCCGTGTCCTGCCGTGTCATCTCCACAGACGACCTTCGCGGAGCAAATGATCGTAGCATGCCGCCATGCAGCCTACAAGTAAGCCTGCATAATTGCACTGAAGACTATCTCCCTCCTATATCGAAACTAGTGCAGAATCTGCCTTCTGCCTAATGGCCCGAGGGTATGTATGACCACTCCAAAATGGCCGACTTGCCGACAGACATCCTCTCTGGGCTGGCGCTTCGCTGGATTTGAACAGCTGATTGGGACATCTTCACTATTTACAACTTGCCTCACAACCGGAGGCGGAAGCCGGCCGCTTCACACTAAGGGCTGCGCTCTATAAAAGGGCCCTGTCTGCAGCTGTTTGCAGCGGAATGCACGGCGCAAGCTCCCCGCCCGTGCCCTGCCATCTCATAGTAAGCTACAGCCGTAATAAGAAAGAAAAAAAACTCTCTTTTTCTTAAACATCGTTTGACTGATCTGGAAAGCCCAGTCAATATCAGCGGTGTGACTGTGCAGAACGTTATCTAACAGGATTACTATTTACTATCCCTTCTATTGACTTACTGTACCTTGCCTCTTATTGTCATAACAAACTGCTTACCGACTGTTATGAATACCAGTAGCTTGTATAGACCCTCCGAGGGCGCAGTATTACCCGCTGACTCCCATTGGTCCCTCTGCCACAACATAATGTCTATGTCACACACTGGAAATTAACTCTGCCTAATCCACTACTAAATTGAGCCTGTGATATCATGAATAGTAGCCACTTATTCCATATGTCTTTAAATTGTCATATTAACGCTTCTGCCTCCCTGGTGTTATAAGCTCCCCACTACCCTAACCACTACCCTAATTCTAGACCGTAAACCCTTTATGACAAACTGAAAGCAGCCTTTTAGTCGACAAACGCAATTTTGGCCTATGGGCCTCATCACGAGTTGGGCTGTATTCCCGGCTGTAATACCGCCGATTGTAATAGCCCTAGCACCGACCGGTCTGGCTGTATTACCGCCGGATCACAAGTTGGGTGTTAATGGTAAATCCCCATTCCCAATTGGGTCCATTGGATTCAATGGGGTATTTTCAGCGCTAATTATGCGGGCTAATACAGCCGGCGGTAATACAGCCGAAAACAGGGGATTTTCACCTCCAGAGAAAGGCTGGAGGTAAAACAGTCCATTTAGCGTCCAACTCGTGATAGGGCTATCCCTTAAATGCGGCTGTAAACCTCAGGTCTTCTTTAGTAGAAAAGGAAACAGAAAGCCTCAATACAAAGAGAGATAAACCAGGGCTGTAGATCAAAGCTGACCCAATCTTGGTAGCTGATACCCACCGGTTCCTAGAGGGGGAGAATTGAACCAGTCCTTGAGAGGATGCCCACCTGTCTGTGAGAGAGCCCAGAAGAAATTCCTATATAAGTAGAATATAAAAGTGAAACATAATTCTTAGGGGAGGTATACTCTAGAGGGGATAGATTAAATCTTAGCCCTTTTCATTTGTGAAAGTACTGAGGGGGAGGGTATATAAATTAACTGTATATCGTGAGAAATTAGTACATATATTAGAAGTGCATCAGCTTCTGGAATTATATATTTTATAAAATAGGTCCTATGATGTGTATATAGGTAGATCTCTGACTCATCCTCTGTGCAATGTGCAAGCACAAAATGGAAACCAAAATAATATATCACTTTGAACATACCTACAACACATCTAATTGTAATCATTACCTGATTGCACCACCAAGCAGTCCTGTTACTAGTGATGAACCACTCAAGACAAAGATGAAAGAGTTATTAGCTGAAACTAATTTTCCCACCTTTAATTTGCCTGCTGAAAATGACAAACGTACACTTTTACACATTAATACAATAGAAACAGCATTAAAGGGATACTAGCAAACATACATATTAAACATAAATTATTCTTTTGCAGTCAATTCACATGTGAGAATGTCAAGTAGCCTGTATTTAAATTGTGTTTGCTAAAGTGCAGTTGGAGATGCTGTTGGAGATGCTCACATGTCTATTGGGTAGGGGGTGGTGTTTATTCCAAATAAATAGAGAGATTTAGATAGGTGGGATGTTCTTGTTTAATTTCGTTTTCATCAAATGAAAGCTTTATCCTGAACCCTCATACACTTTTCATTGTCTGGTGTATGCGCGCCGAGGGTAAACCAAATGTACATATAGTGACATGTGGTTTAGAAAAACCCTCTACATTCAAGTTAAATGAAGCAGTAAAAATTCAATTGAGCTCTAGATAGTCATTTGTTATTGTAGTTACCATTGACAATAGGATTTCACTGAGAATCATGTAAACAGTTAATTTGCATTTATTTTGAATTGGTTAGATTATTTCTAGTTTTTAATAGATAGATATTCTGTGTAACACTGTGGGTTTCTTGTCTTGAAAGGGGAGGAAGGTTGTAGGGAGTCAATGCTATTAAACTGGCATATCCCAGGTTCACAGAACTTTGTTGATAAATACAAATTGGGCGTGCCTGATTTGGGGATGTGGAAAAGTCTCCTGAACCAGATGCTGCCCCATTAAAACATCCTAAACAGTGCAGCTGTGATGTTGAGCCCTGCCGAGGATGTAGGCATGCCCAGTTACCTTTGTCCATTGCCACGTCACACGTGAAGGTGAAGCTTAATCTCACATGCACACCACACACTGAATAGCACGGGGGTATCATTTACCAAGCTGTGACTCATCACACATGAAAGAGAGATTCACTGTAGGCGTGAACTGTATCACATGGGAAGGAAGAATGGAAGTGTACAGTCAAAACCTGGTGTTCTTAGCCATGTCTCTCATCATTAAAGGAAGTTGCTTTCGGAAGTACATTGTTTAAATGTAACCAACTCACTGGATCATACTGTTTATATATGATTACCATTGTATACAGCCCTATACAACCCTGAGAAATCGGTGCTCATGGGCTATATTTCTGGCATTGTGTTATTCTGGCAGTTTGCCTGTATGTTCTCTACTGCTATTTAAAAAGTAAATGTGCTTTTGCTGCTGCTGCCATGATGAACTTGTGTGGATTCTATTGGCGGTAAACTGCCATAGGCTGTATGGAAATTGAATTGTATGCATTGGGTAAGAAGGGGTAGATTAGGGGGCTCAGTATGTCATATGCTGGGAAGTGTGTTGGTCTAAGAGCGGTTATCAGACTGGTTGGTAGGTTTCAGTGAAGCCCTTACCTCCAGATTTGAAATGGCTGCAGGGCATCCATGTTCTCTCTAAATACGAAGGAGGAACTCATTTTGCCTGTCATCAAACAGAACACAAAGGAAAGAAAAATTCTTGTGCCTCACTATCCATAATTAGGAGAATTTTGCTAATGTCCAACACATTAAAAAGTATCATATATAGTCCTAGACAGCATCATCATGACTAGCTAATGAAAACAGTTGTGTGGGTCCATTTTGCATCCCTGCTGACAACATATTTAAATGTGTAAGTGACTATTTATGAATATTTATGATCAAATTGATTTATTTAAACAGAATACAATCATGGAAACAATCTATGTGGAGAAATTAAAATCCTCCTTGTCCTTGCTGATATCCATAAGTATCCTAAATAGAAAAGGAACTTTAACTTACTCAGACATTCATACAGGCCAAACATATACTAGGGGTTCATATTAAAAAACATTTTACCAGTTGTGTGGTCCAATTTTGCATCCCTGTTGACAACATTTAAATGAATAGGTGACTATTTATGATATTTCTGATCAAATTGATATATTTAAACAGAGAATAAAGTCATAGAAACAATCTATGTGGAGAAAAAAAAGATCCTCATTGTCATTGCTGATATGCCTAAGTATCCTAAATAGAAAAAGGAACTTTCAGTTATTCAGACATTCACAGAGACCAAACGCATACAAGGGGTTTCATATTAAGAAATATCTTATATAGCCATGAAGAAGCATATAGAGTACTTGAAGGTTTCGCTAACAAACATAGAAAAGAGACTTCATAATGAGAAATTGTGTATATATAGAGAAAATCTGAAAACATATCTAACCATTTCTTTAAATCGATTCAAACAGTAAGTTTTAGTTCAATGTATTATTTTCCTATGTCGCAATACAAGGTGTAGCTACAGCATATAATTAGTTAATCTAATACAATATTTGTTCGAGCAGCTCACTTAGGTCATCCTGTGTTACTGTTTGTATGTTTGTACATCACATATGGCAATTACAAACCCATTTCATATTATAATTGTTCTTCTAAACCTGTCTGGAAGCCATCTGTTTCCCAATGCTCAAATATTGGTGATATGCATTACACATTAATACGGGCAACAAACAGGAGACTGGTGTTTATAAGTTTTATCTGCATCCAATGAATGACAAATCTTGTGGTCTGAATTTAAGACTCATGTTACTGCTCATGTTTTATTGATTTAAACAGCTTCTCATTGTTTCATTTCTTCAATTATGTTATCCCTGCATTTCTTCTTCTTTATCTGTTCCAGTCCAAAATATCTAATCTCTTTAAAGTTGCATTTATGATGCACTGTTTCTCTATATGTACGGATGAAAGGAGGCTTTTTTGCTGACATTTTCCAAAGCTGTTTTTTGTCGCTGACTCCTCTGAAAAGAGGGGCACAGTGATCCTGTTTTCCAGTACTACCCAGCTTATCATATTGAGAAGAAAGAGAGATCCTCATGGGCACTACCTTTGCAGTGAAGGTGGTCTTTGTTCAGTCACTTGATGGCCCTGATATCCGTTTATCTTCCCAATGCGAAGCAGAGTGGCTATCTTTCTTCTCTCCCCCCTACGCTGGCTGCTTTTGCTGAGGGGGGTTTTTTCTGAGGTTCATTAGAACCTCGTTCCTGACCCTACTCTAGACAAATCTTTGCCTCTTTCTCAGCTGGATTTAAAAAAAATAGATTTTTGTTTGGCATTTCTCCCATGGAACGCAGAGAGATTATACACATTTCTCACATGGTCACTCCAGATTTGTTCTTGTTTTCTTCTTCATTGCTCCCATATGTGGAGGTTCTTACCATCGGGCCTAGATTATTCTATGACCATGCTTTGGTTTTGGCCACAATTAGAATTCAGGGTGCGATCCATCCGCCTGACAGAGAATGGCACTTCTTCAGGATCATGTCGTTCACTGGGAAATCGCAGAGGAGATAACCATTATTTGTGGAAAAACGCTGGTTGGGGGCAACCGCAGGCAGTGGTTTAGGATGTGTTAAAGGCAATATTCCGAAGGGAGATTTTTAGCCATTTGGTGGCACACTTCTCGTCCAGAAAAAAGGCTCTGCAACACCTGGAAGATGTGATTCGCAAGAAGGAGAGAATCCATTCCTGGAGGACATGCTGACAATGGAGATGGCAACTTCTGCTGCTCCGTACTAAACTATTTTATGACATGTATGGTAATAAGGCCTACATGTTGGCCTACAAGCTACGTTGACTTAAATCAAGGAACTATGTGGCTTGCGTCATGGATGTGGAGGGTGCTCCCCAGTATGATAAGGGTGTGAAGATGGATATTTTCACATAATTTTACTGGGATTTGTTGACTGCAGAAGTTCTCTCTCCTGAAGCATAATTGGATTTCATCAAGAAGGCCAACCTGCCTAAGGTGAGAACAATCTGTTTGGGATGGGTTGGAGGGTCCTGTCATGGTGGAGGAGGTCAGAAGAGCTACAAAATCCCTTCCACCCTCGAAGGCTCTGGGACCAGACAGGTTTTGGGCCCTGTTTTATACAACTTTCCTGGAACAGTTGGCGCCCCTGGCCTCGCTGTTTCACTCTTTTTTGGTTTTGGGAGTGGTGCCTGGTTCCATGGGGGATTCAGTGACTGCTTTTCTATTGAAGCCATAGAAGGGCTCTTCTGTCAGTGATATTTATTGCCCAATCTCTATGCTGAACACGGATGCAAATATTGATGGAGGTGCTCCCACGTGTTATGGATACAGACCAGATTGGTTTCATATCGTAGCTGAATATGCAGGACATTATCAGGTGATATCCATCTCATAGATTATAGTAACATGGGTAGCATTCTTTCGAGGCTGCTGGCGCTCGATGCCAGTAAGGCGTTGGATTGGGTTGACTAGGGATTCATACATATGATACTTTCAGAGTTTGTATTCGGCCCCAGGTTTGTGAAGTTTGCTATGGTGGTTTATCAGCTCCATAGATCAAGTGTTTGGGTCAATGGTTGAATTTCCAAGCCAATAGCTATTGCTAGGGGCACATATCATGGATGAACCCCTCTACCTTAATTTCTGCCCTAATTATGAAGCACCTGGTGAGGCGTCTCCGGCTGATTTCTGAGATACAGGGGGTCTGGGTGGGCGAGCTGAGCATTAGATGGCGATTTACGGTGATGACAATTTGTTGAGGATGACGGACAATTAGAGCTCTCTTCCTGCACTCTTACTCAGACTAGAGGCATTTCATGAAGTGTCAGGCTATTCCATTAACCTGGGGAAATATCTGGGGTTCAATGTTTTGGATCATTCTGGCACGCTTGACATCAATCCAACTGTAAAACCCACCAAGTAGTTTACTGTGTGGAATGTCCATGTGGACTACGCTACGTGGGCCAAACTATGCGTAATGTAGGCACCCGAATATCAGAACATCGATCAAGGATCAGGTGCAAGAACCTGGCATCTCCTCTTGTGGGACACATTCTTGAAAACTGCCATACACCCAATGACTTGGTATGGTGGGTTCTGGACAGGGTCTTGGTGGGTCCCAACATACAAGGCCACCTTTTGGACCTTGAATGTAGGTGGATCCACAGGATGGACACGTTCTACCATGGTCTAAATGAGCAGTTTCTTCCTCACATGTAACTTCCATATGTCACTTTGTATTTCACTGACTTTCATTACTGGGCAAGACACTGACACCCCCACATGGCTCAACCAGCATCAGTATTTTGAGCTAGCTCCATCGGACTAGAGGTATCAACATATCACCACACAAGGGTATGCGCGGATGCAATCTGGCTTTTTTACACATCTCGCTCTAACCTCGTTTTTTCAAGCAATTACAACAGGTACCGCCATAAGCCTCTCGAATGACACTGCCGTAGTACAAGTTTTTTGCCTGCTCGCGTTGAAACTCAATGGCAAACATCATTATGTTCTTGCCATACATCAGTAACACAGCCTTACAAGGGTGGAATCTTATACCTTTTTTGTGTTTTCCCACGAGCCTGTTTCATTTATTCATTATTTCATTTTACCACTAAGTCTGTAAGCGCTTGCATGTACATGGATGCAATTGGCCTTGGATGCAATTGGCCTTGCCTTTCTTCATTAACCTGAACCGGGATTTGTGTTCCTATACACACCCCTACCTGTTACATCAGAGCTTGCACGGGACTGGCTGGTTTGATGACACACCCAAGCCAGTAACCCTGCAAGGAATGGAGCTGTCTCCAAGCAATGGCTACATAAACCACAGGTAACCAGGACAACGGGCATGCCCTGAGATTCACTTGCAAGAAAGCTGCGTTAGAGCACCGATTACCACACGGTTCTTGTCTACTCCAGAGGTTTGGCACACAGCACGAAGTTTCCCAGCTGCTGCCAACCTCACACCTGCACATATTCGCAAGCAGGTATTTAGCGCTTTGGATACTATACCATTTTGAGTTTAATCTCCTTATTTAGCCACCTTTACGCATGCTCTTCTCACTTCAATCATTTGACTGCCTTTTTTAGCTCACAAGAAACATCTGCTTCCCGTTCTCTTCACCTCGCAATTTCTATCTGAATCCCACCAGTGACCTCATCGAGAAAATTACTTAGGTGAGCATTTGTCTCCTCTTTGTTTGCTTTTTACCCTGTTGTTTGTCTCCTTCAAACAATGATGACCCTCATAGGCTTCCACACCCACCACCTGAGTTCAACTGCTTTTTTCAATTTTTCCCTCTTTAGGACACTTCCTTATAGTTTCACTACTGCACAATCTGGCTAAATCATCGCCCTTAATACACACATGAGCAGGACAGTCATGGTGACTCTGGTGTCTGGTGTGATCCAGCAGTGAATAAATGGGATTGTACTTTTTCCTGGTAAGCTTTTCCCTTTCTTTACAACAAACTAGGCTTCATGTTGCCTAAAATAATTTAAAGTTTTAACTTTTCACCATCTTTTGGCCATGTTCCTTAAATGTCAGAATATCCACACAGACCTAAGACTGTTTTCATCTTTACAGGGTCTTTATTTCACACCCTGATGAAGGCGGTTACCACGACTTTCATCAACGCTACAGCCGATACGCGATTTCTGTTAGGGCACATACGTGGATTTTTCATCTGGCCAGACCTTAGCCATTTGGATACAGACTTTGCTCTCCTTTATGATTCTCCTATCCCCGTTGCGTTGGCAGACCCCTCTTTTTGACAAAAGATTCCTCTACAAAGGATACAGTAATGGAATACTACCTTTGTCAAAATCAAGTGCATTAATGATAATACAAGAATGTTATACAAATGAATGTATCTGCCTATGTCTACAAGAATTAATTATCACTTCTCTGCAATCTACAATGGATCATTAGTGTTACTAAAGACAAAAAGTTAGGGTATTTGACTGTAAACTTTAGATACAATTATACCTCCAAATCTTTACATTGTTATAGAAACTGTCCTACATTGATATCAATTTACCACAAATAACTGATTGGCTATTGCTTTCCATCATCTACATAAGTGAATATGTCTGTGATTACTTTGACAACATAATTTTAAAAACCTCCTCTTTTTTCTGTCTCTTTTTCAGAGACCGCTCATTCCTCACGGTCACTTTTTGGGGCTTTAATATGCTGTGGATCTTTTTTTCACTAAGTAATACCACTAAGATTCCCCTTTCTTTGCTTGCTTATACTCCGGTTAGGAAACGCATTTCTTATCTATATAAAAAATGGTTATTTCCTTTGTACTTATGATATGCGAAACATTGCAACCTGAGAACTGTTGTGTGATTCATGCTTTAGTATACTTCCTTTGTCACTTAGTGTTTATTTGTTGACATGGTTTGTGAGTAAAACAAGATAACTTTTACTGATCTGTGTGTCTCTTCTGGCATCAAACATAAGTAATTTGACTAATAGCTTTATTTAAATTAACGGTTGATTCAATTAGGTTTCAAATAATATAACCACTTTGTTGTCAACCTTGGGTAGCAGCTTTTTATTCATGTTTGTATGCTTGACATCCTTAGACAGAGATTTCTGTTTTGGTGGAGTGTGGGAGAGCTCGACTATCTGGGTGTCAAGATGACACCCTCATACACTGTGGGGATAATTTCCACCTTTGTTCCGGGTTCTGGATGATTATTTGAAGAGGTGGGGGAACTTGGAAATCTCGTGGTTAGGTCGGATTACGATTATCAAAATGAACATTCTTTTGTGGCTTCTCTATGGTGTCTCTGTGATTCCCCCCGCCGAGGTTCAAGCTTTACAGAGGAAATCGTCTAGTGTGTGCAGTCGGCTCTGGCAGGTAAGCAAGTTTAGGGGTGGTCTCAATGCACCTATTCTTCAGAATTATATTTTGGCGGTGAACCTGGCAACTATACTGGACTGGTCTATGTGGTCCTGACCGGCCCATTGGAGGGAGATAGAACAGGCAGACGAGAGTCCGGAGTTGGGTGATCTCCCTTTCCTGGCAAGTTTGTGTGGGTTCCCCTCTCCTACACGATTGCCTCCCTGCACTATTTGAATATGGTACTGATAATAGGTGAGAGCCTGGTGGGGTTAGGCCCATTCTCCCCCATTTTTGGTTACCCTGATTTTATGCTGGGGTTAGGACTGGTGACCTTTGGGTTCTAGTGCGGGGTGGGGGAGTTCTCACTCACCTAGCTCAGTTATGCTAGAAAAAGGGCCCCTCTTACTTTCATTGAGAGCAAGGAGCGCTTTCAGGTTGTGGAAACTGAGCGGTTTGGTTATTTGCGGTTACAGTACTGAAATTCTAATCCATCAATCCGCATGTCAGCCCAGTGCCCTGGAGACTAAGGTAGGGGAAGGGTTTACAGGGAGGAAAATGTCTAATGTTATATACACTTCTAGATAGGGTTCTATCAGATAACCTCCCCTTTATCACCCAATAGGAGAAAGATTTCAAGGGCTCAATTTTGGACGTTGCTTGGGGGAGGATCTGGCACAGGGCGAGCACTTCTTCAAGATGTGTTACGAAGAAAGGATTTGGTTATAAGATCTTATAAAGATGGTACATGACCCCAGTTCACCTGCATAAGATTGACTTGGATATTCCCCTGCGTGCTGGCAAAACTGGGGGGCATGCTGAAACTTATTGCACCTATGGTGGAACTGTGGGAAAGCCAAAATATATTGGTAGGACCTTGGAGGTCTTGCTTGACTCAGGACTGAATATGAAAAAACATGTCCCCCAGGTAAAGCCTCTTGTGCCTACGTTAGTAAACTGATCAGGCAAATCAAACCATACCTGTCTATCAGTAATTTAACGTCAGAGGCTTCAACATTGGTCAATACCTGCATTGATTACTGTAATAGTCTATTGGCGGGTTCCAAAAACAATTTAAAAATCCTCCAGACAGCCCAGAATGGTGCTGTGAGATCAGTGTGTGGGATGTATAGAAGGGACCCTATGACAGGGGCAAGGTGATCCTCACACTGGCTCCCCATAGGTAATCGAATATCCCACAAAATTCTCACTCTTACCCATACATGTGTGACGGGTAAGGAACCAGAGTACCTGTCAAAACGCATACATAGGGCCCTTGTTTTGAGAACATTTTGTTCCAATGCAACCAACAGACTAGTTATTCCTAGACACAAGAAAAAACAATTGGGTGGCACCAGTTGTAATGCGTGCGCACCTAGTCTGTGGAACTCTCTACCTAACAAGCTATGCAGTATTCCATGGTTTAATAGCTTTAAAAAAGCAATAAAACCTTATCTCTTTAATTCAAAGGACTAGGCTTTCACACGCTTGGTCTGATATCTGGCTACTGATCTGATCTTCTATTTGTACATGTATGTGATCTGTCTTGTCTTTTCTGTGCGCACTGAGGCCTATGGGCCTGATGCACGATATGAGAAATCGAATAATAATAATAATAATAATAATAATAATACAAATATGTGACTAAAAAATAAAGATCTTTAAAAAACTTAAAAGCTCACATGCTCTGTGTACAGTTTGTATGAAAAGTGTATATTTAATCCATCACCTTAAAACTAACCTCAAATTTAGCTGTGACTAGCCTTTGATGTTAGTTTTTAGGAGATGTTAATTTTGTAATATTCGAACTGCAAAACTCATAGGAGCATGTGTTGGAGGAGCATGTGTAGTAGCTGCACGTGTCATAGGAGCATGTGTTGTAGGAGCACATGTAAGAGTATGTGTCTTGAAATTGTGTGTCATAACAGTGTGTGATAAGTGTGCATCGTAAGAGTGTGCATCATAAAAGTGCGTGTTGCAAGTGTGTGTGTGTGTGTGTGTGTGCGTGCGTGTGCGTGGGGGGGTGCATGTGCCATAAGAGAATGTTTTCGACGTCCATATATTATGTGTAGTAGGAACATGTATCATAGGAGTGGGTGTTGTAAGAGCGCAAGTTATACCAGCGCATGTCATAACAGCATGTTTCATAGGAGTGTGTGTCATTAGAGTGTGGGTCATAAGAGTGTGTGTGGTAGGTGTGTGTGTCACAGGAGGTGCATGTGTTTAGGGGCATTTGAGAGCATGTGTCATATGCCCACATGTCATGTGTCGCAGGCACTTGTGTAGTAGGCGTACGGGTCATAGGAATATGTATCATAGGAGTGGGTGTTGTAGGAGCATTTGCCATAGCAGTGCGTTTCGCAGTATCATGTGCCATAGGAGCACACGCCATATGAGTGTGTCATTAGAGTGTGTGTTGCACGAGTGTGCAGTTTGTGTCGTAAGAGTGTGTGTGGTAGGAGCATGTGTCATAGAAGCATTTGTCAAAGGTGCATGTTAGAGCACATGATGTACATCCACATTATGAGTAGTAGGCGCATGTGTAGAATCAGCCGTGACATTGATGTAAGTTATCAGATATAAACTGCATAATGTACAAAGTGTGAAACTCATATGCTCTGTGTACAGTTGATATGAACATGATACATTTATTCAGTCACCTTAAAACTGACATCAAAGTCAGCTGTGACTTGCCTTTGATGTGGTAATTTAGGAGATGTTAATTGTGTAATCTACGAACTGTAAAACTCATACGCTCTGTGTACATTTTGTATGAAAAGTGTACATTGATTACAGAACCTAAAAGCTGACATCAAAGTCGGCTGAGACTTACCTTTGATGTGAGTTTTGAGGAGATGTTAATTGTGCAATGTACGAACTCTAAAACTCATACATTCTCTGTACAGTTCGTATGACAGATATGCGTTTATTCTGTGCATGCGTCATATATAGATAGTTAAAATGAAAATCTCAAAATTGGCCAAGTTGATTTTCCTGAAAAAATGTGCAGTGCACAAATTCTGGATGAACTCTAGGTACATGCCAAAAATTGAGAAAATAGAAGTGGGCAATTTTTATGTATTTGAACCGAACCTTTTTTTTCCTACGTGAAAGCTGGTTGTCTCGAAATATTACTGTGGAATATTTTCAGATTTTTTTCATGCATGGGTTTGAAAGTTATTGTGAAAAGTTTTTTTCGAAAACGTCAGAGACTACGTCTGAACCTTAGCTATGCCTTTCACTAGCATGAAGTTATAATACACATACAATGAAACAAGACATTATTTCTGTTATAAGATATGATATGGCATTTATAACATGCCTGTACACAAGTGTTTCTGGACGCCAGAAGACAAGGGAGGGAAGACATAGGGAGGACAAGGCAAACAATCCTACTAGGCCTTGTGTCATTCAGAACATGCAGGTGGGATAACGAGAAGTGCAGGGGGAAGCGAGGGGGAAGTGCAAGGGAGAGGATAGGGAGAAGTGCAATCAGGGCAGAATGGCTCTGTGTACGTGCAGCCAGGGCAGCATGGCTCTGGGTAAATGCAAGGAGGCAGGGGGGCTGTAGGGGTTACAGTAACAGCCCCTAAGTGCGCAGTAGGTCAGGAGGCAGTGCAAAGGAAGACTGGTCACGGAGGAGCCTCATACCTAATGAGACTCTGAGGGAGCCAGGAAACCAGTCGGCGCAGCAGACAGGTGAGTGAGCAAGGGAGTGAGAGAGGGAATGCAGAGAAAAACATTAGGGTCTTGATCTGCTTTTGGAACTTCAGGTGGTCCGGATCAAGTCAGAGTGGCAAGGAGGCCGTTCCAGAGGGAGGCACCTGCAGAGGAAAGAGATCTACCCCCCACGCTCTGCCTGTAGAAGCATCTGACCTTCGGAGAGTTGGAGTGGGGTGAACAAAGGGCTCTAGAAGCAAGGTATTTCAGAAGAGAGAGTTGGATTTAGTGCAGGCCCCGGCCCCAGAAAGCCTTGTAGACCAAGCAGAGGGTCTTAAATTTGATCCTTGCAGCCACCGGGAGCCAGTGGTGAGATTTCAGGGCTGGAGAGACGCTCCCTGGGCTTGAGGCCAATGATAAGTCTCTCAGTCCTGTTCTGAATTAGATGCAGGGGGTGAAGAGTAGAGGTTGGCAGATTGACGAAGAGGCTGTTGCAGTAGTCCAGCCTGGAGACAACCACAGCTCTGGAGACAGTGAGCTTCTGGGGGAACGTGAGAAAAGGTAGAATGCCCCTGAAGAGGTGCAGCTGGAAGTGGGCCTTTTTTGCGAAGTCTGTGATGTGAGGAGAGAAGGAGAGAGTGGAGTTGAAGATGACACCAAGGTCTTTTGCCTCACAGGAATGTGAGGGTACATGGCCTGAGGATGGGGACCAGAGTGAGAGAGGGATAGTGGGAGCATTACTGAGAAGGCGCTCCATCTTACTGCCAATAAGGCAAAAATTGTTGGAGGGGAGGAAGTTGATAAGATGCGGGAGACGCCTATCAAGAAAGAGGAGATTAGGCTAAGAGCCCTGGACCATGACGGTACCATTTAGAATCTTATTTTATATATACATTGATGATGGTCTTGGAGGATGGGAAGGAGGCCAAGAAGACCTCCCACCGGGTTCCACCATTAATGGGAGAGGAGGAGAATGGAGAGAGAACAGAGACCATATGAAGGGTCCATAGATCTGGAGCGGGAACAAGAAAGAGGATATTGGTGACAGTCTGTCTGGCGGAAGCGCTGATGTACGTATCAGCGATAGGGAGGCCTGGGTTGGAGACCAGGCTATCACTCTTGAACTTTTTCCTTAATGAGTTAGTGAGAGGGATAGGATAGGAGATTGAGTAGCAGTTTCAGAAGATGGGAGAGATTGAGAGCACCATAGAGTGTGTGAGGAAAGAGGGGAGAGTGAGGGAGGAAAAGAAGCACAGCCCGGAGCCGCACACCACAGGAAGCACGGGAGGGTTCACACAGAAGGAGGCACACAGGCGTTACAAGCAGGTAATACACCACAGGGGAATGCAGGAACAGTGTGGATGGAAGACTGGGGGGACAACAGAGAATCGACAGCAAAGGGGAAATGAGGGTTGAAGCCAGTAGCCACAGCAGAAACCAATAGGCCCAACAGTAACCAACAGTAGTCAGTAGTAGGTTGTGCAGAGACAGTGCAGTTAAAAAGGCATTTAGGTTGAAGTACGCACACTGCGAGAAATACCCAGATACAACCCTCCCAGAAGAGGGAAAAGGGACTAGTTTCCAACACAGCAGCAGTGCAAACACAACAGCAATGCAAAACACGCAGATTCGACTTTCGTAAAAAGAGGTAAAAAGACCTTGTTTTTTAACACAGCAGCAGTGCAAACACAACAGCAATGCAAAACACCCAGATATGACTTTCCTAAAAAGAGGTATTAGGACAGTTTTTCTGAAGTCCAACTAAGGGCTTTGTAAAACCATTCAACTGAGACAGTACAAGACTCCACTCTTAGTATAAGGCTGTACCACCTGAGTATATGGTAGCGTAGACAGAGCAGCCAGGTTTATCATAGGAGGGAGAGAGGGCTGTACGAAGGTGCCAAGAACCTGTAGTGTACCAAGGGTTCAACCAAAACACTGACAACCAGAGTATTATAAAAAATAAAGGTTTATTATAAATACAAGTTAGACCAAGATAAATCTTGGGTTGTAAGTACTTGGTCATAGAAATATAAACACAATACACAAACACACCACAATGCGTTAAGGTACACAGACCAAAGCATAAAGCTTGTTTAGAAAACTAACAGTATTTCTAGACAAGTCAGACCTTATAAAACGCATTTAGTATAGGACACACCTATTCATGGGGGGTAAAACCATAAATTACTTTTAGATTAATTTACAGTAAGTCAAGGGTATTAGACCCTAGAAGTTGTGCAGTGACACTCAGTTGAGGAATCACTTAGTAAACCAACCTGCAAGTATACTTTTCTGAATAGTGGAACACTCATTCAAGGGACAGTAGAAATCTATAACCACATTCAGGATAACACACAGTTATACTAGGCGAGTAAGACCTTTTGGTCTAACATACAATTACATTTGTTTTTCAGCTCAGTGGAACACAGATTACGGTAAGCAAGAACTCTTTTCACTAATAGAGGATTGTACCAGGCAGACCAAGCTCAGCTACCCCTACAGAACACTTATTAGGCAGGTAAAACCTAATGTTGTAATACACTATTACAGTTCCTTTTCAGGTCAGTGGGACACAGACTAAGGTAAGCAATAGCTTTCTAAGATATTTTAGGATGGTCCAGGGCAGACCAAGGTAAGTAAACCCATATACTTTTTAAAGGAGCTATCAGCAACTTAAAAGGTATGTATAAACCTAAGACGGTTTTAGCATCTGTATAAAACAGACCAGGGAAAGCAAAACCCAATGTTACACTTTATGAATGACTCCATGTTATTCAAGGTAGGTAAAACTCAAGGCAGACTTAGTTTAGACAGGGGAAGCGAGACACAGTTGGTGAACTTACACACTAACACTCTGCAAGAAATAGTTAAGCGAAGCCAACAGCATTACTTTTGGGAAGAGGCAAAGTAAAATAACCTACATATACCTTTCAGAATGGCACAACACACATTGAAGGTAAGTAAGCACTTTTGTAACAGCTCACTCTCAGAGTTACAGTTACCAACTAACTCCTTCACCAGTACGCTTGAAATCACTTGTTATATTTTTCCAAGGCAGAATTATTTTCTTATCCAGTCCTTCCCTATTCTATTGGATGAGTTCTTTCAGAGGCAGAAGAGGGACCCTAGTGGTCTAGGTGCCAGCTGTAGGAAGGGCGAGATAGTGTTCAGTTGCAGAAAAAGTTCCTTTGGAAGACTATTCAAACAAGTAAATAGTTTACTTCGATCCAGGAAGGGCTGGAGCCCCCCCCCCACTCCTGAACCCGTGTCCTGCCGTGTCATCTCCACCGACGACCTTCGTGGAGCAAATGATCGCAGCATGCCACCATGCAGCCTACAAGTAAGCCTGCATAATTGCACTGAAGACTATCTCCCTCCTATATCGAAACTAGTGCAGAATCTTGTCATTTAGTAGTTTCTGCCTAATGGCCCGAGGATATGTATGACCACTCCAAAATGGCCGACAGACATCCTCTCTGTGCTGGCGCTTCGCTGGATTTGAACAGCTGATTGGGACATCTTCACTATTTACAACTTGCCTCACAACCGGAGGTGGAAGCCGGCCGCTTCACACTAAGTGCTGCGCTCTATAAATGGGCCCTGTCTGCAGCTGTTCGCAGCGGAATCCACGGCGCAAGCTACCCACCCGTGCCCTGCCATCTCATAGTAAGCTACAGCCGTAATAAGAAAGAAAAAAAACTCTCTTTTTCTTAAACATCGGTTGACTGATCTGGAAAGCCCAGTCAATATCAGCGGTGTCACTGTGCAGAACGTTACCTAACGGGATTACTATTTACTATCCCTTCTATTGACTTACTGTACCTTGCCTCTTATTGTCATAACAAACTGCTTACCGACTGTTATGAATACCAGTAGCTTGTATAGACCCTCCGAGGGCGCAGTATTACCCGCTGACTCCCATTGGGCCCTCTGCCACAACATAATGTCTATCTCGCACAATGGAAATTAACTCTGCCTAATCCACTACTAAATTGAGTCTGTGATATCATGAATAGTAGCCACTTATTCCATATGTCTTTAAATTTTCATATTAACTCTTCTGCTTCCCTGGTGTTATAAGCTCCTCACTACCCTAATTCTAGACCGTAAACCCTTTATGACAAACTGAAAGCAGCCTATTTAGTCGACAAACGCAATTTTGGCCTATGGGCCTCATCACGAGTTGGGCTGTATTCCCGGCTGTAATACCGCCGATTGTAATAGCCCTAGCACCGACCGGTCTGGCTGTATTACCGCCGGATCCAAGTTGGGTGTTAACGGTAAATCCCCATTCCCAATTGGGTCCATTGGATTCAATGGGGTATTTTCAGCGCTAATTATGCGGGCTAATACAGCTGGCGGTAATACAGCCGAAAACAGGGGATTTTCACCTCCAGAGAAAGGCTGGAGGTAAAACAGTCCATTTAGCGCCCAACTCGTGATAGGGCCAGCCCTTAAATGCGGCTGTAATACCGTTACCACCGCATTTAAGGGCTACAGCCCAACTCGTGATGAGGCCCTATGTCTGCAAAGCAATTTGAGCCTATGTTTACAAAGCAATTTGAGCCTATGGTTACAAAGCAATTTTGGCCTATGTCTGCATATTAATTTTAGCCTATATCTGCCAAGCAGTTTGAGCCTATGGTTACAAAGTAATTTTAGCCTATGCTTGCAAAGCAATTTTAGCCTATGTCTGCCAAGCAATTTGAGCCTATGTTTACAAAGTAATTTGAGCCTATGGTTACAAAGTAATTTGAGCCTATGGTTACAAAGCAATGTTAGCCTATGTCTGCATATCAATTCTAGCCTATGTCTGCCAAGCAATTTGGGCCTATGGTTACAAAGTAAGTTTAGCCTATGCTTGCAAAGCAATTTTAGCCTATGTCTGCCAAGCAATTGGAGCCTATGTTTACAAAGCAATTTGAGCCTTTGGTTACAAAGCAATTTTAGCCTATGTCTGCATATCAATTTTAGCCTATGTCTGCCAAGCAATTTGAGCCTATGGTTACAAAGCAATTTGAGCCTATGGTTACAAAGCAATTTTAGTCTATGTCTGCATAGTTATTTTAGCCTATGTCTGCCAAGCAATTTGAGCCTATGGTTACAAAGTAAGTTTAGCCTATGCTTTCAAAGCAATTTTAGTCTATGTCTGCCAAGCAATTTGAGCCTATGTTTACAAAGCAATTTGAGCCTATGGTTACAAAGCAATTTGAGCCTATGGTTACAAAGCAATTTCAACCTATGTCTGCATAGTAATTTTAGTCTATGTCTGCAAAGGAATTCCTAGCCTATGTTTACAAAGTAATTTTAGCCTATGCTTGCAAAGCGATTTTAGACTGTCTGCCAAGCAATTTGAGCCCGTGTTTACAAAGTAATTTGAGCCTATGGTTACAAAGCAATTTTAGCCTATGTCTGCATAACAATCCCTTTCAAGTCCACGAACACGAGTAAAATCCCGAGGCTCCAGACAAACATATATCTAATGGCCCTCCTCGCCATGATGACCTTTGCTCTGTTGGCAACATGCCCACCCAAAGACAGAAATATGAGACTTAGATCAAGATTGCCCCGCCTCTATGAACCTAAAATAAACTGTACTAAAAGACTACCCACACGCAATGCCGCCCAAAATCCAGAATCTCCAACAAGATGTGCACAGATAAATAAGAATAACAACTTGACCTTTGCACATTTCTCCACTAGACTGAAGATGCCCCTGAGAAGTAAGATACCAACAACTAAACAACCCCTTACCACTAAAACTAAAAGAACCCTATCTCCATCAGGATCTCTTATCAATGCTAGATCACTGGTGGCCCACGCCACTGATATTGCAGATACCCTAACCAATGACAACCTGGCCCTGCTTGCCATAACTGAAACTTGGCTTCACGATGCAGCAGGACCAGCCCTCATGGCAGCCGTCCGTACCAGATATTCAGAGCGGATAGACCTAACGCGAGATGCGGCAGCCTAGCCATTATTGCCAAAACCAACTTATCCATTAGACTCGTCTCCTCTCCATCTTATCAATCATGTGAGATCCTCCCCTATCTAACAACCGCACACTTACCTGGTGTGCAGACCGCCAGGGCCACTAGGAACCTTCGAGGAAGACCTAACATGCCTCCTAACCAATAGCACCAAAGACTATGCACAAATCCTGCTGGTGTGCGACTTCAATCGTGGCTTTAACGACAATGATGATAAACATGCCCAATCAGTAGCAGCCCAGCTGAAGGATCATGGGCTGTTACGAAAAGTCACTACCCCTACCCATAACAAAGGAAGTACACTTGACTGGGTCACCGACCCGAACTGTAACATCACTATTACTAACAATGCCCCTCAATCCTGGACTGACCATCATCTAATTACCTTCTCTGCCACACTAGATCTCCTCTGTCCCAAAGAAATTGTCATGGCACCTCCACTCGCCACCAGAAGTAAAAAGGATATAACAGCGGATTTACAACCTAGCCAGCAATACAGACCCCACCACACTAGTGGAAGTCTTCAACAGCACTATGACAAAGGCATATGATACCATTGCACCCATCAAACTTCGCAAAGGTAGACAGAAATCTCATCTTAATACCTAGTTCACGCCCCAACTTAAAGAAATAGGAATTCAAAAGAGGAAGCTCCAATTAATCTGGCGTCACTCCCCTACTACCGAGAATAAAGCTGAGCTAACAAACTTCTCTAAACTCTACAAGAAGGAAATAATCAGTACTAAAGAATATATTTAACGACAGAATCTCAAAGGCAAAATCAGACACAAAGGAACTATTCTCCATCCTTCGGGAAATGGAATCACCTATATCTCATGTGGACAATATTCCTACGGACAAGCCTTGGTGTACGGATACAAAATGCCCAGTTGAATAAAATTGTCTTCCTCCAACTCAAAATAGGCAATAAGAAAGCATCCGTGCTCCTACTTGAGCAACAACCCCCACTAGACACCCCGGACAGTACCATCCTACCTTTCAGTTTTAAGAAAATGTCCATCTCTGAGACAGAAAAGGTTATACTTTCTCTCAAAACTTCAAACTGCAAAGGTGACAATTGTCCAGCCCAAATTATAAAGGATGCAGTTTGAGACTTATCCCTTTTTATCTCAAAGCTTATTAATGCCTCCTTCAGGACTAACTGAGTGCCCAATAATCTCAAAGAATCATGGGTACTCCCACTGCTCAAAAAACAAACACTAGATCCCGCCATCCCGACCAACTATAGACCCATCACCACAGTCCCCTTTCTACTTAAAATTATTGTTAGAGTAGCTTACATTCAAATACAGGACAACTTGGAAGGTAACCACCTACTAGGATCTCGCCAATCCGCCTTCCACCTTCTCCATGGCACGGAAAGAGCCTTAATAGACCTCAAGACCCAAATTGACAAGTTGAAGGACAACGGGAAATCAGCTATGCTACTCCTCTTTGATCTATCTGCAGCCTTTGACCTGGTGGATCATGCAGTGTTATGCAACCACCTCAGGTCAGCTGCCCATTTCTCAAGTGATGCCATAAACTGGGTTCGATCCTTCCTAGCTAACTGTACAATGAGAGTCTTCTCCCCTTCAGCTGACCCCATACAAATCTCTTGTGGCGTACCTCAGGGATCATGTGTCTGACCTACTATGTATAACATCTTTACTAAGACCCTGTTTGACAAGTTGAACAGACTGGGCGCCACCATATCTTGTTTAAAGAATAAACAAAAACTTGCATCTCGCTCTATGGGATACGCCAATGCCCACACCTTAGAGATTCTCAGATTTAAACGCACCACAGCTGGCGGCACTATTTTCCCGGTCAGAGATGCGCAATCCTGGAATGCACTCACCCTTGATCTGAGAATGGATCAACCCTACTCTAGATTCAGACGGAAAATCCTTGTCTGGATTCAAACCAATGACTCCTAACTTGTACCATGACCGCACCTGTTACCGAATGCTGGACAGGCCTTACCATTCTCAATGTATCCATTACCACTGTAGCACTTGACTCTAATCGTGCTATACTTACATGTGTCCACTAGTCGCTATGTAACCTAATACGACAGTAATTTTGTATATTGCCTGTATATATGTGCTATACTTACATGTGTCCACTAGTAGCTATGTAACCTAATGCAACAGTTATTTTGTATATTGCCTGTATATATGTACCCTACTTACTTTCTAACTAAGCTTCAAGTCTACTTGTCATGTTGCGCCCAGCTACCTGAGGGTTTGGTGCACTCTATCAAATAAAGAAAGAAAGAAAGAAAGAAAGAAAGAAACAAATAAACTTAAGAGTTAGTTAGGGTCCAGGGATCTGAGAAGACACCCTAGTAGGATTCCAGCAGTGTGCCGGGTTAAATGGATGAGAGGACTCCCCATCACAGAAAACACCCCAAAAGCTTGCAACACACCCAGATTCGACTTTCCTAAAGAGAGGCGTTAGGACAGTTTTTCTGAAGTCGAACTAAGGGCTTAGTAAAACCATTCAACTGAGACAGTACACGACTCCACTCTTAGTATAAGGCTGTACCACCTGAGTATATGGTAGCGTAGACAGAGCAGCCAGGTTTATCGTAGAAGGGAGAGATTGCTGTAAGAGGGTCCAAAGAACCTGCAGTTTACCAATGGTTTAACAGAAACACTGACAACCAGAAGTATTATAAAAAAAATAAAGGTTTATTATAAATACAAGTTAGGACAAGCTAAATCTTGGGTTGTAAGTACTTGGTCATAGAATTAAATAGTGCCTGTCTGTGTGTGCTGTAGCTTGTGATGCCATGTGGAATGTTGATGTGTGAATGTGAGAAAGTTTATGGTGAAGGTTCCATGGTGAGGCAGTTAGATCCTCTCTGCCTGGGTGATGGGTGCCGGTGTTGTATGTCCTTATGTCCTATTGTAACTGTATCTTAAGAACTAGTAATAAACCTATAAGAAGTAACCTAAGTGAGCCTGGAACCTGCTTCATTACATAAACACAATATAAAAACACACCACAATGCTTTAAGGTACTGAGACCAAAGCATAAACCTTGTTTAGAAAACTAACAGTATTTCTAGACAAGTCAGACCTTCTAGACAGGACAGCCTGCCTCCCAGTTTGAAATGGATTCTCGCAGGCAGGCTGGAAGACAATTGGCTGCAGAGTTTTGAATCCCTCCCTTGCTTCCTCCCTCACAGACAATCTGGAGCATGGGCAGGCTTGACCAAGGTCTCCTGCCTAAGATAGAAATCACACAAGGGAATTCTCCACCTTGGAGCGCAGGGGAAAGACCAAGAAGGGAAAGAAGTGCAAAAATGGCAGAAAAAGAAGACAGGGTCCATTTTGGTAAAATTGGGCACACATGGGTGCCTTTATCAAAGCTGTGTAAACAGCCCATGCTAAAGATGCACCAAATTTGTCTAAAAGGTTCACGGCCACCAGCCATTCAAGGCCTATTTATTTAACACAGCATTAGTGCAAACCCAACAGCAATGCAAAACACCCAGATTCGACTTTCCTAAAAAGAATAAAAAAGGCCTAGTTTTTTACACAACAGCAATGCAAAAATGCAACTTTTCTAGAGAGATGTGAGAGATTGCTAAATAATACAGTTTGCTGAGATGCTTATGGGTGGTGCGATAAGAGAAATTAGAGTAATTAGAGGTTTGGGTCAGTTTAGTGGGGTTCAGTGATTGCTGCCTTCCTGACCTCACTGCACTTACTTTAGTAGACGTAGCTGGTTGACAGCTGCAGGCTTCTTGCTTCCCCAGCTGGAGCTGTCCCTTGCCAGTGGGTTCTTGCCCGCAGGGGGCTGTTACAGGAAGGGCTTAACTAATACGGGCCTGATAACCTATGGGAGTGTGGTTGCGGGAGGGAGGTTCGGAGGGAAAAGAAGCCAGGAAACAGGGACAGAGGGAAGGGGCAACATGCTGTTCTGCAGAGAGAAGATTTGTTTAAATAAAATTACCAAGTGCTGGGAGACATGAGGCAACTCGGCCCAGCATCAGAGGAATTACCCCCAAGAAATGATGCACAGGGTCAAGCAGGGAGAAGACCCTCACTGAGGTCGGGTCAGCAACCGATGGGAGTTGTTGTGTGGCCGCCCGTGCCTCGGGCCGGCCAGCATGCACTCGTGCACTCAATCACACATGCAGGAACACACGGGACACGGTGTTGGCCGGTTCGCCTCCCGGCCGCAACTGCCGGCACGGGCGCACTTTATTATTTACCGAGCATGCGCGTAGCCAGAACGAGGCTCGCGCATGCGCATACCGTGACTCGCACGTCACAGGAGTGTGGTGGGCGGGAAAGAGGGAGCAGGGGAAAGGAACCAGGAAGCGGGGACAGGGGGAGGGTGGAGCAGGTGCAACAGGCAGCGATGCCAAGAGAAGATTTTTTAAATAAAGTTACCAAGTGCCAGGAGACACGAGGCAACTCACTCCAGCATCCGAGGAATGACCCCAAGAAATGATGCATGGGGCTAGGTAGGGGAAGACCCTCACTGAGGTTGGGCCAGCAACCAGTGGGAGCGCGGCGGGAGGGAGGCAGGAGAAGAACAGAATCAGAAAGTAGGGACAGGGGGATGGGTGAGCAGGTACAACGCACTGAGGTGCCAAGAGATTTGTAAAATGAAATTACCAAGTTCCGGGAGACATGAGGCAACTCACTGCAGCATTAGAGGAATGACCCCAATAAATGATGCACGGGCCAGGTAGGGAGAAGACCCTCAATGAGGTCGGTCCAGCAACCGAGAGGTGTGCGGTAAGAAGGAGGATGAGGGGAAAGGAGCCAGGAATCTGGGACAGGGCGAGGGGGGAGCGGGTGCAACGTGCTGCGGCCCTGAGAGAAGATTTTTAGAATAAAGTGACCAAGTGCCAGGAGACACGAGGCAACTCACCCCAGCATAAGAGGAATGCCCCCAAGAAAATCTGCGGTGGGTTGGAGGGATCCATCATTTGACACATTACTGATGATACATCATCGTAACTAAAAAGTAGGTTTTGGTTTTGGCCTAAATCATTCAGCACACACCATGAAATCATAGCAATACATATCACATTCATTCCTTTTTCATGGACTATTAACCTGTTCGTTATTCCGATGTCGTCCTATCCTGTCTCCATTACGATTTACACCAGTATATATCAACACTTCCCTTGAATGCCTTGAAACACCTTTTGCTGTATAGGTGTATTATAAATACCCAATAAATAAAATAAATACAATGCATCGGGAGTCCTTATTAACAATTGTGTACTTTTATCTATTGACATTGTAAAAATAATTGGTTTTGACCAGTGGGCGTACATATAAAGGGCCTCATTCAGAGTTTGGCAGTGTTTCCCGCGCCCTCCCCCCAACCCCCCAAATACATTTTCTGTTACTGCTACCGAGTTTGGCAGCTTAACACTGGTACTTTGGTGCTTCTAATCTCAATAGTGGGAGTCCATCGGTCTCAATTGAGGCTTTGGCAAATTAACTTTGGACATTATTTCTGGCCATGGTAAATGTGCTACTTTTTGTCACTTATTTCCATTGTAGGTAGAGGATTTATCACAAGTAAATCGTCAACTTGAAAGGGACACTCAAATTCGGCTGTAAAACTGGGGGTAATTCTGTTACTGCTAAAAAAAAAAAGTGTTTCGTGGAATTAACCGCAAACATTCACCTCACTGTGGAACTCCTAAATGAAGACCATTGTCTACAGGATAGCACAATTTCATCAGGGTTAGTTCCACTTTCTGTATGGCTCAGTTTGTTGCTGCATTGTGTCAATACTCCTGACTGGTTTAATTACTCTCCAGTTCTGTCCTATACTCTATAGGGCAACTGAACCAATAGGAACAGAGATAAAGAGAAGTGAGAGAAACCACACAGTAAATCAAAGGTCATCATTCTATGTTTTCTCACCTCGTCTCTGTCATTTACAGGCCGATTCATGGAATTAATGTGCACCGAAAATCGCTGCGCAAGCGTGCGAAAGCGTGCGAATCGCAGCGCAAGCGCGAAAATCGCAGCGCAAGCATGCGGAAGCCGCGCACATCGATTCATGGAAGTCCGTGCGCGTGGAAATCCTGGGATGTGCGCTAAAATTGTGTGTGCCGCACACGGGCGCACACGTCATCAAACGGCGTGCGCTACGCGCACAGCGAAAGCGCATAGCGCAGCGCACACAACAAAAGTGGGCGTAACACGGGGCGTAACACGCGGAATGGGGAACAACACATGAAAATGTGGGCGTTACGGGGGAAGTACAGGAGGAAAATGCGCGGAACGCCCACACGTGCGCCTACAACACAAATTCATGGAATCAAACAGGGGAAACGCATGCGCCAAAAAAGACACGCTAATCCGGAAACACGTACGCCAGCAGGAAGCAGGCGTACGTGGCCCCGCGCAGCATAAAAGTGCACGCAAACAACAAGCTTAGACGCTACGATGAATATACAAATCCTCGCAGCTGTGGTCGTGGGACACCGCAGGAGGAGGAGAATAGCCAGGCCCAGAATTTTTACACCCAGGACCAGCCTTTTGGGTATGCCTGATGACCAGGTGTATGGGAGGTACAGGTTCCCAGCTCACATAATACTCGACCTGGTGAGTGAGTGGGAGGATGAGCTCACAGCACCCACCCTGTGCTCCCAGGCACTGAGCCCCTTGGAAAAGGTGCTCAATGTACTGCACTTCTTGGCCACTGGTTCATTTCAGCGGACAAGTGCCATAGTGGGGGGTGTCACAGGCCACACAGTCACGCTGCCTACACCAGGTGTTGGCCATCATGACTGCATGATCTTCAGTCCGCAGGCACATATACATGCCCAGAACAGCTGCAGAAAGGCAGGCTGCCGTCCAGTACTTTTACGCGGTGGCACACTTCCCCAAAGTGCTAGGGCCATTGATTGTACCCATGTGGCTCTACGTCCTCCCAGGGCAACTGAGCACATCTATAGAAACCGCAAGCACTGGCATTCCATCAACGTGCAGGTAGTATGTGATGCCAAGAGAATCATCACCTCAGTATATGTCAACTATCCAGGGTCCACCCATGACAGTTTCATTTTCAGAATGTCACCCCTAAACCGGGACCTAGAAGCTGGGCGGCATGGCGATACATGGCTGCTTGGTGAGTATAAATGCCTCTGCACATGCATGCATGTCAGATACTGAGTAATGTCACAACCCCACTAATTATACCCATCATCACCTCCCCAGGGGACAGTGCCTACCCTCTGAGCACCCACATGACGACGCCAATTCGGAACCCCACCACACCTCCCATGGTAAGATACAACACAGCCCATATTGCAACCCGAGGCATAGTGGAGCGCACATTCGGAGTGCTGAAGTCACGCTTTCGCTCCCTTGGCTGCTCTGGTGGGCAGCTGCTATACGCACCCCCAGTAGTGTGCAGGATCATAGTGGCAGCATGTGTCCTGCACAAAGTTGTAACCCGCCAGGGCCTGCCGGTGGACATAGTGGTGCTCCCACATGCCCAACCACATGCACGGCCGCTGCGCATGGGAAGGGAAAGGGCACGTGGTGAGGCAGCCCGTACGCAGCTAGTGGCCAATTACTTCACCTAAATTCACACCCCGGTGGAGTGCACACAGCCCTGGCACATACCAGCTGACAATAAATGATGATGACATAAGGGACAGTCAACTGTCACAACCATACCAGCCTGAGATTGGTCACCTGGAAGTGTTACATTGTGTGCATCCCTACCTACTGAAAGACAACCAATGCTGGGTCACAAAAAGACACACATTTATGCTGCATGAATGACTACCCCCTTGCAAAATACAACATGAAAATAGTGCCATGTCACCAAACCCGTCCCCATCTCAGCTACCCAACACACCATGGCATGGCATGCAATGTGAAAGCAACCAAATGAATGCACAACACATGACACCAGTGTCACAAAGTGCACTGTCCCAAATGGAAACAGGCCACAGACAATATGCTCCCAGTAATCAATAACAAAGAGTACACAGGAACAAATACTTACCAGCAACACAATACAGGATGAAACAGTGGCAAAATATGACAGTACAAAATCAAAGTAGTGCAAGTCTTACAACCTGAATAAGCCAGCACATCAACCCCTTCCAACTGCAGAGTGTTGCCGTCAGGCAAATGTGTCAGTGTACTGCATACAACATGAACTGCATCTGCAAAGGAGACGGCCTTGTGAAGACATGAAGAAGGTACCTGTGAATAAGGAGGAAGACATGGATGAACAAGCACATATCAATACACCATGCAGTGTTCAATACAACAACAATCCCCACTAGGGATGTCCACACACTTTTGACTACAGACTGCCCACACAGCTCATGGGAGCCCAATATCACCGTGTAAGTCACTGTCACTTGGTCACATCCTTTGCAAGCCCATGGAAAGGGGAAGCAGGAGGGGTGTGTGTGTCATGAACCCACAAAGACAGGACAAGCCTGCATGTGCCCAGCTGGAATACACAGTGGATGCCCACAGAAGCCACACAAGGCAACACACTGTAAAAAAAAAAATACAAAAATCAAAAATGGCCATGTGTGGACCGGGGGGGGCACCCAGGAGGTTCGAGGACAGGGTGCACCCCAACACCCACCTGCGTGGATGTTGCGGAAAAAAAAATATCTCCATGGGCTCATGGCCTGCACGGCTACGCCAATGTGGGAGAACTGCTGTCGCTCTCTTCACCCTCTGCTGCTACATCAGGAGGTGGCAGTGCTATGGGAGGGAGCCCACGCAAAGCCCTGGTATGGTCCTCCATGGCAGCAAGCATGCGGGTGTTGAAGGTCTGGTTCTGGAGGATGATAGTACGGAGATCCCCATGCAGCACCTCACGGGTTGCCTGCATTTCTGCATGCATGGCCTCGCGCAATGCCCGGATCTCCTCACGAGTTGCCTGCAGCTCAGCTGAGAGCGAACGTGTGAGCTGCTCCAGCTGCTGTTCTGACCTAAGATTTCAGGAAGCCTTAAGTTCACCCAGAGTCTCCCTGAGGAAATGGAGTTGTAACCTCAGGGCTTCCATGTGGCCATGTGACTCTACAGATATGGCTTTGCGCAGAGTCTCCAGTGCCACCCGTCGGTCCCTGTTGGACGCCAACATGTCTTCCCTGTGTGATTGGCAAATGGAGTCTGTTGCCTGCTGTTGTTGCTCCATCTGCCTTTAAGGGGGGAGAATGGAAGTGGCCACCCTCTCCATTGCCTGAGCCATCATTTCAACCGATGCTCCCTGTTGTGCTGCTATACTGTACATGGAGTTTTCCCAAACCGTATTGCCTGGTGGCGTATGGCCACCGCATCGGCGGGCACCACACCTGTTTGGGGCAAGGCGATCTGCACCTTGCTGTGCTGGCACTGCCTGAGGCTGCAGGACTGCATTCCCCCTCTGATCTGCTGGCCCAGGAACAGGATCCGATGTTGTGGAGTGTGACCCTGCATCCATAACCACCAAAGGCGGAGTTACCAACACTGACATCCCCGTAGAGGGGCCTACCCCCGGTGCAGGTGGGTTGGACAGAACAGCATCCCTGCCAGAAATATTCACCTGTGACAGCACATAAGTCCCACTGTCCGATTCAGCACCTGAATCATAGAGGTCTGGGGAGGTGCACCCAGAGACACCCGTGGACAGTATGGTCTGCAGGAGGATAGGGTTTTTACCCACCACCACACCACGTCCTCCACTGGTGCCCAGTCGTGGCTGAGATTCCTCCTGGGTCTGCACCATCTCCTCCACCTCAACAGCATCAAGTGCGTCATCACCTGCGAAAACAAGAAAGACAACAAATGGAAACAGGCATGAGCACCATAGCACACACATAGGCCTGACAAGGCTGAGATCCAGTACATGAATAACACATGTCCCACACAACTATAACCCTGGCATGCATGCACTGTCAATGAGTTGGAAGGGGAGGTAAAAAGCAGACACTGAGGACTCCAAGTTGGAAAATCAACACATGTGCTGCATGCTAGATAGCACTGGCATAACAGATTAGCCTGTGAGTGGCATGGGCTTTCCACATACATGACACATGCCAGCACACAGATGGCACGTAGCATAGCCTTGGTACATTTGACAAGTACAGCCATATGTCTGTGAATGAGTACTGTCACCCATCCATGTGAGATGGACATGATGAGATGAAAAATGCAAAATAGTGTGACAAAATACGCGTGTGCCACACACTGCAACACATCCAGTGTGCAATAATACAGTGATGGCAGGCAGATGGATACATCAATGGTTGGTCACTTCAACATGACAGGAAACAACAATCATGTTCCACATTCAAACAGGCCCCAAAAATTAATGTGAGCAGGCCCTTACTCAAGCAGCCTGAATGGTCAAATCATTCCCATAACAAGGTAATAAATGTGGGCCATTGTGGGGTGTAATCTATGACAGAAGCATGTCACATATGTGGCATTAGGGCAGAAAAATGCATTGCAAAAAATGGGAGGATTGAAACAATCAGGCTGAATGAACACTGAAAAATCAGAACAATGTTGTTGCAAGATGACAGTTCAAGGGCAACTGCAGTAATGTGTCGCTAATTGGCTACTGTGGTCAGAAGGGATAATGTCATACCCAAACCCAAGGCCGGTGAATGGTTTGGAGGAAGCACATGGGTGACCCATACCACTCAGGAGTACACACCCTCACCTGGCACTCAATCATTACACATCACCCAAGAAACATACACTTGGATTACACACACTTGCATGGGCACTCACTGGACAATGCCTCATAATCTGGTAGGTCTCCCACGCCTTGGATATGTTCCTCTGTGACGAAGGTTCCAGCAACAGACTCATGTTCAGTGAGTTGGTCGTCCTCTGGTGGAGACCCACCGCCAGTCACCAGAGTAGAGGCATGATTGGAAGCCAGCTTGTTCTTTGCTCTGCGTTTAAGGTCATTCCACCGCTTGTAGCAATCATCAGCTGTGCGCCTCACAAATCCCAGGGCACTAATGTGGTCCGCGATGGTCTGCCAGTGGGCCCTATGTTGAGCAGTCATAGTCTTACAGCCTGCAGTCACCAACATTTTGCAGCTATTTGCCAACACATAGGCCACAAGTGCATCAAGTTCGGCGTCATTAAAGCTAGGCTTCCTTGACGTGCCGGAGTGTGTAGCCATGTCTGGGGTCTCAGCCTGTAGTGCAACAGCACCATTCTTCTTCTTCTTGGAAGGTGGTGTGGATCCTGAGTGGCTTACGCCACTCTGGTCAGTAGGGGCAGAAGCGCAGGTGGACTGGGTACTAGAAGCCTGTAAAGGCACAATGACCATAGGTCTTGGTGCAGGCATTGGCTGCAGGGTGATGTTGGCAGGGCCAATGTCGGTGTGATGGACCTGGACCAACACTGTCCCGGCTGTGAGACTTGGAGCTGGGGTGGATTGAGCTGCAGCTGCCCCTACAGCCTCCCCACCCTGGCTACTTGGGGCAGCAGATGACATTGCTGCCCCAGATCCACGTGGCCGGGTGACAGCAAATTTCACTGCCACACGTGGATTAGACTTGCTGACCTGGAAGTCAGCCTGGGAGTCATCTTGTGCCCGTTCAGGTGACAAAATGGGCCGGTCCAACAAGGGCTGAGCTGGGATGGTGTCAGCTACGTTTCCCACAACCATTGGGGGGGCATAGGTGGCCCCCATTGGTCCTCCACACACTGGGCTCTAGGGGCACCCAGCAAATCCTGGCCATGTCCCCTACCATGCCCACCACGCCCACCTTTTGGAGGTCGGCCACCTTTGCCTCCCTTACTGCTTGGTCGCCTCCCAACCATGGCACTAATGTTGTTGTGCGTATGGGAATTGCAGTAAACAATTGTCCTGGGCAATTGCGGTGAAAGGGGTAGGGTACTAGATGGAATTCGTACCCTAGCGCTCTAGCAAGGCTGTATGTGACCCCTAGGGGAAGATGATGGGTCACGCAATGCACAGGCACCCCAAAAGCAAAAGTACACGTGCACGCAACCCCTGGTAGACCACGTGCGTGGAAAAATGAACCTGCACTACGCTGTGGCACCCAGAAACACAAAAATAAGCGTACATGTGTTACACGCAGCCTACAATGACCTCTGAAGGGGTACGCGACACACGGGGGCAACCACAGTTGGAAAATACGTGCGCGACTCACCGTCTGCCTTGAAAAAGAATGTGAAAAAGACACGCATGTGCGTGTTGGCAACACCCCTGCCAAAAGAAGAAAAGAACGCAGTCTGAGGAAACAGGGAGTATGAACTGGAAACGTTGTGAAGTAATCGCCTGTCAACCACCAAGAAGTACAAGAAACACCTGCTCGCTCTCCACAAAAAGCACATACAAGAAAATAGCGCGATACTCGTACCTTTTAAGCCAGCCCACACGTGCAACGTCACTTATGCGCTTACGCACTAAGGTCCTTTCCTCCAATAGCATGGTGACGTGCAGTTTTCTCACGTGCTGATTCATAATGCACCCATGTTGTGGGGAATGCCCGCACGTGTAACGTCACTTACGCGCTAAGGGCCTTTCCTCGGATTTCACGCTGACGTGCACTTTTTTCACGTGCCAAATCACTCATATCAAGCTGGCCACGCGAAAACACACGGAAGACCATGCTCCTGCACAAAAGGCCATTTTCCTGCCCACAAGAGCCCTGAGCACACTCCCATCAGCCATCTCCTGCTGCCCACGTGCCCTGCTATTTGGTGCCTGCACGTCAGCCATCTGCAGGGGTCCAGTTGCTGTGTCCACCCCTGCTGGAACAGAAGACTCCCGACTGGGATACCATCACTCCACAGCCCAGGACCCAGTTGCCCACCCACGCCTGCCTCGGGGGTTGCCATGTCGGGGCAAATACCATCTGAGACCACTGGCGACCCCGAACCAGAGAGGCAGAGGGCCCCATGCTTGGAAGTTGATGTCCTGGTGGAGCATGTTCTGGGGCATTATGATGCCCTCTTCGGAACATCACGCGCCAACAAGGAAGGAAGGGAGAGGATCTGGGAGGACGCAGTGGTTGCCATCAACGCGGAGGGGGTGGCAACCCATGACATCAAGCACGTCCGGAAGCACTGGGAGGACTTCAGGTCCAGGACCCTCTACAAGGCCCGGTGCCTCGCGAAGGCAGAGGATGCAGAGGGGTGCCGGGTCAGCATGAGCAACATCCAGATGAGGGTCCTGGAACTCGTAGGCCCAGCGCTCCACGCCCAGATCCTTGGGAGGCAGACCCGTCTGGTTATGAGCGGTAAGTGGCCAAGCATTGCTGTGTGAGACAGGGCATGTTGCAGTGTGCTGGTAGTCTGATGATCATGGTCATGCATGTGAGACCAGTAATGTGTGAACCACATGGATGGTGCATGTGTTCCAATGCAACATGGGGAGCTGTATGCAGAATGCACACATGAATGCATGCCAGTCTCTGTTCTTGGATATGGAGGGGGGTGAGGGATGGGTGCTGCTCTCATGTACATGCATGGTGCACATGTGTGTGTGTCTGAGAAGTGTGTGTGTGACTTTGAAAAGCCATGGATGCATGACACATGTCCGTGATGATGTGTAGATTCACTCATGAAGTGCGGTCACCGTTGTATCCACGGTGTCTATCCACTGTGTCTATGGTGTACAAGCCATGATGCATGACCCTCCGGTGATGTGTGTGCATGGGATCAGTGTGAGCCATGATGCATGTGAGTTTGAACGCAACATTTTGGTTAAAAGAGGCCGTTGTACATGGATGCTGATGTTGATTGCAGGCGCCGTGCCCGTTTCTGCATGTGTGTTGCGTGCATTCACCCATGTGTTGTGGAGGGACAGGATGGAAGTGACATTTCACAGTACGGCTCATGTGTTATTGCTTCCTGTCTAGGGGAATATTGTACTGTAACCTGATTCTTGTGTTCTATGTCTCCCTCTACGCAGCGTCAAGTGAAGAAGAGGGCGGAGACGGCGCTGTGGAGCCAAGTGGCGGGATGCCTCCACCGGGCGGTGACGCAAGGCCCAGCCACCCTCCCAGGAATTGCCATCATCCGGGAGCGAGGGGACTGGTGCTGCGTCTGCCACTACAGCTGTAGCGGAAGGGCTGGGTGAGCCCCCACAGGGGCTTGCAATGGCGGAAGACGGTGCAGAGACATCCAGGTTGGTGGTCTCCACAGAGGAGAAGGAGCCCGCTACTGAGCCGCACATGGGGCCTGGTGGGGGTAGTACCACTGGTGAAAGTGGTGCATTCCAGGGTCAGGAGGCAGCACAGGTCACAGCGGAAGGGCCTGTGCATGTCACTGTCCTTGACCCTGTGACTGCACCACCATGCACCAGCAGGGATGCCCCGTCCCAGGCTCATCCGCAGGTAGGGGGGAGTGTCACGTCATCTGCCTCTCCACTACCTGTGGATGAGGGGTCCCATGACCATATGGGCTCCGTCCTGATTGGTATCGCGTTGCGCACGCGTGACATTTGTGATGACGTGCGTGCTTCCTGGGTGGAGCACGCACGCCATCACGAACAGCAGCATCGCGACATGGCACTGTTGGGAGGGGCCCTGGTCAGTGGGTTCCTACATGTGTCGCGCACTCTGGCGGACCTCTCCTCCTCTGTGGAGACTATGCGCCAGTCATTCTCCCTGCCGTCTTCCGGCCCAGATTCCACCAGGGCCCCCTGTGGATCTGGCCTGACCAACACAGCCAGCTTGGTGGAGATCCCATCCCTGCCACAGTCGGGAGTCGGCGCTCCAGCAGGGGTGGACACCACAACAACTGGAGACAAGCTGATGGAGGATGTGCAGGCATCATTGGACAGAGCACATGGACAGCAGCAGCAGCAGCAGGCTTTAGGTGGGAGCAATGATGGCTCGGGGCCATCGACATCAGAGGGGCAGGTATCGGCCAGACGGCAGGAGGACCCTGGAATGGGTGTGTCTTCCGTGTGGCTGCGGTTGGGCCAGCGTATAGATACGGAGCGGCAGCAGGCAAAAGAGGCACGGCTCACAACGGTCAGGTCGGAGAACTCCATGCAGAGGGCCCTGAGGCGGGCCGAGTGCCTCGAGGTAATTCACAGGGAGTTGAAGAACATGTCATCTCTGCGAATCCTCGGGGCCATGGAAGAGGACCGCCTCCAGGACATTGAGCGGGAGTTCGATGATGCCCTGGCCCAGGGCATCCAAAAGTGAGCCGTCGGACTAGCCCGCCGCCATTGTATATAGTTTTTAGTTTCATTTTCGTTTCCCTTTATTTTGGGGTCTTTGGACTTTGCCCCACACATTTGTATATCGTTTTTTTATTAGGTAGTTTTTTTCATAGGTTTCTTTGGATTTGCTTTCGTGGAGGGAGAGTTTGGACTATTTTTCTTACGGATTTCTTTGGATTGGTTATACTTTTAATGTACTCATCTTTTGGACATGCTTTTCATTTCATGTTTGCAATTTTTTTATGCTTTCATTTCATTGCTTTATTTTTGTCCATAATACATTTTGCTATTTTACTTCCATGTGTGTAATTCGCTCTTTGCGTTCATGCATGTGAAAATGTGGGTTTACACAATCAATGCCAACCAGTGTGTGTGTGTGACGGACATGTGTTGATGTACATAGTTGACTTTTGGTTTGTGTCTTGAGATAGGCATGTCAGTGTGGGGTGGATTGGGAAATCATTGCGTCTCAAGACTGGGGTGGCGTGCATTGGTATTTTGGTGGAGATGTGGGCCATGATTTTGCATCTTTATGTCATATAGGGGGGGACATTATTCGGGGCCTGCTGGCAGGTGCCCCTCACTGCTGGGTGGGTGGGGGTGCTAGGGGACATGAGTCGGGGCCTGCTGGCAGGTGCCCCTTACTGTTGGGTGGGTGGGGGTGCTAGGGCCATGAGTCGGGGCCTGCTGGCAGGTGCCCCTCACTGCTGGGTGGGTGGGGGTGCTGGGGGACATGAGTCGGGGCCTGCTGGCAGGTGCCCTTCCCTGCTGGGGGGTGGGGGTGCTGGGGGACATGAGTCGGGGCCTGCTGGCAGGTGCCCCTCTCTGCTGGGTGGGTGGGGGTGCTGGGGGACATGAGTCGGGGCCTGCTGGCAGGTGCCCCTCACTGCTGGGGGGTGGGGGTGCTGGGCGACATGAGTTGGGGCCTGCTGGCAGGTGCCCCTCACTGCTGGGGGGGTGGGGGTGATGGGGGACATGAGTCGGGGCCTGCTGGCAGGTGCCCCTCACTGCTGGGGGGTGGGGGTGCTGGGGGACATGAGTCGGGGCCTGCTGGAAGGTGCCCATCACTGCTGGGTGGGTGCGGGTGCTGGGGGACATGAGTCAGGGCCTGAGGCTCACTGCTGGGTGGGTGAGGGTGCTGGGGGACATGAGTCGGGGCCTGCTGGCAGGTGCCCCTCACTGTTGGGTGGGTGGGGGTGCTGGGGAACATGAGTCGGGGCCTGCTGGCAGGTGCCCCTCACTGTTGGGTGGGTGGGGGTGCTGGGGACATGAGTCGGGGCCTGCTGGCAGGTGCCCCTCACTGCTGGGTGGGTGGGGGTGCTGGGGGACATGAGTCGGGGCCTGCTGGCAGGTGCCCTTCACTGCTGGGGGTGGAGGTGCTGGGGGACATGAGTCGGGGCCTGCTGGCAGGTGCCCCTCACTGCTGGGTGGGTGGGGGTGCTGGGGGACATGAGTCGGGGCCTGAGGCTCACTGCTGGGTGGGTGGGGGTGCTGGGGATCATGAGTCGGGCCCTGCGGGCAGGTGCCCCTCACTGCTGGGGGGTGGGGGTGCTGGGGGACATGAGTTGGTGATCACTAGTGCAAGGTGACATGTGGTTTGGCTGGGGGGCATACCCATGGTGGATAGGCTGCGTGCGGGACATGACCAGGGGTGCTGGGTAGTCCCCTGTGGTGTGGGCTGGCTGCAGGGGCCGTGGAGGGCGTGGGGGGCACACCTGGGAGGACCCACGCTGCTAATTCATGTGTGGGACTCCCCGCACACCCCACTGGATACACGTACCCCGCTCTGACAGCAAAATCGTGTGTGAAACTTCCCGCGCACCCCCAAAATAAACGTACCCCACTCGCACAGGGCCTATCACGTGTGAAACTCCCTGCGGACCCCAGTAATACACGTACCCCGCTCGCACAGGGTCAGTCACGTGTGAGACTTCCCGTGCACTCCCGAAATACACGTACCCCGCTCACACAGGGCCAATCGCATGTGAAACTTCCTGCGAACCCCCGAAATACACGTACCCCGCTCGCACAGCGCCAATCGCGTGTGAAACTTCCCACGTACCCCCGAAATACACGTACGCCACTCGCACAGGGCCAATCGCGTGTGAAACTCCCTGCGAACCCCAGTAATACACGTACCCCACTCGCACAGGGCCAATCGCATGTGATTCTTCCCGCGCAGCGGGGTAGGTGTATTCGGAGGGGTGCGTGGGGAGTTTTACAGGCGTTTTCGTGGTTGGGGGCCTGTATGCCGGTCCACTGGCCTGTACGCCATGTACTGGATTTGTGCGCTGTACATGGTGCACGGGGAGGTGCTGGGGCATAACTGGCACTGCTGCAGGGTTGCTGCGCCACTCTGCGCCACGGCTGGTAATGGATGTTAAAGTCCATGAATACGCTGTGCGCGGAAATGGATTTTGGCGCACGCGGCTGGCGCAGACTGTCACGCGCGCACACTGTGCACCAGCCCTGTGCGCCACTTGTGCGCTGAATTCTATGAATTACCCCCTTTATATTGTTTGTATTTCTCATCTAACTATATATATACAAATGTCGTTCACTGAATATATATATATATATATATATATATATATATATATATATATATATATATATATATATATATATATTAAGTGAAAGCACTTTGTTAAAGGGACGTTATGGTTAAGTTGCACTAATAAAAACCTATAAAATTCAGTGAAAAAACTTTGCTAAAAGGACTTTATGGTTAAAAGTATAACCAAAAAAAAAAAAAAGAAAATCCCAGGTTTGGTAAGCTAAGCAAACATAACTTGTGCCACCACCGTGAACTGCTAAGACAAACACCCAGGACATCAAAGATGACATCATAAACAATGTATAGAAAACATTAAAACAATGCAAACAATGTATAGAAAGCATTCCAACAAAAGAGCTAGTAACCTCACTCAACAAAACTAAACAGCCAACACTAAAAATCTAAAAGTAAAAAAAGGTACACAAACAAAATAAGACCTACTAATGAACCTAACACTATATCTACCAATGTTAACGTAGCCACTGTAAAGCAATCCAAACAATTACAAAAATGTTCCTTATAAAGACAGCTGACAAGTCATGATCAATTGCATAAGACTAATCCTCAAAGCTCTAATTGACAGCATATTTCTACTAGAGGAAATATTGTTTATATTGATTTTAAACAGAATGAAACCACTAACTAAATGAATCAATTAATTACAAAAAGTACTTCTAAACATGCACTATGTCAATATAGATACCTTTTCAAACTTCTGTGAAGGTGAATGGATTCACACAAGCAGCACAAAACCATATTTCAATGAAGAGGCTTATAAATCAGAACAACAAAAAAAAAGATTGTCAAAGACAGTAATGGCCAAGGGTATGAAATGGTAGGAGACACCATTATGGCATCCTCCACAAACTTTGGACCAAATCTTCCTTTTGCCCAAACAAACCATCGAGTGTACAAATGGACATGCAGCTCAATATGTAACATACATCAACAATCCTTTAAATCTTTATGACAATGAAACTAAAACACAAAAATAAAATGAAAACTTTACAAACCATAGACTCTTGTCCACCCTGTATTTTTGTAACTGCTTGCAAAAGCACCTTCCACCCCATCAAAATGTTAGCAACACACCATTCCGCTATACAGAATCCTGTGCATAGACTATACTATGCAAAAAGTCATGCTGTACAACTTCACAATTTAAATAACATTCTCCTATATGGAACAGCCAAAGAACTCCTTCAAGAAATAAAGCACATCCAAAGTAAATGCTGAAGTTGACATAGTTAATTTAGTAACTTCAGAAAACATTAGTGTAATCCTCACAAATACCAACCTCCTAACAAAGCAAATACAAAGAACAAATAGTTAACAACACATCTGCTGAAATACCAGACCAAGGACCTCATCACGGCCTTGACGGTATCCCAACGGTAATGCTGCCAGGATACCTCTAATGCAAATAGCGCTACATCTATTCGGTCTGTCGCAATATGTGCCAGATCTCGAGTAGTGGTAAGGCTGTAATTCCCCATTACTTTAAGAGTCAATAGGACTCTATGGGGATTTTCAGTGCTTTTACTGCCGGCAGTAATAGCACAAGTGGTAATAGCAGGGAAAACGGCCAACAATGGCCAAATAGCTGGAGATTTACTTCCAGCAAAAAATTGGAGGTACACCTCCAAACCTTCTGTCCCAACTCATGACTGGGCCAACACTTAAATGCACCCATAATAGCATTACCGTTGCATTTAAGAGCTACCGCCCAACTTGTGATCAGGCCCCAAATATATTTCTGTTGTCGCAGAACTTTTTGTAAAAAGAACACAAAAATAGTACACAGGGCCTACAAAATAAAGGACAATGAGGAATCCCAATGGGTCCAATTAGCTTCATATCAAACAGCAGAAAATACATACAAAATAACTGACCACTCAACAGTTTGCACATACTGCAACACAAAGCTTGACAATAGACAAATGCCATCACGTGCTATCACTAATAGCTTAGAAATATTACCACTTCCGAAAGCTCTCTAACAACGTAACTTGTATGAGAGCATTATAATCCAAACAGCACACCCATTTCAGGCTATAATACACCTCAATCAAAATCATCCAACTTTGCTCCATCAGAGTTACTAAAGGGCATCTGTGTCAAAGTAGTATATTTGCCATTAGATCTCAAAGAAAATGGAGAATCTCTAGGAGTACAACGGCCAATTAATAAATCTTTGATTGTACTAGTTAATGGTGTACTAACAAAAGACAAAGAAATTGAGCAACAACTAGTTGACTTAAGACACTACAAAGATATAAGCATAGAGAAAAACGTAAAAGAAACCACCCAAATAATTCAAGATTCTCCAGCAACTGGCCAATTTCAACGTGTAGATCCTGTTACTGCAGTGAACATTTTTCACCAGCATGCAATTCACCCTCTACCCTCCAAAGACACCATTGAAGATGCATTAGAAAAATATCAAATGTGTCAAGCCAAAGGATCCCCAATGAGCATATGGGAAAAAAAGTATAGAAGCACGTTCTTTTCCTCTACTCTTTCCTACAGGAACCAGAGGAAGATATGATGAAAGGTTCACACAAATTTGTGCATCAGAATATTGCTCTTTATGAAAGTATTCTGAAGACCCCAGATTCAGACAAAATGAAGAATACATTTTCCACCTCCTGTTCGAAAGTGAACTAGCAAATCTATGTTATAGAGTTGCACACACATTAAAAACAGGCTGTAATTTTTTTAAACATGTCCGCTACCCAACTTCTTCAAAAATAAAAGATAAAGATGAAGCTGTGGAGTCAAGCATCACACATCTCTTGGCAAACATACGTGGTACAAAAGAATACTGGTTCCAACATCGCGCTGATGTACGTTGTATGCTAAGGAACCTAGGCCCACCCACAAGGTTTGTTACATTAAGTTGTGCAGAGTATGCATGGGATGACATGCATGACTTCTTACGCACTGCAAACCAAAATAAAGATGGAATAGATATAAAAACACCATGAGAACACTGTTTTCTTGACACTGTGAATGCATCAAGGTACTTTCACCATCACTGTGTTGCTATAATGCACTTCATCTGCAATAAAACTACCCCTCCGCTCTGGGAAGTGCAACACTTCTTTTGGAGAAAAGAATATCAATCTAGAGGAGCACCACGCATCCACATGCTTTTGGGGATAAAGGATACTCTCAAAAGTGGCCATGACATTGATAGCACTGTTTTACAGTTTATTGAAAAATACATTATGAGCAAAGCAACATCCCTTCAGGAACCACAGATAGGGACCTACGTACACAAATCTTACGCTTCCTTAAACATATGTATGGCAAATACTGCTTACGTAGATATAAAGGTAAATACTATACCAAATGCCGCTTCGGCTTCCCTAGACCAGTTTGCAAAAAAGGACAAGTAAATAGCTTGATGTCTTCTGTTAGACCCAGTGTAAAAGGTAAAGCACCTTAAAACACATACAGTATTAAAAGGGACAAAGCATCCAAGTACATCAATGATTACAATGCAATCATGACACTCTTGTGGAATGCAAACAAATGCATTAAAATACATTGCAGACAATTCCACTGCAGTTGCAAGATATGTCACTGCTTATCTCATGAAAGCTGAGAAGACAGAGCTAAAAGACCTCTGGGATGACATATCATCTGACAAAACACTGTCACAAATATTTTACAGCTTCGGTGTAAAAATGCTATCCCATAGAGAATGTGGGTGCTATGGAGCTGCAGACCATTTAACAGGTACAGCCTTATATGGCAAATCTGAACACATTGTCTAGCTGAACCTTGCTCCAGCTTCATCCTGAAAATGAGTACTAAAACCCTACCAAGAGATAGAAACAAGATCCACAAATGATCCCAACAGCCAAGAAATTTAAAAAAAAAACAATGTAATTGACAGATACTACCCAAGTGCAAGGACTGCTTTGGAAAACACGTACCTGCACGGCAAAGCCCAAACCTACTCCTACAAAAACCATTTCATACCAGATGAGACAACTGGCAAATATTCAGTCTCAATTTGTGAAGGAAGCCTAGTGAAACTTACCAAACATAGCCTAATTAATCATATAATGTTATCATTTAAATCTCCGCAACATAGAGAAGTTTATTTCATAGACCAACTGCAACTTTTCAAACCTTGGAGAAAAGAAGAATTATAAGGTTACTATGGGGGTCTTTCAGAGTATGGCGGTAGGGGGTTAACGGCGCCGGTAAGGATGCCGGTGCTGTTAACCCCTTACTGCCACATTCCGAGGTCCCTTAGCGGGTCCCACCAGGACCGGCTGGTCTGACCAGCCGTCCTTAGCGGGACCTGTTAAGGGACCATGGAGCTAATAACGGGCCTGCTATTTGCAGGCCTGTTATTAGCTCCTTCTCCATTCCCATTGAGCCCTATGGGGGCTGAAATGGGAATGGGGAATGGTTTTCGAAATGTGGACTTACCGGGTCCGCATAGGTCAGAATGTCCCGGTAAGTCCCCATTCCGACTAACCAGACCTGGACCCAAGTTTGGAGGCAGCCATGGTGCTAACAGCACCATGGCTGCCTCCAAACTCAGAATGACCCCCTATGACTCATTTCAAGCTGCATTCAAAGCAAATGAAAGCAGTATAACAAATGTCAATTTCAAACAATGCAAACAAATGTTGGACAATGAATGTCAACAAGAGGAAGATATTGAAGCTCAACTAGATGGGCACTCCTGAGGGAAGTCAACCTTCCCTTACAGGAAGCCAAGAAGCACTTGGAGAACCACCCATTTTAAATGAAGCAGAAATAGCCATGACTGAGGTAGAAAATACCATGTATCAATCAAAACAATCTGAAGAAGACTGGTCAGTGCTGAAATTACAGCTAAATGATGAACAACTCACCATTTATCTAGAAGTCACTGAAGAAATTGAACATGGTTTTAAACACGAAACTAAAACTTGTAGCTGTAAAAATGATACACCTCTGGTCCTGTATGTAAGTGGTCAAGCTGGTTTTAGTAAAACGTTCTTAATTAAAATAATCAGCAAATGACTACAAAACTTAACAAACAATAACCTTTGGCTGTTATAACAGCCCATACAGGTTTAGCTGCCTACAACATGGAATGTGTAACTTTCCACCAACTACTGCTCCTTCCAGTAGAACACCAAAACAAATTAGAATACTACAAATTATCAGCAGAAGCTGCTACTGAAGTACACAGAATTCTGAAAAAAGGGAAAGTGCTCCTAAAAGATCAAATAAGCATGGTTTCCAATCTCATGCTGGCTTTAATTCACCTCAGAATGCAAGAAGTCCTAAAAACCGACTACAAACAACTGTTTGGCGGAAAACACATTATTCTACATTTAACAGCCATAAAAGGTCAATGTATTTTCAAAACATTAGGACACAAACAATGCTGCAACACACTCGTCAGCATTAGAAATGTAAATCCCTGGAAACATTTTCACTACAGAGAACTAACTCAAACCATGCGTCAGTCTACAGATCTCACCTTTGCTAACATTTTAAAAAGCATTAGAACTGGTCTGCTTACTAAAGATGCCAAATCGATCTTATATATACGAATCCATGAGCTATATAGGCAAAACACATCGGCTCCTGATGTCATGGAACAATTAACTCAACAAAATATAAAATGCATGTCCCCAATGCCAACCCTTGCAAGCTATAGTCAATTCAACGACACAATGGTAAAAAAGAAATGCAACCTATACTGCATATCAGCTCCACAGACAAAATAGAAGTGCGCGGTATGACACTCCCTATGTGTTAACAAGAAACAGCATGACTAAATATCTTAGAAAAATGTATCTCCAACACAGCAGGATTGGAGAAAATATTAACTTTGTGTCTAAACTGCAGAGTAATTCTAAAACGTAACCTTGACATAGAACAAGGTTTAGTGAATGGAGCAATTGGTACAGTTGTTGGCTTCCAGACATATCACATGACAACAACATTCAGTTTGTCAACATTGACTTTGATAAACTTGCAGATGTTAAAAAATTGCCCGCACAACAGCACGTTTCCTTCTTTTCAAAGACATGCACATACGCAGAAAACAGTTCTCTCTATCGCTTGCATATGCTGTCACTATTTATTTATTTATTGTGCATTTGTAAGGTGCTTATCCATCAAGAACTTGGATTTAAAAGCTCCCACAGGGCAGAGGGGAGGGAGCAAGGGAACAAAACAAGACAATGGAATAAAAAACAATGATGTGCAAAAGGCAGAGGCGTTCCTACTAGGCCTTGTGAACATTCAGAACGTGCAAGTGCAGAGAGAGAGAGAAGTGTGAGAAACCAGAAGGTGCCTTAGCCACTAGTCCTTGGGGATCTGTCATCCAGGTGGCTTGGACACAGCCATCGCTTTTGGATCGAGTTCCTGGGGGTGGACCAGTGTGGGAGGATCACCTGGGTGAGGGGTCTGTGGGGAGTGGGACCCTGGATGGTGAGATGCGGTATCCCCTTCCCTGTAACACCTTTACCCCATCCTATCAGGTAGGATATTTAGGAACTCTAACCCCCCTTTTACAACACAAACACTTTCACATGGACAGCCTGCTAAGAGAGAAAACAGACTAACACCCAAGCAGTATACCTGATGTGTACCAATGCAATGGCCAGGTGAGGTCAGGCAATTTCTGACCAGCACACACACCAGAATTCCATTAAGCTTCCCCACAAGGATAAAAGGTGGAGCACAAGAGCACACTCTGAGTGAGGCAAAGCACATGAGGAGGCCAAAATTTTGAGACGGCAGCTGAACGGGAAAAGAAAGACGGCAAAACAGAAGGAGATCGTAAGGGAGGAAGTTCCCCTGGCCTTTTCGACAAGGAACCATTACTTCTCAGAGACCTCGAGAATTGAAAGCTTAAAACCAGGAAACCAGGCAGAGGAATCCTGCATTGTGTGTCAGAGATACCCGGGGCCCATCTGCCTCAATAATTAAGGAGAGGAAAATCGCCAGCAGCCATGGTACCGTCTTTGGCTCCAAGAGCAAAGCAGCATCAGTGAAATCAACACAGCCAGTGAATTGGGGTGACCGATACAAGACTGGTCTGTGTTGAATCCAAGTTTCGAAGCAGCAACATTGTATGGCGAGCACTGGAACGAATGTTGTTAAAATGTGTGTGATAAGAGACGCAAGTTCGAAGGTCTCTGTAAGGTATCCCCGACCCATAATAAGGTAGCCCCGACCCATAATAAAGGCCGTATCTTAGATTGGGTGGCAGATCACAACTGTGGCTCCACCCTCAACTCTAACACAGCCCTTCCATGGTCTGATCACAACTGCCTTCAATTCTGCATCCCCATATCCTCATACTCCAAACCACTAATACCCGCACCGGCCAAGCTAGCCAGAAGTGCCAAAAAACTTACAGCAGACAATATACGTCCCTTTCTCAACAACCCCTGCCTAGCACCTCCCTTCTCCTCAGACCCCAACATTCTAGCAGAGATCTTCAAAGACACCCTCACCCATGCCATCAACGCCGCAGCTCCTCTTGAAAACAAAAAAGAAAAAAAATTGTTTCACTCCAACTCATGGTTCACGGAGGACCTATTAAATCTACGCCAATGCAAACGGCGAGCCTTCAAAATATGGCAGGCCAATCCCTGTGATGCCACCAAAGTAGACTATCTTTGTATTTCTAAAAAATACAAAAGTGCCATATTTAAGGCGAAGTCAGAAACCTACAATAAACGTATCATGGAAGCCAACTCCCACTAAAAAGAGCTTTTTACCATCTTTAAAGAGCTCACCGTCCCCCCAATCTGCACAGATGAGATTGTTAAGGATGAAGCCTGGTGCAATATCATCCAAACAGCGATGTTACATAAAATAGACCTTCTTCAAAACAAGATAGCAGAAGACTTCAAGGCTCTGCACCCACAACAGACCCTCTCCGTCAATACCTCTAAAGACAAGCACACCTCCAAATTTAATTTCTCTCCAATCACCGAATCAGATGCTCTCCACATCCTCAAACAGCTCAAACCATCTCAATGCAAAGGCGATATATGCCCCCCCAAAATCATTAAAGAGTGTGCGGCACCCCTCACACCGATCATCACAGCATTCATTAACGCCTCATTCAAGAAGGGCAAAGTCCCTGACAACCTTAAAGAGGCGTGGGTGCGCCCGCTCTTAAAGAAACCAACCCTGGACCCTGCCCAACCTAACAACTACCGGCCCATTACAACGGTTCCTTTTCTTCTAAAAATCTTAGATAAAGCTGCACACATACAGATACAGTCCTACCTGGAAAACAACTCTATCTTAGGTAAAAGGCAGTCCGGATTCCGCAAAGGTCATGGCACTGAAACCGCATTACTAGACCTGAAGAACCAAATTACCCTAATTCTAGATAAAGGCAAGCCGGCCCTTCTGCTGCTCCTAGACCTCTCCGCGGCATTTGATTTAGTCGATCATGCCATCCTCACGAACCATCTCACTCAGGCCGCACATTTCTCCGAACAAGCCACAAACTGGATCACCTCCTTCCTCGAAGGAAGAGCAATGAAAGTGTTTTCCAATATAGCTAACGCAGAGCCTACCACCATCAGATATGGAGTGCCTCAGGGCTCATGTACGGCTCCTACCCTCTATAATCTCTTTACCAAACCTCTCTTCGATAAACTGGACGCACTTGGGATCACATACACCAACTACGCTGACGATACCCAAGTGCTCCTCCCGCTCACAGGACTCTACCATCAAGACGCAGCCACCCTCCAGAATATATACGCCACCATCCAAGCATGGATGGCCACGAACGGCCTATGTCTTAACGGAGATAAGACCGAAATTCTCATCCTTGGTCAAAAATCCACTCTCACGAACCTCGACCCACTCTACACCAACTTCTGCATAGACAATTGTGTCATCCCAGTTCTACCATCTGTTAAAACACTAGGGGCCTCATTACGACCCTGGCGGTAAGTTACCGCCAGGGCCGTGACTTTACCGCCATGGCGCTAACTACGTTTACGCCATGGCGGTAAGGGGATTTACCGCCCCATTCCGACCTTGGCGGGGCGGTAAATCCCCAATCCCCATTTACCCTTCCCCATTCCCATTTTTGCCCCATAGGGCATAATGGGAGTGGGGAAGGCGTTAATTACGCCACCGTAAATTACGGTGGCGTAATTAACACCAAGTTCCCTTACCGCCATGGTTTTTTACACCCGCTAAAAGCAGGTGTAAAAACCGCCATGGCGGAAAGGGAACTCGTAATTGGCGGAAAGGGGTTGGCGCAGCTAACGCTGCCGCAAACCCCTTTCCGCCAGGGTCGTAATGAGGCCCTAGGAGTCCACATTGACGCCTCACTCTCCATGGACAAGCAAGTCAACTCCATTGTTTCTGCCTCCGCCCTGAGCACTAAGCTCATTAATGCCATCAAACCTTTCCTAACCAAAGATAACTGCCTTTCTATTGCCAGAGCCACCATTGGAGCCAAACTAGATTATTGTAATGCGCTATTGGCTGGCACCTCCAACTCCAATCTCAACAAACTCCAAACAACACAGAATAATGCACTAAGAGCAGCTCTCAATATACCAAAAAGGGACCACATCATGCAGGCCAGAAAGGCAGCACACTGGCTACCTGTCAAAGAGCGCATTACATTCAAAATACTTACCACCGCACACAAATGTATCAACCTGTCTGCACCCTCATACCTGTCTGATACACTAGCCAGATCTCACTCCACCAGACCAACAAGGCAATGCCACACCAACCAACTTAGGGTCCCACGCATCAAACGAGCTAGAGCAGGTGGAATAAGTTTCCCCTACATTGCCCCTAAGCTTTGGAACGCACTACCTAGCACGCTCAGAGCAGAAACCTCTCTCACTGCCTTTCGAAAAAAATTGAAAACCACCTTGTTTAACTAAGTCCTCTTCCTTTGTGTCGTTTACTCTTTTCTCCTCCTCTCCTGTAGCTACTACTCTTCTCTTGCAACTAAGCAATGACTTCATTGTATGTACAACACGTCATTTTCATATCTGTAACAAGCGCCACGATGCCCACCGGGCTGCCTGTGCGCTCAACAAATGCGAATAAATAAATAAATAAATAAATAATATCCAGCTGAGAAGTGTCAAAGAGAAAGTGAGGGAAAGGTTCTATCAAGAAGAGAACAAGTAATTGTGAATCTAAGTAATCCTACACCAAGTCAAAAGAGACAGTTTTAAAAAGTAGATACATTTGGTCCGTGCCCGGTGGAGGGAGATCAATTGAAGCTTTTGTGTTAAAGTGTGTCTGAGCCCAGCAGAGGGGGACCCAGGGTGATCAGTAAATCACCCGAGAAGTTGTACATGTGAAATCCTAAGAAGAAAGGAACTTTAATGTTTGTTGTGTCCCATAAGGCCCTCTGAAATAAGAGACTTTGAATGACAAAGAGACTTTGGCACAGAAGGCCCTGATGCTAAGGTTTTGAACTACATGCTTGTGCTAGAGAAACCAGAGAGTGTGCTAAGCTAGACTGTGCCGCCTTGTCTTGTGCTGAAAACGGTGGGAAGAGAAGCCAACGGCTTGAATATCCAGACATAATTTCTTGAACTTTTCTTTTGCATAACATTTTTCCCACACTACTTGTTTTTAGAAGTAAGGATTGGCAATAGGTTTATTAGTATAGGCCCTTTTATTTTCACAGACTCAACGAGGACTGTGTTATTATTATTTGATGGTCGTAGCTTACTCCCATCTTTTAGATTTAGGATTAGATCAGTGTTTTTCAAACCCAATTGAAGTTCAATAACCCTCCTTGAACTGTAATCACTTGTGTCTGTCTTACTGTTTGTTACCATGCCTTCGTTACAGAAGGAACAGGAAGGTGGGTAAGTGCTAGAGGTTCGACATAGTGGCGAAGTGCCAGGGAGCCAGTTGAAGGGCAACTCGTTAGTGCCAGGCAGGAGAGTGATCCCATGCAAGTACTATAAGTGCAGACCTGTGAGACAACACAGGCCAGTGAGAGTACAAAAGCAAGTGTAGGGGGAGGGCAGAGGCTACAGGCAATTGGACAGAAGACCAGGGCCCAGGAGGACACATAAGGGCCCAGGCAACCAATCTAAGTGACTGGGGGTTAACACGGGAGGGAGAGAGGGAAGGAGGATGAGAAGAGGAAGGTCTTGAGGAGCTTGCAGAATTTGATGATATCCAGCTCAAGACGGAGAGCAAGGGGTAGGCTGTTCTAGGGGAGGGAGCCAGCCGAGGAAAGATATTGTCCACCTGCTCGCTGCATAGAGAAGCCATTGACAAGCGGAGATGGGTGATGGAAGATCAGAGAGATCTGGAGTGAGAGTATTTGGTGAGAGCAAGTTGTCCCAGGCCCAAGACATCCTTATGGATGATGCAGAGGGATTTGAATTTGATCCTTGCAGCAACCAGGAGCCAGTGGATAGATTTTAGGGCTGGAGAGATGCAGTGACTGGGCTTGAGTCCAAGGATCAGTCTTGCAGCCCTATTCTGGATTAGCTGAATGGGTCGCAGAGTGGAGGAAGTAGATGCAGGAGGAGGCTATTGCAATAGTCAAGCCTAGAGAGAACCAGTGCTCGGGTAACATTGAGCTTCTGGGGGAAAGTGAGAAAAGGGAGAATTCCTCTAAGAAGGAAGAGTTAAAAGTGGGACTTCTTGGCAATGTCCTGAGTGTGAGGGAGGAAGGAGCATGGGAGAGCCAATAGAGGAAGGCCAGAGAGACGGGAAGAATGAAGGAGCAGGGTCCCAATCAGAAGAATCTCAGTTTTGCTGGCATTGAGGCAGAGATCTTGGATTTGCACCAGGCCTGGATGGCAGATAGGCAGTCAGGGATAAAGGAAGGTGCGAGTAAGTCAGCAGGTAGTCTGAAAAAGAGTTGAGTGTCATCTGCATAACTCTGGAAGTTGGGGTGAGAAGGGGTGAAGATTGCCAGCTGAGCAAGGTAGATGTTAAAAAGCCTGGGGGAGAGGATAGATTCCTGGGGGATTCCACAGGTGGAGAAGGAGAGGAGAAGGTGCCCAAGATGACCTGGGAAGACCATTCAGTTAGAAAGGAGGTCAGCCATTCCAGTGCCTGTTCCGAGATGCCCAGGGTATCATGGAGCCTTTGTATGAGGATGGAATGGTTGACAATGTCAAAGGCAGAGGAGAGATCAAGCAGGATGAGGACAGCAGGCAGGGGAGTTGGAGTCCAGGGATGCAAGCAGTTCTTCACAGGTGTTCAGAAGAGCATTTTCCGTGCCTCTGGATGCTCAGAATCCAGATTGCTGATCATGGAGACCACCGAGTTCAGTATGCGAGTTGAGATTGGGCAAGGCCAGCATCTCCATCAGTTTTCCCAGGAAGGGGGTGATTTAAACAGGGCGGTATTTAAAGGGACAGGTGGGGTCAGTTGAACTCTTTCAGGAGCGGGCGCACTAGGGAGTGCTTATGGTAAGAGGGGAAAGAACCAGCGGCGAAAGAGTGGTTGCATAAATCAGCGAGTATGGGGGCAAGAGTGGGAATGTTGTCCTTGATGGTTCTGGATGAGCGGGAGGGGGCCTGTTTGGAAGAAGGCTTCATAGAGCAGACAGCTCTGGTAACTTCTTGGGGTGTGATGGGGTGAAGGAGGAGAAGGCAGAAGGAGGAGTGTGGGTGGCCAAGGGAGGCAAGGGGGTGTGGGATGGGTTTGGTGAGTGAGTGTCAAAGGTTTTCAGGATGTCCCAGGTTTTGGTGGCAAAGGGTGTGGCCAGTACGCTGCAGAGAGCCTGGGAAGAAAGAGGGAGGAGGAGACTGCAGTAGGGTTGGCAAGCTCCCTGCAGATTTTGAAATGTTTAGCCATTTTATTGGATGCACCAGATACCCAAGCCTGAATGTGGGCCCTTTTCTTGCCAAAGATGGAGTCTATATTGTCTTTGGAGCAGGTGGCAGACCAGTTTGTCTGAGGGTGAACCTGAGGTTTGCCATGTCCGTTCTGCTTCTCTGCACTTTCATTTCAGGGCTGCAAGTTTGGAGTCATACCAGGTGTTACGCTTAGTGGCGGTTTTCAGGTGGATCCTCATGACTGGGGCAAGGATGTCAAGAGTATTGGTGATAGCTCAGTGAAGGCTGCTAAGAGAAGATTCATTGGTAGAGTTTGAGGTGTGGGAGGAAGGGGGATGAAGGAAGAAGCAAAGGTAGCAACTGACACTCGTTTCATTGGCCGGATGTTCGTGAATGTGGTTGGCAGGTCTTTTGAGGGTGCAGTAGGAGGACCAAAGGGACCCAGGTGAGAGGAGAGAATGGTCTGAACAAGAGAGAGGGTTGGCCAGGGGGAGAGAAAGAGAGAGGACTGAATGTATGATGGCGTTCAGGGTGTGTCCAGCAGAGTGGGTTAGCCGGGATGGCGGGGGAAATGGAGAGGGAAATAGAGGTGCAGAGGTCTATGAAAAGAGTGGATGCTGAGGCTGGGGAGTCCAATTGGTTGTTGAAGTCACCCAAGAGGAGGAAGTTGGAGGTGGTTGAAAGTAAGGAGGAGCAGAAATTGGCGCATTCAGAGCACATTAAATAGTGTTTGTGTGCCTGCATTCACATATGTATAATGCAGAGTATTCCATAAGCAAGTTCGAATCTCCTCGTACTACACGTCTTTTGGACCTAGTATAAGGAATTGGCTGCTGCAATGCCTGCATTCGCTAGAAGGAGACTAATCAGGCATCTGCACAATCTATAGTTTTGGGTGAATAGGCATTAACTCATTGTCTTTCTCAAATAAATTTGATTTTATTCCCTCCATTTTCTTGCCTATATTGTGCACAAATTCGAGGTGGAGCGCCAACTTGCGACATAACTGCTTTTTATCAGTGCTATATTTGATCACTGGTATTGTCTGTATTGATCAGGCACCGAGTTTTCTTATGCATGAAGAGAGGATATTTCAGGATTTGATATAATCATCCGCTTTCTATAAGAAATAATTCTGTTCCCTTTTTGCTGTTACCTATCAAACAGAAGAGATCGGAATCAGGTCCATGAGCTCTGGCATAAACATTGGTTTAAGTGACAGAATATGATCTAGTTCAGCATCCATCTCCAGCAGGTGTCAGTGTTTAATCAAAATCGTTTACATGTCTGACCTGTCCTAGTTATATTTTGCAACCAAGCGAATGCCGTCTCCAGTCTCATTTCTGAGGGACGAATGCTTGATGTCTCACTACCTAATTTCTATTATCATCACATTCGTTAAATTGCAGACTCTTGTCACAAGAATGCTTTGCTGCCATTTTATACTCCCTCAGTCTATGTAATTCCTAGTAGTGTAGAGACAACTTTTGAATCAACTTCCTAGGAGGCGCACTTTGTGCATGAAGAACAGATTTTGTGATGGTTTGCTGATTGGAGCAGTTTGTTTCAATGCTTTCACCTTCCACGTATGTTGCAAATCTGCAAAGGTAACTCATGTTTTTCTCTAGTCTAATGTGAACTTGAGATGCACCTAGGAGGCTGGTGGCCACGGAATGAACGGTGCCGGTAAGGGACCGGCACTGTTCATTCCGGGCCGCCACATTAGGAGGTCTGCAGCGGGTCCTGCTCTGGACGCCTGACCAGACGTGCAGAGCGGGAACCGCTAGCAGACCAGGATGCTAACAACACGCCTGTCATTAACGGGCCCGTTGCTAGCCGCCTCCCCATTCCCATTGAGGCCTATGAGGGCTGAAATGGGAATGGGGATGTACCGGATCCGGGTCCCGTGAAAGGGATTTACCGGGCACGCTAAAGTCGGCATGGCCCAGTAATTACCTATTTTTGGGACCCGGACTCGGTAACCGGTTTGGGGGTAGCCATGCCATTAAGAACGGCATGGCTACCTCCAAACTCCCAATGAGGCCCTCTGTCTTGATGTACTGTGTGCATGTGTGCCTTTGTGATGATTCAGTGACCTGCCAGCGCACGAATCGTTTTAGCTATCAATCGTTGGTAGTTAGAGGATGCTGTGAGAGGATACCAGCAGCTCTTGGAGTGCGTTAGTACATGTGAGAAGCGACCAGCATCTGGCAACTTCTTGCAATCTGTACCTGGAATCGCTGAAGGATCGCTGGTGGAACCACATGTCTGCAGTAGATGGCTCCTGCAGGCCAAATCAGCATGCTGAGAAGCAAGTGATTAAGACACTATGGGCCTGATTTATGGAATATGTTTGTTTTATTTATTTGTACAGCGCTTTAAACCCAGACGTAGAAGGGCGCTTAAAGAAGACGGTTACATAATTGTGAAATATAGAATTTACAGTTATATGTTTAAACAATATACAATATACAATTTCAATTGTGCATGCGGAATTGTGACGTTGCATGCCATTCTGCATGCAAAATCCTCTTCCGTGATTCATGGAATTGACTTTGTGGCCCTTTTTAGGATGCTGCGGGGACTTCGCGCAGGTCAGTGACGACTTTGCATGCAGTCGAGTGCTTTGCAGGAAACCCCACGCAAAGCGTGGGATGGGTCTATGCAGAGAAACAAATAGGGGGCGCCATATACATATTCCCCATTTACCCCGGCAAAATGGGTAAGAACATGGGCTTGTTGAAGGACAGGCCACGCAGTGTAATCGCATGCCCATTGTAGTTTAAACATAACCAAATTTAAGGATTTCACTACGCAACGTCATGTCAGGAAAAGTCACACTCAAAGCTCGGGACCTCACCGCCACCTGATATTAAACACAAAGCACAACGTGAGTAGGAAACAACACGTGTAGTAAACAACTCGCATTAAGCACGGAATGCACACCATTTCAATGTTTTCAGGCACAATGAATAGAAGTTGAATTAAATGTGTTATAAGGTTTTGCATTTGTATTGCCACACTGTGGTGGCTGCTGCCCTAAATTTTTTTTGCTCTGATTTTTCATTTGAATTCTAAAAATAAATAAATATTTAATTGTTACACACCAGCCTGGTTAAGGGTCCTTTGCGACATGGGGTCTTTGTTACGGTGGGTGTGAGACGGGTTGGGTACCTTATCAAGAAAGAACCCAGGGTTCAAATAAAAATGAAAATTATTTTTTTTATTGTGCGTCACATTCATGGTCAGTAGAAGTCGTCCCTGGCTGGAGTGTGCCCGGTCATAAAAATCATTACATGTTGGGGGCTTGTGCCGTGATTGAAGTATTTCTACCCGTGAAGAGCTTAACACAGCAGGCTAACTCAGCTAACTCAGCAAAGGTAGTGATACTGTTACTGGTTAGAAAACTGTGTTACACTGTAAAAGCGCCAGCCCAAAACTTATAACATAGGTATCAGGCCTGTGTGTAAAAATAAAGTAAACTTAACCCTAAACTAGACAGAAGCAGAGTATAGACCTGTCCTTGCATAGATAATTAAATAAAAGAAGAACACTCTTCATAATGAGCACCATAGAGATTAATATAGCTAGGCAGCACCTTCTGTCTAAAACTATTCGTTAGAGGGGGATGGGCACAGAAGCAGCAGGAAGCCTGGCTATCCAACATGATACATGGATGTGTGGCACGACAGTGGCCTGTTACATCAAGCATTGACTGAGTTTTACATGACTCGGAATATTAAAGAAGAGCAGCTTAAAATGGGCCGACTCACTGCCTACATATACCTCCACATGGTAGTTATGGAGGAAAAATACCAAGAATGTATAATCCTTGCGCAAAACCAGTCTGAGATCTTAAACAAACCCAGAGTGAATGGAACAGGTAGAAGAAAAAGTGCAAAAGAGCCAAAATTCTGTTGTAGAATTTGAAAACCACATCAAGCAGCTCAAAGAAGAGTTGACTGTACCACGACAAAGCAATTTGAAGCAAGGGGCCAAATAAGCTAAATTAAAGGAGGACTGTCGGGAAAAGGTTGACTCTCTGTAGGTGCGAAGTAATTAGGTTGTAAAATAATTATCTGCTCTGAGCTGTCTCTGTTATATTTTATTTGTTTGTCAAAGTGGGAAAAAACCACAGAACAGGTTATCATGCCATGTTCTTTCTAGAGAGGGGCACCTGCTACCATTATGAAAAATGTTTGCAAGGAACTTGGGGTTGGTCACCCTAAGTTACCTGGGGGAACCTAGAAGTGGACTCCCTGCTCACTGTGCTCAGAGAGGCACAGCTCCAACTCACTGATGAGGCCCAACAAGGCGGAAACACATGTATGGGGTTGCTGTTGGTACTCTTGTTCAAAGGAGGTTTTCCTGGCATTTTGGTGCTGGACTGCCCTTTTGGTTGGGACAAACACTGATATGCAAATGGATATTCATCCTTTGTGAAAAAGTAGAGTGAGCAAAACGCAATGGCTGCAGACTGTCAAGGTGGGGAAAAACCACAGAACAGGTCATCATGCCATGTTCTTTCTAGAGAGGGGCACCTGCTACCATTATGAAAAATATTTATAGATTAAGTGCGTTTTATACTGAAACATGCAGAATGTTATGAGGCTTAAGCGATGTTCCAGGCCAGTGGCAGTGGTGGTTAGTAAAGTGGCTCCCACTGCATTGGACAAATGGGATTCTTTGATTCGCGAGTACATAATGTCCTGCCCGCTTAGCCAAATGTGTGGTCATTCTGATTTTACACTGGGCGTACTAAACACACACTTTAGGAACTGTGAAAGAGGAGCTCTATGTCTCTTGAGTCAGATGTATGAAAGTGGGGTAATGTGCTCTTAGTTACATAGGACACGATGGAACTCGGGGAAATCTGAACAGTACAACTGTATACAGCTTCACCACTGGATCTAGGAGCATGAGATCAGTCAATGTGGCGCACTGTCGCTCATAGCTCTGGTAATTCAGATGCAACTGCAGCTCCTGAAACATGTGGCTTCTCAGGTCTATGATGTCGCTGACACACAACTGACATATATGTTGAAGAGAGAGGTAAAGGGAACTCGATAGAGGTATCCCTCATGGAAATCGGCTTTATATTTACCCTAGGGTGATATGAATTCCTCCAGCTGTGTACACATCCAGAAAAATTAATAGGAATGATGTGACCCCAGATAGGCTGCAGAATATTTCCCAGGCCCTGGTGGGTCAGTGCTGGAAACAATGTATTACCAGAGTTACGAAGGCACATGTATGATGGGATTGCCCATGAGTTAAACCATTAAGAAAAGAAATCTTGTCTCATATAAAGGATATAACAGGCATTCCTTAAACTCTAACCCCATAGTGATTCTCTTGGGGGACTGTGATTTAAATCCCACCTATTTGCTACACACCGCCACGTGCCAACTCTTTATTAATCTGCTAGTGGCAGCTCGCTTATCTGTTGACCAGTGGTGGAAACAAGTGGAGCATCTCCATTACATCTCTATTCTCTATGGTCACCAATATGAAGGTTGATGACCATGGACAAGATTTCTTTCACCTTTAGTGATAAGCATGATACATGTGAAGTGGTTTGGAATTGTTTTCTAGAATGCATTAACCATGACGGGAGGCTCTTCCACTAGACCCGCTGGAGTGTGCTACCGTAGATGCTTATCTTTGAGGGTAGACAGGGAGATGATCATCTTTGATCCCCTAAGGGGGGAATTGAAGAGAGAGCATTTGTGTGAAGTTAAACTGTTTTCCTTTTTCACCCTTGTTCTTCCGCAAGTTAGGATCATGTTTGCAACTGGAATATTTGAGGGAACGTGGACAGGTACCGTGGAGATGGTGCATTGCCTCTTAGATCTGACCTTTGAATTGTAGTTTTGTTTTCCTCCTCCTTTATGCACTTAATTAATCTTCTTCTTTTTGTTCCTCTTCTCTCTTCATTATTCAGGCAGAGACCCTCATTAAAGGTCAAGTAGGTAGAAGTTGATGTATTTGGCAACAATTTTACTGGAATTTGATACTGAGTTATGCGCTATTCCTATGCATGTGTTCTCATCTTATCCTCTTGAAAATTGAATAAAATGATACTTAAAGCAGAGACTTCGATAAAGTAAGAAGCAAGTAAATATATGCCAAAGGAAACAACCTTGACATGATCCCCACCTACAGCAAAATAAATAAAACTGTTGGTCATACATTTGGCCCACAATCAAACCCTACTGCAAAAGCACAACCTCGCTCCCGCCTCTACACACAGGCCTCTGCTTCTCAATGATAGGTCCCAAACCAAACCATCACTGCACTAGAATGCTTAATACTTTAACATGCACAATGCGAAAGATAATTGTTGATTGGTGGAAAGCATGTAAAGAAACAATGTCTTACAATCAATGGAGGAGCCTAATTTGTTTCAGACTGCACTATAACAAAATCATTATTCAAGCCAATCCCTGTGTGGTCAGTCCAAACGCTTTGCTTTTTGTCAAATAATATTTTACAATTGTTGATTATGACAAAGTCATAATTTAACCTTTCACATCACATTTTGACAATTATCACTTGCTAGTCTGCGCCGTAAATGAAGTTGCTCAAACCTGTCCAGAGATCTTTCACCTCCAGCACCATCTCCCACCCTTTGAGATTTCCCTTAGCTAAGAGCTTAGGACCCAAATCTCTCCCCTTAGCAATCATGTCCTAATCACTGTTACTGATTTACTTCTGCTCTTTCTACTAGTCCATCTACTATTTGGGCTATAAGGTTGTTTCAAGTTTTATTGCACAGCAGTGAGGATTGTTATTATGCACTCAAACTCTTTATTAAGTTCCATAGAAGTAAAAAAAAAGAAAGCAAAATGACACATCCCATAATCCTTTACACCAATATCCACTTTACCTCTCCTATAAAATGTCTATTTCTGAGAAGTCCATCCTCTTATCTTACTGCTCCACTCAGATTTCAGATAATTACCTGTAATGGTGGATCAATGTTCGGAGAAGCTTGGGTTGTTTTTCTTTGATGACATTTTGTAAGGTTACTAAATGCACATGCTAGGTTACTTTGCTGTTGTGTATTATCTTTGTGCAGTATTCAGACACACAGGGCCGGCGGTAGCAAGTACAGCATGTGCATCCACACTTGCAGTGGCATACCAAGTGGGGGGGGGGCTGCGAGGGAGGCAGGCTGCCCCCGCACATGCTCTTTTGAGAGTCTGACCGGGACTTTTGTCAGCGGGACACTTCTCCCATTCAGCACCTCAATGACGGTGGCCAACGGGAAACGAGTCCCACTGGGAGGATAATGTGTGCTGTGCAATTCCTGCTCAGCACATTCACTGTCCTGGCAACAGGACACCTTACCCTTTCTGAGTGGGAGAGGTGTCCTGCTGCCAGAACAATGTCCCAAGGAGCTCCGGGCAGCAGAGGGGCTCTCGTGTTAACAGAGCATTTCCATGTGAGCCATTAGGAACGATAAGGAAGCCATAAAGTTGGAAAAAAAGCACTGAACAATATACATTTCCAGGTCACAAATTCTGAGCCAAATATTGCCAATTTACACCAATTAGATTGTGTTGCTACTCATAACAAGTAACTACCGCACAACACCATTTATATGGACAGATCAATTTAGCGTAACATTTATTTTGACTCTCCTGCACCCTAAACCCAACTGCCCTAATGAGACAAGGACGATTTTAAGTTGCAATTATAGGAAAATCTCAAGGGCTGATCTGGAATTGTGTATTAATGATATTATGGAAGTACATAAGGAGGGGGCTACTTGTGAAAATGTACTAACAGTTTTCTCTCATCACCTGACAACATTAGAAGACAAAAAAGCATCACAAACATCTAAATGGATTAGACACAATAATAACCATCAAAAATGGTTTCATTCCGACCTAGAGGATCTAAAAAGGGAAAAAAGAAAAAGGAAAAGGAGTTGGCTGAAAGAACCAACAATAATCAAGAAGGACAATTGGAAGGAAACTGAAAAATCTTACAGGAAAGTTATTATTTTAGCTAAGAGAAATTAGTTCACTGATCAAATAAATCTAGCATCTAATGCCACCAGGAAACTATTTGATATATTGAAATCTATTGAAAAACCGCCAGAGGTTAACACCATTTTTAGTCCATCTAAGGAAGACTGTAACAGAGTTCAGTCAGCGTTTTTCAATAAAATAAAAAAAAGAAGCGTGTGAAGGGATCACAAGTGCCCAAACTTCGGAGCCAATATTTTCTCAACCTACCACTGGGCCCAAATTTAACCACCTTAAAACTTTCAATTTCCATGAGATCAGTGTAGAAGATACTATGAAAACTCAACACTATGAAACCTTCAGCCTGTGCTGAGAATATCTTACCTCCAAAAATGATCTTGGACAACGCAGATGTTTTTGCACCAGGGATTACACAAATAATAAATTCTTCTTTCCAGAACAATAATGTCCTGTCTAGTATTAAGATTGTTACAGTCACCCCACTGGTGAAGAAATTGAACTTAGATCATAGCGACCCAAGTAATTTAAGGCAGATAACTAACTGCAGCTTTGTCCTTATGTTGTTGGACAAGGTGGCCATGAGTCAACTACAGGCCCATGTAGAGATTTTACATTGTAAGAAATCTGGCTTCCGAACATTCCATAGTACGGAAACCGCTGTGTTAGATTTACAGACACATATGCTGAGCATAGTGGATAAAGAGAAGACTGGTATTCTTATCCTACTAGATCTACGCATGGCTTTTGATCTTAATGATCAGGACCTGATCCAACGTGCTCTGGAGAGAGTGGTAAATTGTTCGAAGGAAGCTACTACCTGGCTGAGGTGATTTTTGACTAAAAGGAAATCTATATTTCGCCAATTATGCTGATGACACTCAGCTGGTAATAGAGCTGAGTGGAGACCATGAGAAAGACAGTGCTTCCATCAAGACTATTTATAATATCATCGAATATTGGATGTACCATAATTGGCTTTGCCTTATCTGCAATAAAACCGAGCTGATGGTCTTTGGATCCACTCAGGTTCGATCTAAATGAACAGACCAGTGTGAGGCTTTCATCATTAAAACCATCCAATACCAATTATGACTAAGGTTAAGACCATGGGGGTGTTTCTTGAGGCCTCCATGAGTATGGAAGCTTAGGTTTCCTCTGTGAGTAAGAATTCTCTTATTACTTAAGACTTTTAAGAGCAATTGAACCACTCTTAACTGAGGAGAACTGCACCACCTTGGCAAGAGCAATTATTCTTTCACACCTTGATTATGGTAATGCATTGATGCTAGTAAACGGTGTACTGCCAAACTGCAGTACATTCAGAGCGAGGAAACAACTTCACTGGCTTAGGGTTGAAGATAGGGTCTACTTTAAAGCAATAACCCCGGTCCAAAGTGCCTATATTGACAAGCCCCGGTTTACTTGAAATCTAAAATCTCACAATACGTCACAGTGTCCCGTAAATTTTTGTTTTTACGTGTTGGTGTATTTATGTTGGGCCCTGAAGCCTGTGGGCGACCGGCGCAATACAAACGAGTAAATAAATAAATAGGCACTGTTGGGAGGGAGGGGGGACTATTAGCAGGGATTTTTGTCCCTTTAGAAATGTGCATGGGAGGGGGGAGTCAGCAGTGAGAAGGAAAGGGTGCAGAATGTGGCATGCTTTATTTTATTTTTTTAATTTTTATTTTATAACACGCTTAATACCTGAGTGAAATTATGACTATGGCTTTACCCAAGGAAGATTTGTTGGGCTCACATTAACCTGCATGATGCTCTTGTGACTTTGCATGCAGTATGGACAGAATACAACTAAAGCCATATTCTTATTGCTCAACATATTTCTATGATGATTTATATAATGTAAAGCTAATTATGAAAAGATAATCCATTATGTAAGGTGCTTTGCTTCCAAGGCATTGCTACAAATAAAGTATTATTTAAGCATGTGAAATGCAAAGGGAAACCTTAATTAATATCTGTATTAACTAAACCTGTGAAGATGTGGTCAGTTGCTTAAATTGTCCACATCCCAGTTCCACCATTTAACCAAAGTGTGTGATCCTGGGCCGATCTGCAGCAAGTAAGTGTTTTACTTCAGAGCGTATGTTAATATATCATGCTGTTATTTTAAAAAAAGCCTGACTATAGAGTTGCTCCATATATAACAAGCGTGCAATTTAGGTATTTTGAACCAAGCGAGGGGCATGAACATACTCACTCGGTTCCCACGTCCTATCCTGAGGTCCATATCCTTTCCAATCTACTAGGTAGTAGACTCTAGAGTCTCGATCCCACCAACAGAATGTCTTTTACCTCGTACTCGGGTTCCCCTTGAATGACAATCGGCTTAGGGGGAGCAGTTACACGGGTCCCCGGCCTAAATGGTTTCAGGAGAGATACATGGAATACTGGGTGGATTCTCATATGGTCTGGCAGTGTCAGTTTCACCACTGCTGGATTTATGATTGCCTCCGCCGGTATGGTCCCAAGAACCGGGGACGAAATGTTCGTGTTCCTTTAATTGGTACATGCTTGGAAGCAAGCCACACTAAATCTCCCACCTGATAAGTAGGGGCTTCGGAGCGACGCTGGTCCGCGCATCTTTTCTGGCGTGCCTTAGCATGTCGTAGGTGCTCCTGAGCTTTCGCGAAGCCTTGAGTGATGGTTCTGTGTAGAATCTCGACTGCAGGCATTTCCAGGATGTCGAGTTCAGAAGTGCGTGGGTGTCGTCCATAGATCGTAAAGAATGGCGTTTGTCCTGTGCTGCTATGTAGCAAATTATTATACGCGTACTCGGCGATCCATAGAAGTTCCTTCCAATCCCCTTCACCCTGGTGCAGCATGCAGCGTAAGTACTGCTCGAGAGTCTGATTTGTTCTCTCTGTTTGGCCGTCGGTCTGTGGGTGGTGGCTAGTGGACAGCCGGATGTCTATCTGGGCCAAAGAGCAGCATTTCTTCCAGAAGCTAGACACGAATTGGGACCCACGATCTGATATTAGGACTGACGGGAATCCGTGTAGGTGTACTATATGTTCCAGGAAGACTTTGGCAAGGCCGGAAGCAGTCGGAAGACCTTTCAAGGGGAAGAAATGGGCCATTTTAGAAAATTAGTCCACAATCACCAGGATGGTATTGAAACCTTGACATGGAGGAAGGTCGGTGATAAAATCGAGTGACAACGTGTGCCATGGGGCTGGGGGAATGACCAACGGCTCAAGGAGCCCGGCAGGCCTTTGCTTGCTAGACTTGTTTTGGGCACAGACACCACATGAAGACACAAACTCGGTTACATCCTTGCGCCAAGTTGGCCACCAGTAGTTCCTTTGTATCTTAGCTAAGGTTTTGGCGATTCCTGGATGGCCCTCCATGAGGGAGTCATGGTGCTCGGAGATGACCAGCCTTGTAATTCCTTCACTGGAACGAATAGCCGATTTCGGTAGTACAACAGTTGATTCTTGACACTATAGTGCTCCCACCTAGGCCGCTGCGCATGGGAAGGGAAAGGGCACGTGGTGAGGCAGCCCGTACGCAGTAGTGGCCAATTACTTCACCTAAATTCACACCCCGGTGGACTGCACACAGCCCTGGCACATACCAGCTGACAATAAATGATGATGACATAAGGGACAGTCAACTGTCACAACCATACCAGCCTGAGATTGGTCACCTGGAAGTGTTACATTGTGTGCATCCCTACCTACTGAAAGACAACCAATGCTGGGTCACAAAAAGACACACATTTATGCTGCATGAATGACTACCCCCTTGCAAAATACACCATGAAAATAGTGCCATGTCACCAAACCCGTCCCCATCTCAGCTACCCAACACACCATGGCATGGCATGCAATGTGAAAGCAACCAAATGAATGCACAACACATGACACCAGTGTCACAAAGTGCACTGTCCCAAATGGAAACAGGCCACAGACAATATGCTCCCAGTAATCAATAACAAAGAGTACACAGGAACAAATACTTACCAGCAACACAATACAGGATGAAACAGTGGCAAAATATGACAGTACAAAATCAAAGTAGTGCAAGTCTTACAACCTGAATAAGCCAGCACATCAACCCCTTCCAACTGCAGAGTGTTGCCGTCAGGCAAATGTGTCAGTGTACTGCATACAACATGAACTGCATCTGCAAAGGAGACGGCCTTGTGAAGACATGAAGAAGGTACCTGTGAATAAGGAGGAAGACATGGATGCACAAGCACATATCAATACACCATGCAGTGTTCAATACAACAACAATCCCCACTAGGGATGTCCACACAGTTTTGACTACAGACTGCCCACACAGCTCATGGGAGCCCAATATCACCGTGTAAGTCACTGTCACTTGGTCACATCCTTTGCAAGCCCATGGAAAGGGGAAGCAGGAGGGGTGTGTGTGTCATGAACCCACAAAGACAGGACAAGCCTGCATGTGCCCAGCTGGAATACACAGTGGATGCCCACAGAAGCCACACAAGGCAACACACTGTAAAAAAAAAAATACAAAAATCAAAAATGGCCATGTGTGGACCGGGGGGGGCACCCAGGAGGTTCGAGGACAGGGTGCACCCCAACACCCACCTGCGTGGATGTTGCGGAAAAAAAAATACCTCCATGGGCTCATGGCCTGCACGGCTACGCCAATGTGGGAGAACTGCTGTCGCTCTCTTCACCCTCTGCTGCTACATCAGGAGGTGGCAGTGCTATGGGAGGCAGCCCACGCAAAGCCCTGGTATGGTCCTCCATGGCAGCAAGCATGCGGGTGTTGAAGGTCTGGTTCTGGAGGATGATAGTATGGAGATCCCCATGCAGCACCTCACGGGTTGCCTGCATTTCTGCATGCATGGCCTCGCGCAATGCCCGGATCTCCTCACGAGTTGCCTGCAGCTCAGCTGAGAGCGAACGTGTGAGCTGCTCCAGCTGCTGTTCTGACCTAAGATTTCAGGAAGCCTTAAGTTCACCCAGAGTCTCCCTGAGGAAATGGAGTTGTAACCTCAGGGCTTCCATGTGGCCATGTGACTCTACAGATATGGCTTTGCGCAGAGTCTCCAGTGCCACCCGTCGGTCCCTGTTGGACGCCAACATGTCTTCCCTGTGTGATTGGCAAATGGAGTCTGTTGCCTGCTGTTGTTGCTCCATCTGCCTTTAAGGGGGGAGAATGGAAGTGGCCACCCTCTCCATTGCCTGAGCCATCATTTCAACCGATGCTCCCTGTTGTGCTGCTATACTGTACATGGAGTTTTCCCAAACCGTATTGCCTGGTGGCGTATGGCCACCGCATCGGCGGGCACCACACCTGTTTGGGGCAAGGCGATCTGCACCTTGCTGTGCTGGCACTGCCTGAGGCTGCAGGACTGCATTCCCCCTCTGATCTGCTGGCCCAGGAACAGGATCCGATGTTGTGGAGTGTGACCCTGCATCCATAACCACCAAAGGCGGAGTTACCAACACTGACATCCCCATAGAGGGGCCTACCCCCGGTGCAGGTGGGTTGGACAGAACAACATCCCTGCCAGAAATATTCACCTGTGACAGCACATAAGTCCCACTGTCCGATTCAGCACCTGAATCATAGAGGTCTGGGGAGGTGCACCCAGAGACACCCGTGGACAGTATGGTCTGCAGGAGGATAGGGTTTTTACCCACCACCACACCACGTCCTCCACTGGTGCCCAGTCGTGGCTGAGATTCCTCCTGGGTCTGCACCATCTCCTCCACCTCAACAGCATCAAGTGCGTCATCACCTGCGAAAACAAGAAAGACAACAAATGGAAACAGGCATGAGCACCATAGCACACACATAGGCCTGACAAGGCTGAGATCCAGTACATGAATAACACATGTCCCACACAACTATAACCCTGGCATGCATGCACTGTCAATGAGTTGGAAGGGGAGGTAAAAAGCAGACACTGAGGACTCCAAGTTGGAAAATCAACACATGTGCTGCATGCTAGATAGCACTGGCATAACAGATTAGCCTGTGAGTGGCATGGGCTTTCCACATGCATGACACATGCCAGCACACAGATGGCACGTAGCATAGCCTTGGTACATTTGACAAGTACAGCCATATGTCTGTGAATGAGTACTGTCACCCATCCATGTGAGATGGACATGATGAGATGAAAAATGCAAAATAGTGTGACAAAATACGCGTGTGCCACACACTGCAACACATCCAGTGTGCAATAATACAGTGATGGCAGGCAGATGGATACATCAATGGTTGGTCACTTCAACATGACAGGAAACAACAATCATGTTCCACATTCAAACAGGCCCCAAAAATTAATGTGAGCAGGCCCTTACTCAAGCAGCCTGAATGGTCAAATCATTCCCATAACAAGGTAATAAATGTGGGCCATTGTGGGGTGTAATCTATGACAGAAGCATGTCACATATGTGGCATTAGGGCAGAAAAATGAATTGCAAAAAATGGGAGGATTGAAACAATCAGGCTGAATGAACACTGAAAAATCAGAACAATGTTGTTGCAAGATGACAGTTCAAGGGCAACTGCAGTAATGTGTCGCTAATTGGCTACTGTGGTCAGAAGGGATAATGTCATACCCAAACCCAAGGCCGGTGAATGGTTTGGAGGAAGCACATGGGTGACCCATACCACTCAGGAGTACACACCCTCACCTGGCACTCAATCATTACACATCACCCAAGAAACATACACTTGGATTACACACACTTGCATGGGCACTCACTGGACAATGCCTCATAATCTGGTAGGTCTCCCACGCCTTGGATATGTTCCTCTGTGATGAAGGTTCCAGCAACAGACTCATGTTCAGTGAGTTGGTCGTCCTCTGGTGGAGACCCACCGCCAGTCACCAGAGTAGAGGCATGATTGGAAGCCAGCTTGTTCTTTGCTCTGCGTTTAAGGTCATTCCACCGCTTGTAGCAATCATCAGCTGTGCGTCTCACAAATCCCAGGGCACTAATGTGGTCCGCGATGGTCTGCCAGTGGGCACTACGTTGAGCAGTCATAGTCTTACCGCCTGCAGTCACCAACATTTTGCAGCTATTTGCCAACACATAGGCCACAAGTGCATCAAGTTCGGCGTCATTAAAGCTAGGCTTCCTTGACGTGCCGGAGTGTGTAGCCATGTCTGGGGTCTCAGCCTGTAGTGCAACAGCACCATTCTTCTTCTTCTTGGAAGGTGGTGCGGATCCTGAGTGGCTTACGCCACTCTGGTCAGTAGGGGCAGAAGCGCAGGTGGACTGGGTACTAGAAGCCTGTAAAGGCACAATGACCATAGGTCTTGGTGCAGGCATTGGCTGCAGGGTGATGTTGGCAGGGCCAATGTCGGTGTGATGGACCTGGACCAACACTGTCCCGGCTGTGAGACTTGGAGCTGGGGTGGATTGAGCTGCAGCTGCCCCTACAGCCTCCCCACCCTGGCTACTTGGAGCAGCAGATGACATTGCTGCCCCAGATCCACGTGGCCGGGTGACAGCAAATTTCACTGCCACACGTGGATTAGACTTGCTGACCTGGAAGTCAGCCTGGGAGTCATCTTGTGCCCGTTCAGGTGACAAAATGGGCCGGTCCAACAAGGGCTGAGCTGGGATGGTGTCAGCTACGTTTCCCACAACCATTGGTGGGGCATAGGTGGCCCCCATTGGTCCTCCCCACACTGGGCTCTAGGGGCACCCAGCAAATCCTGGCCATGTCCCCTACCATGCCCACCACGCCCACCTTTTGGAGGTCGGCCACCTTTGCCTCCCTTACTGCTTGGTCGCCTCCCAACCATGGCACTAATGTTGTTGTGCGTATGGGAATTGCAGTAAACAATTGTCCTGGGCAATTGCGGTGAAAGGGGTAGGGTACTAGATGGAATTCGTACCCTAGCGCTCTAGCAAGGCTGTATGTGACCCCTAGGGGAAGATGATGGGTCACGCAATGCACAGGCACCCCAAAAGCAAAAGTACACGTGCACGCAACCCCTGGTAGACCACGTGCGTGGAAAAATGAACCTGCACTACGCTGTGGCACCCAGAAACACAAAAATAAGCGTACATGTGTTACACGCAGCCTACAATGACCTCTGAAGGGGTACGCGACACACGGGGGCAACCACAGTTGGAAAATACGTGCGCGACTCACCGTCTGCCTTGAAAAAGAATGTGAAAAAGACACGCATGTGCGCGTTGGCAACACCCCTGCCAAAAGAAGAAAAGAACGCAGTCTGAGGAAACAGGGAGTATGAACTGGAAACGTTGTGAAGTAATCGCGTGTCAACCACCAAGAAGTACAAGAAACACCTGCTCGCTCTCCACAAAAAGCACATACAAGAAAATAGCGCGATACTCGTACCTTTTAAGCCAGCCCACACGTGCAACGTCACTTATGCGCTTACGCACTAAGGTCCTTTCCTCCAATAGCATGGTGACGTGCAGTTTTCTCACGTGCTGATTCATAATGCACCCATGTTGTGGGGAACGCCCGCACGTGTAACGTCACTTACGCGCTAAGGGCCTTTCCTCGGATTTCACGCTGACGTGCACTTTTTTCACGTGCCAAATCACTCATATCAAGCTGGCCACGCGAAAACACACGGAAGACCATGCTCCTGCACAAAAGGCCATTTTCCTGCCCCCAAGAGCCCTGAGCACACTCCCACCAGCCATCTCCTGCTGCCCACGTGCCCTGCTATTTGGTGCCTGCACGTCAGCCATCTGCAGGGGTCCAGTTGCTGTGTCCACCCCTGCTGGAACAGAAGACTCCCGACTGGGATACCATCACTCCACAGCCCAGGACCCAGTTGCCCACCCACGCCTGCCTCGGGGGTTGCCATGTCGGGGCAAATACCATCTGAGACCACTGGCGACCCCGAACCAGAGAGGCAGAGGGCCCCATGCTTGGAAGTTGATGTCCTGGTGGAGCATGTTCTGGGGCATTATGATGCCCTCTTCGGAACATCACGCGCCAACAAGGAAGGAAGGGAGAGGATCTGGGAGGACGCAGTGGTTGCCATCAACGCGGAGGGGGTGGCAACCCATGACATCAAGCACGTCCGGAAGCACTGGGAGGACTTCAGGTCCAGGACCCTCTACAAGGCCCGGTGCCTCGCGAAGGCAGAGGATGCAGAGGGGTGCCGGGTCAGCATGAGCAACATCCAGATGAGGGTCCTGGAACGCGTAGGCCCAGCGCTCCACGCCCAGATCCTTGGGAGGCAGACCCGTCTGGATATGAGCGGTAAGTGGCCAAGCATTGCTGTGTGAGACAGGGCATGTTGCAGTGTGCTGGTAGTCTGATGATCATGGTCATGCATGTGAGACCAGTAATGTGTGAACCACATGGATGGTGCATGTGTTCCAATGCAACATGGGGAGCTGTATGCAGAATGCACACATGAATGCATGCCAGTCTCTGTTCTTGGATATGGAGGGGGGTGAATGATGGGTGCTGCTCTCATGTACATGCATGGTGCACATGTGTGTGTGTCTGAGAAGTGTGTGTGTGACTTTGAAAAGCCATGGATGCATGACACATGTCCGTGATGATGTGTAGATTCACTCATGAAGTGCGGTCACCGTTGTATCCACGGTGTCTATCCACTGTGTCTATGGTGTACAAGCCATGATGCATGACCCTCCGGTGATGTGTGTGCATGGGATCAGTGTGAGCCATGATGCATGTGAGTTTGAACGCAACATTTTGGTTAAAAGAGGCCGTTGTACATGGATGCTGATGTTGATTGCAGGCGCCGTGCCCGTTTCTGCATGTGTGTTGCGTGCATTCACCCATGTGTTGTGGAGGGACAGGATGGAAGTGACATTTCACAGTACGGCTCATGTGTTATTGCTTCCTGTCTAGGGGAATATTGTACTGTAACCTGATTCTTGTGTTCTATGTCTCCCTCTACGCAGCGTCAAGTGAAGAAGAGGGCGGAGACGGCGCTGTGGAGCCAAGTGGCGGGATGCCTCCACCGGGCGGTGACGCAAGGCCCAGCCACCCTCCCAGGAATTGCCATCATCCGGGAGCGAGGGGACTGGTGCTGCGTCTGCCACTACAGCTGTAGCAGAAGGGCTGGGTGAGCCCCCACAGGGGCTTGCAATGGCGGAAGACGGTGCAGAGACATCCAGGTTGGTGGTCTCCACAGAGGAGAAGGAGCCCGCTACTGAGCCGCACATGGGGCCTGGTGGGGGTAGTACCACTGGTGAAAGTGGTGCATTCCAGGGTCAGGAGGCAGCACAGGTCACAGCGGAAGGGCCTGTGCATGTCACTGTCCTTGACCCTGTGACTGCACCACCATGCACCAGCAGGGATGCCCCGTCCCAGGCTCATCCGCAGGTAGGGGGGAGTGTCACGTCATCTGCCTCTCCACTACCTGTGGATGAGGGGTCCCATGACCATATGGGCTCCGTCCTGATTGGTATCGCGTTGCGCACGCGTGACATTTGTGATGACGTGCGTGCTTCCTGGGTGTAGCACGCACGCCATCACGAACAGCAGCATCGCGACATGGCACTGTTGGGAGGGGCCCTGGTCAGTGGGTTCCTACATGTGTCGCGCACTCTGGCGGACCTCTCCTCCTCTGTGGAGACTATGCGCCAGTCATTCTCCCTGCCGTCTTCCGGCCCGGATTCCACCAGGGCCCCCTGTGGATCTGGCCTGACCAACACAGCCAGCTTGGTGGAGATCCCATCCCTGCCACAGTCGGGAGTCGGCGCTCCAGCAGGGGTGGACACCACAACAACTGGAGACAAGCTGATGGAGGATGTGCAGGCATCATCGGACAGAGCACATGGACAGCAGCAGCAGCAGCAGGCTCTAGGTGGGAGCAATGATGGCTCGGGCCATCGACATCAGAGGGGAAGGTATCGGCCAGACGGCAGGAGGACCCTGGAATGGGTGTGTCTTCCGTGTGGCTGCGGTTGGGCCAGCGTATAGATACGGAGCGGCAGCGGGCAAAAGAGGCACGGCTCACAACGGTCAGGTCGGAGAACTCCATGCAGAGGGCCCTGAGGCGGGCCGAGTGCCTCGAGGTAATTCACAGGGAGTTGAAGAAGAACATGTCATCTCTGCGAATCCTCGGGGCCATGGAAGAGGACCGCCTCCAGGACATTGAGCGGGAGTTCGATGATGCCCTGGCCCAGGACATCCAAAAGTGAGCCGTCGGACTAGCCCGCCGCCATTGTATATAGTTTTTAGTTTCATTTTCGTTTCCCTTTATTTTGGGGTCTTTGGACTTTGCCCCACACATTTGTATATCGTTTTTTTATTAGGTCGTTTTTTTCATAGGTTTCTTTGGATTTGCTTTCGTGGAGGGAGAGTTTGGACTATTTTTCTTACGGATTTCTTTGGATTGGTTATACTTTTAATGTACTCATCTTTTGGACATGCTTTTCATTTCATGTTTGCAATTTTTTTATGCTTTCATTTCATTGCTTTATTTTTGTCCATAATACATTTTGCTATTTTACTTCCATGTGTGTAATTCGCTCTTTGCGTTCATGCATGTGAAAATGTGGGTTTACACAATCAATGCCAACCAGTGTGTGTATGTGACGGACATGTGTTGATGTACATAGTTGACTTTTGGTTTGTGTCTTGAGATAGGCATGTCAGTGTGGGGTGGATTGGGAAATCATTGCGTCTCAAGACTGGGGTGGCGTGCATTGGTATTTTGGTGGAGATGTGGGCCATGATTTTGCATCTTTATGTCATATAGGGGGGGACATTATTCGGGGCCTGCTGGCAGGTGCCCCTCACTGCTGGGTGGGTGGGGGTGCTAGGGGACATGAGTCGGGGCCTGCTGGCAGGTGCCCCTTACTGTTGGGTGGGTGGGGGTGCTAGGGCCATGAGTCGGGGCCTGCTGGCAGGTGCCCCTCACTGCTGGGTGGGTGGGGGTGCTGGGGGACATGAGTCGGGGCCTGCTGGCAGGTGCCCTTCCCTGCTGGGGGGTGGGGGTGCTGGGGGACATGAGTCGGGGCCTGCTGGCAGGTGCCCCTCACTGCCCGGTGGGTGGGGGTGCTGGGGGACATGAGTCGGGGCCTGCTGGCAGGTGCCCCTCACTGCTGGGGGGTGGGGGTGCTGGGCGACATGAGTTGGGGCCTGCTGGCAGGTGCCCCTCACTGCTGGGGGGTGGGGGTGATGGGGGACATGAGTCGGGGCCTGCTGGCAGGTGCCCCTCACTGCTGGGTGGGTGGGGGTGCTAGGGGACATGAGTCGGGGCCTGCTGGCAGGTGCCCCTTACTGTTGGGTGGGTGGGGGTGCTAGGGCCATGAGTCGGGGCCTGCTGGCAGGTGCCCCTCACTGCTGGGTGGGTGGGGGTGCTGGGGGACATGAGTCGGGGCCTGCTGGCAGGTGCCCTTCCCTGCTGGGGGGTGGGGGTGCTGGGGGACATGAGTCGGGGCCTGCTGGCAGGTGCCCCTCACTGCCCGGTGGGTGGGGGTGCTGGGGGACATGAGTCGGGGCCTGCTGGCAGGTGCCCCTCACTGCTGGGGGGTGGGGGTGCTGGGCGACATGAGTTGGGGCCTGCTGGCAGGTGCCCCTCACTGCTGGGGGGTGGGGGTGATGGGGGACATGAGTCGGGGCCTGCTGGCAGGTGCCCCTCACTGCTGGGGGGTGGGAGTGCTGGGGGACATGAGTCGGGGCCTGCTGGAAGGTGCCCATCACTGCTGGGTGGGTGGGGGTGCTGGGGGACATGAGTCAGGGCCTGAGGCTCACTGCTGGGTGGGTGAGGGTGCTGGGGGACATGAGTCGGGGCCTGCTGGCAGGTGCCCCTCACTGTTGGGTGGGTGGGGGTGCTGGGGAACATGAGTCGGGGCCTGCTGGCAGGTGCCCCTCACTGCTGGGTGGGTGGGGGTGCTGGGGGACATGAGTCGGGGCCTGCTGGCAGGTGCCCTTCACTGCTGGGGGTGGAGGTGCTGGGGGACATGAGTCGGGGCCTGCTGGCAGGTGCCCCTCACTGCTGGGTGGATGGGGGTGCTGGGGGACATGAGTCGGGGCCTGAGGCTCACTACTGGGTGGGTGGGGGTGCTGGGGGACATGAGTCGGGCCCTGCGGGCAGGTGCCCCTCACTGCTGGGGGGTGGGGGTGCTGGGGGACATGAGTTGGTGATCACTAGTGCAAGGTGACATGTGGGTTGGCTGGGGGGCATACCCATGGTGGATGGGCTGCGTGCGGGACATGACCAGGGGTGCTGGGTAGTCCCCTGTGGTGTGGGCTGGCTGCAGGGGCCGTGGAGGGCGTGGGGGGCACACCTGGGAGGACCCACGCTGCTAATTCATGTGTGGGACTCCCCGCACACCCCACTGGATACACGTACCCCGCTCTGACAGCAAAATCGTGTGTGAAACTTCCCGCGCACCCCCAAAATAAACGTACCCCACTCGCACAGGGCCTATCACGTGTGAAACTCCCTGCGGACCCCAGTAATACACGTACCCCGCTCGCACAGGGTCAGTCGCGTGTGAAACTTCCCGTGCACTCCCGAAATACACGTACCCCGCTCACACAGGGCCAATCGCATGTGAAACTTCCTGCGAACCCCCGAAATACACGTACCCCGCTCGCACAGCGCCAATCGCGTGTGAAACTTCCCACGTACCCCCGAAATACACGTACGCCACTCGCACAGGGCCAATCGCGTGTGAAACTCCCTGCGAACCCCAGTAATACACGTACCCCACTCGCACAGGGCCAATCGCATGTGATTCTTCCCGCGCAGCGGGGTAGGTGTATTCGGATGGGTGCGTGGGGAGTTTTACAGGCGTTTTCGTGGTTGGGGGCCTGTATGCCGGTCCACTGGCCTGTACGCCATGTACTGGATTTGTGCGCTGTACATGGTGCACGGGGAGGTGCTGGGGCATAACTGGCACTGCTGCAGGGTTGCTGCGCCACTCTGCGCCACGGCTGGTAATGGATGTTAAAGTCCATGAATACGCTGTGCGCGGAAATGGATTTTGGCGCACGCGGCTGGCGCAGACTGTCACGCGCGCACACTGTGCACCAGCCCTGTGCGCCACTTGTGCGCTGAATTCTATGAATTACCCCCTTTATATTGTTTGTATTTCTCATCTAACTATATATATACAAATGTCGTTTAATGAATATATATATATATATATGTATATATATATATATATATATATATATATATATATATATATATATATATATATATATATATATAGTAAGAACTTTGTTAAAGGGACGTTATGGTTAAGTTGCACTAATAAAAACCTATAAAATTCAGTGAAAAAACTTTGCTAAAAGGACTTTATGGTTAAAAGTATAACCAAAAAAAAAAAAAGAAAATCCCAGGTTTGGTAAGCTAAGCAAACATAACTTGTGCCACCACCGTGAACTGCTAAGACAAACACCCAGGACATCAAAGATGACATCATAAACAATGTATAGAAAACATTAAAACAATGCAAACAATGTATAGAAAGCATTCCAACAAAAGAGCTAGTAACCTCACTCAACAAAACTAAACAGCCAACACTAAAAATCTAAAAGTAAAAAAAGGTACACAAACAAAATAAGACCTACTAATGAACCTAACACTATATCTACCAATGTTAACGTAGCCACTGTAAAACAATCCAAACAATTACAAAAATGTTCCTTATAAAGACAGCTGACAAGTCATGATCAATTGCATAAGACTAATCCTCAAAGCTCTAATTGACAGCATATTTCTACTAGAGGAAATATTGTTTATATTGATTTTAAACAGAATGAAACCACTAACTAAATGAATCAATTAATTACAAAAAGTACTTCTAAACATGCACTATGTCAATATAGATACCTTTTCAAACTTCTGTGAAGGTGAATGGATTCACACAAGCAGCACAAAACCATATTTCAATGAAGAGGCTTATAAATCAGAACAACAAAAAAAAAGATTGTCAAAGACAGTAATGGCCAAGGGTATGAAATGGTAGGAGACACCATTATGGCATCCTCCACAAACTTTGGACCAAATCTTCCTTTTGCCCAAACAAACCATCGAGTGTACAAATGGACATGCAGCTCAATATGTAACATACATCAACAATCCTTTAAATCTTTATGACAATGAAACTAAAACACAAAAATAAAATGAAAACTTTACAAACCATAGACTCTTGTCCACCCTGTATTTTTGTAACTGCTTGCAAAAGCACCTTCCACCCCATCAAAATGTTAGCAACACACCATTCCGCTATACAGAATCCTGTGCATAGACTATACTATGCAAAAAGTCATGCTGTACAACTTCACAATTTAAATAACATTCTCCTATATGGAACAGCCAAAGAACTCCTTCAAGAAATAAAGCACATCCAAAGTAAATGCTGAAGTTGACATAGTTAATTTAGTAACTTCAGAAAACATTAGTGTAATCCTCAGAAATACCAACCTCCTAACAAAGCAAATACAAAGAACAAATAGTTAACAACACATCTGCTGAAATACCAGACCAAGGACCTCATCACGGCCTTGACGGTATCCCAACGGTAATGCTGCCAGGATACCTCTAATGCAAATAGCGCTACATCTATTCGGTCTGCTGCAATATGTGCCAGATCTCGAGTAGTGGTAAGGCTGTAATTCCCCATTACTTTAAGAGTCAATAGGACTCTATGGGGATTTGCAGTGCTTTTACTGCCGGCAGTAATAGCACAAGTGGTAATAGCAGGGAAAACGGCCAACAATGGCCAAATAGCTGGAGATTTACTTCCAGCAAAAAATTGGAGGTACACCTCCAAACCTTCTGTCCCAACTCATGACTGGGCCAACACTTAAATGCACCCATAATAGCATTACCGTTGCATTTAAGAGCTACCGCCCAACTTGTGATCAGGCCCCAAATATATTTCTGTTGTCGCAGAACTTTTTGTAAAAAGAACACAAAAATAGTACACAGGGCCTACAAAATAAAGGACAATGAGGAATCCCAATGGGTCCAATTAGCTTCATATCAAACAGCAGAAAATACATACAAAATAACTGACCACTCAACAGTTTGCACATACTGCAACACAAAGCTTGACAATAGACAAATGCCATCACGTGCTATCACTAATAGCTTAGAAATATTACCACTTCCGAAAGCTCTCTAACAACGTAACTTGTATGAGAGCATTATAATCCAAACAGCACACCCATTTCAGGCTATAATACACCTCAATCAAAATCATCCAACTTTGCTCCATCAGAGTTACTAAAGGGCATCTGTGTCAAAGTAGTATATTTGCCATTAGATCTCAAAGAAAATGGAGAATCTCTAGGAGTACAACGGCCAATTAATAAATCTTTGATTGTACTAGTTAATGGTGTACTAACAAAAGACAAAGAAATTGAGCAACAACTAGTTGACTTAAGACACTACAAAGATATAAGCATAGAGAAAAACGTAAAAGAAACCACCCAAATAATTCAAGATTCTCCAGCAACTGGCCAATTTCAACGTGTAGATCCTGTTACTGCAGTGAACATTTTTCACCAGCATGCAATTCACCCTCTACCCTCCAAAGACACCATTGAAGATGCATTAGAAAAATATCAAATGTGTCAAGCCAAAGGATCCCCAATGAGCATATGGGAAAAAAAGTATAGAAGCACGTTCTTTTCCTCTACTCTTTCCTACAGGAAACAGAGGAAGATATGATGAAAGGTTCACACAAATTTGTGCATCAGAATATTGCTCTTTATGAAAGTATTCTGAAGACCCCAGATTCAGACAAAATGAAGAATATATTTTCCACCTCCTGTTCGAAAGTGAACTAGCAAATCTATGTTATAGAGTTGCACACACATTAAAAACAGGCTGTAATTTTTTTAAACATGTCCGCTACCCAACTTCTTCAAAAATAAAAGATAAAGATGAAGCTGTGGAGTCAAGCATCACACATCTCTTGGCAAACATACGTGGTACAAAAGAATACTGGTTCCAACATCGCGCTGATGTACGTTGTATGCTAAGGAACCTAGGCCCACCCACAAGGTTTGTTACATTAAGTTGTGCAGAGTATGCATGGGATGACATGCATGACTTCTTACGCACTGCAAACCAAAATAAAGATGGAATAGATATAAAAACACCATGAGAACACTGTTTTCTTGACACTGTGAATGCATCAAGGTACTTTCACCATCACTGTGTTGCTATAATGCACTTCATCTGCAATAAAACTACCCCTCCGCTCTGGGAAGTGCAACACTTCTTTTGGAGAAAAGAATATCAATCTAGAGGAGCACCACGCATCCACATGCTTTTGGGGATAAAGGATACTCTCAAAAGTGGCCATGACATTGATAGCACTGTTTTACAGTTTATTGAAAAATACATTATGAGCAAAGCAACATCCCTTCAGGAACCACAGATAGGGACCTACGTACACAAATCTTACGCTTCCTTAAACATATGTATGGCAAATACTGCTTATGTAGATATAAAGGTAAATACTATACCAAATGCCGCTTCGGCTTCCCTAGACCAGTTTGCAAAAAAGGACAAGTAAATAGCTTGATGTCTTCTGTTAGACCCAGTGTAAAAGGTAAAGCACCTTAAAACACATACAGTATTAAAAGGGACAAAGCATCCAAGTACATCAATGATTACAATGCAATCATGACACTCTTGTGGAATGCAAACAAATGCATTAAAATACATTGCAGACAATTCCACTGCAGTTGCAAGATATGTCACTGCTTATCTCATGAAAGCTGAGAAGACAGAGCTAAAAGACCTCTGGGATGACATATCATCTGACAAAACACTGTCACAAATATTTTACAGCTTCGGTGTAAAAATGCTATCCCATAGAGAATGTGGGTGCTATGGAGCTGCAGACCATTTAACAGGTACAGCCTTATATGGCAAATCTGAACACATTGTCTAGCTGAACCTTGCTCCAGCTTCATCCTGAAAATGAGTACTAAAACCCTACCAAGAGATAGAAACAAGATCCACAAATGATCCCAACAGCCAAGAAATTTAAAAAAAAAACAATGTAATTGACAGATACTACCCAAGTGCAAGGACTGCTTTGGAAAACACGTACCTGCACGGCAAAGCCCAAACCTACTCCTACAAAAACCATTTCATACCAGATGAGACAACTGGCAAATATTCAGTCTCAATTTGTGAATGAAGCCTAGTGAAACTTACCAAACATAGCCTAATTAATCATATAATGTTATCATTTAAATCTCCGCAACATAGAGAAGTTTATTTCATGGACCAACTGCAACTTTTCAAACCTTGGAGAAAAGAAGAAATATAAGGTTACTATGGGGGTATTTCAGAGTATGGCGGTAGGGGGTTAACGGCGCCGGTAAGGATGCCAGTGCTGTTAACCCCTTACTGCCACATTCCGAGGTCCCTTAGCGGGTCCCACCAGGACCGGCTGGTCTGACCAGCCGTCCTTAGCGGGACCTGTTAAGGGACCATGGAGCTAATAACGGGCCTGCTATTTGCAGGCCTGTTATTAGCTCCTTCTCCATTCCCATTGAGCCCTATGGGGGCTGAAATGGGAATGGGGAATGGTTTTCGAAATGTGGACTTACCGGGTCCGCATAGGTCAGAATGTCCCGGTAAGTCCCCATTCCAACTAACCAGACCTGGACCCAAGTTTGGAGGCAGCCATGGTGCTAACAGCACCATGGCTGCCTCCAAACTCAGAATGACCCCCTATGACTCATTTCAAGCTGCATTCAAAGCAAATGAAAGCAGTATAACAAATGTCAATTTCAAACAATGCAAACAAATATTGGACAATGAATGTCAACAAGAGGAAGATATTGAAGCTCAACTAGATGGGCACTCCTGAGGGAAGTCAACCTTCCCTTACAGGAAGCCAAGAAGCACTTGGAGAACCACCCATTTTAAATGAAGCAGAAATAGCCATGACTGAGGTAGAAAATACCATGTATCAATCAAAACAATCTGAAGAAGACTGGTCAGTGCTGAAATTACAGCTAAATGATGAACAACTCACCATTTATCTAGAAGTCACTGAAGAAATTGAACATGGTTTTAAACACGAAACTAAAACTTGTAGCTGTAAAAATGATACACCTCTGGTCCTGTATGTAAGTGGTCAAGCTGGTTTTAGTAAAACGTTCTTAATTAAAATAATCAGCAAATGACTACAAAACTTAACAAACAATAACCTTTGGCTGTTATAACAGCCCATACAGGTTTAGCTGCCTACAACATGGAATGTGTAACTTTACACCAACTACTGCTCCTTCCAGTAGAACACCAAAACAAATTAGAATACTACAAATTATCAGCAGAAGCTGCTACTGAAGTACACAGAATTCTGAAAAAAGTGAAAGTGCTCCTAAAAGATCAAATAAGCATGGTTTCCAATCTCATGCTGGCTTTAATTCACCTCAGAATGCAAGAAGTCCTAAAAACCGACTACAAACAACTGTTTGGCGGAAAACACATTATTCTACATTTAACAGCCATAAAAGGTCAATGTATTTTCAAAACATTAGGACACAAACAATGCTGCAACACACTCGTCAGCATTAGAAATGTAAATCCCTGGAAACATTTTCACTACAGAGAACTAACTCAAACCATGCGTCAGTCTACAGATCTCACCTTTGCTAACATTTTAAAAAGCATTAGAACTGGTCTGCTTACTAAAGATGCCAAATCGATCTTATATATACGAATCCATGAGCTATATAGGCAAAACACATCGGCTCCTGATGTCATGGAACAATTAACTCAACAAAATATAAAATGCATGTCCCCAATGCCAACCCTTGCAAGCTATAGTCAATTCAACGACACAATGGTAAAAAAGAAATGCAACCTATACTGCATATCAGCTCCACAGACAAAATAGAAGTGCGCGGTATGACACTCCCTATGTGTTAACAAGAAACAGCATGACTAAATATCTTAGAAAAATGTATCTCCAACACAGCAGGATTGGAGAAAATATTAACTTTGTGTCTAAACTGCAGAGTAATTCTAAAACGTAACCTTGACATAGAACAAGGTTTATTGAATGGAGCAATTGGTACAGTTGTTGGCTTCCAGACATATCACATGACAACAACATTCAGTTTGTCAACATTCACTTTGATAAACTTGCAGATGTTAAAAAATTGCCCGCACAACAGCACGTTTCCTTCTTTTCAAAGACATGCACATACGCAGAAAACAGTTCTCTCTATCGCTTGCATATGCTGTCACTATTTATTTATTTATTTATTGTGCATTTGTAAGGTGCTTATCCATCAAGAACTTGGATTTAAAAGCTCCCACAGGGCAGAGGGGAGGGAGCAAGGGAACAAAACAAGACAATGGAATAAAAAACAATGATGTGCAAAAGGCAGAGGCGTTCCTACTAGGCCTTGTGAACATTCAGAACGTGCAAGTGCAGAGAGAGAGAGAAGTGTGAGAAACCAGAAGGTGCCTTAGCCACTAGTCCTTGGGGATCTGTCATCCAGGTGGCTTGGACACAGCCATCGCTTTTGGATCCAGTTCCTGGGGGTGGACCAGTGTGGGAGGATCACCTGGGTGAGGGGTCTGTGGGGAGTGGGACCCTGGATGGTGAGATGCAGTATCCCCTTCCCTGTAACACCTTTACCCCATCCTATCAGGTAGGATATTTAGGAACTCTAACCCCCCTTTTACAACACAAACACTTTCACATGGGCAGCCTGCTAAGAGAGAAAACAGACTAACACCCAAGCAGTATACCTGATGTGTACCAATGCAATGGCCAGGTGAGGTCAGGCAATTTCTGACCAGCACACACACCAGAATTCCATTAAGCTTCCCCACAAGGATAAAGGTGGAGCACAAGAGCACACTCTGAGTGAGGCAAAGCACATGAGGAGGCCAAAATTTTGAGACGGCAGCTGAACGGGAAAAGAAAGACGGCAAAACAAAAGGAGATCGTAAGGGAGGAAGTTCCCCTGGCCTTTTCGACAAGGAACCATTACTTCTCAGAGACCTCGAGAATTGAAAGCTTAAAACCAGGAAACCAGGCAGAGGAATCCTGCATTGTGTGTCAGAGATACCCGGGGCCCATCTGCCTCAATAATTAAGGAGAGTAAAATCGCCAGCAGCCATGGTACCGTCTTTGGCTCCAAGAGCAAAGCAGCATCAGTGAAATCAACACAGCCAGTGAATTGGGGTGACCGATACAAGACTGGTCTGTGTTGAATCCAAGTTTCGAAGCAGCAACATTGTATGGCGAGCACTGGAACGAATGTTGTTAAAATGTGTGTGATAAGAGACGCAAGTTCGAAGGTCTCTGTAAGGTATCCCCGACCCATAATAAGGTAGCCCCGACCCATAATAAAGGCCGTATCTTAGATTGGGTGGCAGATCACAACTGTGGCTCCACCCTCAACTCTAACACAGCCCTTCCATGGTCTGATCACAACTGCCTTCAATTCTGCATCCCCATATCCTCATACTCCAAACCACTAATACCCGCACCGGCCAAGCTAGCCAGAAGTGCCAAAAAACTTACAGCAGACAATATACGTCCCTTTCTCAACAACCCCTGCCTAGCACCTCCCTTCTCCTCAGACCCCAACATTCTAGCAGAGATCTTCAAAGACACCCTCACCCATGCCATCAACGCCGCAGCTCCTCTTGAAAACAAAAAAGAAAAAAAATTGTTTCACTCCAACTCATGGTTCACGGAGGACCTATTAAATCTACGCCAATGCAAACGGCGAGCCTTCAAAATATGGCAGGCCAATCCCTGTGATGCCACCAAAGTAGACTATCTTTGTATTTCTAAAAAATACAAAAGTGCCATATTTAAGGCGAAGTCAGAAACCTACAATAAACGTATCATGGAAGCCAACTCCCACTCAAAAGAGCTTTTTACCATCTTTAAAGAGCTCACCGTCCCCCCAATCTGCACAGATGAGATTGTTAAGGATGAAGCCTGGTGCAATAGCATCCAAACAGCGATGTTACATAAAATAGACCTTCTTCAAAACAAGATAGCAGAAGACTTCAAGGCTCTGCACCCACAACAGACCCTCTCCGTCAATACCTCTAAAGACAAGCACACCTCCAAATTTAATTTCTCTCCAATCACCGAATCAGATGCTCTCCACATCCTCAAACAGCTCAAACCATCTCAATGCAAAGGCGATATATGCCCCCCCAACATCATTAAAGAGTGTGCGGCACCCCTCACACCGATCATCACAGCATTCATTAACGCCTCATTCAAGACGGGCAAAGTCCCTGACAACCTTAAAGAGGCGTGGGTGCGCCCGCTCTTAAAGAAACCAACCCTGGACCCTGCCCAACCTAACAACTACCGGCCCATTACAACGGTTCCTTTTCTTCTAAAAATCTTAGATAAAGCTGCACACATACAGATACAGTCCTACCTGGAAAACAACTCTATCTTAGGTAAAAGGCAGTCCGGATTCCGCAAAGGTCATGGCACTGAAACCGCATTACTAGACCTGAAGAACCAAATTACCCTAATTCTAGATAAAGGCAAGCCGGCCCTTCTGCTGCTCCTAGACCTCTCCGCGGCATTTGATTTAGTCGATCATGCCATCCTCACGAACCATCTCACTCAGGCCGCACATTTCTCCGAACAAGCCACAAACTGGATCACCTCCTTCCTCGAAGGAAGAGCAATGAAAGTGTTTTCCAATATAGCTAACGCAGAGCCTACCACCATCAGATATGGAGTGCCTCAGGGATCATGTACGGCTCCTACCCTCTATAATCTCTTTACCAAACCTCTCTTCGATAAACTGGACGCACTTGGGATCACATACACCAACTACGCTGACGATACCCAAGTGCTCCTCCCGCTCACAGGACTCTACCATCAAGACGCAGCCACCCTCCAGAATATATACGCCACCATCCAAGCATGGATGGCCATGAACGGCCTATGTCTTAACGGAGATAAGACCGAAATTCTCATCCTTGGTCAAAAATCCACTCTCACGAACCTCGACCCACTCTACACCAACTTCTGCATAGACAATTGTGTCATCCCAGTTCTACCATCTGTTAAAACACTAGGAGTCCACATTGACGCCTCACTCTCCATGGACAAGCAAGTCAACTCCATTGTTTCTGCCTCCGCCCTGAGCACTAAGCTCATTAATGCCATCAAACCTTTCCTAACCAAAGATAACTGCCTTTCTATTGCCAGAGCCACCATTGGAGCCAAACTAGATTATTGTAATGCGCTATTGGCTGGCACCTCCAACTCCAATCTCAACAAACTCCAAACAACACAGAATAATGCACTAAGAGCAGCTCTCAATATACCAAAAAGGGACCACATCATGCAGGCCAGAAAGGCAGCACACTGGCTACCTGTCAAAGAGCGCATTACATTCAAAATACTTACCACCGCACACAAATGTATCAACCTGTCTGCACCCTCATACCTGTCTGATACACTAGCCAGATCTCACTCCACCAGACCAACAAGGCAATGCCACACCAACCAACTTAGGGTCCCACGCATCAAACGAGCTAGAGCAGGTGGAATAAGTTTCCCCTACATTGCCCCTAAGCTTTGGAACGCACTACCTAGCACGCTCAGAGCAGAAACCTCTCTCACTGCCTTTCGAAAAAAATTGAAAACCACCTTGTTTAACTAAGTCCTCTTCCTTTGTGTCGTTTACTCTTTTCTCCTCCTCTCCTGTAGCTACTACTCTTCTCTTGCAACTAAGCAATGACTTCATTGTATGTACAACACGTCATTTTCATATCTGTAACAAGCGCCACGATGCCCACTGGGCTGCCTGTGCGCTCAACAAATGCGAATAAATAAATAAATAAATAAATAATATCCAGCTGAGAAGTGTCAAAGAGAAAGTGAGGGAAAGGTTCTATCAAGAAGAGAACAAGTAATTGTGAATCTAAGTAATCCTGCACCAAGTCAAAAGAGACAGTTTTAAAAAGTAGATACATTTGGTCTGAGCCCGGTGGAGGGAGATCAATTGAAGCTTTTGTGTTAAAGTGTGTCTGAGCCCAGCAGAGGGGGACCCAGGGTGATCAGTAAATCACCCGAGAAGTTGTACATGTGAAATCCTAAGAAGAAAGGAACTTTAATGTTTGTTGTGTCCCATAAGGCCCTCTGAAATAAGAGACTTTGAATGACAAAGAGACTTTGGCACAGAAGGCCCTGATGCTAAGGTTTTGAACTACATGCTTGTGCTAGAGAAACCAGAGAGTGTGCTAAGCTAGACTGTGCCACCTTGTCTTGTGCTGAAAACGGTGGGAAGAGAAGCCAACGGCTTGAATATCCAGACATAATTTCTTGAACTTTTCTTTTGCATAACATTTTTCCCACACTACTTGTTTTTAGAAGTAAGGATTGGCAATAGGTTTATTAGTATAGGCCCTTTTATTTTCACAGACTCAACGAGGACTGTGTTATTATTATTTGATGGTCGTAGCTTACTCCCATCTTTTAGATTTAGGATTAGATCAGTGTTTTTCAAACCCAATTGAAGTTCAATAACCCTCCTTGAACTGTAATCACTTGTGTCTGTCTTACTGTTTGTTACCATGCCTTCGTTACAGAAGGAACAGGAAGGTGGGTAAGTGCTAGAGGTTCGACATAGTGGCGAAGTGCCAGGGAGCCAGTTGAAGGGCAACTCGTTAGTGCCAGGCAGGAGAGTGATCCCATGCAAGTACTATAAGTGCAGACCTGTGAGACAACACAGGCCAGTGAGAGTACAAAAGCAAGTGTAGGGGGAGGGCAGAGGCTACAGGCAATTGGACAGAAGACCAGGGCCCAGGAGGACACATAAGGGCCCAGGCAACCAATCTAAGCGACTGGGGGTTAACACGGGAGGGAGAGAGGGAGGAGGATGAGAAGAGGAAGGTCTTGAGGAGCTTGCAGAATTTGATGATATCCAGCTCAAGACGGAGAGCAAGGGGTAGGCTGTTCTAGGGGAGGGAGCCAGCCGAGGAAAGATATTGTCCACCTGCTCGCTGCATAGAGAAGCCATTGACAAGCGGAGATGGGTGATGGAAGATCAGAGAGATCTGGAGTGAGAGTATTTGGTGAGAGCAAGTTGTCCCAGGCCCAAGACATCCTTATGGATGATGCAGAGGGATTTGAATTTGATCCTTGCAGCAACCAGGAGCCAGTGGATAGATTTTAGGGCTGGAGAGATGCAGTGACTGGGCTTGAGTCCAAGGATCAGTCTTGCAGCCCTATTCTGGATTAGCTGAATGGGTCGCAGAGTGGAGGAAGTAGATGCAGGAGGAGGCTATTGCAATAGTCAAGCCTAGAGAGAACCAGTGCTCGGGTAACATTGAGCTTCTGGGGGAAAGTGAGAAAAGGGAGAATTCCTCTAAGAAGGAAGAGTTAAAAGTGGGACTTCTTGGCAATGTCCTGAGTGTGAGGGAGGAAGGAGCAGGGGGAGAGCCAATAGAGGAAGGCCAGAGAGACGGGAAGAATGAAGGAGCAGGGTCCCAATCAGAAGAATCTCAGTTTTGCTGGCATTGAGGCAGAGATCTTGGATTTGCACCAGGCCTGGATGGCAGATAGGCAGTCAGGGATAAAGGAAGGTGCGAGTAAGTCAGCAGGTAGTCTGAAAAAGAGTTGAGTGTCATCTGCATAACTCTGGAAGTTGGGGTGAGAAGGGGTGAAGATTGCCAGCTGAGCAAGGTAGATGTTAAAAAGCCTGGGGGAGAGGATAGATTCCTGGGGGATTCCACAGGTGGAGAAGGAGAGGAGAAGGTGCCCAAGATGACCTGGGAAGACCATTCAGTTAGAAAGGAGGTCAGCCATTCCAGTGCCTGTTCCGAGATGCCCAGGGTATCATGGAGCCTTTGTATGAGGATGGAATGGTTGACAGTGTCAAAGGCAGAGGAGAGATCAAGCAGGATGAGGACAGCAGGCAGGGGAGTTGGAGTCCAGGGATGCAAGCAGTTCTTCACAGGTGTTCAGAAGAGCAGTTTCCGTGCCTCTGGATGCTCAGAATCCAGATTGCTGATCATGGAGACCACCGAGTTCAGTATGCGAGTTGAGATTGGGCAAGGCCAGCATCTCCATCAGTTTTCCCAGGAAGGGGGTGATTTAAACAGGGCGGTATTTAAAGGGACAGGTGGGGTCAGTTGAACTCTTTTAGGAGCGGGCGCACTAGGGAGTGCTTATGGTAAGAGGGGAAAGAACCAGCGGCGAAAGAGTGGTTGCATAAATCAGCGAGTATGGGGGCAAGAGTGGGAATGTTGTCCTTGATGGTTCTGGATGAGCGGGAGGGGGCCTGTTTGGAAGAAGGCTTCATAGAGCAGACAGCTCTGGTAACTTCTTGGGGTGTGATGGGGTGAAGGAGGAGAAGGCAGAAGGAGGAGTGTGGGTGGCCAAGGGAGGCAAGGGGGTGTGGGATGGGTTTGGTGAGTGAGTGTCAAAGGTTTTCAGGATGTCCCAGGTTTTGGTGGCAAAGGGTGTGGCCAGTACGCTGCAGAGAGCCTGGGAAGAAAGAGGGAGGAGGAGACTGCAGTAGGGTTGGCAAGCTCCCTGCAGATTTTGAAATGTTTAGCCATTTTATTGGATGCACCAGATACCCAAGCCTGAATGTGGGCCCTTTTCTTGCCAAAGATGGAGTCTATATTGTCTTTGGAGCAGGTGGCAGACCAGTTTGTCTGAGGGTGAACCTGAGGTTTGCCATGTCCGTTCTGCTTCTCTGCACTTTCATTTCAGGGCTGCAAGTTTGGAGTCATACCAGGTGTTACGCTTAGTGGCGGTTTTCAGGTGGATCCTCATGACTGGGGCAAGGATGTCAAGAGTATTGGTGATAGCTCAGTGAAGGCTGCTAAGAGAAGATTCATTGGTAGAGTTTGAGGTGTGGGAGGAAGGGGGATGAAGGAAGAAGCAAAGGTAGCAACTGACACTCGTTTCATTGGCCGGATGTTCGTGAATGTGGTTGGCAGGTCTTTTGAGGGTGCAGTAGGAGGACCAAAGGGACCCAGGTGAGAGGAGAGAATGGTCTGAACAAGAGAGAGGGTTGGCCAGGGGGAGAGAAAGAGAGAGGACTGAATGTATGATGGCGTGCAGGGTGTGTCCAGCAGAGTGGGTTAGCCGGGATGGCGGGGGAAATGGAGAGGGAAATAGAGGTGCAGAGGTCTATGAAAAGAGTGGATGCTGAGGCTGGGGAGTCCAATTGGATGTTGAAGTCACCCAAGAGGAGGAAGTTGGAGGTGGTTGAAAGTAAGGAGGAGCAGAAATTGGCGCATTCAGAGCACATTAAATAGTGTTTGGGTGCCTGCATTCACATATGTATAATGCAGAGTATTCCATAAGCAAGTTCGAATCTCCTCGTACTACACGTCTTTTGGACCTAGTATAAGGAATTGGCTGCTGCAATGCCTGCATTCGCTAGAAGGAGACTAATCAGGCATCTGCGCAATCTATAGTTTTGGGTGAATAGGCATTAACTCATTGTCTTTCTCAAATAAATTTGATTTTATTCCCTCCATTTTCTTGCCTATATTGTGCACAAATTCGAGGTGGAGCGCCAACTTGCGACATAACTGCTTTTTATCAGTGCTATATTTGATCACTGCTATTGTCTGTATTGATCAGGCACCGAGTTTTCTTATGCATGAAGAGAGGATATTTCAGGATTTGATATAATCATCCGCTTTCTATAAGAAATAATTCTGTTCCCTTTTTGCTGTTACCTATCAAACAGAAGAGATCGGAATCAGGTCCATGAGCTCTGGCATAAACATTGGTTTAAGTGACAGAATATGATCTAGTTCAGCATCCATCTCCAGCAGGTGTCAGTGTTTAATCAAAATCGTTTACATGTCTGACCTGTCCTAGTTATATTTTGCAACCAAGCGAATGCCGTCTCCAGTCTCATTTCTGAGGGACGAATGCTTGATGTCTCACTACCTAATTTCTATTATCATCACATTCGTTAAATTGCAGACTCTTGTCACAAGAATGCTTTGCTGCCATTTTATACTCCCTCAGTCTATGTAATTCCTAGTAGTGTAGAGACAACTTTTGAATCAACTTCCTAGGAGGCGCACTTTGTGCATGAAGAACAGATTTTGTGATGGTTTGCTGATTGGAGCAGTTTGTTTCAATGCTTTCACCTTCCACGTATGTTGCAAATCTGCAAAGGTAACTCATGTTTTTCTCTAGTCTAATGTGAACTTGAGATGCACCTAGGAGGCTGGTGGCCACGGAATGAACGGTGCCGGTAAGGGACCGGCACTGTTCATTCCGGGCCGCCACATTAGGAGGTCTGCAGCGGGTCCTGCTCTGGACGCCTGACCAGACGTGCCGAGCGGGAACCGCTAGCAGACCAGGATGCTAACAACACGCCTGTCATTAACGGGCCCGTTGCTAGCCTCCTCCCCATTCCCATTGAGGCCTATGAGGGCTGAAATGGGAATGGGGATGTACCGGATCCGGGTCCCGTGAAAGGGATTTACCGGGCACGCTAAAGTCGGCATGGCCCAGTAATTACCTATTTTTGGGACCCGGACTCGGTAACCGGTTTGGGGGTAGCCATGCCGTTAAGAACGGCATGGCTACCTCCAAACTCCCAATGAGGCCCTCTGTCTTGATGTACTGTGTGCATGTGTGCCTTTGTGATGATTCAGTGACCTGCCAGCGCACGAATCGTTTTAGCTATCAATCGTTGGTAGTTAGAGGATGCTGTGAGAGGATACCAGCAGCTCTTGGAGTGCGTTAGTACATGTGAGAAGCGACCAGCATCTGGCAACTTCTTGCAATCTGTACCTGGAATCGCTGAAGGATCGCTGGTGGAACCACATGTCTGCAGTAGATGGCTCCTGCAGGCCAAATCAGCATGCTGAGAAGCAAGTGATTAAGACACTATGGGCCTGATTTATGGAATATGTTTGTTTGTTTTATTTATTTGTACAGCGCTTTAAACCCAGACGTAGAAGGGCGCTTAAAGAAGACGGTTACATAATTGTGAAATATAGAATTTACAGTTATATGTTTAAACAATATACAATTTGCAATATACAATTTCAATTGTGCATGCGGAATTGTGACGTTGCATGCCATTCTGCATGCAAAATCCTCTTCCGTGATTCATGGAATTGACTTTGTGGCCCTTTTTAGGATGCTGCGGGGACTTCGCGCAGGTCAGTGACGACTTTGCATGCAGTCGAGTGCTTTGCAGGAAACCCCACGCAAAGCGTGGGATGGGTCTATGCAGAGAAACAAATAGGGGGCGCCATATACATATTCCCCATTTACCCCGGCAAAATGGGTAAGAACATGGGCTTGTTGAAGGACAGGCCACACAGTGTAATCGCATGCCCATTGTAGTTTAAACATAACCAAATTTAAGGATTTCACTACGCAACGTCATGTCAGGAAAAGTCACACTCAAAGCTCGGGACCTCACCGCCACCTGATATTAAACACAAAGCACAACGTGAGTAGGAAACAACACGTGTAGTAAACAACTCGCATTAAGCACGGAATGCACACCATTTCAATGTTTTCAGGCACAATGAATAGAAGTTGAATTAAATGTGTTATAAGGTTTTGCATTTGTATTGCCACACTGTGGTGGCTGCTGCCCTAAATTTTTTTTGCTCTGATTTTTCATTTGAATTCTAAAAATAAATAAATATTTAATTGTTACACACCAGCCTGGTTAAGGGTCCTTTGCGACATGGGGTCTTTGTTACGGTGGGTGTGAGACGGGTTGGGTACCTTATCAAGAAAGAACCCAGGGTTCAAATAAAAATGAAAATTATTTTTTTTATTGTGCGTCACATTCATGGTCAGTAGAAGTCGTCCCTGGCTGGAGTGTGCCCGGTCATAAAAATCATTACATGTTGGGGGCTTGTGCCGTGATTGAAGTATTTCTACCCGTGAAGAGCTTAACACAGCAGGCTAACTCAGCTAACTCAGCAAAGGTAGTGATACTGTTACTGGTTAGAAAACTGTGTTACACTGTAAAAGCGCCAGCCCAAAACTTATAACATAGGTATCAGGCCTGTGTGTAAAAATAAAGTAAACTTAACCCTAAACTAGACAGAAGCAGAGTATAGACCTGTCCTTGCATAGATAATTAAATAAAAGAAGAACACTCTTCATAATGAGCACCATAGAGATTAATATAGCTAGGCAGCACCTTCTGTCTAAAACTATTCGTTAGAGGGGGATGGGCACAGAAGCAGCAGGAAGCCTGGCTATCCAACATGATACATGGATGTGTGGCACGACAGTGGCCTGTTACATCAAGCATTGACTGAGTTTTACATGACTCGGAATATTAAAGAAGAGCAGCTTAAAATGGGCCGACTCACTGCCTACATATACCTCCACATGGTAGTTATGGAGGAAAAATACCAAGAATGTATAATCCTTGCGCAAAACCAGTCTGAGATCTTAAACAAACCCAGAGTGAATGGAACAGGTAGAAGAAAAAGTGCAAAAGAGCCAAAATTCTGTTGTAGAATTTGAAAACCACATCAAGCAGCTCAAAGAAGAGTTGACTGTACCACGACAAAGCAATTTGAAGCAAGGGGCCAAATAAGCTAAATTAAAGGAGGACTGTCGGGAAAAGGTTGACTCTCTGTAGGTGCGAAGTAATTAGGTTGTAAAATAATTATCTGCTCTGAGCTGTCTCTGTTATATTTTATTTGTTTGTCAAAGTGGGAAAAAACCACAGAACAGGTTATCATGCCATGTTCTTTCTAGAGAGGGGCACCTGCTACCATTATGAAAAATGTTTGCAAGGAACTTGGGGTTGGTCACCCTAAGTTACCTGGGGGAACCTAGAAGTGGACTCCCTGCTCACTGTGCTCAGAGAGGCACAGCTCCAACTCACTGATGAGGCCCAACAAGGCGGAAACACATGTATGGGGTTGCTGTTGGTACTCTTGTTCAAAGGAGGTTTTCCTGGCATTTTGGTGCTGGACTGCCCTTTTGGTTGGGACAAACACTGATATGCAAATGGATATTCATCCTTTGTGAAAAAGTAGAGTGAGCAAAACGCAATGGCTGCAGACTGTCAAGGTGGGGAAAAACCACAGAACAGGTCATCATGCCATGTTCTTTCTAGAGAGGGGCACCTGCTACCATTATGAACAATATTTATAGATTAAGTGCGTTTTATACTGAAACATGCAGAATGTTATGAGGCTTAAGCGATGTTCCAGGCCAGTGGCAGTGGTGGTTAGTAAAGTGGCTCCCACTGCATTGGACAAATGGGATTCTTTGATTCGCGAGTACATAATGTCCTGCCCGCTTAGCCAAATGTGTGGTCATTCTGATTTTACACTGGGCGTACTAAACACACACTTTAGGAACTGTGAAAGAGGAGCTCTATGTCTCTTGAGTCAGATGTATGAAAGTGGGGTAATGTGCTCTTAGTTACATAGGACACGATGGAACTCGGGGAAATCTGAACAGTACAACTGTATACAGCTTCACCACTGGATCTAGGAGCATGAGATCAGTCAATGTGGCGCACTGTCGCTCATAGCTCTGGTAATTCAGATGCAACTGCAGCTCCTGAAACATGTGGCTTCTCAGGTCTATGATGTCGCTGACACACAACTGACATATATGTTGAAGAGAGAGGTAAAGGGAACTCGATAGAGGTATCCCTCATGGAAATCGGCTTTATATTTACCCAAGGGTGACATGAATTCCTCCAGCTGTGTACACATCCAGAAAAATTAATAGGAATGATGTGACCCCAGATAGGCTGCAGAATATTTCCCAGGCCCTGGTGGGTCAGTGCTGGAAACAATGTATTACCAGAGTTACGAAGGCACATGTATGATGGGATTGCCCATGAGTTAAACCATTAAGAAAAGAAATCTTGTCTCATATAAAGGATATAACAGGCATTCCTTAAACTCTAACTCCATAGTGATTCTCTTGGGGGACTGTGATTTAAATCCCACCTATTTGCTACACACCGCCACGTGCCAACTCTTTATTAATCTGCTAGTGGCAGCTCGCTTATCTGTTGACCAGTGGTGGAAACAAGTGGAGCATCTCCATTACATCTCTATTCTCTATGGTCACCAATATGAAGGTTGATGACCATGGACAAGATTTCTTTCACCTTTAGTGATAAGCATGATAAATGTGAAGTGGTTTGGAATTGTTTTCTAGAATGCATTAACGATGACGGGAGGCTCTTCCACTAGACCCGCTGGAGTGTGCTACCGTAGATGCTTATCTTTGACGGTAGACAGGGAGATGATCATCTTTGATCCCCTAAGGGGGGAATTGAAGAGAGAGCATTTGTGTGAAGTTAAACTGTTTTCCTTTTTCACCCTTGTTCTTCCGCAAGTTAGGATCATGTTTGCAACTGGAATATTTGAGGGAACGTGGACAGGTACCGTGGAGATGGTGCATTGCCTCTTAGATCTGACCTTTGAATTGTAGTTTTGTTTTCCTCCTCCTTTATGCACTTAATTAATCTTCTTCTTTTTGTTCCTCTTCTCTCTTCATTATTCAGGCAGAGACCCTCATTAAAGGTCAAGTAGGTAGAAGTTGATGTATTTGGCAACAATTTTACTGGAATTTGATACTGAGTTATGCGCTATTCCTATGCATGTGTTCTCATCTTATCCTCTTGAAAATTGAATAAAATGATACTTAAAGCAGAGACTTCGATAAAGTAAGAAGTAAGTAAATATATGCCAAAGGAAACAACCTTGACATGATCCCCACCTACAGCAAAATAAATAAAACTGTTGGTCATACATTTGGCCCACAATCAAACCCTACTGCAAAAGCACAACCTCGCTCCCGCCTCTACACACAGGCCTCTGCTTCTCAATGATAGGTTCCAAACCAAACCATCACTGCACTAGAATGCTTAATACTTTAACATGCACAATGCGAAAGATAATTGTTGATTGGTGGAAAGCATGTAAAGAAACAATGTCTTACAATCAATGGAGGAGCCTAATTTGTTTCAGACTGCACTATAACAAAATAATTATTCAAGCCAATCCCTGTGTGGTCAGTCCAAACGCTTTGCTTTTTGTCAAATAATATTTTACAATTGTTGATTATGACAAAGTCATAATTTAACCTTTCACATCACATTTTGACAATTATCACTTGCTAGTCTGCGCCGTAAATGAAGTTGCTCAAACCTGTCCAGAGATCTTTCACCTCCAGCACCATCTCCCACCCTTTGAGATTTCCCTTAGCTAAGAGCTTGGGACCCAAATCTCTCCCCTTAGCAATCATGTCCTAATCACTGTTACTGATTTACTTCTGCTCTTTCTACTAGTCCATCTACTCTTTGGGCTATAAGGTTGTTTCAAGTTTTATTGCACAGCAGTGAGGATTGTTATTATGCACTCAAACTCTTTATTAAGTTCCATAGAAGTAAAAAAAAAAGAAAGCAAAATGACACATCCCATAATCCTTTACACCAATATCCACTTTACCTCTCCTATAAAATGTCTATTTCTGAGAAGTCCATCCTCTTATCTTACTGCTCCACTCAGATTTCAGATAATTACCTGTAATGGTGGATCAATGTTCGGAGAAGCTTGGGTTATTTTTCTTTGATGACATTTTGTAAGGTTACTAAATGCACATGCTAGGTTACTTTGCTGTTGTGTATTATCTTTGTGCAGTATTCAGACACACAGGGCCGGCGGTAGCAAGTACAGCATGTGCATCCACACTTGCAGTGGCATACCAAGTGGGGGGGGCTGAGAGGGAGGGCAGGCTGCCCCCGCACATGCTCTTTTGAGAGTCTGACCGGGACTTTTGTCAGCGGGACACTTCTCCCATTCAGCACCTCAATGACGGTGGCCAACGGGAAACGAGTCCCACTGGGAGGATAATGTGTGCTGTGCAATTCCTGCTCAGCACATTCACTGTCCTGGCAACAGGACACCTTACCCTTTCTGAGTGGGAGAGGTGTCCTGCTGCCAGAACAATGTCCCAAGGAGCTCCGGGCAGCAGAGGGACTCTCATGTTAACAGAGCATTTCCATGTGAGCCATTAGGAACGATAAGGAAGCCATAAAGTTGGAAAAAAAGCACTGAACAATATACATTTCCAGGTCACAAATTCTGAGCCAAATATTGCCAATTTACACCAATTAGATTGTGTTGCTACTCATAACAAGTAACTACCGCACAACACCATTTATATGGACAGATCAATTTAGCGTAACATTTATTTTGACTCTCCTGCACCCTAAACCCAACTGCCCTAATGAGACAAGGACGATTTTAAGTTGCAATTATAGGAAAATCTCAAGGGCTGATCTGGAATTGTGTATTAATGATATTATGGAAGTACATAAGGAGGGGGCTACTTGTGAAAATGTACTAACAGTTTTCTCTCATCACCTGACAACATTAGAAGACAAAAAAGCATCACAAACATCTAAATGGATTAGACACAATAATAACCATCAAAAATGGTTTCATTCCGACCTAGAGGATCTAAAAAGGGAAAAAAGAAAAAGGAAAAGGAGTTGGCTGAAAGAACCAACAATAATCAAGAAGGACAATTGGAAGGAAACTGAAAAAGCTTACAGGAAAGTTATTATTTTAGCTAAGAGAAATTAGTTCACTGATCAAATAAATCTAGCATCTAATGCCACCAGGAAACTATTTGATATATTGAAATCTATTGAAAAACCGCCAGCGGTTAACACCATTTTTAGTCCATCTAAGGAAGACTGTAACAGAGTTCAGTCAGCGTTTTTCAATAAAATAAAAAAAAGAAGCGTGTGAAGGGATCACAAGTGCCCAAACTTCGGAGCCAATATTTTCTCAACCTACCACTGGGCCCAAATTTAACCACCTTAAAACTTTCAATTTCCATGAGATCAGTGTAGAAGATACTATGAAAACTCAACACTATGAAACCTTCAGCCTGTGCTGAGAATATCTTACCTCCAAAAATGATCTTGGACAACGCAGATGTTTTTGCACCAGGGATTACACAAATAATAAATTCTTCTTTCCAGAACAATAATGTCCTGTCTAGTATTAAGATTGTTACAGTCACCCCACTGGTGAAGAAATTGAACTTAGATCATAGCGACCAAAGTAATTTAAGGCAGATAACTAACTGCAGCTTTGTCCTTATGTTGTTGGACAAGGTGGCCATGAGTCAACTACAGGCCCATGTAGAGATTTTACATTGTAAGAAATCTGGCTTCCGAACATTCCATAGTACGGAAACCGCTGTGTTAGATTTACAGACACATATGCTGAGCATAGTGGATAAAGAGAAGACTGGTATTCTTATCCTACTAGATCTACGCATGGCTTTTGATCTTAATGATCAGGACCTGATCCAACGTGCTCTGGAGAGAGTGGTAAATTGTTCGAAGGAAGCTACTACCTGGCTGAGGTGATTTTTGACTAAAAGGATATTTATATCGCCAATTATGCTGATGACACTCAGCTGGTAATAGAGCTGAGTGGAGACCATGAGAAAGACAGTGCTTCCATCAAGACTATTTATAATATCATCGAATATTGGATGTACCATAATTGGCTTTGCCTTATCTGCAATAAAACCGAGCTGATGGTCTTTGGATCCACTCAGGTTCGATCTAAATGAACAGACCAGTGTGAGGCTTTCATCATTAAAACCATCCAATACCAATTATGACTAAGGTTAAGACCATGGGGGTGTTTCTTGAGGCCTCCATGAGTATGGAAGCTTAGGTTTCCTCTGTGAGTAAGAATTCTCTTATTACTTAAGACTTTTAAGAGCAATTGAACCACTCTTAACTGAGGAGAACTGCACCACCTTGGCAAGAGCAATTATTCTTTCACACCTTGATTATGGTAATGCATTGATGCTAGTAAACGGTGTACTGCCAAACTGCAGTACATTCAGAGCGAGGAAACAACTTCACTGGCTTAGGGTTGAAGATAGGGTCTACTTTAAAGCAATAACCCCGGTCCAAAGTGCCTATATTGACAAGCCCCGGTTTACTTGAAATCTAAAATCTCACAATACGTCACAGTGTCCCGTAAATTTTTGTTTTTACGTGTTGGTGTATTTATGTTGGGCCCTGAAGCCTGTGGGCGACCGGCGCAATACAAACGAGTAAATAAATAAATAGGCACTGTTGGGAGGGAGGGGGGACTATTAGCAGGGATTTTTGTCCCTTTAGAAATGTGCATGGGAGGGGGGAGTCAGCAGTGAGAAGGAAAGGGTGCATAATGTGGCATGCTTTATTTTATTTTTTTAATTTTTATTTTATAACACGCTTAATACCTGAGTGAAATTATGACTATGGCTTTACCCAAGGAAGATTTGTTGGGCTCACATTAACCTGCATGATGCTCTTGTGACTTTGCATGCAGTATGGACAGAATACAACTAAAGCCATATTCTTATTGCTCAACATATTTCTATGATGATTTATATAATGTAAAGCTAATTATGAAAAGATAATCCATTATGCAAGGTGCTTTGCTTCCAAGGCATTGCTACAAATAAAGTATTATTTAAGCACGTGAAATGCAAAGGGAAACCTTAATTAATATCTGTATTAACTAAACCTGTGAAGATGTGGTCAGTTGCTTAAATTGTCCACATCCCAGTTCCACTATTTAACCAAAGTGTGTGATCCTGGGCCGATCTGCAGCAAGTAAGTGTTTTACTTCAGAGCGTATGTTAATATATCATGCTGTTATTTTAAAAAAAGCCTGACTATAGAGTTGCTCCATATATAACAAGCGTGCAATTTAGGTATTTTGAACCAAGCGAGGGGCATGAACATACTCACTCGGTTCCCACGTCCTATCCTGAGGTCCATATCCTTTCCAATCTACTAGGTAGTAGACTCTAGAGTCTCGATCCCACCAACAGAATGTCTTTTACCTCGTACTCGGGTTCCCCCTGAATGACAATCGGCTTAGGGGGAGCAGTTACACGGGTCCCCGGCCTAAATGGTTTCAGGAGAGATACATGGAATACTGGGTGGATTCTCATATGGTCTGGCAGTGTCAGTTTCACCACTGCTGGATTTATGATTGCCTCCGCCGGTATGGTCCCAAGAACCGGGGACGAAATGTTCGTGTTCCTTTAATTGGTACATGCTTGGAAGCAAGCCACACTAAATCTCCCACCTGATAAGTAGGGGCTTCGGAGCGACGCTGGTCCGCGCATCTTTTCTGGCGTGCCTTAGCATGTCGTAGGTGCTCCTGAGCTTTCGCGAAGCCTTGAGTGATGGTTCTGTGTAGAATCTCGACTGCAGGCATTTCCAGGATGTCGAGTTCAGAAGTGCGTGGGTGTCGTCCATAGATCGTAAAGAATGGCGTTTGTCCTGTGCTGCTATGTAGCAAATTATTATACGCGTACTCAGCGATCCATAGAAGTTCCTTCCAATCCCCTTCACCCTGGTGCAGCATGCAGCGTAAGTACTGCTCGAGAGTCTGATTTGTTCTCTCCGTTTGGCCGGCGGTCTGTGGGTGGTGGCTAGTGGACAGCCGGATGTCTATCTGGGCCAAAGAGCAGCATTTCTTCCAGAAGCTAGACACGAATTGGGACCCACGATCTGATATTAGGACTGACGGGAATCCGTGTTGGTGTACTATATGTTCCAGGAAGACTTTGGCAAGGCCGGAAGCAGTCGGAAGACCCTTCAAGGGGAAGAAATGGGCCATTTTAGAAAATTAGTCCACAATCACCAGGATGGTATTGAAACCTTGACATGGAGGAAGGTCGGTGATAAAATCGAGTGACAACGTGTGCCATGGGGCTGGGGGAATGTCCAACGGCTCAAGGAGCCCGGCAGGCCTTTGCTTGCTAGACTTGTTTTGGGCACAGACACCACATGAAGACACAAACTCGGTTACATCCTTGCGCCAAGTTGGCCACCAGTAGTTCCTTTGTAACTTAGCTAAGGTTTTGGCGATTCCTGGATGGCCCTCCATGAGGGAGTCATGGTGCTCGGAGATGACCAGCCTTGTAATTCCTTCACTGGAACGAATAGCCGATTTCGGTAGTACAACAGTTGATTCTTGACACTATAGTGCTCCCACCTAGAGGCCCACTCTTGTAGCTGCTCCTGGGTGAAGACCTGTTGAATTTCGTATAGCAGTTCATCTGGGCCATGGTGGTATTAATACCTAGTACTCTATTCTCTGGTATGATGGCCACTGGGTCCGGCGGCGTGTGTGCCATGTCATCTGTGCCCATGCGGGAGAGAGCGTCAGCTTTGCTGTTTTTGACCCTGGGTCGGTACATAATCACAGTCATATTTTGTGAAGAAAAGGGCCCAGCATAGCTGCCGTGATGATTGAGCCTTCGCTCCTTTCAGTTACTGGAGATTCCTGTGGTCAGTTATTACGGTGACGGTGTGCCTGGCCCCCGGCAAGTAGTGTCGCCAGGCCTTGAAGTCTGCTTTAATGGCCAATTACTCCTTATCGGGGATGGCGTAGTTGAGCTCCGCAGGCGTAAACTTCCGTGACCAAAAGGCCACCGGGTGCAATTCCCCTGTTAAAGGGTTTTTTGGGACAAAACCGCTCCCATGGCCAGACTGGACGCATCAGTTTCCACAATGTAGGGAAGATCTGGATGCGGATGTCGCAAAATGGGAGCGGAGGTGAACCTGGTCTTGAGTTCTTGAAAGGCCTTTTCCGCTTCTTCAGTCCAATCAAAGGTCTTGTTGCATTTTCTGAGCAATGAAGTAATTAGGTGCACAACTTGGGAGAAACCCGGGATGAAGCGGCGATAGAAATTTGCAAACCCCAACATGATTTGGACTCCTTTGATTGAAGTGGGGGCTGGCCAATTGAGGACTGCGTCCACCTTATGAGCGTCCATTCGTATGCCTTGGGGGGAAAGGACAAAACCCAGGAATTCCACCTCTGTAACATGGAACGAGCACTTTTCCAGTTTTGCGTACAGATGGTGTTCGCGAAGTTTAGCCAGGATCGCCCGCACATGCTCAATGTGTTCTTGTTCAGACATTGAGTACATCAGAATGTCGTCGATGTATACAAGGGCACAGACGTCGATGAGTTCTCGAGGACGTCGTTTATAAATTACTGGAACGCAGCAGGGGCGTTGCATAGGCCTAACGGCATTACTTGATACTCAAACAGGCTGTATTTGGTATGGAAGGCCGTCTTCCACTCGTCCCCTTCTTTGATGCGCACCAGGTGGTACACCCCTCTCAGGTCCAGTTTGGTGTAGATTTTGGCTTCCTTGACCTGGTCCAGTAACTCCGGAATCAAGGGTAGTGGATAGCGGTTTTTGATGGTCACCTGTTTTAACGCACAATAGTCTATGCATGTTCTTAAATCGCCTTCCTTTGTCGGAACAAAGAATAACAGCGCCGCGGCCGATAACTTGGACGGGCGAATGAACCCATTGGCCAGGTACTGCTTCAGGTACGTCTTCAGGTGCTGATTTTCGGGCTCAGTGAGCGTGTAAATGCGTCCACATGGAATCTGGGCTCCTGGTAGCAGGTCGATTTGACAGTCGTAAGGTCTGTGGGGGGGCAACGTGTTTGCCTGCTCCTTCTGGAAAACGTCTTGGAAATCTTGGTAGTGAACCGGCAGGGACGTGACCCCTCCGAGGGCATGGGACAATCCCTCCCGCTCAGGGGAACTTGCGAGTTTTGTCTTCCGCCCTTTCGGGTAACAAGAATGCATACAGCTGTGGGCAAAAACCAGTTTGCGCGCTCGCCAGTTGATTCAGGGGTTATGAGCAACCGGCCATGGCATTCCCAGGATCAGCCGGAACTGAGGAGCTTTGATCAGGTCAAACACTATAATTTTGCGATGCCCATCTTCGCACAGGAGGGTAAGTTCAGTGGTGCACTCTGACACAGGACCCAAAGCGAATTCGGTGCCATCAACTGTGGTTACGGTTTCTGCTGTTGGCTTGGGGTACAGGACTAGGCACATCTTTGCTGCAAGGTCTCGATCAATATAGTTCCCCACCGCTCTGCTGGCGAGGTAGGCTTCCAACAAATGCATATCCGACGACTGTTGGTGTGGAATTAAAATCACCGGTAGTGCAAAATGGGAGGTCTGAAGCTGGATTTCTTCGCTCAACAATTGGACCCCTACAATTGCCGGGCTAGGCCGTTTCCCGATTCCTCTTCGGGGGTTTCCTTATCCGTGGCACCGACGGCTCGTCTGGGGGGGCGTGACCGGGCATTTCTTTAAGAAATGGCCTGCTTTACCACAATACAGGCACAATTGCATCTCTCTCCTTTTGTCCCTTTCGACTTTGGTTGACAGGGGCCTGACCCCTCCTGTCTGCATGGGTTCACTGGTTCCGTCAGAGCCCCGTGAAGCATGATCCTTGGGACGTACGAATAAGGGGCGCAAATCCGATTTCCCTCGGTCACTCTTCCTATCTTGTAGTCGACGATCCAACTGGACTACCAAACCAATGAACTCGGCACAATCCCGGGGTGGGTCCACCACTTGGGCCAAGATGTCCTTTAACTCCCACGAAGACTCCGGCGGAATAACGTAGTCCGTTTATCCTCAGGCCAATCTGCCACAACCACCAGTCGATTGAATGTCGCGATGTAGGCCAGCAGATCCTGGCTCCCTTGACGAAGAGACAAGAGTTTGTTATCTAGGGCCTGTCCATGGTGGCATCGGGCGAAATGTTTTTCCAGCTCCCGCTGAAATCCATCAAAGTCTTGAAGCAGAGGGTAATTTTGAGTAATGAATGGAACTGACCAGTCAGCTGCACTCCCGCTAAGGTAGGATAAAACGAAAGCCACACGTGCTTGGTCCGTAGGAAACGCCCCAGGCCTGCACAGAAAGTGGAGGCGCTATTGGTTCATGAAGGTGGTGTATCGCCGGGGATCTCCCGCAAACCGTTCCGGAGGAGCCAGTGGCACAGCCCCAGGGAGGGTAATCTGAACCGGATTGCTTGCGGTAGCCGAGGTGGACTGACCAACCCCAGGCAACGGGGCTTGACCTGCTTGTGACTGAAGAAGTTGCCTCCCAAGGTCATCCGTCCTCTCCTTGGCAACAATCAACTCCCTTCGTAACGCGTTGGTTTACTGCCACGCTGAATGAACCTCCACGCGCAACTGCCCCAACAACTGGGCTAACTGGTCTGTTTCCGAAGTTTCCATAGTAGACGCCCAGGTGGATGATTTAGTTAGGGCTTCACGTTCTGTAACGCTCACTTTGTTGGTCCACGGGGGCCCCTCTCGAATAACTGGGATGCTCTCCGGAACCCTTCGCCTGTCCTGGAATCCAGATATTCGAGGGGCAACTCTAGAAGATAGGAGGGGGAGATATGCTTCGGTTCTTTCCTTGCAACCCATCTCCCGAGTAACCCTTGCAGTTCCCCAGAGAATGTCTCTCACCTTGTTTTCTATAAGGGTTCGCTCTCCGTCCTGCCATACTGGGCAAGGGCGCGTCGAATGGTGGCCCCATACCACCGAGTTTCTTCACTGGCGAGGGCCGGAGTTCAGACCAGCTGAAACTCCTTCTTCAGGCGAAAGCAATGTCTTTTAGATGCAAGCAAAGTCTTTAGTTGAATTTGCAATGATGACTTTCTCGCTTCTTGTTGCAGGTGGCGAGTGCTGCGGTAAAAGCCGAAGCCTGGTTCGAAAAGGTAAGAAGAACGCCAAGCGGCACTGAGAGCGTCCTAGCAAGTGGCTAACCTGTGGTTTTGTTTTGTTCTGTAGGTCGCGACGACCTGGAGGAGAATGGCCCCCGGGAATCCGACGGGATCAAAGATGTCTTGAAAATGCTGACCTTCCGGGCGGCCAGTGGAGCTGGAAAGGATGGCGATGGTTCTTGCCTTGGATGACTTCGAAGCCAAGAGGTGCTGCAGAGCAGGTAAGGATGGTGATGGTTCTGGCCTTGGTTGACTTCGAAACCGATGGATGCTGCAGAACAGGTAAGGTTTGCAGGGCAGAATCTGATGAGCATCACGCTGCAAAGGCAGAATAACGCGAAGCACGTGCCCTTAGTCGGGCGTGGTTTAAATAGCAAGGTATCCCAGGTGTCTTTGGGGCATGCCCCACCCTGAAGGCTAGACCGCAGAATGCAGTTCCCCAGTATTCTGCATGGGGGCAGCCATGCTTGTCCTCTGTCCATAGAAACCCCGTCCCAGCAAGCGTCTCCTATGCCAACTGCACCAGGACTGGCTCCAAGGCATCCAAGGGGACCCGAGTAAGGTCCTTAGTGCCCCGTGAGCCCTTGGTGGGGACAGTATATAATTAACACTATACTATTTGTACTTCTACATATAAAACGAAGATTGTTCAATGACATCTACCTATGTATACTCTGATATATAACATTGCAGTGGTTTTAGGAGTAATGTCACCGATTAATGTGATTCGTGAGATTTATCACAGATGTTTATGTCACACCTTCTTCCCAACTAAGGGGTCGATTCATGGAATTAATGTGTGCCGAAAATTCCTGCGCAGAGATGCCAAAACGTGCGAATCGCAGTGCAAGTGCGAAAATCGCAGGAAAACCAGCGCACAGCGATTCATTGAAGTCTGTGCGCGAGAAAAACATTGGATGTGCGCTAAAAATGTGTGCCGCGCACGCCGGTCATCCAACAGCGTGCGCCACGGCCACTGCGAAATCGCACATAGCGCGGCGCACATCACAAAAGTAGGCGGAACACGGGGCGTAACACTCAGAATGGGGAACAACGCGTGAAAATATGGGCGTCACGGGGGAAGTACAGGAGGCAAGTGCGCGGAACGCCCACACGCTCGCCTACAACCCGTATTCATGGAATCGAATAGGGCAAACCAGCGCACGGTCAAAGACGGGCACAGGGCCAAACAAGTACGCCACAAGAAAGCAGGCGGTAGCACCCCTGCGACTGAAAAAAATGTGCGCCAAAATGTGCGCTAACAAAAAGCACCCATATACAGCCATGATGAATGGCCCATACAGTGGCCCTCTAGGACAAATGAGGTGCAAAGGGGCCCCGACAAACACGGACACCCGCTGTGTGAAAAATAGCTTGTGCGCGTGTTCCTGGGTGCGTGGGAAGTTCCACACGCGATTAGCCTGGGTACGTGTACTTCGGGGTGCGCGGGAAGTTCCCCACGCGATTGGCCTGGGTAGTTGGGGGTGTGTGGGAAGTTCCACACGCGATTGGCCTGGGTACGTGTACTACGGGGTGAGCGGGAAGTTCTACACGTGATTGGCCTGGCTAGGTGGGGGTGCGCGGGAAGTTCCACACGCGATTGGCCTGGGTACGTGTATTCTGATGTGCGCGGAAGATTCACGCGCAATTTCTGCAGGGTACGTGTATTTCGGTGGTGCCGGGGAAATGCTACACGTGATTTGGCCATCTGGGTCCCCCCAGGTGTTCCCTCTACACCCTCCACGGCCCCTGCAGGCAGCCCACACCACAGGGTACTACCCTGCACCCCTGCTCATGTCCCACAGGCAACCCATCCACCCTGGCCATGCCCACCAGCCAACCCACATGTCACCTTGCACTAGTGATCACCAACACATGTCTCCCACCACCCCCACCCCCCAGGGGCAGCCTCCACCAGGCCCCCACTCATGTCCCTTATTACCCCCACCCCCAGCAGTGCAGGGGCAGCCTCAACCAGGCCCCCACTCATGTCTCCCACCACCCACATCCCACAGCCACCAGGGGCAGCCTCCACCAGGCCAGGCCCCCACTCATGTCTCCCACCAGCCCCAGCCCCCAGCAGTGCAGGGGCAGCCTCCACCAGGCCCCCACTCATGTCTCCCACCACCCCATCCCACAGCCACCAGGGGCAGCCTCCACCAGGGCCCCACTCATGTCTCCCACCACCCCCACCCCCAGCAGTGCAGGGGCAGCCACCACCAGGCCCCCACTCATGTCTCCCACCACCCCCACCCCCCAGCCACCAGGGGCAGCCTCCACCAGGCCCCCACTCATGTCCCCTATTAGCCCCACGCCCCAGCAGTGCAGGGGCAGCCTCCACCAGGCCCCCACTCATGTCTCCCACCACCCCCATCCCACAGCCACCAGGGGCAGCCTCCACCAGGCCCCCACTCATGTCTCCCACCACCCCCACCCCCCAGCAGTGCAGGGGCAGCCTCCACCAGGCCCCCACTCATGTCTCCCACCACCCCCATCCCACAGCCACCAGGGGCAGCCTCCACCAGGCCCCCACTCATGTCTCCCACCACCCCAACCCCCCAGCCACCAGGGGCAGCATCCACCAGGCCCCCACTCATGTCTCCCACCACCCCCACCCCCCAGCAGTGCAGGGGCAGCCACCACCAGGCCCCCACTCATGTCTCCCACCACCCCAACCCCCCAGCCACCAGGGGCAGCCTCCAGCAGGCCCCCACTCATGTCTCCCACCACCCCCACCCCCCAGCAGTGCAGGGGCAGCCTCCACCAGGCCCCCACTCATGTCTCCCACCACCCCCACCCCCCAGCCACCAGGGGCAGCCTCCACCAGGCCCCCACTCATGTCTCCAACCACCCCCACCCCCCAGCAGTGCAGGGGCAGCCTCCACCAGGCCCCCACTCATGTCTCCCACCACCCCCACCCCCCCAGGGGCAGCCTCCACCAGGCCCCCACTCATGTCCCCTAATACCCCCACCTCCCCCCCGCAGTGCAGGGGCAGCCTCCACCAGGCCCCCACTCATGTCTACCACCACCCCCACCCCCCAGGGGCAGCCTCCACCAGGCCCCCACTCATGTCCCCTATTACCCCCCCCGCAGTGCAGGGGCAGCCTCCACCAGGCCCCCACTCATGTCTACCACCACCCCACCCCCCAGCCACCAGGGGCAGCCTCCACCAGGCCCCCACTCATGTCTACCACCACCCCCACCCCCCAGGGGCAGCCTCCACCAGGCCCCCATTCATGTCCCCTATTACCCCCACCCCCCCGCAGTGCAGGGGCAGCCTCCACCAGGCCCCCACTCATGTCTACCACCACCCCCATCCCACAGCCACCAGGGGCAGCCTCCACCAGGCCCCCACTCATGTCTCCCGCCACCCCCACCCCCCAGCCACCAGGGGCAGCCTCCACCAGGCCCCCACTCATGTCTCCCACCACCCCCACCCCCCAGCAGTGCAGGGGCAGCCACCACCAGGCCCCCACTCATGTCTCCCACCACCCCAACCCCCCAGCCACCAGGGGCAGCCTCCAGCAGGCCCCCACTCATGTCTCCCACCACCCCCACCCCCCAGCCACCAGGGGCAGCCTCCACCAAGCCCCCACTCATGTCTCCAACCACCCCCACCCCCCAGCAGTGCAGGGGCAGCCTCCACCAGGCCCCCACTCATGTCCCCTATTACCCCCACCTCCCCCCCGCAGTGCAGGGGCAGCCTCCACCAAGCCCCCACTCATGTCCCCTATTACCCCCCCTGCAGTGCAGGGGCAGCCTCCACCAGGCCCCCACTCATGTCTACCACCACCCCACCCCCCAGCCACCAGGGGCAGCCTCCACCAGGCCCCCACTCATGTCTACCACCACCCCCACCCCCCAGGGGCAGCCTCCACCAAGCCCCCACTCATGTCCCCTATTACCCCCCCCCCCGCAGTGCAGGGGCAGCCTCCACCAGGCCCCCACTCATGTCTACCACCACCCCCACCCCCCAGCCACCAGGGGCAGCCTCCACCAGGCCCCCACTCATGTCTAACTCATGTCTCCTACCACCCTCACCCCCCAGCAGTGCAGGAGCAGCCTCCACCAGGCCCCCACTCATGTCTCCCACCACCCCCACCCCCCAGCCACCAGGGGCAGCCTCCATCAGGCCCCCACTCCTGTCCAACTCATGTCTCCCATCACCCTCACCCCCCAGCCACCAGGGGCAGCCTCCACCAGGCCCCCACTCATGTCTCCCACCACCCCCACCCCCCAGCCACCAGGGGCAGCCTCCACCAGGCCCCCACTCATGTCTCCCACCACCCCCACCCCCCAGCCACCAGGGGCAGCTTCCACCAGGCCCCCACTCATGTCCAACTCATGTCTCCCACCACCCTCACCCCCCAGCCACCAGGGGCAGCCTCCACCAGGCCCCCACTCATGTCTCCCACCACCCCCACCCCCCAGCCATGCAATTTGCCTGGGTATGTGTACTTCGGGGTACGCGGGAAGTTCCACACGCGATTGGCCTGGGTATGTGTATCTCGGGGTGCGCGGGAAGTTCCACACGCGATTAGCCTGGGTACGTGTACTTCGGGGTGCGCGTGAACCCCCACATGCGATTTGCCTGGGTACGTGTACTACGGGGTGCGCGGGAAGTTCCACACACGATTGTACGTGTACTTCGGGGTGCGCGGGAAGTCCCACACGCGATTGGCCTGGGTATGTGTACTTCGGGGTGCGCGTGAACTTCCACACGCGATTTGCCTGGGTACGTGTACTACGGGGTGCGCGGGAAGTTCCACACGCGATTGTACGTGTACTTCGGGGTGCGCGGGAAGTCCCACACGCGATTGGCCTGGGTACGTGTACTTCGGGGTGCGCGTGAACTTCTACACGTGATTGGGCCTGTGAGAGTGGGTTACATGTATTCCAGGGGTGGGCGGGAATATTTACCCGCGACTGTGTCTGTGAGAGCATGCTACATGTATTCCTGGGGTGGGCGGGAAGATTCACACGTTCTCCTACGACGTGCCGAAAAATGGTCCAATCCTGAGACACGTACGCCCGCATTAAGCAGGCGTACGTCGACCCGCGAAGCATAAAAGTGCCCGCAAACAACAAACAAGCTCATACGCCAGGATGAATATACCATTCCTAGCAGCAGTGGCCGTGGGTTACCAAAGGAGGAGGAGGATAGTGAGGGCCCGAATTTTCACTCCCAGAACCAGCCTTTTTAGGATGCCTGATGACCAGGTGTATGGGAGGTACAGGTTTCCCCCACACATAATACTGGACCTGGTCAGTGAGTGGGAGGATGACCTCACATCACCCACCCTGTGCTCCCAAGCACTCAGCCCCCTGGAGAAGGTCCTCAATGTACTGCACTTCTTGGCCAAAGGATCATTTCAGCGGACAAGTGCCATAGTGGGTGGGGTGTCACAGGCCATGCAGTCACGCTGCCTACACCAGGTCTTGAACATCATCACTGCACGCCCATCAGTCCGTAGGCACATATACCTGCCCAGGACACCTGCAGAAAGGCAGGCTGCCACCCTCGATTTCTACGATGTGGCACAATTTCCAAAAGTGCTAGGTGCCATTGACTGCACCCATGTGGCACTACGTCCCCCCAGGGCATCTGAGCACATCTATAGGAACCGCAAGCACTGGCATTCCATCAACGTGCAGGTAATATGTAATGCTAAGGGAATCATCACCTCAGTATATGCCAACTATCAGGGTCCACCCACGACAGCTTCATTTACCGAATGTCTACCCTAAGCCGGGACCTAGAAGCTGGGCGGCATGGTGATACATGGCTGCTTGGTGAGTATGAATGCCACTGCACATGCATGCATGTCAGATGCAGAGTTATGTCACTACCCCACTAATGATACCCATCACCTCCTCACCAGGGGACAGTGCCTACCCTCTGAGCACCCACATGATGACGCCAATTCGGAACCCCATCACGCCTCCAGAGGTAAGATACAACACAGCCCATATTGCAACCCGGGGCATAGTGGAGCGCACATTCGGAGTGCTCAAGTCACGCTTTCGCTCCCTTGACCGTTCTGGCGGGCAGCTGTTATATGTGCCCCAGTAGTGTGCAGGATCATAGTGGCAGCATGTGTCCTGCATAATGTTGCAACACGCCGGGGCCCGGCCGTGGACATGGTGGTGCCCCCACATCCCCAACCACATGCACGCCCGCTGCGCATGGGAGGGGAGAGGGCACGGGGTGAGGCAGCCCGTACGCAGCTGGTGGCTAATTACTTCACATAGAAATCACACCCCAGTGGAGTGCACACAGGCCTGGCACATACCATCTGATAAGCAATGATGACTCGACCTGACAATTAAGACGAACAAAGGGACTGTCAACTGTCAGAACCATAGCAGCCTGAGATTGTTCATGTGGAAATGTCACAATATGTGCATCCCTACCTACACAAACACCACCAATGCAGTGTCATGAAAAGACACTTCCATGTTGCAGAAATGAATACCCACTTGCAAAATACTACATGAAAACAGTGCCATGTCACCCACCCCCTCCCCGGCACGGCCACATAACACACCATGGCATGTCATGCAATGTGAGAGGAAAGAAATGAATCCCCACAACATGCCCCAAGTGTCAGCAGCTACAGTGTCCCTAATGGAAACATGTCCACACATGAAATGCTCACAGTAATGCAGGACCTACAACCCACATTACCAAATACTTACCAAGAATACCAATCACCTACACAACCTCCAACCTACTTTAAACATGACATTACAGACTTAAAAATTAGCTAGCCTCACCACCTGATGATGACAGCCCTCCGATCACTTGCAAGTATACCGTGTTAGCACCACGCAAGAGTGTAGGTGCACTGCTTACAACATGGACTCCAGTTCCAAGGTGGACCGCATTGTGAAGACATGAGGAATGGACCTGCAAATATGGAGGATGAGATGGATGCAGAGGCACATATCAATACACCACGCAGTGTACAATACAACAACAATATGCACTATAAATGTATACACAGTATTGACTACAGACTGCCCACAAAGCTCATGGGAGTCCAATGTCACCATGTACGTCAATGTCACTTGGGCACACCCTTTGCAAGCCCATGGAAACGGGAAGCAGGAGGGGTGTATGTGACAAAAACCCAAGCATCTGAACCAAATCGATGACAAGCCTGCATGTGCCCAGCCACAATGCAGCATATGCCCACGGGAGCCACACAAGGCAACACACTGTCCCAAAAAAAAAAAAAAAAAAAAAAAAATATCAAAAACGGCCATTAATGGGCCCGGGGGGGTTGGGGAGGCCACCCAGGAGGTCCGAGGACAGGGTGCACACCAAAACCCACCTGTGTGGATCTTGCGAAAAAAAAACACCTCCATGGGCTCATGGCCTACCCGGCTACCCTATTGTGGGAGTATCACTGCTGTCGCTATTCTCACCCTCTGCAGCTGCATCCGGAGGTGGTGGCACTATGGCAGGCAGCCCATACAAAGCCCTCGCCTGTTCCTCCATGGCAGCAAGCATGCGGGTGTGGTAGGTCTCGTTCTGGAGGATTAGTGTGCGGAGGTCCCCATGCAACAACTCACGGGATGCCCGGACCTCCGCCCTAGTTGCCTGCATCTCAGCTGAGAGCGTACGGGTGAGACGCTCCAGCTGCTGTTCTGTCCTTCGGTTTTTTGAAGCCTCAAGCTCAACAAGAGTCGTCCTGAGGTGAAGGAGTTCCAGCCTCAGGGCTTCCCTGCGGCCCTGGGACTCTATGGAGATGGCTTCCTGCAGAGTCGCCAGTGCCGCCCGCCTGTCCCTGTCGGACGCCAACATGTCCTCCCTGTGTGACTGGCAGATGGAGTCGGTTGCCTGCTGTAGTCGCTCCATCAGCCTTTCGGGGCGGACAATGGAAGTGGCCACCCTATCCATGGCCTGAGCCATCATCTCTGATGATGCTGCCTGTTGGGTTGCCATACCGTAAATGGATTGCTCCCATGCGGTATTGCCAGGTGGCGTACGGCCACCACGTCGGCGGGCACCACACCTGCCTGGGGCAAGGCGAACTGCGCCTTGCTGTGCCGGCACTGCCTGATGCTGCAGGACTGCATTCCCCCTCTGATCTGCTGGCCCAGGAACAGGACCAGATGTCGCTGAGTGTGACCCTGCATCCGTAACCACCAAAGGCGTACTTGCCAACACTGACATCCCCATTGGGGGTTCTAACCCTGGTGCAGGTGGATCGGACAGAACAGAATCCCTCCCAGGAACACTCACCTGCGACGGCACGTAGGTCTCATCATCCGAATAAACACCTGAGTACAGCTCGGGGAGGTGCAGCCAGAGACACCCCTTGAGAGCACGACCTGCAGCAGTTGTGGGTTCTCACCCACCACCACACCACGTCCCTCACTGGTGGTCGGTCGGCCCTCAGACCCCTCCTGGGTCTGCACCATCTCCACAACCCCAGCAGTATCAGGTGCGTCTTCCCCTGCAAAGATATAAAAGAAAACAAATGGAAACAGGCATTAGCACTATGGCACACAATGAGGGCTGAGTGGCTACAGAAACAGTACTTGATTGACATGTCCCACATGACTAAAACACTCCCATGCATGCAACGTCACTGCATGTGATGGGGAGGCAGATGGCACACATTGATGACACAAAGATGGAAGATGAACACATTTGCTGCATGCTGCCTAGCAGTGGCATCACACATTGGCCAGTGATAGGCAGGTCAAATACACTTGCCATCACACAGATGGCATGTACCCTAGCCATGAAGTGAAGAGGGAGAGGCGGTCACCAATTGTGCATTCAGTCCAGTTTGTTCATATGATTGATTATTTTCATTGTAATGGTTCAAATGTTTAACATGCAGCTGCCAGTCAAAAATGGTCCTATAGCACAGGGACATGTCCAAACTAATCATGTCCACGAAACTGAGCCAGACCACTGTACCATAGCCATGTCAGACATGTGACAATAGGACTGAGAAATCCCGAGTAAAAGTGGTGGTATGCAAACAATCTGCCTCAATAAACAGAGGTAAATAAGTAACAGTGTAGTGGCAAGATGACACTCCAAGGGCAACTGTCGTGGTGTTGGGCTGGATGTCTAATGTTGGCCGAAGGGATGCTGCTATACCCAAATGCTGTTGCCAAGAATGTTGAGGAAGAGGCACATGGGTGAGCCGAACCACTCAGGCACACACACCCTCCCCTGGCACCCAAACAGAAGCCCTCCCACACACACCATGCACATGGATGACACACACATGCATGTGCACTCACCGGACAATGCCTCGTAATCTGCCACTTCTCCCACGCCTTGGATCTGTTCCTCGTGACGTAGGTCCCAGCAACCTGCTCATGTGGAGTGAGTTCTATGTCGTCTGCTGGAGACCCACCTCCATTCACTAGAGTTGCGGCATGACTTGAGGCCAGCTTATTCTTTGCCCTGCGCTTCAGGTCATTCCAGCGCTTGTAGCATTCATTAGCTGTGCGCCTCACGATTCCAAGGGCACTTATGATGTCCGCAATGGTCTGCCAGTGTGCCTGACGTTGTGCAGGTGTGGTTTTGGATCCTGCAACAATCACCATTTCGCGGTCATGTGCGGACACATACTCTACATGTGCATTCAGTTCGGCCTCATTGAAGCTGGGCTTCCTTGACGGGCCGGACTGTGTAGCCGTGTCTGGGGCATCAGCCTCTACTGGACGAGCACTCTTCCTCTTCCGCTTGGAAGGTGGTGGGGATCCGGAGTGTCCTGCGCCGCTCTGGACACTAGGGGCAGGAGCGTGGGATTGCACTCAGCATGGGAGTTGGTGCAGGCATTATCTCAAGTGTGATGGTGTCAGGGGGAATGTCAGCATGATGGACTTGGACCGACACTGTCCTGGATGGGTGTGTGAGAGGTGGGGTGGATGGAGCCACAGCTGCCCCTGCAGCCTCCCCAGCCTGCCTACGCGGGGCAGCAGATGACCTAGCTGCCCCTGATCCACGTGGTCTGATGACACCAACGTTCACCGGCGCACTTGGCCTAGACCTGCTGACCTGGAAGTCAGCCATGGAGTCACCCTGTGCCAGGTCTGGTTCCACAGTGGGCTGGTCCAACAAGGGCTGAGCATGGATGGTGCCAGCCACGGTAACCTCAACCGGGGGGGCATGAGTGTCCCTGACTGCTCCTCCACACATGGGGGGCTAGGGGCACCCTGCAAGTCACGGCCACGTCCCCTACCGGATCCACCACGGCCACCACTTGGGGCTCGGCCACCTTTGCCACCCTTACGGCTTGTTCGCCTCCCAGCCATGGCACTGATGTTATTGTGCGTATGGGAGTCGATGTGAACTATTGTCCTGGGCAATTGGGGGTCAAAGGGGTTGGGTACCAGATGGTAATTGTACCCTAGTGCTCTAGCAAGGCTGTATGTCACCCCTGGGGAAAGATGACGGGTCACGCAATGCACAGGCACCCCAAAAAAGCGAAGTAAGGTGCACGCAACCCCTCCTAGACCACGTGCGTGGAAAAATAAACCTGCACTACGCTGTGGCACCCAGGAACACAAGAATGAACGTATGCGTGTCACACGCAGCCTAGAATGACCTCTGAAGGGGTACGCGACACACGGGGCAAGCACAGATGTTAGATACGTGCGCGACTCACCGTCCGCCAGGAACAAAAGCGTGAAAAATATGCGCGTGTGCACGTTGGCAACACCACCGCCAAAAGAAGAATTGTACGCTGTCTGAGGAGACAGGACAACAGTAGTAGGGAAGCTGTTTGAGGAAACAGGCCCAGGAAAAAGAGGAAAAGAGAAAAAGCTGTCAGAGGTAACAGGGAGTACGAACTGGAAACGGCGTCAAGTAAATCGCATGTGAACCGACAAGAAGTACAGATTTCACCCACTCGCTCTCCACGAAAAGCACATACAAGGAAATGGCGTTCTACACATACCTTTTATACACACGTCACAGACGCGCATACGCAATGAGGCCATTTCCACCAATTACGCGCTTTGACACTCGGACGTGTATCTCTTCATTTTTACACGCGCCATTCTCTACGGCCATGCGCGTGACGTCACAGCTGCGCATGGTGGCCTTTAGGCCAATGAAATCGCATATGCGAGCACACGTGGTAAAACTGCACGTCCGAGTGTCATCGCGTGTAATCGGAGGGAAGTGAGCGTACATGCGATTGGCCTGGGTATGTGTATTTCTGGGGTGCGCAGGAAGTTCCACACGCGATTGGTGGAAATCCATGTGTGCTCTGTCATCACGTGTAATGAGGGAAACACCCGCACGCCTCACGTCACAGACGCGCTCACGCGCTAAGGGCCTTTGGTCCAATGAAATCGCATATGCGTGCTGACGTGCATACGCGCTAAGGGCCTTTCCTCGATTTACACGCAGACGTGCAGGATTTTCACGTGCCAAATCACTCGGTATCAAGCTGGCCACGCGTAAGCACACGGAAGACCACGCTCCTGCCCAGAAGGCCGAACTACTGCCCCCCAGAGCCCCGAGCACGCTGCTGCTGCTGCCTGACTGCCTGCTGCCCATGTGCCCTGCCATTTGCTGCCTGCACATCACCCAGGGGTGCTGTTGCTGTGACCACCCCTGCTGGAACCGAAGACTCCCGACTGGGATTCCATCGCTCCACAGCCCAGCCCCAGGACCCAGTTGCCCACCCACTCCTGCCTCTGGGGTTGTCATGTCGGGGCAAACACCATCTGAGACCACTGACAACCCCCGGCCAGAGAGGCAGAGGGGCACCAGCTTCAGTGCCACCGAAGTTGGTGTCCTGGTGGAGCAAGTCCTGGGGCAGTATGATGCCCTCTTCGGAAGTTCCCGCGCCGACAAGGAAGGACGGACTTGGATCTGGACTGACATCGTGACTGCCATCAACACGGAGGGGGTGGCAGTCCGCGACTTACAACATGTCAGGAAGCGCTGGGAGGACTTCAGGTCCAGGACCCTGACCAAGGCCCGGCACCTCTTGAAGGCAGCGGATGCCAAGGGGCGCCGGGGCCACTTGTCGGAAGAACAGATGAGGGTCCTGGAACGCATATCCCCAGCGCTCCATGTCCAGGTCCTTCAGAGGCAGACCCGTCTGGAGTCGAGCGGTGAGTGTACATGCATCCTGATTGTGAGCAGTGCGTGTGGTGATTGTTCAGTAGTGAGCAGGTTGCACATCTGTTTGTATGGGGTCGAGTATGGGTGCGGGTGTACAGGGCCGTGGGGCTGACACATGCGAGGGCTGTAATGTGTGAGACATGAATGGTGCCTGTGTGTGTGGGCTTGCATGCCAAATGCAGTTGTGTGGGCACACAAGTTTGTATGAATGTGTATGTGAGTAGACATGTCCGTGATGTCACGCATGTATGTTGTTTTCAGCTGATTGTATCAGCGCTGTGTACATGTGCATGTGTGTGTATTTGACAAGGGTGCAACAGTGATGCAACATGGATGCATGTGACAGCGGTATGTGGAAGCCTGATTGGCAGATGTGACATGGATGCCCGCCTGATCACTGCGACACTCAGCAGAGGTGTACACATGCATGCAAGTGTGGTGGTTGGTGTGTACATGTGTGGTGCACTTCCTGTGTTGCATGTGATGTCTGGCTCACCTTTGGCTGCTGATGCTGTTGTATGTGTATGGATGGTGTTGGCAGTTGCAACATGGCTGTGGTATGGCTCGTGTGTGCAAGTTGTAATGACATGTGTGTTGGGGATTGTGATGACATGTCTGAGGTTTGCCAATGCCACTCATGTACAACTGTCATGTGTGTATGTGTCCATTGTACAGTGCCCTGATGCCTGTGTTTTTTTTCTCCCTGTCTGCAGCGTCAACTGATGAAGAGGGCGGAGAAGGTGCTGTGGAGCACAGCGGCGGGGATCCGACCGCCAGCCGGAGACGCAAGGCCCGGCTCCCCTCCCGTGTTGTCATCTCGTCGGGGAGTGAGGAGTCCGGTGCCGCGTCCCAGGCCGCAGCTGCCGGGGGGAGGTCCAAGAGGCGGAGGTTGCAGTTGGACTCCTCGGCAGCAGAAGGGGCATGTGTGTGCAGTATTAGCCCTGATTTGAGAAAGGCTTAGCCGAGCCGAAACACATGTAATCATGGGGAGGGTGTCAGTTTCAGACTAAACACTAAAATAAAGTAACTTTCTCATATGGCGCAGAGTCTGGGAGTTTCTCATTCAATTTCAAGCAATTTATGACGGTTTGGGCTTTTATATACCGTCACACTCCAGTGACCTGCCACACGGAATCCAATTTGGTGCATTACAATTAGATTCAATTAGGTCAATTAGGGATTGAAAGGAGTCGCCTGGCAGATCAACTTTTCGAAAAAAGCCTTTTTTCTGACAGTCTTAACACAGAATATCTGACCCAGTAAAATGAAAGATGTCTATGGGCCTCATTACACGGTAGTCGGTAAGGGTTTACCGGTACCGGTAAACTCTTACCGCCTTACTACGAGGTCCCTTTGCGGGAGCTGACCTTAACGGCTGGTGTAGACCAGCCGTTAAAGTTGGGACCCGCAAAGGGACCTTGGTGCTAATTACGGTACCGCAATTTGCGGTACCGTAATTAGCCCCTTCCCCATTCCAATTGAGCCATATGGGGCAAAAATGGGAATGGGGAAGGGCCATGGAGAAAGGGGGAATTACAGCCCCGCCAACCTTGGAATAGGGTGGTAATTCCCCTTTCCTCCATGGTGGTACCGGTATGGTACCGGTGGCAACCATGGTGCTAATAGCACCATGGTTTACCGCCTACCGTGTAATGAGGCCCTATGTGTTGCACTGTTGTGTGTAGCAATGAGTGAGCCATGCAGCCTCACTTCTGATATGCCGCTATTCACTAGTATAGAAAATGTGCATGGCTGTTAAGGAGCACACAGTACAATGTGAATTATTAGTTTGATCAATAAATGCAAAAGTTGAGAGAAAATGTTGTCAGAACTGCAAATTACTATAAAAACAGAAAGTTTCTATGTGTGTGTGTTGGAGTAAAGTGGCAGGTGGATGACAAGAAAGTACCTTTATACTCAGTGTGTCATAAGTCAATATGCATGCAGCAATGATAGCCATTGGGTTAATGTGCTTTCTGCTGATACCTATGTTTAAACTGCTGGCCACAGGTTCCAATCCACTCAAATTTCATCCTTCCGAAGTTAGGTTGGAGTGATGCCACTTCCTCCGACGTCACTTCCTGTAATGTCACACCAAATGAAGGGGTCCCACAATTAATTTGCCGCACTTGGCCCCACAATCACTAGGCCCAGTTCACCCAGGATACTCGGATATTGGAAGCGCAGTGCATGCTTTGGGGGCAGCGTATGTGTGAGCCGCATTTTGCTTCCAGTGAGGCTGCAGGTGCCGCTGCGCTAAGTGGCAGTTTTGTTGGTGCGTAGTGAGGGCACTTTAGAGTAAGCACCCTTCTTCATGGACAGAGGCAAAATTGTAGCAGAAAAGACTAGAGTCCCAAGCGCTTGTACACCAGTTGTTAGAAACTTCGCAGCAGGTGAGTGTATGGCGTGGGTATACTGCCTAATACTCCACAGTTTGAAAAACGTATGAAAACAGATGCATTCACACTGCACAAGTCTCTAGATATTCTTATGCGAAATCACCTGTAATTTATTGGACTGACAACGCTGGACTTTGCCGAAAGACTAGTCACGTGTACAACCGCAAATTGCGAAGATATATAGATATCAAGCAGTACTGTAATAGCATGACTGCAAATGCCAATTGATACGCCCAAGAAGAGAAGAGTGCATAAGCCTCAGAAGAAGAGCAGTGGCTCGAAACACGTGTTAGGCTAATCTTCAGTCCAATAGATTACATGCGATCTCGCATAAGAATATCTAGACACTGGCGCAGTGTGAATGTATCTGTTTTCATAAGCCCTTCTTCATGGACACACAGTTATAGGCATTTTAATCAATCATGTGGTTGTCGTTCAGGATGCAGGAGAGCATAAACTCGTGTTAAGCATGTTGAGTGAGGACAGGGAGGAAAATATGCTCATTTTGGATTTATTGTCTGAAGAGGAAGGGGAGGTTCCTCTAGAAAAGCAATTATGGTAGGATATTTTTTATTTCTTTCCTAAAAAGCTCTCTTTTTCAAGCATTTGAACGAATGAAGACTTTCATCCTTATCAAAAACCTTTCAGAATTCTCTCTCTCAGGCTTTGGCAGCTCGTAATCGTAGTGGTCTTCACTCAAAACAGATTTCTCCAATCACAAGACCCTTAGATCTGGAAAACTAATATTTCCTCGAGACTGGTTGCAAGGGGACTGAGGCTTGTGAATCAGTCCTAATGTTATTATAGATTAGGTGGGGAATATTTCAATACATTTGATCCGGATGAAGGGCCTTTGAGCCTCCCAGACATTATGTGCAAACCCATGTTTTGTCCTCATCTTTCGTCTCAACCCAACTCTATGGATTGGGTCCCTTCAACAGGGCATTATGCCGGTAACCTTCATCAGCAGAGGGATGGAGACTACAGCCAGAAATAGAATGAAAGCAAAGTGCCCTTGTACCTCTCTGCCCCAGGGTTTGACGGCCACTCTGAATACAAACCTGAAGGTGGTCATTTTCTTTTTCTACATTCTTGAGAGTTTTTACAAAGGGGTTGGACAGGGCCTGGCAATCTTGCCAGGATAGGTTGTTGAACACCAATGGCTCTTTAGCTAAAATCCTGGACTTGGAAGAGGAGGTCAAGGGGGTTGGAGAGCAGCAATCTGACAGAGAAAGCAATCTGTATTGTGGGGGATGCAAATGTATCTATAATACACGAGTAAATAAAGGGCATACTTATTAAAATCACCACTCTGCTGGGAGAACTAGTGGATACGAAGAGGGCTGGGGGCCTCATTACGAGTTTCGCGGTGTAGGAAAAAAGTGGAGGTAATTTTGTTACCTCCATTTTTCCCAGAGTGCCAAATTACAAGTTTTGGCAGAACTACCACTGGTAGAATTACGAGTGGTAATTCCACCGATTTCTTGTGGAAAAGAGAATGATTTGCCTCTAGGATGATGCTGGAGATGACTCCTCCACTTTCCCTCGAAAAAAATCAGCAGAATTACCACTGGTAATTCCACCAGTGGTAATTCTGCCAAAAATCCCCAATGAAGTCCTATTGACTGCAGAACATGGTGATTTAAACCACCTACCACCACTTGTAATCCCGTGGTAAATCCACAGGACCACGTGTTCATAACTGTATATCGGTTTGGAGGTATTGCTGAGGATTAACCTCCGAAATACCTCCAAATTCATAATGAGGCCCTAAGACTTTGGGCCCATTGTTAATTAGGGATGATTGTGTTAGACTGCTGGGTCGACAGGGGCCGGCAGACCTGCTGGGCTTCTCACTCAGCCCGCCCCACAGTCGCCAGGTAGACTGATTCCTTCTCATCTCATCAAAGACCCAAAAAAGACCTTCTTCCACTTTAAAGAGCCAGAGATGCCGGTCATGGCAGAGCTATCCCTAACCAGAGCAAATGTGCAAGCTCCAGGAGACTTGGGAGGTCGTATTGGGAGATGTTTGAGTTTTCTTTCTACAAGAAACTGGTTTCTACTTTCTTAAGATCCTTAGGTGTTTTAGACACACAGGGCTTCAGGTTGGGGTCTGCAACCCGTCCATTGCAGAGTTTTCCCATAGTGTTGTCTTACTTTCCAGGGAGGAGTGTATTTGGATGGATCAGGAAATTAGAGATCTTCTGGCCAAGAGGCTGTTTATAGGACATCGGTCCATCCCAGGAGTTTCTTAAGGAATATTTTTGTGGTAAAGAAGAAGGATAAGGGTTTCAGACTATTATAAACCTAAGGGAGCTGAACGGATAAGTGGTGTACCGACCCTACAAAATGAGATGATTGCCATTTTGAAAGACATGTTGAGGCCAGAAGATTGGTTTGTTTGGCTATATCTCAATGACGCTTACCTCAGAGTAGCCATCATCACGCTCTACAGACACTTCCTGCAGTTCATGTGGGAAGGGAGGTGCTACCTGTTTTTGGCCTTTCCCTTTGGGCTCTTGTCCACACCTTGGTTCCTTACCAAGTGCCTCTTATCATCTACTTGGACAATATTCTCATCGTGGGTTCTTCAGAGGATATTGTGCAAGCTTATACTCACTAGGGGGAGGATCTCCTCCAGTCCTTGGGTTTCTTCTGAATGTTCAGAAGTCAGATCTAATCCCTGCTCCAAAAGTGCAGTTTCTGGGTTTTATTGTACATTGCAGGTCTTCGACCCCCAAGCTTCCACAAGATCCACCCGGTTTGCAACCTTTCAGTATCTGGATCAGGCATCTGGACCACTTGATTTGCCTCCTGTCATCATCGCTTCGGGCCATTCTTTCTGGACCCCTGCATTCCGTTGCTCTTCAGAGATGAAAGATTAAGGATTTATGCACAGGTCTAGGTTTCGTTGGTTCGGTCCAGTTTTCCCCCACGGCAAAGGCAGAACTGCATTGTTGTGGCAAATACGTCAATACTTGCAATGGCAGGGCTAAAATAGCCTACTTTCCACAATCTGTAATTAGAATCCGACGCAAGTCTGTGAGAGTGTGTCACCAGATGTGGCATGATGTTGACTGGAGGGCTATGGTCTCAGCAGGTGTTATCCTGACATATAAACTGTTTACAGATCCGTGCTGTTTCTTGTGGGCGAAGATGCTTTGCAAACACGTTCTCTCGTGCATCTGTTGATAGACAACATGGTGGCAATGTCATACTTCAACAGGTTGTGGGGGACTCTGTCCTGATATATCTCTGAGCCGGCAATCGCATTTTGAGAGTAGTGCCTCTGTTACCATATCAAGGCGCAGGCCGAGTAATTGCAGGGGACTCTCAATCTGGCAGTGGATGGAGCACCCGGCAATGGGTGGACATCAGAGACTGGAGGCTCCATTGCAGTCTGTTCTTGCACCTTGAGAGACAATGGGACCGGCTCAGTCTGGACGGTTGGTGCCCCACATGAATACCCAGTTACTGTTTTTTATCAGTTGGAAATCCCTTTGTCAGGGCAACAGATGTGTTTCAACATTGATATTATGCGTTCCTGCCATTTTCGATGATCGCTCGGACTCTCCTTCAGGCCCGGATTGAGGGGATATGTTTGATTCTGATCACACCTCGTTGGAGTATGCAACCTTGGGACCCGTTAGTGCTGTGAATATTTTGTGCTCTTGATGGCCATACCACTGCCCATTACGGTCTTTCCTCGAACTTCTCATGGACCCGCAATGGAGCCTTCATCTACTGGTTCTGGAATGGCCAGTAGAGGTGGTGGCCTAGTTGGTTTGCGGGACCATTGGGGCCCCGGGAGTCTTACACAGTCAGCTATGCCATTCATCTAGCATTCCCTGGCCCCCAATACTGTCCATTCCCAAGAAGCAATTTGGTGGGCATGGGTACGCTGGCGCTTGCCACACAGGGTGTGAATCCATTCCATGTGGGGTTAGTTCAGACGCTTATTTTTTTTTGCAGGGTTGGCTTCATCTCTGTCTCGTTGCACGATTAACGAGCATTGCTCTGCCATTTCCACCAAGCAAGATTTGGAGACAAGGGGCCTCATTACGACCCAGGCGGTAAGTTACTGCCTGGGTCGTACCCTTACCACCATGGTGTAAACTTCGTTTACACCATGGTGGATGGCGGATTTACCGCCCCATTCCAAGGTGAGTGGGCCGGTAAATCCCCATTTCCCATTTTACCCTTCCCCATTCCCATTTTTGCCCCATAGGGCATAATGGGAGTGGGGAAGGCGCTAATTACGCCACCGTAAATTACGGTGGCGTAATTAGCACCATGGTCCCTTAGCGCCATGGATTTTAACGCCTGCAAAAATCAGGCGTTAAAATCACCATGGCGCTAAGGGACCTTGTAATCAGGCGTTAAGGGTCGGCGCGTTTACGGCACCGTTAACCACTTAACGCCTGACTCGTAATGAGGCCCAAGGACTCCTTTGGTGGAGCATCCATTGGTGTGTAGGAATTTACAGGGGCTTTGGGTGTCCCAGCCTCCCTCGAGGTCCAAGTAATCTTGCCTTTGGAACGTTGACTTGGTTTTGGCATTATTTAGAGGTTAGGCCCCTAAATATGAACTTTCTTTACAGGACCTTTCCACCAAACTGGTGATGCTTATTTGTTTGATCTCCTTCTGGAGAGTGCGGAATGTTAGAGGTCTGGATCTCTACTTAGCGGGGGTTTGATTTCACATTCAAGGTAGGACTTAATCGGGTTCTACTGTTATTTCTTCTCCCTCTTTTTTTGATTTTCCTCAGTTGTCTGGGTGCGCTGTGTCTGTGACTATGAGCCCTGAACATAAGGCCTCAGGATTGCATCTAATCAGTTTCTCGTCTCCTTTTGTAGGTCTTTTTTTCCTGTTTCCTCCCCCACTGGGTCCGGTGGGTTATGGACGAGGCTGGGGCGGGGGGGGGGGGATATTTATCTATTTTGAGGCTCATTCGACTAAAGTACTAGAGCTTCTATAGCATTTTGGGTGGGGGTGCGAATTGAAGATATTTTGCAGGCGGCTAACTGTACTAATGCAAGCACATTTGACCCCTTTTAGTGTAAGCCTGTTGGGAACACTTCTATGCCTGTTTGGAAAGGTTTTGAACGTGCATGATAGAAAGCCTCCGTCCTAAGCCATAAAATGTCGATTGCTCCTAGCCTGTGCCGGGATTCTATTAATGGCACAGATGCGAGTATTATCCCTTCCACTGATATAATGATAATGATTTGTTATTTATATAGCGCCTTAAGTCAAAGCGCTTTACAGAGAACATATTTACATATATTTATACATACATACATACAAATATACGCCCGAATATGTTTTGTCTGTATTTTCTGACAGAGGGCTTTTATGGCGGGCAGTCCTTCTACTGAGAAGCAACTCGGAATATCAGGATGGGCTAGTTGAATTTGGATGGCCTTGGCAAGGCCTCTTTCTTCAGGGATCGTTGATGTAAACTGATTGTGTCACAAGATGGATATCATATGGAATTTTCCTGATTAGACATGTTATAGGAGGGATCAAAGTGAATGTCAGTGTGAAGGATTGTGGGATTTGTATTTTTTTATTTTTGTATTTCTGTGGAGTTAAATACTTTGTCCTTATACCGATTATAGTTCATCTATAAATTATCCTATTGCACTGTATGTATGGGCTATTGTTTCTTTTGAATTCATTTTCTAAAAATCTGAACGAAAAAGAAAAATCTGAATAATAGAGTAAAGAATATAACCACCCATTGGGACAGTTACTTAAAGATTATGGTATCCGTGAACAGATTACTGCTTCCCCCTCACTCCCCACATGTTTATCATGAAGTAACAGGGGACACAGTGGAGGCATTCATATGTTGGAACATGCCGAGATTTAAGTGGGTGGGGGCTGGCCAGGGCTGAGCCCCTCCGGAGTATACACATTTCCCTCCAGCTGGGCCTCTGTTGAGCTCTCTCACCTGCTTTCACTTGCTAAAAGTCAATGAAAAGCCACTTTCGCCCATGCAGAATGACTTCATCAGTTACATAATATATTTTGGATTTTTTGCAATTTGTTATGTGGAAGTATTTCCAGTACCATGATTTAATACAATTGATTAATACACAAGAACCATTGCTTTCTTCCTTAACATAATGGTTATTGGAACCAGCATTGACTTATTCTTATTTTTCGCTTTTATATTTGAATATTTTTATTTTAGTTGCTTTTGGACTGCTAATTATATTTAACAAAACTTTGAATACATGTGTTATCCATTTTCATGCTTGGAAGGAACATTCAGTTGGGCCTTTTATGCCACTGGTTTAGTTACAAAGCTCGCACATCTTTGCATCTTTCCGCGTGCAGTTCTTAGGTAAGGTTGGAGGCAGTTTACACCCCGCCAGAAATATTGTTTTGCAGCTAGTAGCTCACCTACTCAAACTTCTTATCTCTCTCTAAGCACTCACGACATGACCTCCTTACTCACGCGTGCTATGTATGTGTTCCACTTGTGATGTTATGGTGCCACCTGGTGGCATTCTAACAAAAGACATCTGACTGTCTCCAAACATGAACTACATAGTCCACAGCTTCTATTAACGTCAATTAGGAAGTTATCCAGCGCATGGAGAGTATGAACCAAACAGATGGGCCCCAGCAACTGTAAATGTACATTTGCAATACAAATGCAGACGTGAAAGAACACTTTAAATAACCACATATAGGGCATGATTGATGGAATTAATTGTGTGGAAAATTGGGACTTTGCATGTCATTCTGTGCACAAAACTCAGTTCGTTGATTAATGGAATTGACTGTGCAAGACTTTTCCAGGCCTTGCGTGGAGTTTGCACCGGGCAAGCACGTTTCTGCGTGTGGTCGGGCGTCTTCCGCAAGACTCTAAGCAGAGTGTGGGCTGGGCCTACGCAGCGACCCAAATAGGGGGTGGAACATGTAGAATGAGGAAGAAAACGTGAAAATGTGGGTGTGTTGAGGGACGTCCACGGCTAAGCAATCACATGCCCATTCAAACGTGAATCCAACCGTATTCATGTATCGTAACACGGAATGTAACATCGCGAAAAAACACGCAAACCCTGTGACCCATCCGCCACATGAGAGCAAGCGTAAACTTCAACCCGCGTTGGAACCAATGCAAATAAAGCACACAATGCACACCAAAGCCAGGTCTAACGCCATGATGAACCCAGCAATAGTAGGAGCTATTGTGCATGGACAATGCAGGAGCAGGAAGCGGATGCCCATGGCTCCGATCTTCACATCGCGCACCACGCTGTTTGGGATGCCGGATGACCAGGTATATGCCAGTTACAGGTCCGCCACCCTATAAGCTTAGATCTCGCCAGTGGTGGGAAGATGGCTTAGCATCACTCTCCATCTGCTCCCAGGTCCTTAACCCCCTAGAAAATGAGCTGAATGCACTCCATTTCATTGCGACTGGGTCCTTCCAATGAACCACTGCAATAGTTGGTGGGATAACGCAGGCCACCCAATCCCGCTGTTTACACCGTGTGTTGTCATGCTTAACAGCATGTGCATGTGTGTGCGCAGGCACATATATATGCCCCCAACACTGGCAGAAAGTGATCCAGGAATAGTATGCAGTAGCACGCTTTCCCTGTGTACTAGGTGCAATTGACTGCACACATGTTGCGCTAAGGCCCCCGTGAATGAGGGTGGACATCTACCGGAATCGTCAGCAATGGCACTCCATTAATGTGCAGATAGTGTGTGATGCCAATGGAAGAATCATGGAAGTGCATGCCAATTTCCCATGCAGCACACATGATAGCTACATCTACCACCAGTCACCACTGCACCGGACCCTGGCATTTGGAAAACATGGCAATGCATTGGCTCATTGGTGAGTATGAATGGTCATGCACATGCATGCATGTGACACACTGAACAGACCCTGACAATACATGACAATCACAACCATTTACACATTTATAGGGGACAGTGCCTACCCACTGTCAACATTCATGATGACACCAATCCGGAATCCCACAACACCAGATGAGGTGAGATACAGTACAGCAAATGTAGCCGCTAGGGCCATAGTGGAGCATACGTTTGGAGGGCTGGGGTCACAGTTCCGCTCTCTTGACCACTCTGGTGGTGTGTTGCTATATCCACCACCAGTACTATGTAAAATCATAGTGGATGTGTGCACTGCACTATGTCACCACACACCGTGGTGTACCAGTGGAAATGCAGGTGGGGCACCGCCCGCAACCACAGGCATCCCCCTTGCCGATGATTGACCAAAGGGCACATGGAGAGGCTGCATGCACCCAGCTGGTGTAATCATAGTTCACATAAAAAACAGCCCCTGTCGAGCACACACACTGAAGCCACATCCCAGGTGCCATTCAATGATGAATTGGGGCCTATCCTCCGTGCCCACAACAACACCCGGACAATGTGTCTCTGGGAGGGCACAATTGTGTGCATCCATTAGACATTAAACAACATGCACAAACTGAGCACCAGATACGATTTGTAAGTGAGATTATACCACTCCCCCTTTGCAAAGTTGGGAGTAAAATGTTTCTGGATGAAGACAAAATGTACAAATGTGAAAAATAAATAAACAAGTCAAAACATGTTGGAACTGAAAAATGCATCAACTTGGCAACATTCAATTCTTAGCACCCATTCATTCATGGACATCAGCAGCAACATGTTCACTAATTCCAAACTGCCACTCAAAATACAATTGTACACCTGTGGGACTATGTGCACTACAGGTTTAAACCTATCCATGTTGCAGTGAGCGTGAAAGCAGGGGCACAAGAGTCAACATGTCATATACATATATATACTGTGAACAGGGAGACTTTTCACCCCATATTAAAATTACCACTGAGTATGAGCCAATATGCAAGTGAGAAAAACTGGTTGATACACCAAAAGGGCCTGATTCACAGAATCGTCAAATAATTGCGCAATCTCCAAGGGAAACTCTCTGTGACTCATGCCCCTAATCTGCACGGCTGTGCACAAATCACCAACATAGTCATAGCAACTTGAACCAACAGTGTCCATGTAGTACACCGAAAAGCACACAGCACAGGCAACACAGTCGCTGACCACCATCACATGGACAACCTTTGTGCATGTAGACACCAACCACACACAGGAGACCACAAGTAGGAAGGCATAGTACAACATGGAAACAAACACCAAAGACATGCAAGGACAGCGCTGGACCCACCATGAATATTCCACAACAATAAAAAGTTTGAGTGGCCACCCATTCCCTCACACAAACTATGCTCACAATACACAGTCACATCAAAGCTGTCATGTAGGTCCAGATAAATGCAAGAGCACTGCAACAAATATGCACATCTCACCTTATCCATCGGGTGCTTGCACTAGCTGGACTGTGCAATCCATGGATATCCTCCTCTGTCGGCCTGGAAACCACCAAACCCTGATGCTGCGTCATGTACAGCCATACAGCAGCAACTTCACCTTCAATCGCAGCAACCATATTCCCATGCAGAATGCCTCTGTAGAGGAATACAAAACAATGGCAGGGAAGGCAACACATCCATGCGCCCAAACATAGAGCAACATGTGCCCCCGGAGTGACATGCAACAAATGCAAACAATACCTCACCAGCCACCCATCACCATGTGTCCCAGCACCCATGCAGCCAGATCTGTCCACCTCACACCAATGCAACATGAACACCCCACACAGTGATACCTTACCCAACCCCCACACCTACACTGCCTTCCCCGCCGAGTGCCATGCATGCCAATGGGACATTCTGAAACCTTGCATCTGGCCACAGTTGCTATGACATTGACAGGACCCCCAAAAAGAGACCACTGAGATGATGGAAACCCAGGACCACCTTGGAAGTACTCCCAATGCCACGATATGGGGAGCCAAAGATGCAAAGTCCAAGAAGATGTGATAGAGAAATATCAGCAATTGCACAGGAGACAGGATCTGGAAGAAGGCAGCACTTCACAGAGGCAGCTGTCATAGCGTAAGGCAGGGCCTCAAGGCAACTGGCATTAAACACACAAGCAGACATGAGAAAGCCATGAGAAACAGAAGTCAAGAACATTGACCCACAAAAGGGAGCAGGCTACAGGAAAGTGCAAGGGAAGGCAGATTTCAACGGAACTGGATTGAATTGGGTCAAATGTACTTTGAACTGAGGGGAGCAATGAGATGCACTCAGCATCTGTCAACAGACAACATAAAATCTGCTGGTGTACCGTGCACGGTACATGTTCGCCATGGAAAACAACAACCCCAGGACAATGGTGGGTACCTGGTGTCTGTGGAGAACATGGCATCCCACAAATGGGCAGCAATGTGTGGCCACGTGTGTGGATTTGTCTTGGGACAACACCCATATAAGGGGAAGAAGGGCCAGGATTGGAAAATCATTGTATGGGATGCCATGTGGCAGGCATGACACATGTGAAAAGTGCAAGGAAACACTGACCATCACACCCATCACCATGTGTCACAGCACACAAACACCCGGGCCTGCCACCCTCCTGGCATCTCACCAACAAAGGCCCTACAGTGACAGCCTCCCTCACAACTATGACCCTGCTACCAGTGCCACCCTGATTGGCTTGAGAAAACAGCATGCATAGACACACCAGCCTACCATCAGCATGGGTCACATGCACCCGTGAAGGTGGACCCGTTGACCTCAATACAAGTAAAAGAAAAGTGACCCCACACAGTGCCAAACTCCCTGCCACAAACCACAACACAAGAGACACCCTGAGTGCCCTTCACTGACCTGCACAGGGTACCCACCTGGCTTGCATCCACTGCATCCCACCTGGAAATACATTTTCATGTTGCTAATGCATGCATTGCAATAACATAAAGATACTAGACATCCATGACTGCTCATGTATGAACCAGGAAAATAGGCATGGTACACCCAGTGTCAAAGGATGACACAGTGCAAGAGGGAGACAGGACAAAGAGTGACAATTGCCTAGCAGTGGAGTGGAGTGAGAGAGAGAGATAGAGAGAGGGACAGGTGAAAAACACACCAATGAGGAGACTGGCTGGAGGGTAGATGAGGATGGATATGTCTGGCATCACAGTGGGTGAGGGCAGAGAGAAGTTGTCCAAGAGAGGAAGACGGAGAAATGAACACTTTTGCAAGAAGCAGCCTGGTCACAGAGCCTGGAAGGAACAGAGATGGAAAAGTACCACATGTAGTGGGCCATGAAGGACAAGAGTGGGTGACGGAGAAGGGCAGACTGGCAAAGAATGGGTACACGTGAAAGATTAATCATCAGCTCTATATCAGACAAACCACTGGCAACAACCATTATGGCATGCAAAGCAGAAAAAGACCCATGTACGCTACATCCCTACAAAGAGGTTTCTACAAACACATATCCATACCCTACACCAACCAACATTCACCCCTGTTGGACACTACTGAAAATGGACATCAGGACAACAAGCAGCTGTTCACTCACCCCCCAACAGACCACACATCCTGAGTGAGACCGTCCCAGTAAGTGTGCATGGATTCCAGGGTGCACTAGCAACTCACACGGGGAGAACAGATGAAGACAAGCTGTGGGGAGTGGACGATGTAACACATGCATGGGCCCACAATGGGCGCACACAGTGCCGGATGAGAGGAACAAGGAATGGAAAACAGAAAACAGCCAAAACACCCTGGTGTAGACAACTAACACAAACAAACAATGTACAAAATGTGACTGGATTTGGTAACACAGAAGCAGTCTGTCAGGAGTACACATGTGCATATCTGTACAACCCACATTTAGCAAGTGTGACAAACCTGTCCTGTGTGGTCAATGTACACAAATGGTCAGAATTGTGTCACCAGGCTATGTCATGAAGTGGTGCAGTGGAGGATGAGCAGACCAGACAATCATCGTGTTTGGTACATGTGGAAAAGTGGTAGGGCAAGTCATGCAAGTGAACCAGGGAGTGGATTGGGAAGTGGCACAGGTCAAAGAGTAGTGTGCACAGGAAGTACACCTGCAGGGCCTGGTAGGATACATGGGGCCAGCAGGGGGAGTATAGGGGTGGCAGTAAGGAGATATCATCACAGCGAGTGAGGTAAGTGATGGAGAACCAAAATACACAGCGTGCAGATGCACAGAGAATGCATGCCGTCAATTAGTACGAACATCCAGAATGAATGAAATACTGCCAATGGCTAAAGTGTGACAAGTGCTTCCCAATCACTTCCATCAATTGTGTCAATTGTGAGAGAGCATCCACCAAAACAATGCACCTGCATAGAAGTGTAACGGCACATACACACACACACATGCATGTGGACAGACAGACATCTGTACAGTCATTTCCAGTGACTCAAAGATTACCCCCTCAGCAAGTAGAAATGTGTCATGCATGCAAAGGCCATGGAGACCAATAATGCAGGTACATCATGAGAGACAGTCCACATGCTTACCTGCTGACAGAGCTGTCATGATGTGATTCCCTCATCACCTCCTCTGAGAACTGCACCTCCAAATACGTGAAAGGAGGGCCAGTGCCTGGCAGAGGGCATGGGGACTAGGGATGTGAAATGGTGCAGGGTGGACCTCCCATGGAGTGCAGTCACCGAATGAATCAGGATCACTGCAACAAGATGGGACATTGCATTTCTCCAGCCACAGTTCACAAGCATGCATACAGCACATATGTATCAAGATTCCCTCAACCCATTGCTAGGCAGCCATGGCAGTTGACACCCCTGTGCATGGCTGCATGTCCACAACTGCATTCATCATGCCTTTGTGAGGGCAACTGTACATCTCAAGGGGAACAAAAAAGAGAAAAAAGTCCACCTTGGAAAGGGCAAAACAAAAACACATGCTACCAATGGCCCAGGGGTATTGAAAAACAATGTAAAAAGTGACCATGCGGAATCAAGGGGCCAAAAAAAAGACCCCTGGAGGGGGGAGGGAATTAAAAACAAAAATCCCCACCATGGGCTCATGGACTTCATGGAAACGGTGGACCAGGAGGCTGGTCTGTGCTGGGACCCCCATCCTGCGGTTGATCTGCAGGTGGTTGTGGTGTTGGAGCCCTATCACGCAGTGCTGAGGCCTGGTCTTCACTGGCCATGGCCAGCTGTGGCACTGTTGAAAGCACTAGCACAGTAAGCGCGGTGAGGTCTCCATGTATGTCTTCACGGATGGCTGCAGAGTATGTTTGCGCACTCACATCTGATACCTTGGGCCTCATTATAAGGGTGGCGGCCACAGTATGAATGGTGCCGTTAAGGCACCGGCACCGTTCATACCGTGCCGGCGCATTACGAGTTCTGCTCGCGGGTTCCTGACAGCCCGCCAGGTCTTACCTGGTGGGCTGTGCGGTACCCACGAGCATAACTCGTAATGCCACCGGCACCGTTATCAACGGTGCGATGCATCCATGCTCCCCACCTCCAGCCCTGTCGAGCTGAATGGGGATCAGGAGCCTGGCAATACAGCCACCTGCGAATGGGCAATTATCGGTCCATTTATCTCATAATGGGCCGGTTATTGCCCAATCGCGGGAGGCGGTGCCAGTAGCGAGCAGGCAGTAGCCGTGCCTGCCATACAGGCACGGCTACCGCCATGCTTGTAATGAGGCCCATCGAGTTGCTCAGACAGTGTCTGCCTGAAGGAATTCATCTCATGGTGGATCAGTGTCCTTGTACCTGAGAGTTTGTCATGGATTGCAGTTCTCATGGCCTGCATCTTAGCCTCAAGGCCTCTCTGTGGGCCTGAGCATCTGAATGCAGGGACCCCTGCAGACACCTAAGATCAGCCAGTCAGCCCTAGATGTTGGCCTCCATACGCGGTCTGTGAGAGTGGCATGAGGACAGCATGACCTGTAGCTGTTGTTCTACCCAGGCCACTGGTGGGGTCATTGTCTTGGCCATCTTATCCATGCCCTCTAAAATTTTGACCAACACATTGCCATGTCGGATGGCGGCACACAAGATCTGCTGCTCCTACTCTGTCTCCCCAGCCTGCACACATCCACCACATGTGCAGGGCCCACGGCGGACTGGTGCAAGAGACCATGCCCATTGCTGTGGTGCCCTTGTCATTGGCTGCAGGTCTGTAACCCTCCCTTGGACAGCAGTCCCAATACCTAATGCCAATTCATGTGAGGGTGGCCTTGCAGCCATAAGCAATGTAGATGGTGTTAGGAAATATTTCATAATTGTATGTAATTTTCCCTCCATGTGGCAACCCCCAAACTTTTGCTGCTGTTTTACACCCTGATCTAGACTTTGCCAGAGAAGCGCAGCCTTCCGCCGCACTCCTCTGGGCTTTCGCTCAATTCTTATGGGGAAACTGGCATGCCCTTAAGACAGTCAGTACTGGGAGACTTCGTTCCCCTTAGTCCTTTCCTCATGTTGCAGCTTTTGTGCAACATGAAACAAGAGTGCACTGTAACTTACTTTACCACGCTCTTGGGACTCTAGTCATTCCAAAGGCCCTAGAAACTCTCGCTGGACTTATTATGAACTGTGCAAGTGTGTCACGGACAGGACTGGTGGCAGCTATCGTTTCTCTTATGTTTTGAACCCTTTTTTGCCAGGTTATCCGCGCTTACCGCGTTTGGCGCAAATAAGTGGCCTGGCTTCAAAATGGCCATGCCACAAGGTTCTTTGTCCTGTCCTCTGACCGTATTGCCCCTTCACCTTCCCCAGGTCAAGCCGACTCGGGTCCGTCCTTATTTGGTCATGCACTTTCCCACAAAACCCCAAAGCTTTCGCGGGCTTCTGCATGCCTTGTGTGTGCCTCCAGGATGTGGGCTGGAATGTCTGTTCCCAATACACATCCTGGGTGCCAGAGAGTCTGGAGTGTTCTGAATGCGTGGGACCACCGTGGTCCGTGATAGGTCCACGTATGGTGTGAGTGTTTGTGAGCAGTCTCCCATTGGGTCCTCTCCGTTTTGGTGCGAAGGGAACTTTGGATAAGAGGAGGCTGAAAATACCACTACCATGTCGATCTCCTGAGTTCACACCGAACAAGGGATAAGGAACCAAGTATCCTGCAACAAGAAGCTGAGTCGAGGAACCGTTAGTGACCTGCTGAAGGTTTGGCACCCTGAACTGCTGTCGTCCTGCGAGACCCCTCGGCATCTGATCGTCCTAGAAGGTTTGCAAAGTCGCTTCGACCCATTGGAATAGTGGGATCAACTATTCCCGGCACCTTCATCAAACCCTGCAAGTAAGCCTCTTCGGAAGTGTCCCTGGGCCAACCAGTGGGCTGACTTGCTTATGCAGGACGCTTTGCTCTGTCACCGCCGCCATTTTGGGGAAGCCCTGGAAACTTGGTCTACTGCTTGCTCTGCGTCCACGGCACCCTCACACCGAATTTCATACACTTGGCATTCCCAGGTCTGAAGTGAGATGAGTGCGCCCGGACCAGAGTAAACGCGGTTGCCGTGTTGCCCTGCTGCGGTAACAACCAGTGCACGTCTGCTGCATTTGGGACACCCTCGACCCTGCATCCTGCTACACAGAATCTACATGGTGTCGAGACGTCCTGATCATCGCAGCTGAACCTGTCAGCAACGTGAACTGAACTGGAGAAGTCTGGGTCTGCTTGCGTCAGGGACCGGTGAGTAGTCCATACCCCAACCGGTGGCCCCTCGAGCAGGAGCCCATTTCTTTTCTACCTCTGTTGCGAAATAGCGACTCCATCCCGCACTCTCACCCTGCCTCTGCCCACAAGTGGAGGCCTTGCTTGAGTAGTGGGGACTTCTTCTGCATCGCTTCATTCACCTTCCTGAACTGCCTGAGACCCTTGAAGAGACCCTACTTTATCCATTGGCACCTGCACGTGCAGGTACTTTTGAGCATAAGGCTTCTCTTTTCGTAGGGCTGGGACTTCCTCCTAGTTAGGTATATTTCTGATGTCGAACTGGGTCTAATGATTACTTGCACTGACTGTTTTCCTCCCCATCTAGGTGGTCTACTTATTACGTGCTCATAACTCCTTAGACCCCTCGGTCTTGTATATATATTGTATTGATTGTGATGTGTTGGTTTACTTGAGTATTATTGTGATTCTTTGCTACGGTCGATGTTACAAAGGCTTTGTAATAAATGTGTCTATATTTTTAATATAACACCTGTCTGGAGTAATTGCTTTGTGTGCTCATTGAGGTCTTTCAGTCACCCTCACCCATCTTGAGACTTAGTCTTGACCGCCACCATCGCTACCCTGATTGGTCTGGCTTGTCCAGAGGTTACCCTGTTCCAAGAAACTAGGCTGGCCTTCTGAACCTCTGCACCTCCAGGTGCGAGTTCAGTAATCCATCTTAACAAATTGGTGTACAGCAGTGGGATAGGACTGAAGGAATCCAGTGTTGCGCACGAGCGAAGGCATTTCAATGTATTCAATTTATTCCTACCAGGACACATAGTGAATTGTCGTAGTATACATTTTTAAAGGCCATAGTCCTATCTAACAGTATGGAAACAAGTACCTTGTTAACTTTAAATGCTTCTAAATCCGAAACATTGAAAAAGGCGTGTGCTGAGAGAGGTGTCTCCTCTCAAGACACCAAAATGGAAATGATCCAAAGAATCATGGCGTGACAAGAAGCTCAGCTTAGCGCTATAGCTTCAGAGGACAGTGCAGAAGGAGGTGGGGTTGCTCTCACTGGTAGAACTGACAGTTCTGCCACTGGACTGGTCCACAGCGACCATGAGGACAGGGAGGATGAAATGTCAAATGTTTCCTCTGCCAGTGCTGATGGGGAAGCCATGCTTGAATTCAAGAAGCAAGAGTTGCTGTTTTAGCAGAAGGAGCTGGAGTTCAATATGGCCAAACTCCAGGAAGGGCTTGAGTTCAATAGGGCCAAGCTAAAGATCGAACAGGCAGAAAAACAGTCAGGGATCACCAGTTGGAACTGGCCAAGCTTCAAGTTGCCAATGGTTCCAAGGGTCCTGGACATGGGTCTAGGGCCGCCTCTCATCCAAGGTTTCCAAAAGATCTGCTCAGTGTGTATGAGGAAAATAATGACATTATGAACTGGCTGAATAAATTTGAGTATGCATGTGAAGTTCAACAAGTTGACAATGCTGATAAAATTGCCTGGTTACTTAGCAGACTGCCCCATTCTGGCTGCAGTGCCATTATGGAAATGTCGAAAGCTGACAGAACAGATTTTGCAATGTTGAAGCAGACTCTCATTTTAAAGTTTGGAAAGACTCCTGCCCAATACTTAAAAAGATTCAGAGAGTATAAGAAAAAAGAAGGTGGTACTTGGGTATCTTATGTAACTGAATCCTTAAAAAAACTTGACTGGCTGGGTCGAAGGTTATAAGGTTTCTACCTTTGAAGGTATGATAAGTCTTGTCATGCTGGAACATATTTTTGCATCTTCTTCCCCTGAGCTTAAGCAGCATTTGGCCAATTCAAACGAGATAGATCCTAAGAATCTTGCCATTGCAGCAGATTTATGGGTGTCACATCGAGTGTCCCATAAGGACAAGACTCATCCTGGTAAGCAGGAGGAAGGGAAAAAGTCCAAAGATAAGGAGGGTGGGGAAACTGATAAATCTTCTTCCCAAAAGGGCCACAAAAAGAAAAATTAAGGTAAGACACAAGAGAACTCACAGGGTAGTGGAGGTCAGCCTCCGAAACAGAACTCTGGTTATAATAAGCCTCACTATGTAAACAGACCCAATGGATCTTGATTTGCTTGTGGAGCAACTGACCATGTGAAGCGGGATCCCAGATGTAAGGTCAAAACCTTGGGGGTCCACTCTGCGAATCTGGCCTTCTCCTCCTACGAGGAAGGAGAGATTACCGGAGCATCCTTCTCCTCAGACTCTTTCCCCAGTGGGATAGAAGCTGAGGTTGTTTTAGTTTCCCTGGGTTCCTGGGAGCCTAAAGTCGCAGAGGCTTATGCTAGGATCCCAGATAACACCAAGCACTACTTTAAAGACAGTGTGCTGATCAATAGAGTAGATACTCCAGCTCTTAGGGATAGTGGGTGCAGTTGAACTGTAGTGGATTCTACCTTGGTAGACCCAGAGGAAGTTGCCAGAGCTACTCTGATGCCCACTAAGTTAGCTGACGGCCCACCTCTCATGTTCCCAGTAATACCTGTAAATCTTACTATCAATGGTACAGCAGTCAGGATTCCAGTGAGCATTCAGAGGAGTGTCCCAGGAAAGGTCTTGTTGGGCAATGATCTCAGAGCGTTAGGGGTTGTGGGAGATACTGCTGACAGACCCTGCACAAGGTCTCAAACGAGGGCAGCACTGGCCAAGACCAATGCTCTGCCCCAGCCAAAGGGGAAACCCAAGGCTAAAGGAGTCAAGAAACCAAGAAGAGGGAAAGAGAATATTCCCCCTAACTCGCCTACCACTGAGGTGGAGGTAGTTGATCAATCACCCGGACCTGACGAGGAGGTGGTGATGCCTGAAGTGTTTGACCCCAATGACCACCCGGAACTAAACGATTTGTTAGTAGAAGGTGGTCCTGACAGGGAAGAATTCAGTAAAGGCCAACGTAAGTGCCCATCCCTGGAAGGCCTAAGGAGAGAGGCCTGCTCCCAGCTTGAGGGTGAACCTCCTGGGAAGCATCGGATTTATTGGGAAGGTGGACTCCTGTATAGTGAGCCCACAGAGTCTACAGAAGGAGACCATAGGAGGTTGGTGGTTCCCCTTGCTGTAAGACCCTTCCTCCTGCAGCTGGCGCATGAAATGCCCCTTGCTGGTCACCTTGGTATTAAGAGGACCAAGCAAAGGTTATCCATGCACTTCTACTGGCCTAAGATGGGGGTGCAAGTAGAAAGTCACTGCAGGAGTTGTGCCTCCTGCTAGTTATCTGGTAAGAGTGGGTCAACAATCCAAGCTCCATTGGTACCACTCCCAGTTGTGGGAGTACCATTCGAGAGGGTAGGGATCGACATAGTTGGTCCCCTTGACCCCCAAACATCCTCAGTCAATAGGTTTATCCTGATATTGGTTGACCATGCCACCAGATATCCTGAGGCCATCCTATTAAAAACTGTGACTGCCAAGTCAGTTGCAAAAGTTTTACTTGGCATCTTTACTAGGGTTGGCTTCCCTAAAGAAGTTGTGTCTGACAGAGGCAGCAACTTTATGTTGAAGTATATGCAGGCTGTGTGGAAAGAATGTGAGGTCACTTACAAGTTTTCTTCCGCATACCACCCCCAGACCAATGCTCTAGTGGAACGGTTTAACAGGACCTTAAAAAGTATGATTGGGGCTCTGGAAGAACCTCAAAGAAGAAAATGGGATCTTCTTTTACCATGCTTACTGTTTGCCTACCGAGAGGTACCACAGGAGGGTGTTGGCTTCAGTACCTTTGAACTTCTGTTTGGTCACCCTGTGCGGGGAACCTTAGCCATAGTCAAGGAGGGATGTGAGATGTCCACTCCCCCTATTACTACCAACGCAGTAGACTCTGTGTTAAGGGTACAGGAAAAGGATGGTACTCCTGATGGGTCTGGCTAGTGACAAGATGAAGACAGGACAAGCCCTGGTGAAACATTGGTATGACCAGAAAGCTTCCCTCATCAACTTCACACCTGGTCAGCAAGTCCTGATCATGAATCCCATACGGCATAGAGCTTTACAGGATAAGTGGTCAGGCCCTTGCACAGTGGTGGAGCCCCTGAGTGAGGTCAACTATTTAGTGGACCTTGGAAGGCCTGGACAGGCTCCAAAAGTGCTCCATGTAAATAGGATCAAGGCTTTCGTCCCAAGAGTTGAAATCGCAGCACTGCTAATGGCTTCAGATGTCGAGGAAGAGGAGTCTGAACCTCTCCCTGACCTGTTTCAAAGCAGTCCTTCAGATATCTCCTTTGAGGGTGTCCGAGTGGCCCCTTACCTGACTTCTGATCAACAGGCGGAGGTGAAAAGTTTGCTTAGGCAGTTTTCCCCCCTGTTTTCACAGTCCCCTGGTTTGACACCTTGGTGCAAACATAACAGACACAGGAGACAGTTTACCTACCAAATGTAGGGGATACAGATGTGAAAAAGTACGGTCTTACATTAAGACGGAGGTCAACAAAATGTTAGATATTGGGGTGATTGCGCCCTCTAGTAGTCCTTGGTCCAGCCCTGTGGTTTTGGTTCCAAAAGCAGGTACTTCTGAATTGCGGTTCTGCATGGATTACAGAGCTCTGAATGCTGTCACCAAGACAGATGCACACCCCTTGCCTCAAACAGATGAGCTGGTGGATACCTTGGGTGCCTCCAAGTACCTCAGCACGTTCAACCTCACTGCAGGCTATTGGCAAATAGCCCTTGCAGAACATGCCAAGGAGAAGACAGCATTCTCAACTCCAGAAGGTCTTTACCAGTTCGGGGTAACGCATTTTGGGTTGAAGAATGCACCTGCCACTTTCCAGAGGCTTGTGAATCATGTGTTGAATGGGTTGGATCAATTCTGTCTTGCATATCTGGATGATATAGCACTTTTCAGTGCCACCTAGGAAGACCATGTGAAACACCTTGGGATGGTGTTACAGGCTCTTCAGAAATCCCACTTGACCATAAAATCCAGTAAATGCCAGATTGGACAAGGCTCAGTGGTTTACCTTGGACATGAAGTAGGTGGAGGGAGGATACAGTCTCTATGTGTAGAGCAGTACAAGACTGGCCTACCCCCACTACACAGACCCAAGTGAGAGCCTTCTTAGGACTCACGCGGTATTACAGAAATTTCATGGCAGACTATGGCACCATAGCTGCCTCTTTGACTGCTCTCACCACTCCGAAGAAACCCAAGAAGGTGACTTGGACTGAAGAGTGTGAGAAGGCCTTCAATGGCTTAAAAGACTCCTTGTGCCAGACCCCTGTCGTCAGGGCCCCTGATTACCAAAGACCTTTTATTGTGCAGACAGATGCCACTGACACTGGGATAGGAGCTGTACCATCACAAGTAGATGAGAAGGGTAAGGAACACCCTATTGGTTTCATTAGTCGCCAGTTTAAGGACAGAGGGCTCAGATGGTCCACAGTAGAGAAAGACTGTTTCTTTGTTGTGTGGGCCCTATGGAAGCTGAGGCCCTACCTCTATGGGACAACCTTCACTGTGCAAACTGACCATAAGCCCTTAAAGTGGCTAATGAACATGAAGGGAGAGAATCCAAAGTTGCTTAGGTGGTCCATAAGTCTACAAGGCTTTGACTTCACTATTGAGCATAGGCCAGGTGTCCAACATAGCAATGCTGATGGGTTGTCCTGAATGTTTAACCAACCTGAACAAGAAACTCATCCAGGGGTGGATTAGTTCCCCCTGTCCTTAGTCTGGGAGGGGCGAGTGTTAGGAAAGATTTTATAATTGTATGTAATTTTCCCTCCATGTGGCAACCCCCAAACATTTTGCTGCTGTTTTACACCCTGATCTAGACTTTGCCAGCGAAGCGCAGCCTTCCACCGCACTCCTCTGGGCTTTCGCTCAATTCTTATGGGGAAACTGACATGCCCTTAAGACAGTCAATACTGGGAGACTTTGTTCCCCTTAGTCCTTTCCTCATGTTGCAGCTTTTGTGCAACATGAAAAAAGAGTGCACTGTAACTTACTTTATCACGCTCTTGGGTCTCTAGTCATTCCAAAGGCCCTAGAAACTCTTGCTGGACTTATGAACTGTGCAAGTGTGTCACGGACAGGACGGGTGGCAGCTATTGTTTCTCTTGTGTTTTGAACCCTTTTTTGCCATGTTATCCGCGCTTACCGCGTTTGGCACGAATAAGTGGCCTGGCTCCAAAATGGCCATGCCACGAGGTTCTTTGTCCTGTCCTCTGACCGTCTTGCCCCTTCACCTTCCCCAGGTCGAGCTGATCCGGGTCCGTCCTTATTTGGTCATGCACTTTCCCGCGAAACCCCAAAGCTTTCGCGGGCTTCTGCATGCCTCTAGGATGTGCTCGTATATACTGGAAAAGTTTTAGGCTGATTCCGGCGCTCCTCAGAATATTAGAGAGAGAGGGGGAGTGGAGCTGCGAGACTGAGGTCTATTACCCTTAGACTGCAAAGGGAAACAAAACTAAATAACTATCTATTTAGACCTCTAAGTGTTTTGCGCTCCACTAATAACTAAATTGTGATTCTAATGTATTCTGTGAAGGTATGTCCTTCGGTACTTAGCCCAGGCTGAAAAAGTTATATGATCTAGAAATAAATTTCTGTAAGATGTTATATCACAGTAAGTACTTTTACCCAAATTGGTATAGTTTAATTAGTGCATTTCCAAGTGGTTATATATCGAAGACCAAAACTTAGAAAGTAAAATGCATATAATCCAAAAAACCTGTTATGGATGAAACAAAAAATAGCAATAGTTCTCTGTTTAGAACAAAAAGGATTTGGTTGCACTTGTTGGTTTGCAAATTCAGTATCTCCTGATAATTCACGGATGGATTCAGTTGGTTTGTGACTTCAGTATCTCCTATTAGTTCACAAATGGATTCAGTTATCGGTTAATGAAATTGATATAAGTCATTGTTGCTTCACAGTTCAAGGTTGACTGAATTACCAGTTCTGGGGTCAAATGCTTGCAATCACTGTTACTTCACAGTTGGAATGGAGTTAGATGCTTTAAATCACTATTGCTTCACAGTTGGAGGTTCGCTAAGTTTTGAGTCTAAAATAAATCAGAGGTAATTGGTCAAAGTCTAGGCCCTCTTATATTTCAGAGTTATTATCGCAGTTCCATTAAATCTGTTAACCATGTGTTAACTATGTTGTTCCTTTATTTGTTCTGTTGCCCAACACATGTTTCACCGTCTGGTTGGTGCCTCTAGGATGTGGGCTGGAATGTTTGTTCCCAATACACACCCTGGGTGCCAGAGAGTCTGGAGTGTCCTGAATGCCTGGGACCACCGTGATCCGTGATAGGTCCACGTATGGTGTGAGTGTTTGTAAGCAGATCTCCCATTGGGTCCTCTCCGTTTTGGCGCGAAGAGAACTTTGGATAAGAGGAGGTTGAAAATACCACTACCATGTTGATCTCCTGAGTTCACACCGAACAAGGGATAAGGAGCCAAGTATCCTGCAACAAGAAGCTGAGTCGAGGAACCGCTGGTGACCCGCTGAAGGTTTGGCACCCTGAACTGCTGTCGTCCTGCGAGACCCCTCTTCATCTGATCGTCCTAGAAGGTCTGCGAAGGCGTTTCGACCCATTGGAATAGTGGGATCAACTATTCCCGGCACCTTCATCAAACCCTGAAAGTAAGCCTCTTCGGAAGTGTCCCTAGGCCAACCAGTGGGCTGACCAGTTTACGCAGTACGCTTTGCCCTGTCACCACTGCTGTTTCGGGGAAGCCCTCGAAACTTGGTCTACTGCTTGCTCTGTGTCCACGGCACCCTCACACCGAATTTCGTACACTTGGCATTCCCAGGTCTGAAGTGAGACGAGTGCGCCTGGACCAGAGTAAATGCGGTTGCCGTGTTGCCCTGCTGTGGTAACAACCTGTGCACGTCTGCTGCATTTGGGACACCCTCGACCCTGCATCCTGCTACACAGATACTACATGGTGTCGAGACGTCCTGATCATCGCAGCTGAACCTGCCAGCAACGTGAACTGAACTGGAGAAGTCTGGGTCTGCCTGCGTCGGGGATCGGTGAGTAGTCCATACCCCAACCGGTGGCCCCTCGAGCAGGAGCCCATTTCTTTTCTACCGCTGTTGCGAAATAGCGACTCTATCCCGCACTCTCACCCTGCCTCTGCCCACAAGTGGAGGCCTTGCTTGAGTAGTGGGGACTTGTTCTGCATCGCTTCATTCACCTTCCTGAACTGCCTGAGAACCTTGAAGAGACCCTACTTTATCCATTGGCACCAGCGCGTGCAGGTACTTTTGAGCATAAGGCTCCTTTCTTCATAGGGCTCGGACTTCCTCCTAGTTAGGTGTATTTCTGATGTCAAACTGGGTCTAATGATTAATTGCACTGACAGTTTTCCTCACCATCTAGGTGGTATACATATTACGTGCTCACAACTCCTTAGACCTCTCGGTCTTGTATATATATTGTATTGATTGTGAAGTGTTGGTTTACGTGAGTGTTATTGTGATTCTTTGCTATGTCGATGTTACAAAGGCCTTGTAATAAATGTGTATATATTTTTAATATAACATCTGTCTGGAGTAATTTGTAAGTGTCCTTGCTTTGTGTGCTCATTGAGGTCTTTCAGTCACCCTCACCCGTCTTGAGACTTAGTCTTGACCGCCGCCATCGCTACCCTGATTGGTCTGGCTTGTGCAGAAGTTACCCTGTTCCAAGAAACTAGGCTGGCCTTCTGAACCTCTGCCCCTCCAGGTCCGAGTTCAGAAATCCATCTTAACAAATGGGTGGCACACCACCGACTGGCCTTGTGAAGCCAGATGCATTGCTGCAAACTCATGGGCCCCATCTGATCCACCCCTTGGAGAACTCACTTTAGCCCTCTTGGATGCATACATATCTGGTTCAGCATTCAAGCCAGCTGAGTCTAAATGGTCCAAAGTGTCTGATGAGTCTGCAGCACGATGGAGGATGGTCTGGAGCACCAGTGGGTTCTCATGGCGGACAACACCATGTCCTCCACTGGTGGTCTGACGCACCATTAATTCTTCTTCCTCCTCCTCCTCCTCCTCTGCATCTGGTGCATCGTCACCTGCTTACAAACCGCAGAGTTACTAGAGGAAATATTTATAAAGACCACTTATGAACAGCCCTCTATAAATAACAGTACAATATCATTTGTTCACAGGGTCACTTGCTTCCCCGAGATCATTCGTGTCTGCCAAGTGGTATGTGTTAATATTTATTAAATCATAACATACGATTCCAATTCATATAAAAAATATCAATTTGTTTTTTATACAAAGCATTTCAGTAAAAGCATACACATATACTATTTTATAAGTTGTTTATACAAGGTTCTAAAATACATTTCAATTTAAGCGCAATCATACTGTACATTAACAATGTTTTATGGTACCTAGATTCATCAACACTTGTTTTTATCCATAAAATGAATTTTCAATAAGGATCTGTTGTTAGCTACCCTCTCCTATTTAGGAAGCACACACAAGTCCATACAACTTTTAACTGTCTGTGCAACCGTCACTCATCCCATCAATCATACAACACTCACAACACACATGACATGTTTCTTTCCTTATAATGTCACGCTGTTAGCTAGGAAATTCTTCAGGGGCACGTACCACATTGATTTACAATGTACACGTTAATCTTGTCTTCTTGGATTCGTTGGGGGTAAATCATCTGATAACCTCCCTTTGATCCTTTCTCCGGGCAAGACGACCGAGTGAATATCTGTGGGAAGCAAGTAAAGGACAGTCGGTTTAAATATTCGAGAAATCCTAGTTGTAAATTGTATTAAATACAACATGCTGTGCTTTACGTTACAGCGGAAGGGAATCATTAACTTTGTAACACCTTCCTGTCATCTATCTTAGACTCATTTCTCTTGGGACTGTGTCCAGGTTTCACATAACTCAATCGTTGGATACTTATTGTTTTAGAATAGCCATATCTAGATACTACAATACATTGGCTACCTAAAATTCTCTGTCCAACTTGTTTGGGAACATTATTAGTGTGATTCAGAACTTTTTGAGGAGCATATTATCTCATTACCTCAAATATGACACTCAATCTTTTATTTCTTGTCTGGCCTATCAATGTTGCAGCTGCAGCTCGGCACAGGTACAGTGGGCAATGTAGCTTCCCAATCTCTGCCCATCCGTAGTCACTGCCTCTGAGCACATAAAGGGTGCAAATAAGCACTTGATCAACTGTGCTTGTTTATCATAGATATTAATTGACCTGGCACACTGGTACATCTAGTATTCTTACCCCAACTACCCGACTGCGGTCATCCAAGATTCCAAGATCCTATCAGTGCTGGATCATTTGATTCTGCTCTGGAATGGGGTCAGTCAATTTTATTTTGAATCCTTATGTCTTCCTTTAACTGATTGGAGTATGCTCCAGGACTGGAGACTATATTGGACACAACAAAAAGCCGGTCATAAGTGTACATTTGATGCCGGCCATTAGCTTCTGTTTTTCTTCTACATTTTTAGACGTGCAAGTGTATTTATTATCCTTACCACGAATATATGGATATTGGTCACCCTTACATCCAGGGGCTTGTCGGTGCCGAATGCCTAAGTTCTGTTCTAAGTGGGGGACCGCATATAACACAGGAACCGATATTCAAGTATCTTCAGCTTCTAGGCTGGAGGGAACACATAAATGAAAAGCCATGAAGGAAAAAATCCAAGGATAAGTGCACTTATAGTGCCGCCCGTGATATCTATTGCATCATCTAATTGCCTCTTATACTGTGGTTCACCCATTTACAAGGACCTTCCCATTATCTTCTTACCTGGGTTTTCTTATAGGGATAAATCCCTTTGGTGGTTAAGGTCGCCCACTCTCCAGCTTCTGTCAGGGCAACACGGGTTCGCTCCGATCCAGTTGGTCCACGTCTCGCCTGGCTGGTAGCTTGCATTTCTCCCTGTTTTTTGGCATCTTTTTTATTCTATTAGTTCTGGACTTCACATGACTGCATCGTCACATGATCTTCTCTATCTGTCAAGGTGCCTTTCTCTAAAAATGTCTAACTCGCCGTTACTGCCTTCGGCCCCCCCTCCAACTTGCCAACTTCTGAATTGGGCCAGCTGCGCACGGCGGAGCCAGGCTTTCCATGTCGCCACTATCCACTTTGCACCCCCTGCTCTCCCACGCATGTGAGTAACTGGGCTACTCTGTCCAGCTCTGCGCGGCCCCAGTTGCTATGGCATTGGAAACGTGGTTTATAATGCAGTGGAAGCTCCTGTCTTTAGCGAAAGTTGTTTTTCATATATTGCACCATAACATCTGCATAATATTGCACCTCACCTGCACATTAACAGAGAAAGGCATATTGAGCCATGTGCCATGACACACACATGCACATGTGCATCAAAGTGCACTCAAACAACCAATGACAGGACACACAGGCATCAGAGATTGTGCATTCACACACTCTGAGCTGCAAGTAATGGATGCTTGAGATTTGCTGATTAGTGCCCCCTCCCCCTCCCAGTCCTGTCCATGCCGTCAGAGGACAAATTACGTACAAAAGTTGCGTAAACGCACAATGATGGGCCATGCAACTGTTATGTCACCACACATACCAGGGAAAAGTACTGAAGGACATCTCATGGCAAATGTCAGCCACCCATATACACAGACACCACCACGGTCAACACATGACATACACATCAGGATTGGAACAAAGAACTGGAGGCATTGAGGTTCTGGAAGAAGGTGAGGAAAGGGTGAATGTCACTGAGCAAAAGGTTTTGGCCAGCATGTGACAGACAACAGGGAAAAATCAGGAAAGAAACAACAAAAGAAGAAAGTGAAAAAACACCCAAGTGTGGGTGTTCGTCGGCACCAGCCCGCCGACCGGCCGGCGTGGGCAGCAAAGCTTGCGACCAAATGCATGGCCTCAGGACACAATATGGGGATAAAGGAAGGGGAAGCTGGAGCTGCTTCATTCATTCACCAGCACTCTGAAGGGTGCGCAAAGGGAATAGTCTCTTACCTGTAACTCCATTTCTCCAGCATTGGTATCTTTCAAGGATTCACATGCTTAGAATATTCCCTGTCGACAGACTGGGAACCCTCGGTAAGCTTATAAAGCCTTTTCCCGTCGGAAAATATTCAACACTTTTGTGTCCTATCTACGTCGTTTTGGGCCACGCACGCCCCACTAGGACGTAGTGGTATAAATGCCCCGCCCCCACGGCTCCCTTCAGATTTCGACCCCTCCAAAGTGGAACAGGGTGAAACAAAAATTACAAGATGATTGCATTTTGGGGAGGCCGGAGGGCGCATGTGAATCCATGAAAGATACCAATGCTGGAGAAATGGAGTTACAGGTAAGAAACTATTCCCTTTTCCAGCATTGGATCTTTCATGGATTCACATGCTTAGTATAGAATGCACAGCAGTGAACTTGAAACAATGGAGGAGGTGTAAATGCAATCCAGCACCCACCCCATCCTGCAAAAGGTGAATCATAATCACATAAGATTCAAAACTAACAACATGCCACAGTACTGCACCGAGTAACATTTATATAAACCAAAAGCATACATAAAACACACGGGTTTACTTCCATGCATATATTCGTACATATATCTATCTATATATATATGCACATATATATATATATATATATATATATATATATATATATATATATATATATATATATATATATATGCATATACAAATACATATCCAAACCAGCATAGACCCTCCTCGAAGAGGAAGGGCTTACCTTATTGAAAAAGATGTCGCAAGACTGCTCATCCCATTTGTATTTCATCCGCATGCTGTAGTTCGAGGCAGTAGTGGCAGGTGAATGTATGGGGCACCGACCATGCTGCCGCCCTGCAAATGTCTGCCAGTGGAACCCCCGCCCACAACGCCGTCGACGACGAAGTCACCCTGGTCGAGTGAGCTCTCGGACGTCCTTATAGCGGTTTTCCCGCTTTTGAGTGACAGAAGGCAATCGTCGACGAGACCCATCGGGCCAGTCCTTGTTTTGAAATTGCCTTCCCTTTTGCCGAAGGCCCATATGCAACGAAGAGTTGCTGCGTAGATCGAAGTTGTTGAGTTCGATGAAGGTAAAATGTTAGAGCTCTCTTGACATCCAGGGTATGCAAGACCTTTTCCGCAGCTGATGAGGGAAGAAGGTGGGCAGGACAATGGATGAATGTTTATGATAAGTCGTAGGCACTTTCGGGATGAAACAAGGACTCGTTGACAAGATTACTTTGTCTTTGAAAATTTTGAGATATGGAGGGTCTATGACCAACGCCTGTAACTCTGAGATCCGTCTAGCCGATGTTATGGCTATTAGAAAAGCCACTTTCCATGATAAAAACTTCATCGACGACGTGGCAATCGGCTCAAAGGGTGGTTTCAATAACCCTGCAAGTACCATGTTAAGGCTCCACGTCGGTGGAAACCGCTTAACCGTGGGAAATGTCCGGAATAAACCTCTCATGAAGTGTTTCACTAACCTGTCACTAAACAAGGCCGTTGATTTCCTCCCTCTTGTGAACCTAGAGATGGCCGCCAGGTGAAACTTTAGTGATGAAAAAGACAAACCACTCTTCGCCAAATGTAGTAGATACGGGAGAAGCTGTTCCGAAGTAACCCTCAGAGGTTCCACTCCTGCCTGTCCTTGGCACCACGTAGAGAATCTCCTTCACTTACACCTGTAAGACTTGTTGGTGGACGGGGCCCACGCAGCCTGTAATATCTTGCGACAGTCCGAGGGAATGTTCAAGGCACCAAATTCTGAAAAGTCAGGAGCCAAGCTGTGAGGTTGAGGCTGCTCAGGTTGTGATGCCACACCGTTCCTTCGTCCCGGGACAAGAGGTTGGGCACCTTCAGGAACGTTATCCGGTGATCCGCTGACAGATGAAGCAGGTCAGAAAACCATGGTTGCCTCGGCCAACACAGCGCTATCAAGATGACTCGGCACCTGTATCTGCGTATCCACTGCAGAGTTCTCCGTATCAGAGGGAACGGAGGGAAGGCGTAGAGGAACTTTCCCGTCCACGGGAAGGAAAACGCTTCTCCCACTGAATCTTCCTATGGACACCTGGTGGCGTACATCTCGCACGTCTTGTTCGCCTTCGTGGCGAAGAGATCCAGCTGAGGTCGCCCCCATTTTTCGAAGACCTTCGACAATTGATCGGTGTCTATTTCCCACTCGTGAATCTGGTCCATATTTCTGCTGAGCGAGTCCGCCTGCTCGTTCTTCACTCCTGGCAGGTGATGAGCTACGATGGATATATCGTGTTTTAGAGCCCAGTGCCACACTTTCTGAGCCTTGATGGAGAGGGTTCTGGATCGCGTACCACCTTGCTTCCTTAAGTAAAACATTGCCGTGGTGTTGCCCATCAGAACTCTCACTGTGGATCCCTTGATGTGAGACAGGAACGCCCTCAGGGCCCAGCGGACCGCTCTCAATTCCAGAACGTTGATGTGCAGGAGAGATTCCTTCTGAGACCAACGGCCTTGTGTCTGCAGAGTGCCCATGTGCGCTCCCCAGCCAGTTAGGGACGCGCCCGTCACCGCGGTGAATCGGAACTCCGGCTCCTGTAGGGGTACCCCTTTGGAAATATTCTGAGCTCTCTTCCACCACCGAAGAGTTGTGTAAGCGATATTCAATCAGCACTACAGCTAAGTCAATGCCTAGTCTGGGATGCTGAGGAAAACCCTTATTGATATATTTTTATATCCAGTTCAGTACTCTGGATGACAACCCTTGTATAACACCCCCTCTTAGAATCCCCCTGACCCCACTGAGCCAAGAAGTAGGTTTGATTTGCAAATTAAAAGGTTTATTTGAAAATTTAAACAATATATATATATCACACTTTATAATAAATTAATATCTGATAGTACAGTTAGACATATGATGTTGATCAACAATGGGTAATCTGGCACTAGCACACTTCTTTACAATCAATGAGGAGTTAGTATAGGATGGATAAAGTAGCAAAAATACTTTTATGATTTCAAGGGAAAAGCAATGAGGAATAAAATGCAGTACAGAAATACTTGATATGATTTTAGCAAAAGATAAGATAATCACTTTTTCTCTGGCAATTCACCCCCCTCCCCTATGCAATGTAAGAATTGGAAGGAGATAGGAGCACACAGTTCTCAGAAATGCAATCAAATACAATACGAAATTCAGTTCCCCCCAGCAAGCTTAGAGGAAACAGGTAGGAGTTTGAAACACAGGCCCAAATGCTTTTTAAATGTGATGGCAATGGATGGGTAAATGTGCCAACTGATTTTAATTCCCTCTAGAGATTCAGGGTGAGTGGGAGATGCGTGTTGGTATTAGTTCAGGCTCACTTTAGCAATGCTCTATGAGTTATTACCAAGTTGCAAACGGATTTTAACAAAAGAAAGAATGGAGCTGCTATTTTGACAAGTGGAGAAATTGAGCCAAAATCGCAAATCGCAGTAAATTTTGCGAGTGCGTAAATCGTGATTGCGGAAAAAGTATAAGGAAGTCGGTTCTAGGCTCGTTGGCAAACTTAGATTCTAAGCTTTCAGAGGAACGTTAAATCTTGTTCCTAGCCCAAACGGTTCCAGAGATACGGACGATTAAATAAAGGTAGTTTTTCGGATTTAAAGTAAACTCAAAATGACAGGTGACAGCTTGCAGCTGCAGAATTGACAGGTGACAGTTGTGCAGCTTTAAAAATGACAGATGAAACCATTTCTAGGAGGCAGTTCTACTTAGGTTAAAATGGTTTGGATTAGATTATTTTAACTAAGAGATTGGTTCTGCACAGTTCTGCTAGGTACTCACAATATAAATTTGAACTAGGCCTCGTCACGGATCTGGTCAACACGTCCGGATGCGGTTCTGTCTGCTCGGCGGGTCAATCAGGCACCGGTTCTGCTCACAGCAATCTGGGTCAGCTCTGCTCTGCTGGTCTAGCCTCTCTGGATTCTGGATGTAACACTGCTTTCTGGGTACTGCTACAGGTTCTTGCAAAAATTCTCGGCAAAACTTCAAACAGCTCGCCCGGCTGTTGAATAGTTTGGTTAGTTTTGAGGCCTGCTGAAGAGGATTCAGCTGGTGGATTCAGGCCTCTCTGCTACAAATTCTGGAGTTAATTTCTGCTACAGGTTCTGGAGATTGATGGATTTGAAGTCTGGATCCCTGGATGTGAAGTCGTCGGTCAGCATGCTCCGCAGCAAATGGAATTGAATGTCTCTACCTGTCCCAGCAGTCTCTTTTTATGTGTTTTGGAAAGTGGGTGTGTGCGTTGGTCATAACTAAACCTGCCCCTCTCACTTATCATTGGCCAATTCCTCCTCTCTCCCTTGATTGGGGGAACTGAGTTGTGAATCAGAGTGATGAGGTAGATTTTATGGCCAGAGGGCCCTCCCCTGTCATCTTTACACACAAATCTATATTTGATCCAAATACATATTTTCCCAAATACACAGTTGTTTTTACATCAACTACACACATCATATATCACATGAGGTAGGCACTGTTCCGACTCTGGCGTTTCTAGGAGCTTGGGTAAAGAAATGGCAACTTATTTTCGATTTTAGTGGGTTATGCAACATTGGTTTTTCATTACAAATTAGACACATATACACGACCTGTCCATACATACTCCAGTAAATTCCCATGTCTCTAGCTTAAACACAGAGGGCCTCATTACGACCCTGGCGGAGTGGGTTTACGCCAGCGTTATTCGCGGCGGACCCGTCCGCCCTACTACGAGTTCCCGTAGCGCCATAGAACGTTTTCCGCCTGGTTTTTCCGGGCGGAGAAATCCATGGCGCTACGGGACCTTGATGTTAATTACGCCACCGTATTTTACGGTGGCGCAATTAACGCCTTCCCCACTCCCATTATACCCTATGGGGCAAAAATGGGAATGGGGAAGGGTAAAATGGGGAATGGGGATTTACCGCCCCGCCAAGGTCGGCATGGGGCGGAAAATCCGCCAACCACCATGGCGCTATCGGCAGCTTTCCGCCGTGCTCCGCGGTGCATTTAGCACCGCGATTTCCGCCAGGGTCGTAATGAGGCCCAGAGTCTGTAGTATCAATAAATAGCGGGGTTTTGCTCCAGAACATCACACAAATTGGAGTTTGGGCTTGAATTGTGGGCAAAGTTTTCATTTTAAGGATCCCCAAATTTCACATTTCTGTCATCTGGTTACCAAGAGTTATCAGTGTTTCTGTAAAATATATATTTGCTTTCAATTCAAAGTACTGCATTGTTTGAGTCCGCCCCCAAAGTTTGGGGCTGACAGTGATCACATGTCTCTCCTGGCTGGCAGATCTTATCCTATTCAAGGGGAAAGGTCTTTTGTGTGGGCTCCAGCAAGCTGAGGTCAACAGACCAGGGGGCCACTTTGCATTTGGTTAGCATGACCATGTGATATACTGGGCTTTCTGAGGTGAGAAGGTTTCCCAGCCTTTTGGTCTGTTAATCAAATCAGATTGTCTCTGGGAACAGCAGGTGGTTAGATTTTTAATTAACTATCAAGCTTTGAAGTCCCAATTGTCACAGAAGGCTGATTAGCTTCTGAAGTAGCAGTTCACCTGTCAGAGTTTAGACCGCTAGTGCCGCCTTGAGTCCAAAGCGGGTACTGCATGCATTTTTTTTTTGGATCAGTCTTGAATTAATGCATTTCAAACAAGAGATTTTACATGGAAGTATATTATCCAGGTTCAGCACATGGCACTGGTGTGGTTCTGCAGTAAAATAATTTTGTGCCCATAATTTAGCCATATTTGACCTGAAGAAAATGAATTCCCAATAGTTATGGGTTGCTTTTGGCAATCAGCATTGCCCCTTTGCAATGGTTTCAGGCGACTGTGTAGCCCAATGGTGGTTTTAGGCAGTGCCCTTCTGTGCCCATAACATAGGCAAAAATGGGTGGCAGCCTATTCTTCATGCATTTCCCTGTGTATTTTCTGGGAAGTTCTGGCCATCATGATGTTTTCAATGCCAGTAAGGCACAGTTTTTGTGGTAGGGCTCAGATGCATGGGTAAAAACATCCCACAAGCCCCCCTTCTTACGATGGCCATTCTGATCCTTCACAGATGGTACTCGCAAGGGATGTTTTCCTCATCTTCTTCCGGTAGATGGCACAGTTCAGCATCTTTTCCCCCATCCGGTTAGATGGATCGGTTCTCCTCGCTGGTCCTGATGGGAATATTGGGCGGTATCCGGGCCCCTCGGATCTTTGCTCCCGGTCCTTGGATCGTTCTCCTTGGCCCGTCTCCACGTTTTCTTTCTCCTAGGACGACAAAGGAAAAGCGGCAATACCTATTCGTAGACATTTTTCCATCACTACTAATGGTGTGGCAGACATATACATTTTATACTTTAACATACCTAACATTTTACTTTTGAGATACAAGTTATCATTCAAAGACAGTGGCTTACAAGAGTATAATATTTTAGAGACTATATGTGGGATATTTTAGGGTTGGAACTGAATTAAACTGGAGCGGTCCCCTCTGGTATTGCAGAGGACTCCTCCAGTTGCTGCAAAGTGTGCCTGGGATGGTAACACTTTAGCTGATTAATATGGACCCACTTGTCTTCCCCTTCAGCCAGACTGCCTTTGGGGATGCAGACCTTATAGGCGAAAGGGGAGATCTTGTCTATAATTTCAAACGGTCCCTTCCATGTAGGCAAGAATTTTCGCTGTTTGGCCTGGTTCCTTTGGAAATTGTATAGATAGATAGACCCGATCACCCACCTTATATTCCTTTCGGGTAGTTTTTAAATCATAGTGGGTCTTCATGCTCTCGGCTGATCTTTCTAGATTCCGCTGAGCATAGGCAAAAGCATGCTGAAGGGGTTTCCTTAAATTCTCCACATACTCATGAGTTGTGGAGGCATTTGTCCACGTTTGCTCTTGGGTTCTGTAGAGCAAATGCTGGGGAAGCACCATCTTGCGTCCAGTCATCAACTCAAATGGTGATATTTTGGTTGCAGATGAAGGGGTAGATCTGATGGCCATTAGGACCAGAGGTAATCGGATATCCCAACTTGGCCCAGAATCTGCCACAAACCTTTTTAAGATGCTCACAATGGTTCGGTTACATCTCTCCACTGCTCCAGAAGAAGCTGGCCTGTAAGCAATGTGTAGCTTCCTTTTAACCCCAAGTATCTCCCACATCTTTTTTCATTACTTCACTGGTGAAGTGGCTACCTCTGTCTGACTCAATCCTTTGAGGTAGACCAAAACGGGAAAAGATGTGGTTAATCATCAGGGCAGCTGCTGTTTCTGCCTTGCAGTTTGGGAGCTGGGAGACATTCCACCCACTTGGTAAACAAGCATGTAACGGTCAACATGTACTTGTTTCCTCTAGACGAGCGGATTACAGGGCCTACAAAGTCGATTTGCAAATCTGACCATGGCAGTGTCATCCCCCTCTTTTGGAGAGGCGCACGGTGTGTGAGGGATGATGGCTGAAATTGTGCACACACAAGACACCCCTTCAAGTATTGGTCGAGGTCCTGCCCCATGTGTGGCCAGTATGCAACCTCTCTTAAGATTTCCAGTGTTGTGTGAAACCCCCTATGACCGGCGGTGGGCGCATCATGGGCGTGACTTATCAGGCTTCGGAATGAGGTAGGAACCACCCACTGATCATGGCCAGCTTGGGATTTCCTTACCAACAAACCGTCTTGGATTCGGAACATTTTTGGACATTTCATCAACACTCTTAGGTCCTCTTTCCCAATGTAATCGGTATCCGTCAGGGGAAAGTTCTCAGGGTCCTCAAGGTGTTGGTAAAACTTACCAATAATTGGATCCCCCTTCTGAACTGTAATTAAATCAGCATCAGGGGTCTCCTTACTCCATTGGGCAGTTGAATGATCATTGTGAGCATTTGTCTGGGACCTAGTGATAGTAGTGACCTGGATTTCCCCCAACAGGGACTCTATTTCGATTAGATCCCCTTTGATGGCCCCGGTTTTGGCCAGCTGATCAGCTAAGTCATTTCCAGTTTTGTCTGGTCCCTCTACTTTGGAATGACCCTTGATCTTCTTCCAGTAGATGGTCATCCCATTCGAGGTGACCAGATCATCAATGTTTTGGATTAACTTCCCATGTTTCAGGGGTTTGTTATTAGCACATAACATGCCTCTGGTTTTCCAATTAACCAGGTGCTCCACGAACCCGTTCCGTACATAATCCGAATCGGTGATTATGACCAGTTCGTGGAGTTGATGTTGGACAGCAGTGAGGATGGCCTGATGCACAGCCATCAACTCTGCCACCTGACTACTTCTGGGACCAATTTTGTATCCAGCGGAGGGTTCTGGAAACTCCTTCACCCATGCATTCCCTACGCCGGCCACCAGTTCTTTTTCCCCGTTGTTGTCAACATTGTAAGAGCATCCATCCATATAGACAGTGGGCATTCCCTCACACTTGTCTTCTTCAAAGACTGTGTGGGGAATTAAGGTATGCCTCCATGGTGTCCTTGATTTTTAGACTTTCGTCCTCGAGACAGTTTTCTCTGGCACAATCATGCAAGTCAGCCAGACATTGCGCGAGGGGACTCTTCTTGTTTTGGCCATATCTGACCTCCACAGGAAAGCCTTGCATTGACAGAATCCAGGAAGTAATTTGGGAATTACTCACTTTTCCGGCCCGGATTCTGTCACTTTGGAGATATTGCAGAGGCTGGTGTGGAGTCTCCACTATGATGTGTTTCCCCTGGATAAACGGGCGGTAATTCTTCAATGCCCACACCGTTGCCAGGAGTGCCTTCTCACAATCGTTGAATTTTTCCTCCACAGAGGATAAAGTTTTGCTCGCATAGGAGATTACTTTATTGACCTTGTCATGATTTTGGTATAATACTGCCGTCAAGCACGTATTAGAGAACCCCGTCTCCAGGAAGAACTCCTTTTTTCTGACAGGGTAAACTAGGCAAGGCGCTTGTGAGAGGCTTCTTTTGAGTTGTCTTACCGCCTCGGATTGTTCTGGACCCCATTCCCACTTGACCCCCCTTCAAGAGATGAATCAGAGGTCTAGTGATCTCTGCGTAGCCTTCAATGAACTTTCTGCTGTAATTAGTCAGTCCAAGGAGGCTCCTTAGTTCCCGCAGAGTTGTGGGGTCTTTCAGTTTCTGGAGTACTTCCACTTTCTTTTCTTGAGGACAGAGACCCTGGGGAGTAATCTCATGCCCCAAGAAATTAACACGGGTTCTACACCACTGTGCTTTCTGAATGGAAAGTTTTGCTCCGACGGCCCTCAACGGTGTCAGAACATAACGGATCTCCGCTATGTGTTCCTCCACAGATGAACTTTTGATGAGGACATCATCTACATAAGCCAGGTTACCCCTCGCACCCAGGTCAGGCATGGCCTTATGTAGATAAATGTTGAATTCATTGCTGGAGTTGAGGTATCCAAAGGGAGTCCGGGTCCATGTGTACTGCTGGCCCCCAAAGGTAAAAGCCAGTTTGTATTGGTCCTCCCTACTGACAGGCACGGTCCAGTATCCATTGGTCAGGTCTATTGCTGTGAATACATGTGACCCCTGAATCCGGGCCAGCCCTCGGTCAATGTAGGGCAGAGGCCATCGGGAAGTATGGACCCGTTTGTTGAGCTCCCTAAGGTCGGCGCAGAGTCTCCACTGGCCGTTTGGCTTCAACATTCCCAGCACCGGATTATTGAAAGTGCTGTGGACTGAACAGATTATTCCCCGGGACTCAAGGTTCTTAATTATTTCAGTAAGGGACTCCACGGATGCGAGAGGCAAGGGATATTGCTTCACAAACACTGGAGTCATTCCAGGGTCCGTGGGAATTGTTGTGGTGTGGATGTCGGTGTGACCACAGTCATATGAGTCTACCGCAAAGAGATCTTGGAAATCCAAGAAAACTTGTTTCAACTTTTGCTTCTGTTCCAGAGTCACACCATCAGCTAGGTTGACTCCCTCTTCCACCATCTGCCTGAAGCCTGGAAAGACTTCTGGTTTTGCTATCTCAGCGGCCTCCTCCAGCTGGGTGGAGAAGTCCCTGGTCAGAGTGCTGATTTGGACTGGAGGCTTCAGGTGGGAAAGGCATAAAGTCAAGAAGTGTACACCAGGAAGTTCCCCCCATGCCGGGTGAAAATCCTGTCTGGTGTTGTATTGTCATCACTGTAACTGTCAAAAACAGTCATTGGGGATTGGTCCTAACAGTTCATTTCCTAGATCAATGGAAAAATGTCGGTCATCAACCGCCATTCCAATAATGGTGTCTGCGGCTAGCGTAATACTCTTTAAGTCGCTGTTATCCACCTCTATTGGAATGGTGTCATGTTCTATTTTGACTGATGGTGTTGGGTTTACCCCTAACCCTTGTTGGAGAGAAGCATTTAGATGAATATAAGCATCAGGTTTTTTCAATTTTTGTCCTCTTTTAACTTTCACTTCCAGGGAGAATTGTCGGGTACTTTCTGGGATGGTGACTTCCTCTTTAATCTGAATTTCAACTGCATAAGGTAGCAATTGAGCTGACCTAAATGCTTTTTCTGAATCATCAAAGCCCATGGGATTATCCGCTAATCGGGACCAAGCTTTGAAGTTTATTAGGTCCAAACTAATGGCAAAGCGATTGAGAATGTCACTGCCTAAGTAAAAGGCGGCAGTGACGTCTCGCAACAATTATGGACTATGCTCTTGTTGCCAATGGAGATTTTGAGCATACACCTGCTTGGCAGGAGATGTTTGAAATTGGGTGATTCCAGGTCCATTTCCTATTTGTCTATCAGTTTGAATGAGGGAATGACTGGATCTTTTGGGAGTTGGCGGAACATGGCTTCGCTGATGAAGCTCTTACCGTTGTTCACACACACTCGAGCGAGAACAGAGTCATTCCCATCATTTAACTGAACAGGGATGAACAACTGCTCTCCAATTTGCTGAATATCAGCCAGGCTCTAAGCTGATTTCACATCTTTCTGGACTATAGGAGTGGGAGTTTCTGATTGTGGATTAGTAAAGAATTTCAGACTGTTTCCTTCCAGTGTGGAATACCACCTTAAACTGGAAGGAAGGTTGATTTTCAGAAAGAGAGAGGACCCCCCACCACCAGTCTGTTGTCCCACTGCTATTACTGTCACGTCTGGAATTTGGCTATTCTGGAAGTGAAATTCTACTTGGTCAGATTTTTGTTCAACCATGTGGCAGGTGCCATTTAAACTAACATGGTTAACACTCTGTTTTAATTTTATTGGTCGGCTAGTCTGGGTCCAGAGGACCTTGTTTACGCACTCTATTAGGGGTGACAACCTTCTCAGGAGGTCATTCCCTATTAAACAAGGGGTGCCCTCTGGAGTCACTACTATGACCGGGTGTTTCACCTTGTGTCGCCCAATTTTGATGTCCAAATTTGCAGTCCCCTCGACAGGAATTTCCTTCCCGTCAAAGTTCTGCAGTTGTCCAGGAAGAGAGGTGATAGGAATACGGTAATTCTCCCCCCTTCCTGCATTTAGTTCAGCAAAGGCCCTTTTGGACAGAAGGGTAGCTTGGGATCCAGTGTCCACCAGTGCCAAAATTGTACCCTGCCCCTGTACTTGTACCGGGGCATAGTATCTTCCCTCCTTCTCCTCAAGGGGGCACAGATAATGCACATTTTTGGACAACTGGTGGGCTAACTTTCTGGTTTTGGACCTTGCTAGCGAAGAGATTTGGGCAGAATTCTGTGGAGAGCCTTGGGAATCTGAAAGAAAAAGTTGGCAACTGGAGATCAGAGCCATTGTGGGTTCCCCTGGTTCCGGTTCTGGGCCGCCCCGTCCTTTTTGGAGGCAGTCATCAGGATGGGTTTGACCCTTGGGATTTTGGGATTGTCGGTTCTGGGATGAGATGATGGGCGGCGGTAGCACAGTCTCCACATCTCCCCAGTCTGGATTGGAATCCCTTGGGACCCATTTTTCCTTGGGAGGAGTTCCCCCATCTCTGAAGGAGAAGATCCTTTTCCCAGGATCTTCTGAGGACCCCTCTCCCTCAAATTGGAAGACCTGTACCACAAAGTGGGTCTGTTTGGGTCCTTTGTTTCTCCTACCCTTCCTCTGCTCCTTGGGAGGCAGGCTTTCAGGGGCAGGAGATTTTGTTTCCGGTTCCTGGTTTTCCAGGGGCTGTTTACAAGTTGGGAAGGAAGCTTCCTCCAAGGCTTTACACCCCCCTTCCCCTTGTGCCTCCTCCCTGGGAACCGGTGGGTTATCGGGGTGCTGCCCCCGTCATTGTTCTGGAGCACCAGGTCCAGAGTTTGGGGCATTCTGCGGTGGCATGCTCATCTGAGGGTTCTGTTGAGCCCTCAGTATGTGACCCAGATCCCGTGCCATATTTTTGACCTGGCGCTCAAGTTGTGAAACCCGCTCAGGCTGATACGGGGCTCTATTTTCTCCCCTGGGCTGATCCCGGGAAGGGTAGCTATCCCTTCTCTGGTAGTACCCCTGGTTGGGAAGATTTTGGTACCCCTCCACCCTTGGCCTCATCTCTCCCGGATTAGGTTGTCTGGGCTCAGGGAATTGGGGAAAGAAGGATGGATGATTTTGGGGCTGGAAATTGGGTGGATACCTGGGGAAAAAGTTCTGCCCAGGATTTGGAGAATTTCTGCCCTCCTGTGGGAAGTTGGGAGGGAAGTTCCCTGGGTTAGGTGCTTGGCTGGATCCCCCCCCCTTGGGCTGGAGGAGTCCACACATAACCCAGGATTGGTCGGTTTCCCTTGTAGCGGGGACTTACATAGTCAGGGGAGCGGGGGACCCCATTTGTGGGACTACCTCCTCGACTCCCTGTCTGTGACTGGCCGAGGGCCTTCTGGGCTGTGAATTATTTGGTGCAGGCAGGTTTTTAGGCCCCCCCCATCTCCAAATCTAAAACGGGGGCAACCTTTACCTCTGCCACCTTGGCAGCAGCAGGGGTGCTGTTGGTTTTGGGGTTTTTCGGCGCGTTATTTTTATTTTCGATAGGCTTCTGCACCTCATAGATCCGGGTAGCCTGTTCAATGACCCAGTCTAAAGATCTTTTCTCATGAAAATCTCTCACGAGCTGGGTCATTATGTATTTGGGTAAGGCATGGAAAAACGTATTGATAAATTCTCTGCTATCCGTGCGCACCCTTCTGGTGCTCTGCGCAAAAGCACGCTTTAATTCTTGCACAAACTCTTGTGGGGCCTGATCCTCCCCACATTGCAAATTGTAGGCTGCCTTGCGAGCCTCTTGAGGATTTCTGTGCACAGAAAAATGTTTCAAGATGGCCGCCCTGTATGTGGACCACCTTGAATGGTTTTGATCCTCCAGCCCCGCAAAGAAACTGGAGTATTCTGGTGAGAAGGTCCACTTTACATATTGAATACAGCTCTGGCTGTCCTTCAAATGGAAAGTCTCCATCATTTGCTCATAGAGCTCCAAGTGTTCCCAAACAGAATAATTGGCGTTCTTATGATAAGGCGTGATGACACTCCTTATTGACTTTATTTGTTTCAATGGGTCCTTAAGCAAGGCCCTTTTTACCTTATTGGCCTTTTTGGTTCGGGTAACCCTGGTCCATTCATCCTCCGACTCAGAAGCGCTGCTCCCAGAGGTGCCCGTCTGATCTTCCAGGTTTTCCCGGATTCTGCGAGCCTGGGAATGGCTGGCAGAACGTGGGGACCTGGTCTCCTGTGTCCTGTAATGCTCAGAGGAGTCTTCAGACCCCTCCTTGCTGCCATGATTTGATGGGTACCCCCCCGCTGACCTAACTGGGCAGAGGTTTTCAGGATGCCCTTAATGGGCCTACTCTCCTGGGGTTCCCCACTAAATTGCACTGTGCTTGGGTGCCCATACCCGGATGCCCGCCCCTCCATTCCTGGGTGGTACTGGCCTATGAGCCCCAACTTCTAGCTGGATAGTGATCTGCCATCCCTGTGGCCCCGTGCTCATGTGCGCCAGGGAACATGGGGGTGGCAGAGTCCAGGGACTGGTAGAGGTGAAGGCCTCTGGCACTAGGGCTCCTGAGGTTATGCTCAAGAGTTTCTCTTTCCCAGCGAACCTCATCTCTATCCGCCCCTGTTCCCTGTTGCAACGCAAGAGCCTGCGCTTTCAGTTCCTCAGTTAAGGCCTTACTAGACTCTATCAGTCTCTCCTGCATGGCTACCTGTTGCTGGAGCCTATCATTGTGCTGACAGAGAGCCTCATTTTCTCTTTGTGCCTCCTGATTGGTCCTGGAGTACTGGGCCAGTCTCTGCTGCAGGAGGGTTACCTGCTGAGCTGTGTCCCTATTGGCCTGCTCCTTTCTTGCCAGAGCATCCTCCACCCTCCTGGTGTGCTCTAATAAGTTCTGGTGTTCTTTTTGGAGGTCACCCAGTCACTGGAGGGCCAGGTGATTTTCTTCCATTTTCCTTTTTAAGTGGCAGACTTCCTGGCCCAAGGTATCCCTTTCCTGACTAAGAGCCTGCATCTGTGCCGCCAGGTCGTCCCTTTGCCTTTGGAAGGCACCAGCTTTCTTGCGCTCCTGGTCAAACTCTGCCTGGGTATCCAGGTCTTTCAAAATCAATTTATTGCTTTCCTCTTTTTCCCTATCTAGGTGGCTTTGCAGGGTGTCTACCTGCTCAGCACATGCCCTATTGAAATCTAATTGTTGCTCCAGATTTTTCTGGCTCTGCAGTAGGAAGTCCAAACCTTCTTGGTACTCCTTCTGCAAGGCCAGAAATCTGGTATCCTGGTCCGCCTTTTCCTGTTGCAGCACATCCATATCCTCCTTTATTTTAGTGATGTACTGTCTGCTGTCCTTTTCTGACTCCTGGCTCCTGAGCAGCCTCTGCTCAGAAGAGTCCAGATCAGATTGGGCCTTCTCTAACGCCATCTGTTGCCTATTTGCCAGATCTTGGCCTTCAGCACATTTGTCCTGCATCGCTCCCATATATAGATAGTACAAATATGCCGCTATCCTAGCAATCTTATTATGTTCATCTTTGGCTTTAGAGGCCATATATAGTTCACTCAGGGCCACATATAGGGGACCCTGATCTCCCCATGTATCTGACCCTGTTTCAGTGACCTGTTGCGTGATTGCCTGCAACCAGACCATTTGGTCCTAATGAGTCCACTCACCTCTCACAAACAGCTTATGTAAGAAGCGCTCTCTGGCTATTTTCATATCTACCAAGGTCGTCATTCTGGTATTTGAGTTCCTTCCTGACTTACAGAAGTTTGTATTTTATTTTGCAAAACAGACCGTTTCCTTAGAGCGTTCCTTTGAGGGATGCTTTCACAGTGTAAAACAGCGTGGTGATCTAACCGGATATGTGTATCGGGTCAGTTGGCACACTGTATTAATCTACACAAGTGGTAAATCTAACCCAGAATATCCCGGCTCTGAGCCCCCACTTTTGTAAGCGATATTCAATCAACACTACAGCTAAGTCAATGCCTAGTCTGGGATGCTGAGGAAAACCCTTATTGATGTATTTTTATATCCAGTTCAGTACTCTGGATGACAACCCTTGTATAACACCCCCCTCTTAGAATCCCCCTGACCCCACTGAGCCAAGAAGTAGGTTTGTTTTGCAAATTAAAAGGTTTATTTGAAAATTTAAACAATATATATATATATATATCACACTTTATAATAAATTAATATCCGATAGTACACTTAGACATATGATGTTGATCACCAATGGGTAATCTGGCACTAGCACACTTCTTTACAATCAATGAGGAGTTAGTATAGGATGGATAAAGTAGCAAAAATACTTATGATTTCAAGGGAAAAGCAATGAGGAATAAAATGCAGTACAGAAACACTTGATATGATTTTAGCAAAAGATAAGATAATCACTTTTTCTCTGGCAATTCACCCCCCTCCCCTGTGCAATGTAAGAATTGGAAGGAGATGGAAAGAGGAGCACACAGTTCTCAGGAATGCAATCAAATACAATACGAAATTCAGTTCCCCCCAGCAAGCTTAGAGGAAACAGGTAGGAGTTTGAAACACAGGCACAAAATGCTTTTTAAATGTGATGGCAATGGATGGGAAAATGTGCCAACTGATTTTAATTCCCTCTAGAGATTCAGGGTGAGTGGGAGATGCGTGTTGGTATTAGCTCAGGCTCACTTTAGCAATGCTCTATGAGTTATTACCAAGTTGCAAACGGATTTTAACAAAAGAAAGAATGGAGCTGCTATTTTGACAAGTGGAGAAATTGAGCCAAAATCGCAAATCGCGGTAAATTTCGCGAGTGCGTAAATCGTGATTGCGGAAAAAGTATAAGGAGTAGGAAGTCGGTTCTAGGCTTGTTGGAAAGCTTAGATCCTAAATCTCGTTCCTAGCCCAAACGGTTCCAGAGATACGGACGATTAAATAAAGGTAGTTTTTCGGATTTAAAGTAAACTCAAAATGACAGGTGGTAGCTTGCAGCTGCAGAATTGACAGGTGACAGTTCTGCAGCTTTAAAAATGACAGATGATACGATTTCTAGGAGGCAGTTCTACTTAGGTTAAAATAGTTTGGATTAGATTATTTTAACTAAGAGATTGGTTCTGCACAGTTCTGCTAGGTACTCACAGTATAAATTTGAACTAGGCCTCGTCACGGATCTGGTCAACACGTCCAGCTGCGGTTCTGTCTGCTCGGCGGGTCAATCAGGCACCGGTTCTGCTCACAGCGATCTGGGTCAGCTCTGCTCTGCTGGTCTAGCCTCTCTGGATTCTGGATGTAACACTGCTTTCTGGGTACTGCTACAGGTTCTTGCAAAAATTCTCAGCAAAACTTCAAACAGCTCCCCCGGCTGTTGAATAGTTTGGTTAGTTTTGAGGCCTGCTGAAGAGGATTCAGCTGGTGGATTCAGGCCTCTCTGCTACAAATTCTGGAGTTAATTTCTGCTACAGGTTCTGGAGATTGATGGATTTGAGGTCTGGATCTCTGGATGCGAAGTCGTCGGTCAGCATGCTCCCCAGCAAATGGAATTGAATGTCTCTACCTGTCCCAGCAGTCTCTTTTTATGTGTTTTGGAAAGTGGGGGTGTGCGTTGGTCATAACTAAACCTGCCCCTCTCACTTATCATTGGCCAATTCCTCCTCTCTCCCTTGATTGGGGGAACTGAGTTGTGAGTCAGAGTGATGAGGTAGATTTTATGGCCAGAGGGCCCTCCCCTGTCATCTTTACACACAAATCTATATTTGATCCAAATACATATTTTCCCAAATACACAGTTGTTTTTACATCACCTACACACATCATATATCACATGAGGTAGGCACTGTTCCGACTCTGGCATTTCTAGGAGCTTGGGTAAAGAAATGGCAACTTATTTTCGATTTTAGTGGGTTATGCAACATTGGTTTTTCATTAAAAATTATACACATATACACGGCCTGTCCATACATACTCCAGTAAATTCCCATGTCTCTAGCTTAAACACAGAGTCTGTAGTATCAATAAATAGCGGGGTTTTGCTCCAGAACATCACACAAATTGGAGTTTGAGCTTGAATTGTGGGCAAAGTTTTCATTTTAAGGATCCCCAAATTTCACATTTCTGTCATCTGGTTACCAAGAGTTATCAGTGTTTCTGTAAAATATATATTTGCTTTCAATTCAAAGTACTGCAGTGTTTGAGTCCGCCCCCAAAGTTTGGGGATGATAGTGATCACATGTCTCTCCTGGCTGGCAGATCTTTGTTGACAGGAAACAGTCAAAATCACCATATCCTATTCAAGTGAAAAGGTCTTTTGTGTGGGCTCCAGCAAGCTGAGGTCAACAGACCAGGGGGCCACTTTGCATTTGGTTAGCATGACCATGTGATATCCTGGGCTTTCTGAGGTGAGAAGGTTTCCCAGCCTTTTGGCCTGTTAATCAAATCAGATTGTCTCTGGGAACAGCAGGTGGTTAGATTTTCAATTAACTAACAAGCTTTGAAGTCCCAATTGTCACAGAAGGCTGATTAGCTTCTGAAGCAGCAGTTCTCCTGTCAGAGTTTAGACCGCTAGAGCCACCTTGAGTCCAAAGCGGGTACTGCATGCATTTTCTTTTTTTTGGATCAGTCTTGAATTAATGCATTTCAAACAAGAGATTTTACATGGAAGTATATTATCCAGGTTCAGCACATGGCACTGGTGTGGTTCTGCAGTAAAATACTTTTGTGCCCATAATTTAGCCATATTTGACCTGAAGAAAATGAATTCCCAATAGTTATGGGTTGCTTTTGGCAATCAGCATTGCCCCTTTCGCAATGGTTTCAGGCGACTGTGTAGCCCAATGGTGGTTTTAGGCAGTGCCCTTCTGTGCCCACAACATAGGCAAAATTGAGTGGCAGCCTATTCTTCATGCATTTCCCTGTGGATTTTCTTGGAAGTTCTGGCCATCATGATGTTTTCAATGCCAGTAAGGCACAGTTTTTGTGGTAGGGCTCGGATACATGGGTAAAAACATCCCACAGTTGGTAGGAGCTCATTGTCGTCGACGGTCAGCCTGTCTGACCAGAGGCCCTGAGCCTGCGTCCAACGGTCCGCCAAAAACGGTTGCACTGGCCTCATGAAAAGGCCACAGTTGGGCACCAGAGGAATGCAGGACACCATAGCTCCCACGATTGATGTATATTTTCTCACCGATAGCCTGGAATTGATTTTCAACTGACTTGCCAATCGACTGAGCCTGGTGATCCTGTCGAGTTATGGTCTGACTAACCCCAACTGGGTCTCGAACTGTGCACCCAGAAACACAAAGCTTTTGGACGGCGTTAGCAAGGATTTTGTGAAGTTTTTCGCAAACCCCAATCGTTGCAAGAGGCTCAATGTGTTCTGTAGACTCCTGTGCGTCGATGCCATGGAGGACCCCCTCACCAACCAGTCATCGAGATACGGGTATACATGGTGGCCTTGCCTTCTCAGCCAGGCTGCCACCGGAGCCAGGCATTTTGTGAACGTTCTGGGGGAAGATTTCAGTCCAAAGGGAAGAACTGGTAGTGAGTCTGCCCTACCACAAACCTTAGGTACTTCTTGTGTCGCCGACACATCGGTATGTGGAAGTATGCGTCAGGCAGGTCGAGAGACACCAGAAAATCCCCTTCTTGAACTGACCTGATCACCTCCTGGAGCGTGAGCATCTTGAACTATGTGTTTTTCAGTGACTTGTTTAGTTCGCGCAGGTCTAGGATGGGACGCCACTTTCCATTTGGCTTTTTCACCACAAAGTATCGGGAAAAAACCCCTTAACTCCTTTGTGACGACGGGACCAGTTCTATAGCCCCTTTTTGTAGCATAAGTGCTACTTCCTGCAGCAACACGCTCAGATGGGATTGAGCTACACACGCCGGTGGAATATGCGGAGGGTTGCTCTTGAATTGCAGGTAATGACCGAATTTTACTGTGTCCAACACCCATTGATCTGTTATTAGCTCCCATTCGTTGATGTAACATGGTACTCTGCCCCCCAGAACGTTCCGATGCCCGTCATTGCTGGTCCTTACTCTGTTTGTCCCTCGTCGACGACGAATAACCTGCTCTCTTCTTGGGGGCCTGGTAGTCCCGGCGACGTTTAGCCGCTTGCGAAGCTCGCCTGTATCCCTGAGAGGAATATGCTGGCCTACCGAAGGGTCGGTCCCTCGATGAAAATCTGGAATTCCCTGATGCCCCTCTGAAGGGACAAAAAGACTGGAAACTCCGACCACTCTGGAGGGCCCCCAAGGAACGTGCCGTGTCCTAGTCCTCCGTCATGCCCTTCAGGGCTTCATCGACCTTCTTGCCGAAGAGGAGGGCTCCTTCAAAAGGCATATCCAGTACCTTGTACTGGATATGCCTTTTGACCTGCCTTTTGACCTCCGGTCGGAAGTTGGTGCATTTTAGCCATGCCTGTCGTCGGAGAACTACGCTGTTGTTCACCTGCTTAAACCCCAACTCCGCAAGGTCTACCGCGATGTTAATGGCGTGATTTGAAGCCTCCTCACCTTCCCTGACCAGCAACATAGCTGCTTTTTGATGTTCATCTGGAAGGTGTTCGAGTATGGGTGCCAACCGATGCCACATCTCCCTGTCGTATCTAGCAACTATGTCGAGAGAATTGGCCACCTTCACTGTGGTAGCACCTACCGACAGGACTTTTTTGCCGAACGCATCCTGGCGTCTAGCATCACTTTCCGGAGGGGTCGTACACTTGTGTTGAGCCCTTGCCTTTCTCACCGCTGCCGCCGATACCACAGAGTCAGGTGTTGGTTGTGAGGAAAGGCACTTGGGAGTAGAGTCCGGGGCTTTGAATTTTTTCTCTAGGCGACCCTTCATCGCTGGCTCTGAGAAAGGGTGACGCATGGTCTGAAGACCTTCCTTCCACACATGACCCAGGATGGGCACTGAGAACACCAACCTTCTCCTTTTACCCATGTGGTCGAAAAGAAAACAGTCCTTTTCTTCTTCTTGGGCCAGGCCAAATTCCGTGCAAGCCCTGGCCATCATATTGTGGAATGACCTGATATCGTCTGGTGGAAACGGCTGAGCCGGGCTCCTCGGGGTTTCCAATTCTGCATCGGACTCCCAGGTCGGATCCCTGGAGGGGGAAAGGGAGACCACTGACAGCGCTCTGCTGCCTGATTCTGAATCCAACAGTTCCTCTTCCTCACGGCGTGGGGCCGAGAGATTTGCTTCCGCAGGCTCTGCCGCAGGGGTTGAAGGTGGAGGGCGACGAGACGCGCCCGGGCCGTCGACGACCGACCTGGCCGGAGCTGTTCGGGGCAGTCTGTTATCCAGTGTCTTCAGCAGCGTTTGCAGCGTGGACAAAACCTCCAATGATAAAAATGACTGTGGATTGAGCAGGGGGGTAGAACCCGGAATGCTCCCGGGGAAAGGTGTAGTAACTTGTAACCCCAGGTCTGCAGGAGCAGCTATCCTTTCACCCTCGTCTCCCGAGGACACCGACAAGGCCTCCTGCTGTAGAAGAGTGTCTGGCAAAATTGGGTCGTAGACCTCTGGACGCCAGGCCTCTTGCGGGACATCCGTCGACGAAGCAATAGTCGGCCCCTTCGTCAACGTCGTCGTCGCCTGCAATCCAGGAACGGTTGATGTCAACTGCGTCAGTGGCAGAGAAGTAGTTGACGACTGCCCAACCGTCGACGACGGTGGTGGTCACGCAGGCTTATGCGTTGCTCCCGCCTTTTCTGAACTTGACCTGCATTTCTCTGTCTCTTGACTCAAGGTCGATCTATGACGATCACCCGAGGAGGATTTAGATTTTTCTTTGTCTTTCCTCGCTGAAGATGAGGACGAAGAGGCCTTCTTTGAAGAAGAGTCCCTGGAATGGCCTATCGACGATTCCTTGTCAACCGGTCGTGATTTCTTTACCGGGGGTTTCGATGACGATGAGTGGCGCGGGGCCCCTGAAGATTTTGACACTGAGGCCGTGCTGTGTGTGGAGCCCACTTCCGAAGGCGGGTATGCCCCCGCTCCGTCGTTCAACCATGCGACAAGTCTGCGACTCCGATCCTTAAGAGTCTTCTGGGAGAAGCCCTTACATATGTAGCACTTGTCAGCCGAGTGATGAGGGTGCCGACAGTAAATGCAGTCCAAATGTCTGTCCCACTCATAGACCTTCTTTAGTCCGCACGTAGCACATGGGCGGAACAGTGCTTTACACGACATTAGGAGAAAATAACCGCAACAGCACAACCTAACCAAGTAGAAAATACACAAGGTCTTCACACTTTGGAGTCGGTTGAAATCTGAAGGGAGCCGCGGGGGCGGGGCATTTATACCACTACGTCCTAGTGGGGCGTGCGTGCGCGGCCCAAAACGACGTAGATAGGACACAAAAGTGTCGAACTTTTTCCTACGGGAAAAGGCTTTATAAGCTTACTGAGGGTTCCCAGTCTGTCGACAGGGAATATTCTAAGCATGTGAATCCATGAAAGATCCAATGCTGGAGAATAAAGTTATTCTGCGAATGTAGGAGACGGATCTTCACCACCCAAAACCATCCCAACCCAAGCCAGAAGAACAGAGGGGGCAAAAGAGAAAACCAGAACAACGTACATTGTCTTAGGCCACAGGCCGCCATGAAGCAAGGCTGATAGAGGGCATGGGGGGTTACGCGCAGGGTGGGGGCACAGGAGAGGCTCACACAGCAGGAGGGCAGCCGCAAAGGCGCCTCCACAAGGTATCATCATGGAAACATGGCCACAACAGACAGGAAAGTGTGAGGAGAAATGGCAGGGGACCAAGGGAGGGCCGGCCCCCACTGCAATAACAAAAGAGGAGGTGGGATATAAGGAGAGCTTAGAGGTAAGGAGAGGTCGAAGAAGAATACAAACCCACGACTATATACTCAACCCGAGAAGATGGAGTAATGAGGCTCAAGTCTCGGTATCCAAAAATCACAGCTGATGGATAAAAATCTATCAGCAAGAAGAAGAACAAGCTCGGAGAGGTACAGCAAGAAGAAAGCACACCCATGTCGGGTACAGCTTTCAGGGAAGGAGAAGGTCCACTTTCTGATTTTGGCTGGCCTGCGCTGCAAAGCAAACTTGCGTTTATTTTGCAGGAGCGGTGGGTGAGGGACAGCCGGCAGAGACGTCCATCGTGGAAGTAAAAAGCCAAGTGAAGAAGAGATCTGGATCGGAGGGAGGCCTGGAAGGAGATGGAGAGAAGGGGTGGACCAGAGGTGCATGCAGCGTGGCCAGGGAGCAGCAGCGAGGGACACAGCTGCCCCAGGCGAGAGAGGTGGATACATTAGCAGGCCTGGGGGACTTGTCAATTGCAGCATTGCCAGGCAGCCTTGATCCAAAGAAATCTACCTGAACGCCGCGGAGCATGCCAGTTACATCAGGGACTAGTTCGGCACATTAAAAAAACCTGCCTGTAACACTCAAGAAGGAGGCCAGTAGCGCGGGGACAAGGGGACTGGGCCGAGCATTTCAAAGCCCTGGGCCATCTGTTAAAATGGGAAGAGGTGCGGCGGGGGACGTAAGCTGACGGCAGAAAGGCACTTTTTTAAAAAAAAAAAATGGACACCAGAGCCCTGCCCTGTGAGCACACGCTCTGCAGGCAGACCGGACCGTGCCATTTTAAGAATCAATTTGCAGCACTCCAGACAACAGTGCAGACCTTGCTGCTCGGGTACATGGGCCGGGAAGATCTTCAAGCTGCAGCAAAAGAAAGGCTCCCAGCGCCTGGGGGCCGGCATTTTACAAACACAGTTAAGGTAGGGATATCTCAGGGTGTGTATGCATCAGCAGAGTAAATAGCTTTCCCAGTCACCTGGCATTTATAATTTTTTAAGATAACTTAAGCAACTGTCAAGCATGCGTGTGAAAAGGCCGGCATTCCTCACATCATAAATAATTAGGCTACATCGCAAACCACAAAAGAGTCGTTTGCATATGTTCATAAATCTTAGACATATATTAGGCATGTCTCAAATAAATTCCACTGAAAGACATGCAGAGAAAGCATTGTGTAAACCCGAGTGAACCGAGAATGCAGGGTGCACTTGCGCCACCCCGACTACTCCACCCGCCTGCGAAGCAGGGCAGGCATCCATTGCTCAGTGTGTAATAGCAGGGGATTCAAGACGTGATATGATATGATATGGCATTTATAACGCGCCTATACACAAGTGTTTCAAGGCGCGACGAGGCAAGTGTGGGGGATAGAGGGAAGACAGATAACAATCCTACTAGGCCAAGTGTCATTCAGATCGCGCAAGTGCATGGGAAGAGGGAGGGGAAAGTGCAGGGGGGAAGGGGAGGGAGCAGTGCAGTACATGGGAAGATAGAATAAATAATAGTACAATGGTAAGGTACAGCTCCAGTTGGAAAACTAGTTTAGGACAGTCAAAGCTCCCCTCGACTTGGTCTGGCCATGTCCTACTCCGAGTACTGGGGGTAGTTGGGCAGAAAGTGGCATGGCTGCGGATAAAATATAAACGGGACATAACATTGATTAGGCACATATTTTATGGTGCTTTCAATTATATAACCTTAAAACGCCATTTGAAAGGCAGGAGGTGCTTAGTAGGCAGGATAGCGCTATCGTAAAATGAATCTGATGGGCAGGGTAACTATTACATTGTCCACTTACCTGAAGGGGGTGTTCCTTTTCTTGGGTGATGGTCTCATGCAGTGCTTAATTTGTAAAAAAATAAGTGCCAGTGCCCAAAAAATATTGGCCCCATAATGCCGGGTGTGATGCCGCCCTCAGCGCGGGCACGGCGCTGCCCTCAGTGCAGGTGCAGCGGCTGCGCCAGTTCAGTGATAGACCTACCTAGATCGGCCCAACACCAGCCCATCACACTGCTGCTGCTCCATGTCGCATGTTTGGCGCTGCAGCAACTGCTAGCACAGGCTAGTAGTGGGATGGATGGGGAAGGGCACACATGGGTTGAGATAGTATAATGCTTTAAAGTTGGAAAACACTTGTTATGGTAGGTGTAGTGGTTCCAGCATTCCGGCAAACCCAGAGGCAAAAGAATGCATTTGAACACACTTCTAAGTTCTGTGGATGTTATCTTATTTGTCAGTTTTGTAGAATGACACTCCACCGCCCGGCCCACCCCCTCCCACTGCCATGTTTCCCAAATGGGTCTGAGTGGAGCTGTGTTGCAATCATTGTCCCTGGACTCGGGATAGCTCAGCAGCAATGGGCTCGATTGGAAGCAAGACGACACAAAGCAACACAGGTTCGATCCCCAACTCCTCGCTTAGAAACCTCTGGGTATTAAGCGCGTTATAAATACGCAACTAAGATATGCTCCTCCTGTAACTGCGCCTCCATGCCCCCAGGCTGTGTGAGTGCTTTAAAAATGCAAGTAAATAAAAAAGCATTCTGTTTCAGTTACTGTTGCACTGTATGTGTCTGTACCCCTTATGCCCCATCTGACAGTCTGTTAAAGTACACCAAGTATTGTTTATCGGTTACCTCAGGAAGACACCCTCCCCTCAGCCCGTTCCTCACTCACCTCATCCAGGTGTTTTGTGTAATCAATTTACTCTCAAGCCCTTATCAGTCATCACATCTCATGAATGCATCCCCCTTCACCCTTCCTTTGAGCATGGTGTTTTATAACTTGAAAAATGTTATTTCTGCAAGACATTGTTGTGAAATCAACGACCTGTGCTACTTCTGCTCTAGGGCCTCTTTCCACCCTAACACATATTAAAAAACGAAATATGTTTTGTCACCCAATATTCAGGAGCCAGAGGAGAATGCATATTCAGATATTTCCTTCCCACTAACATGTTCTTGACATACTTCACTAAACTGCGGGGTTTACCAGGCACCTACCACTATCTGAGGATTCCTATCTGAGGATTGCATGTGCTCTCATTCAGAGCACATGCTCGGAGCATATTGTACCCAGGTTAAGGGGCCACATCTGGTGTATAAACCACACATCAGGATAGAAAACATGCGCTGGAATTGTGTAAAAAAATGACAGCAAAAGACGGTTGAGAATTATACACGAATACTCAACTAGTGCTTTTATTTATGACGACAGATTAGTGGGCATGTGCACCATGTTTATCCCCATCTAGTTTCCATGTGTGTATCTTGGCCTGAAATGGCATTTCAGAAGTTTTGTCTTTGTATGGGCTTTTCTCGCGAAGTGCAGCCGGTTTGGTTTCGGCCCAATACGTGCACCGTTCCGGACCGGGTCCCCTGGCTGAAGCTCGTTTGTGAACTAATGAGGCCGATAACATTAAAAGGAAGAACGGAAACACCCAGGCAAAAATTCACAGTTCATGTTTCGCTTAGATGGGTCGGACTGGGGGATACAATTGCCTTGAGTCGGGCTTGCCACCAATGAAAAAGTGGCCAAAATTGCAAACAACATTTAATTCCTTTTGTGACAGACTAGTGGGACCATGCTGCTGACCGTGCTCTGCCCGGTCCTGGGCCTTGCCCTGCCTTGCCTCAATCACATAGGCTACCTTCCATGGGGCCGCCACCGCCACGGCCATGCTGAGCCTGATGATGACAAAAATAGGTGCACAGCGCAGCGGCCCCACGGAAGGTAAGATTTTAAAAGAAAAAACGTATATTTGGGCGGCTGGGGCCCATCACTTTCGAAGTGACAGCCACAGCCGCTACTCAAAATAAGTTATTTCTTTTAAAATTTACTTTTCGTGGGGCGGGGCCCCGGCCACCGGCCCTACGGAAGGCCAGATTTTCAAAGAAAAAAGTAAAAACATACTTTTGGGCACAATCCACAGGCCTGGCCACCCGCGGCAGAGTCATACGACTCAGTCTGCGGCAGCCGGCAGCCCCATGTCACAGAAATTGGCCTAGGCCTGGCACTGACTGCAGTCAGCAGCACACTGCACACAGGTCACACAGACAGAAGCCCGGGTGCAAATGGGCCCCTGGTGGGGTCCTGACTCCTGGGCAGTCAGGACACCACCGGGGGACCGTGCCGCCACCCGGGCCCCGATCTGGGCCTTGCCTGATCACTTGACTGTGACAAGCTGAGGCTGCACTGCACGCAACAACAAGTGACTTACCAGCCATCCGTTAAGGCAGGTCACAGACCCAGTCACCCAGGGGTCCACCAGGGACCACGATGCCAGTCCGACCCGTGCCCCGCCCAGTCCTGGGCCTTGCCCCTGCCTCAATCTCAATTCCGTGGGGCTGCCATGGCCATGCTGAGCCTGATGACAAAAATAGGTGCGTGTGCAGCAGCCCCACGGAAGGTAAGATTTTAAATGAAAAAACATATATTTGGGCGGCTGGGTCCCATCACTTTCAAAGTGGTGGGCAACAGCCGCCACTCAAAATAAGTTATTTCTTTTAATGCCTACCTTCTGTGGGGCGTGGCCCCAGCCACCGGCCCCACGGAAGGCAAGGTTTTCAAAGAAAAAAATAAAAACGTACTTTTGGGCACAATCCACGGGCCCGGCTGCCCGCGGGAGAGTCATCCGACTCAGTCTGCGGCAGCCGGCAGCCCCTGGTCACAGAAATTGGCCTGGGCCTGGCAATGACTGCAGTCAGCAGCACACTGCACACAGGTCACACAGACAGAAGCATGGGTGCGGACGGGCCCCCGGTGGGGGCCCGACTACTGGGCAGTCAGGACACCACTAGGGGACCGTGCTGCCACCCGGGCCCAGACATGGGCCTTGCCTTATCACTTGACTGTGACAGGCTCAGGCTGCATCGCATGCAACAAGTGACTTACCTGCTTTGCTGGCTGGGACTTGGTCTCCTGTCGGGGCCTCAGGGTGGGGTGGGGGCGCACCCGCACAAATGAAAAAGCAGGCAGAGGGGGCCCCAGGAAGCAACTAGACTGCACAACGCAGAGCAGGCTCTCTCTCACAAGTCGTGACCGGCAACGCCACGCCTCGACACCTCGACAGTAACTCGTGAAAGAAGGGGGCGCCGCGCTACCTCCTGGGGCAACAACAACACGTCATCATGTAATTTCACTAGCTCAGAAGAACATCCAATGAAAACTGCACATTCTGTCTTACTATACAGAAAGTATCAAATACTGCATAGTAACAACAGAATGGTAGTTTTCATTGGCTGTTGTTTGTAACAGTTTGTTGTTCATTGCTATTGCTGGCCCCTCCCATGTCCAGCCAGCCATGGCCTGCAACCTGCAAACACGAGAGAGATCGAGATCATAATGACAAATCCCAATGATTTATAATCGAACAAAGCGAAGTGGAAGAACAAACAAAGCAATTGCATGTGCGCTGGCCCCACATGAGTTCCGGTGCCCAAAAAAGAGTGCCGTTGTTGACCACCGGCAACCACCCCCGCAAATTAAGCACTGGTCTCATGTGGGGCACTTACACATACATAGCATATGGTACAATTCCAAGCTGCACACCGAGCCCTAGCTTATAAAATGCACGGGCTCGGGAGAACGTGCAGTTGCTGCAGTACACCTGTTTTAGAGTGAGGAGCATAAGGTACAGAGTAGTCACCAGTGAAGGGGATCCCAATAGGTCCCCAGTTGGAGCATGTCAAGTGCAAAAGAGGTGCAGAGTGCGATAAGAAGGAAAAGGCAGAGTGATGTACACATGAAATGTTACAGTTACCTGCCAAACAATGGGAAAGAAAACTTTTAATCACATGAGAGGTTTCCATTGTAATATTCTCTGATAAACGTGGCCTGTTGGGGTAGGGCAGGGTCACATTTGCATTGACCTCTGCATAGCACAGACATATAGAAAAGGATAGATCCCTTATGCATTGCGAGATGCGTATACAACATTTGTAAGTATAAGTTAAAACAGCCGAAAATAAGAACGCTGCATCTTTGCCATTATTCCCAACACCGTATGTTTAAAAATTGCACAAGGGTGTCCTAATTTTGATGTGTATATATATGTGTATATATATATTCAGTGAAAACACTTTGTTAAAAAGGGACGTTATGGTTAAGTTGCGCTACTAAAAACCTATCAAATTCAGTAAAAAAACTTTGTTAAAGGGACGTTATGGTTCAAAGTAAAACCGAAAAACTCCTGAAATTCGGCAGTTATGGTAAGATAAGCACCCATAACTCGCGCCACCGTGCACTGCTAACACCAACACCCAGAACATCAAAGATGACATCACAAATGTCATTGATGACATCACATGTGCATTTACTTTTCATGAAAACTCTGTAGGAGGGATTCTTATAATGTTGACCAAAAAGTGTGAAGGATCATTTGAATAAATATCATGAGCTAATTAGTGCATTAAGCAATGCATTGATATAAATAGCATTCTATTATGAAGGTCTATCGAGTATACTAAGCAACTCATGCAGAAACAACACACTCCACTAAATACAATTTTTAATCCAAGTTTAATCCAAGTTTCACCGCGCTGTCCGCGGTTGTCTGCGAATGCAAGATGGCGGGCGCCACAGAAAATCTGACGAGCTTCACGCACCACGCCGTCCAATCAGCGAACACGTCAGATGTCCGCGGACATCACGCAAGCCGCTCGGCCAATCAGGGCACTGTCTGCTGAGCGAACCGGGAAGTCCGTCCGCGGACAGAGATATCACTAATTTTTTTGTCTTACATTTTGGTCATTTAAAAAAAAAAACTACTGGACGGATTTACACGGGACCAAGCCCCCGCTCTTGCCGCAAATTTGGTGTAAATCCGTCCAGTGGTTTGGGCTGTAGGCGTGCGCAAAGTTTTTTCCCATTATGTCTATGGGAAAAGATAAAGGTTTTGTGACCCCCCTATAACTTTGCCCCCTGCAAACCTCTCCAAACTTTGCAAAACAATTCAGAGTGGGCCATATACTTTTTGTGCAAAGTTTGGTGAGGATTGGACGGGCAGAAAAGAAAAAACAGTAAAAGAGTGTAGGGGTGTTTTTCTTTGCACCAATCCACATGGGAGAGCAGATTAGGGGCTTTTTGTCATCGGCGTCCAATGGCTTTCCCGCGGCGCTAGATGGTTCAGGAAATTATAGACTTTACGGTGGACTGGAGAAATGAGGACGCAGCCGCTGGTTTTTGACGTGGTAAGGGGTAAAGGGGCTTGGAAAAGGTGCAGCACGCAAACCCATACATAAAGGATCGGGCTCGCAAAAAGAAGGGTACGATCATGAATTAACGTTAAAAGGAGTAATGGAGCTTGGAGAAGGTGCAGCACGCAAACTCATCCATCATGGATCAAGCTTGCAAGGAGGCAGCCGGTCTGGAATGATGAGGTTACAATGGAATAATGTTGTTGTGCGAAGGAATGGCATGCCAGACGGGATGGAAAAGTAAGTGTATTCATAAGGGAACGGGGACAGCGATATCTGGTACCAATGAGCAGAAGGTCATCCTTGTTGGGAAACAGAATTTGGGTACAAGGTGGGGTGGCAGCGCGCAAACCCATCCCTGACCGATCGAGCTGCCAAGGAGGCAGCCAGGGACCGCTATGGTTAAATATTGCCCAATAGAATGGTTTAGGGTAACGAAAGAAGGAGGAAATTATGGGGCGTCAATAGGAGAATGTTTTTGTGAGAAGGATAGCCCACCTGACGGGGTGGTAGAGAAAGTGTTGTGATAGGGAAACGGGGGCAGCGATAGCTGGTACCAACGAGAAAAAGGGCATCCTGTTTGGGAAATACAATTCGGGGACCAGGGGGGGTGGCAGAATAGCAGGCTGCCCAAATCACAAGGTGGTGGAGGGGGGCATGCGCAACCCATGGGCAAACTAGAATTGTTGTTGTGCAGGAAGGGGCAGCAGGGGCCAGGTCAGTGCAGAATGCACCAAGGCAGCTACACCCTACGCAAGACAGAGCAAGGGCGAGCATCCAGAAAGGGATACTGAGAGGCACAGGTTAATGTCATAGCATAGTCCTAGCAGAGGAGCAGGGAATCCCGCTACCACAATAGAAGACGGGTTGGGGGTAATATAATTTGCAAACAATAAGGACATACGCCTAGCAAACGGGAGAGAGGAAGGAAGGAAAGAAAATAAAACAAGGGAAGATTTCAACGGGGCAGTTATCAATGGTGTCCTCATGTCCATTGCCTAGCAACCAAGAGAGGAAGGAAGACAAATACATGGCTGGAAGATTTCAATAGGGCGGTTATTGGGGATACCCCTAGCGAACCGAGAGAAAAGAAGAGAATAAATAAATACATTGCTGGAAGATTTCAATGGGGCGGTTTATCAGGCACACGCCTAGCAACCGGGAGAGAGAAAGAAAGGAAAGCAAAATAAATAAATAGCTGGAAGTGTGGAATGGGACGGTCATCTGGCATATGCCTAGCGACCAGGAGAATAAAAAAGCAGAGAACGGAAGAAAAAGAGAAAGAAAGAAAGAAACTGCTGGAAGATTGTAATGGGACGGTCATCTGGCATACGCCTGGCAGTCAGGAGAATGAAAATGGAGAGAAAGGAAGAAAAGAGACTAAATAAATGAATAAATGGCTTGAAGAGTTCAATGGGGCGTTTTTCAGGCATATGACTAGCAACCGGGAGAGAGAAAGAAAGGAAAGCAAAATAAATAAATAAATTGCTGGAAGATTGGAAATAGACGGTCATCTGGCATACGCCTAGCAACCAGGAGAATGAGAAGGGAGAGAAAGGAAGAAAAGAGAATAAATACATGAATAAATAAATAAATTAATGGGAGATTTCAATGGGGCAGTTATCAGGCATATACCTAGCAACCGGGAGGGAAGGAAACAAAATTAAAAAAAATAAAAATAAATTGCAAGAAGATTTGAATGAGACGGTTATGTGGCATACGCCTAGCGACCAGGAGAATGAAAAAGGAGAGGAAGGAAGCAAAGGGAATAAATAAATAAGTAAATAAATAAATGGCAGGAAGATTGGAATGGGGCGGTTTCCAGGCATACGCCTAGCAACCAGGAGAGGAAGTGTAGAGCAGGTCTGTGATGCTGGAAATGCATCTGAGGGACAGAGCCTCTGAATCCTTGTCCTTTTTCTGTTTTTACTGTGTGTTCTGTTATGTTTTCTGCCCCGGAGTCCATGTGGGACTCCTGGCAGTGCAGCTCTCTCTTTTGGTTTGGTGAACAGACCCATGGGATACCCTTATGGCACCCATGGGTAGGGGTACAACCCTGTGCCCCTAGTGTATGTTTTTGGGCACCTGTGGGTGACCCCAGAGCAGGGTATGGGCTGGTGGCAGCTCCATGCTGAAATTGACAGGTGCTCTGGGTGTCCTCCATTTTGGGACACCCTGGCCCTGCCATTGGGATCTGTTGATTCCTGATAGGAAACAAGATGGCCCCTGTGGCCCCTTGCTTTCTATGGCCTGTTATCTTGTTTTTCCCAAAGCCCTGAGAAGCCCTGTCTCTGTCCCTTCCCCCTGACTGGCTGTTGGGTGGAAGTTCCATGTATGGTATTGTTGTGAAGGCCCAGCTAGACTGGCTGGAGCCTTCCCAGTGACTGTATGTTGTGGGTACCTCCTGTGGGTGGGACCTGGGTGAATGGAGTGTGTGACCAATATACACTTCTTGTTGTGGTTGTCTGGTTTCTGGCATGAGAGACAAAGACTGAGACAGCCCTGCCCAAAACTGGCCTGAATGTAGTGTGTAGTGTTGAATGGCTGGGTACTTGTCCCAATCCACATTCCTTGTTGTGAGTGTCTGGAAGGGAGGAGAGTGGCCTGAATGCACTGCGTGCCTGATTGGCTGACTGACTGCATGAATGCCCTGCAGTATGATTGGCTGCTGAGTGTGTGCCAGCAGCGTGGATGAGAGAGAGGATAGTATATCTGGGGACCTCTCACCACTGGAAAAGTGTTCAGAAGCGTTCAGAAGCTGAGTCTCCACTCAAGAGTAACTGGAACTGCTGACCCTCGGCGTCCAGCTGGAAGAAGAAGACTTGCTGTGGCATTTGCTTCGACCGATCCGAAGGCTGTCGAATTCGTCGAGGACTGACCCGAGAGAGGACCTGGTAAGGCGCCCTCTTCCCGTGCTCCGAGGGACCATCGAGCACCGCTCCATCTTCGCCGAAGCGCCCTGGAAGACAGATCCTCAAAAGGTTGGCGACCCGAGACGGGACCGCCGAGGAGATCGAAGTGAAGCACCCGGACATCAACGCCGTCGAAGTCCATTGCCGTCGACCAGGGTTCGCAGGTTTGTGGAACCGCTGGAGGCCCGTCGAAGTTGTGTTGCCCAGCCGTGGGAACCACTTGACGCCGTGCCGCCGACGACCGGAGCCGTCCGCTCCATTGCCTAAGAACATTCAATCGAAGGACTCTCTCGACCGCATCATCGACCGCTTATCCTGCCGGAGAAAGTCGAGGACGACCAACGCGCCGAGGAGAAACCTGCCGGTGGGTTTCCCGCCACCCGACGACCTCAAAGACTCGGACGACTCGACGCCCTTGCTGGGCTCCCGTCCCTACAATCTTTGCGGTCCAGAACTATTGTCATCGAGGTGCCCCGCACACCTCCACCTTGCAGGACGCCGACGAGCACCGCTCGGACGAAGCTGCCGCCTCTTCGACATCGTTCTACCTCGTTTGTCGACGGACGTTCGACGCCCCGTGCCTCCCGCTTGAAAGGGAAGGCATTCAAGAAGGGCCGTCGATTCCCCGTCGCCGAACAGCGAGTCCCTCAACATTTGTCGACGCCTTTTCGAGGAACTCGACTCCACCAGGTACATTGGGGGGGTAAAAACATTATAGGGGAAAATAAGACTTGCAGAGCAATATATGGACTGGGCTTGTGCTATATCTTTCTTTACAGGTTGCCCAGGTGGGGGGATCTCCACACAGAACTGTGCCTAGTGGTAGGGGTCAGTATTCTGCCTATTGCTCAACCATCTTATTTTCTCTCCTCTCTCTATTGCTGGTTTCACTCTATTGGTCTGTGTGACATTGTACAGTATTGTTCATGCACTTCAATGAGATCTAGGGTGGTACCACTTTAGGATTGTAAATATTTGTCATTGTAGATTTTGCCAGAGTACAAAGTGAGTTATCATGATGAATGTACATAACCTTAACTATTGATTATATAAAGACTGTGTTCTAACCAATACAGAGTGTGGATATTCCTTTGTGGGGGCTTGGGGATACACTGTACTTAAGACCCAGCCTGCATCACCTCCTGAGAAGGTAGGCCTTGATTGCTCGACCATTGCTACCGAATAGAGAATCTTGGCTGGGGTCTCCTGTGCCTCTCCTCCACCATATAGGGAGTGGGAATACAGACACCCCCCACCGGTCGTTGAGACCCGTTCTCTCACACTGGTGGCAAGCGGTGGGATGCTTATGGTTTTAAGAATCAGTGTATAACCGTGCCACTTACAAAGGATATTTGCCCTTTATTGAATTGAAGTTTAGTTGTGTACAAGGTAACTTCATTACAAACAATGGAGTCTATTGCGAATGGCAAATTAACTCGGATGAGCTTGGAGGCTCTCCAGAGTACTTGTGAAGCTAGGGAGTTAGAATTTGTGGATAAGTCTAGGGCTGAGCTGATAGCTGCCCTGGTGGACTACCAGACTGATAGTGAAACTCTTGATGAGGGGGGGAATGCAACCAATGAGGACTCTGCCCCTGGGGTTTCTGCTGAATCTGTTTCTGGGAATACCGACATTCCTGCTCCCTCTGTTCCAAACTCCAGCAATTCCTTAGAGCTTGAGTTATTAAGGATGAAATTGGCCTTTGAATACCGCAAGTTGGAAATAGATGCTGAGCTTAAGAAAGAGGAGTTGGCTCAACAAGTGGAGCTCAAGAATAGGGATCTTGAACTCAAAAATAAGGACTCAAGAGCCAGGACACTGAATGTCAGAGGATCCAGCTAGAGAAAGCTAGAGTGGAGACTTCAGCTAGATCCAGTGAGAGTGTCAGGTCCCCAGCCACCAAGTTTATGAAAGATTTGGTTGGTGTATTTGTGGAGGGTTCGGATATCCTCCAATGGATTGAAGCGTTTGAAATGGCTTGTGAAATTCATGATGTGGATAAAAGAGATTGGGCGAAGTGTTTGTTAAGCAGAGTGCCTCAAACTGGGTATGACTGTATTCTGAAGCTGAGTGTGGAAGAAAGGGGTCAGTACGAGTGTATGAAGTCTGCTCTGATTGCCAAGTTCGGCAAGACACCTACCCAATACCTTAGAAGGTTCAGGGATTTTAAGAAAAAGGAGAATATGTCTTGGGTTGACTGGGTGAGTGCTGCGCACATGAACATGATGGGGTGGATCGATGGATACAAGGTAAAGACTTTTGTTGAATTGTCCCACCTCTTGTTTTTTTAACATTTCTCTGAAGCCTGTTCACCAGAGCTGCGTCAGTATGTGGCTGACCAGAACATTTTGGACCCCTTTAAGCTGGCTAGGTTGGCTGACAAGTGGGTCTCCCACCGGGTGTCCCCTAAGGACTCCAGTGGGAAGGACAAGGATAAAGAGAAGGGGGCCTCTCAGAAAGCTGAAGAGTCCCCCAAGCAGCCACAGTCGGGTAAACCAAAACCTTCCTCTCCTAAGACCCAAAAATCTAGTGGGGATAAGTCATCTGGGGGTGGGAATAAGAGTAGTGGTCCACCTGCTGCAAAGCAGGCTCCCAGTGGTTCCAGTACCGTACCCCGCACTCCTAGCGCTTGTTGGGACTGTGGAGCTCTGGATCACAGAAGGGGTGACCCCAAGTGTAAAGGTAAGGTACTTGGAGTACAGGCTGTCAGCCTGACCTACCCTTACCCTGTGTCTGAGGTGGAGGCCACTGTCCTCCCCTCCTCTGCCGGGATCACATTTGGTGCTCCGGTGGAGATTTCCTTAGTGTCCCTTGGGGCCTGGGACCAGTACGCGGAAGTACTGGCGACTATCCCACAGAACACCCGTAGGTTTTTGAGAAGTGTCCTCTTGAATGGCCAGCCTTCTACTGGTTTGAGAGACACTGGGGCAAGCATGACAGTGGTGGACAAGACCCTGCTCAGGCCAGAGGACTATGAAGGTGCTCCTCTGCAAACCACCAGGTTAGCTGGTGGGCCTCCCAAATTATCACCTGTAGCCTTAGTCACACTCATGATTGGAGACAAGACAGCGAAGCTTCCTGTCCTGGTTCAGGACAATGTCCCTGCTAACATTTTGTTAGGGAATGATCTAGTAGAGTTGGGGTTGATCTCGGATGGTCTTCCCATGACTGCTGCTGCCGTCACTAGATCACAGGTGACATCGGGTATGGCTGTGGGTCAGATACCCGAGCCAAAGGCGAGGCCTAAGGCAAGAAGGAGGAAGACCAAGAAGGCCACCTCTGTGGAGGGAGCACCTTCTCTTCCTGCCGCACCCATTGGGATCCATGCTCCGGACGGGCTGGGTCCAGTGGAAAACCCAAACTCAACTCCTTTGGTAGAAGAGTCAGAAGACTCTCCTGTGGGAGAGGTTCTTAACCCGGAGGATCATCCCGACCTTCAATGCTTGTTAGCTGAAGGGGGACCCTCCCGGGCGGACTTCTGTAAGGGACAGAGAGAGTGCCACTCTCTCGAGGGACTGAGGAAACAGGCCCTGGCCCAGGCACAGGGAGAGGTGCCTAGGAATTTCCGGATTTATTGGGAGGGTGAGCTCCTTGTTAGTGAGCCCACTAAGCCTGAACCTGGTGCCCGCAAGAGGTTGGTGGTACCCCAGGTTTACAGGCCCTTCCTACTGCAGTTGGCGCATGAGGTGCCCTTGGCTGGTCATCTTGGGACCAAGAAGACTAAGCAGAGGCTCTCTGCCCATTTCTACTGGCCACGGATGGGAGTAGAGGTGGAGTCCCACTGCAGGACCTGCCCAACTTGTCAGTTGTCTGGCAAGACTGGAGGCAGTGTCATTGCCCCACTGCAGCCGTTGCCAGTGGTTGGCACCCCATTTGAGAGGGTGGGCATTGACATCGTCGGTCCCCTTGACCCTCCCACTTCAGGTGGACATCGGTTCATCCTGGTCTTGGTAGATCATGCCACCAGGTACCCTGAGGCGATACCCCTTCGGACGGTTACGGCCAAGGTGGTTGCCCGGGCTCTCCTGGGCATTTTCACCCGTGTTGGATTCCCCAAGGAGGTTGTCTCTGACAGAGGATCCAACTTCATGTCGAGTTACATGAAAACCATGTGGAAAGAGTGCGGGGTAACCTACAAGTTCTCCACCTCTTACCACCCCCAGACCAATGGTCTGGTTGAGAGATTTAATAAAACTCTCAAGGGCATGCTAGGGGCTTTGGAAGAACCCCTAAGGAGAAAATGGGATCTCCTCCTGCCATGCCTGCTGTTTGCTTACAGGGAGGTACCTCAAGAGGGTGTTGGTTTCAGCCCCTTTGAGTTACTCTTTGGACATCCCGTAAGGGGGCCCCTCGCCTTGATCAGAGAAGGCTTGGAAGCCACCCCTCCGGGTCCCGCCAAGCAAGTGGGGGACTATGTGTTAGGCCTCAGACGGAGGATGACACAGATGATGGGTCAGGCAACAGCAAATCTCAAGACCAGCCAGGAATTGAATAAGTACTGGCATGACCTTAAAGCCTCGCAAGTGGATTGGACTCCGGGACAGGAAATCCTTGTGATGGAGCCTACCAAGCCTAGGGCTTTGGCAGACAAGTGGACTGGACCCTTCAGGATCATCTCCAAGATGGGCGAAGTCAACTATCTGGTTGACATGGGAGCCCCTGGGGTAGCTCCTCAGCTATTCCATGTCAACAGGCTCAAGCCTTTCCACAGGCGAGCGGAAGTCTCATGTCTCTTGCTAGCTTCTGGGCAAGAAGAGGATGAGAGTGAGCCCCTTCCTGATTTGCTGCATAGCAAACCTCAGGATGGCTCAGTGGAGGGAATACATCTCTTTCCAGATTTGACAACAGAGCAACAGAGGGCCTGTAGAGCTTTGCTCCAACAGTATGCCTCTCTGTTTTCACTGAAGCCAGGCCTTACACCGTGGTGTAAGCACGAAATTGACACTGGTGACAGTGTACCTGTCAAAAGCAGGTGCTACCGTATGTCAGATACCGTTAAGAACCACATCCAGGCTGAGGTCGCCAAGATGTTGGATCTGGGTGTTATTGAACCCTCAACCAGTCCCTGGTCCAGTCCAGTGGTCCTTGTCCCCAAGGCAAGTTCCCAGGCGGGTACCAAGGATTGGAGGTTCTGTATGGACTACCGAGGAGTCAATGCCGTCACCAAGACAGACGCACACCCATTGCCCCGGGCTGATGAGCTCGTGGACACCATAGGTGCTGCCAAGTTTGTGAGCACCTTTGACCTTACCTCAGGCTATTGGCAAATAGCTCTGACGGACCATGCCAAGGAAAAGACGCCTTCTCAACACCTGAGGGACTCTACCAGTTTAGGGTCATGCCTTTTGGGTTGAAGAATGCCCCTGCCACCTTCCAGAGATTGGTCAATCATGCGCTCAGTGGGCTGGAAGCCTTTTGTGTGGCTTACTTAGACGACATTGCCGTCTACAGTTCCACCTGGGAAGAGCATTTGACACATCTGGATAAGGTGTTGCAGGCCTTGAAAAGGGCTAACCTCACTATCAAGGCTACCAAGTGCCAGATAGCTCAGGGGAAAGTTACCTATCTTGGTCATGAGGTAGGAGGGGGTCAAATCCAACCTCTCGCCAGTAAAGTACAGGATGTACAGAACTGGGAGACTCCCACTACTCAAACCCAGGTGAGGGCCTTTTTGGGTCTCACTGGGTACTATCGCAATTTCATGGCAGACTATGGGACCATAGCTGCACCTCTGACAGCTCTAACGTCACCCAAGCAGCCTAGGAAGGTTACTTGGACCGAAGACTGTCAGAGGGCCTTTGATGGCTTGAAAGAAAGTCTGTGTAGGGCACCTGTGTTGAGTGCGCCTGACTACAGCCGACCCTTTATCGTCCAGACGGATGCCTGCGACACCGGAATTGGAGCTGTCTTGTCCCAGTTAGATGACAAAGGGAGAGAACACCCTATCATATTCATCAGTAGACAACTCAAGGGTAGAGAACTTAGGTGGGCTACTGTTGAAAAGGAGTGTTTTAGTATAGTTTGGAGCCTAAGGCGTTTTAGGCCCTACCTTACGGGGTCTACCTTCAAGGTCCTAACAGATCATAAGCCCCTGAAGTGGCTTATGCAGATGAAGGGTGAGGACCCGAAATTGCTCAGGTGGTCCATTAGCCTGCAAGGGCTAGACTTCACCATAGAGCACAGACCAGGGAAGAGTCACGATAATGCAGATGGCCTTTCCAGAAGGTATGTTGACCGCCTGGATGAGGGTGTCTATCCCGTGGGAGATTAGACACCCTCCACCTCAGTCTGGGGGGGGCGACTGTGATGCTGGAAATGCATCTGAGGGACAGGGCCTCTGAATCCTTGTCCTTTTTCTGTTTTTACCGTGTGTTCTGTTATGTTTTCTGCCCCGGAGTCCATGTGGGACTCCTGGCAGTGCAGCTCTCTCTTTTGGTTTGGTGAACAGACCCATGGGATACCCTTATGGCACCCATGGGTAGGGGTACAACCCTGTGCCCCTAGTGTATGTTTTTGGGCACCTGTGGGTGACCCCAGAGCCGGGTATGGGCTGGTGGCAGCTCCATGCTGAAATTGACAGGTGCTCTGGGTGTCCTCCATTTTGGGACACCCTGGCCCTGCCATTGGGATCTGTTGATTCCTGATAGGAAACAAGATGGCCCCTGTGGCCTCTTGCTTTCTATGGCCTGTTATCTTGTTTTTCCCAAAGCCCTGGGAAGCCCTGTCTCTGTCCCTTCCCCCTGACTGGCTGTTGGGTGGAAGTTCCATGTATGGTATTGTTGTGAAGGCCCAGCTAGACTGGCTGGAGCCTTCCCAGTGACTGTATGTTGTGGGTACCTCCTGTGAGTGGGACCTGGGTGAATGGAGTGTGTGACCAATATACACTTCTTGTTGTGGTTGTCTGGTTTCTGGCATGAGACACAAAGACTGAGACAGCCCTGCCCGAAACTGGCCTGAATGCAGTGTGTAGTGTTGAATGGCTGGGTACTTGTCCCAATCCACATTCCTTGTTGTGAGTGTCTGGAAGGGAGGAGTGTGGCCTGAATGCACTGCGTGCCTGATTGGCTGACTGACTGCATGAATGCCCTGCAGTATGATTGGCTGCTGAGTGTGTGCCAGCAGCGTGGATGAGAGAGAGGATAGTATATCTGGGGACCTCTCACCACTGGAAAAGTGTTCAGAAGCGTTCAGAAGCTGAGTCTCCACTCAAGAGTAACTGGAACTGCTGACCCTCGGCGTCCAGCTGGAAAAAGAAGACTTGCTGTGGCATTTGCTTCGACCGATCCGAAGGCTGTCGAATTCGTCGAGGACTGACCCGAGAGAGGACCTGGTAAGGCGCCCTCTTCCCGTGCTCCGAGGGACCATCGAGCACCGCTCCATCTTCGCCGAAGCGCCCTGGAAGACAGATCCTCGAAAGGCTGTCGACCCGAGACGGGACCGCCGAGGAGATCGAAGTGAAGCACCCGGACATCGACGCCGTCGAAGTCCATTGCCGTCGACGAGGGTTCGCAGGTTTGTGGAACCGCTGGAGGCCCGTCGAAGTTGTGTTGCCCAGCCGTGGGAACCACTTGACGCCGTGCCGCCGACGACCGGAGCCGTCCGCTCCATTGCCTAAGAACATTCAATTGAAGGACTCTCTCGACCGCATCATCGACCGCTTATCCTGCCGGAGAAAGTCGAGGACGACTCGACGCCCTTGCTGGGCTCCCGTCCCTACAATCTTTGCGGTCCAGAACTATTGTCATCGAGGTGCCCCGCACACCTCCGTCTTGCAGGACGCCGACGCCCCGACGCCGACGAGCACCGCTCGGACGAAGCTGCCGCCTCTTCGACATCGTTCTACCTCGTTTGTCGACGGACGTTCGATGCCCCGTGCCTCCCGCTTGAAAGGGAAGGCATTCAAGAAGGGCCGTCGATTCCCCGTCGCCGAACAGCGAGTCCCTCAACGTTTGTCGACGCCTTTTCGAGGAACTCGACTCCACCAGGTACATTGGGGGGGTAAAAACATTATAGGGGAAAATAAGACTTGCAGAGCAATATATGGACTGGGCTTGTGCTATATCTTTCTTTACAGGTTACCCAGGTGGGGGGATCTCCACACAGAACTGTGCCTAGTGGTAGGGGTCAGTATTCTGCCTATTGCTCAACCATCTTATTTTCTCTCCTCTCTCTATTGCTGGTTTCACTCTATTGGTCTGTGTGACATTGTACAGTATTGTTCATGCACTTCAATGAGATCTAGGGTGGTACCACTTTAGGATTGTAAATATTTGTCATTGTAGATTTTGCCAGAGTACAAAGTGAGTTATCATGATGAATGTACATAACCTTAACTATTGATTATATAAAGACTGTGTTCTAACCAATACAGAGTGTGGATATTCCTTTGTGGGGGCTTGGGGATACACTGTACTTAAGAACCAGCCTGCATCACCTCCTGAGAAGCTAGGCCTTGATTGCTCGACCATTGCTACCGAATAGAGAATCTTGGCTGGGGTCTCCTGTGCCTCTCCTCCACCATATAGGGAGTGGGAGTACAGACACCCCCCACCGGTCGTTGAGACCCGTTCTCTCACAAGGTCCCTAAATGAAGCCTGCACTCCAGTCGACCATTTTGAAGTATCAGGAACGTTCACACCAAAATATGTTATGTATGATGAGCAAATAAACCAGCAGAGAGCCGCAGTAGGGCTCTGCCCGGTGCCTATCAGAAGAACAGCACCTATTGAAGTACCAATACCAAGAAAACCATGGACAGTAAGGTATCCATTAAGAAAACCGTACCAACAAATGAAACAAAATGAAGATTACCTAACTACAGTCCCGGAAGAAACCAAAAAGCTCTTAATGGAAGACGAATGGTGACGTCAAAAGAACCCAGACTGACTTACAGATAGAAGAACTGACGACCTGAGAATGATGTAAAAAGACAAAACGCCATGAATAAGGATATCATGAACCTAAAGTGAAAGGACAATGTCGAAATGCAAAGAAGTTTAAACCTGTAAGCAAGATGAAGGCATTCAACCAGTTTACACCTGTAAATATGCTAAGAACTGCAAGAAAGCTAAGAAAACAGTGTGACTTGCTATGCTTAGTAGAAGAATAGTGCGGGAAGCGCCATTATACATAATCTACCTCATAACGAAGCACAGTATTATAAGTGTATCTCTAATTTGCACAAGAAGCAGAATCAACCCAGGTTACTAAAGGTCAAATGAGAAAGATTCATATTTAGCAAAACGTGAAGAGACAGCTGATACGAAACTCGGCAGAGGTAACTTGTGCCAGGAAAGCCAAGGTCATACCAATAGAAGAAGTGAACAGTAGCTACATTTAATTGAAACTAAGAACAGAATATCCTGCCTCTGAAAGGTCGAGATAAGAAGACGTAGGCAGGTGGTGGGCTAAATGAGAATCAAATACACAAAATTGAGAGAAAAGAGACACATTCATGGTGTAGGAATCACGTGACCAGCCGAGCAAGAAGAAGCGAGGTTTCACACCTACGCTTGGCACCTGACCAGGCAGAGATATCAGAACTTTTGCAGACAGAAGATGCAGTCTCGAGGCCAACCAGAGTGAACTAATTGACTACTAAAGTGATGATTGATTGTAACCATAATCGGAGGAAGGCCGGTTAACTAAGGGGCACCCCGCACCTGGCCGACCATTCTGCGTGCTGCTAAGCGAAGTGGAAAAGTATGCATGGGGTTGGTGCCAACCCAATCACAATGGACCAAATAATCTAGGGTCATATAGTTGGTAGAACCAATGGGACGTCGTACTTTTAGTGACGTCTACAGTAGTCATTTTTGAAGGAAGGGCTTAGACGCCCACCTGACAGAGTTTACCCAATCCCCTCACTCCTTTACCATATACAGATATAGTACCTATAGTAAAGTTACCTTTTCCTAACCAATAGAATTGCATGTTAACTTTTGAGTGTTATAGGTTGGTGATGACGATTTCTGAGTATAAATGTTACAACTTGCCTGAAGTTCGTTGGAGTTTGAAGCGAGAAGGACGATCGATTCACTGCTGATATGCATGACTCCCCGTTTTCTGTACTTGTCATTAAACGGACTCCCTTTGCCAAACCATTGAGTTGTCCTTATTGATTGGTGTTGGAGTAATGAATCTGCACTCCCATCCATCTCAAGGATGCAGCTATCTCGTCTTAAAGTAGTTCTGAGCAAACCTCGGCTCTATGGGCCGGCTGGGTGTCTCGGAGTACAGAAGGAAAGCAAAATAAATAAATAGCGAGAAGATTTGAATGGGGCGGTTATCTGGCATATGCCTAGTGACGAGGAGAATGAAAAAAGAGGGCCGGTACAGGGGCAGCAGAGGGAGGATCAAGAAAGGGGCGGTACCCTCTAATGCAGAGTGCGTGGAGGGTAATAGAATGTGGCATTCTTCGGGAATCTTAGAATTTGGGAAATGGTAGCAAGAAACACAGCAGCGGGGGATGGCCTAGCAGTGGGTGATGTTGGCAGGGGGTGAGGAAACCAAGACTAGGTTAGTAAGAAAATCCCAAACCAACCACATGGGGATGAACATAATAGAACTCTGTTGAAGGGATGGGTTCTCTGATAGCATTGTGAAAGGCGCCGGAGGATAGGGGACACAGATAGGAGTACTTTTGGGGGAACATGAGTGGCCTAGGCTCTACCCCCTCAGGTGTGGCGGCACATGTCCAAGGAGAGGATGCCAAATTGGACTGAAAGACTTGCCAGCGGAAGCAAGGTATCACTTACCTTGGATACGGTGTGCCCAAAAGCACACCTTGTTTTATCAGATGGTTTTTGTTGATGGTTATGAATGAAAATAAATGCCTGCGCCCATAAAATATGTTCCATAACTAATTAGTATTGATAGTTATTACAAGATAGGGGTATGTATGAAGGAGTGACCGGGGGCCCCACTAAATAGCCTAGGCCACAGGCCCCCGGCTACCTTAAAGCAAGGCCCGATAGAGGGCATGGAGGTTAGACGCAGGGTGGGGGCACGGGAGAGGCTCACACAAAGGAGGGCAGCCGCAAGGTGCCTCCACAAGGTATTGTCATGGAAACATGGCCACAACGGACAGGAAGATGTGAGGAGAAACGGCAGGGGGCCAGGGGAGGGGGATATAAGGAGAGCCTCGAAGTAAGGAGAGGCACAACACGAAGAAAGCACACCCATGTTGGGTACAGCTTTCAGGGAAGGAGAAGGTCCATATTGTGATTTCCCACCCGCCCAAAAGCACACCTGTTTTTTATCAGATGGTTTTTGTTGATGGTTATGAATGAAAATAAATGTCTACGCCCAAAAATTATGTTCCACAACAAATTGGTATTGATAGTTATTACAAGACAAGACAGGGGTATGTATGAAGGAGTGCCCGGGGGCCCACACTACTTAGCCTAACACAGTTGCGGGAAGAAGAGGCAGCACGGCCCAGGAGGTCACACCCTGGACCATATGCCAAAAGTATATACAATAATGAGACTATTGTTTACTCATGAAGGAATTTTATAAATACAATTACATATAAGGTATTTTTGTTGGTATATGTATCGTGCAATAAAATCCACTGCCTTTTATTGCCTACAACACACAAAGTCTCAGTCATGTTGTAAAGGGAGCTGAGGGGTTGTGGTAGTGCAAGTTATGTGTTTTAGGGGCCAAAACAGCCACAGTGGACATGTCTGCTTCACAGTGTTCTTCATAAAGCAGGACAGAGCTCAATGATTTTTGGTAGCTGTGTTTTTTCGGAGGAGCCAGGGCGTAAGTGAAGACATACTTGCCAACATTATGTGACCTACAAACAAAATCCTCTCTATACGGGGGCTGGCCACCACAGTCGGATGCAGACTTTGTGGTTCTGATGAAACGCAAGAGACTATGCGCCACTTACTCTTGTGTTGCCCTGGTACCCTCAAGCCAAGATCGCTCTACTTGAAGCGTTTATTCTCAAACTTCGCGCTGCAGGATGAAGACCTTTGCTGGTCAAGACTGATGACGGGAGAAAAAATCGGCTGGATGTTGGCAACATAAAACATCCCACAAGATGTTTTAAAAAAAAACTTACCGTCACAAAAGGACCTGGTGCCTGAGCAAATGGTTAAATGATGTATTGAGGGATGATTCTTAGTGTAAATTTTATCCTCAAACTTCTGTTCTCTTCTATGAAATGGAGCTACTTCAATTGTAAAAATCTTAAAGATTAAAATACAATTAAAACATTTTTTAAAAATGTATAATTCTGAATGCCAACACCAAATTGTCGGCAGGTGCTGTGTGGTGGTGTTACACTCTGCCACTTGCTTTCACTGCTGGTTCACCTGTTGTACCGGCAAGAGTGCAGGCCAGAGTCACACAGCTGTCGGGTCAGTGAATTGGTCTGAGTGCAATCCAAGTAATCACCTACCAGTCCACTGTATAGACAGACTAATTAATGTGTTGCATGCTCTGTCCTGGAGCCTGCCGTAGAATTACATAAATTACTTGCCAGTGTAAAAAACAGTAGGATCTGTCACTGAAATCTGTAGGCGGTAGGGCTGCTTCAAAAGCAGTAGCCACCTGCCTAAATCTGTAGGGTTAGCAAGAATGTGAAGAGAACATACTTTTTTTTATTTTTATTCCACATATGTGGGCATTTAGAATGTTATTCCGGGGCAGAATTAATAAAAATACCCAGATACTACTAGCTACGTGCCCGAATGTTGACTGGGATCGTGGGAACTGCAAGTGTTGTTTATTCGTGCACTTAATACAATTCACAGAACTCTCCCTGATGCGGCGCTGAGTTCCTTGCATTCTGCGTCGCCCGGTGGCACCCTGGAAGAACACGGGCTGCCTTCTGCATTCAGCATTGGCAGCCTCGGCCTGCCTCTCCGCCGCAGCAGCCAGTGAGCGAGCCCGAGGAGGGCGGGCGGATGGCCAGCAGCTCGCCCCGAGCACACCTTGCCGCTGCACTGAAGGGCTGCTGCCGGCTCCATGGGGCACATTGGCAGGGCAGCCTACCGCTGGGACCGGGTGTGCAAGTGAGGAGAAGAACCTCCGAGCCGCCATGGAGGGGTTAAGGAGCGATGCCGAGGAGGCTCTGATGGGCGGTAAGCGCGTTCATACTGGCCGGACCGTAGTGTGCAGAAGACGGAGAGAGTCTGCATCTAAAGTACTACAGCGTGCACGTGCATCACAATCACAATGCGCAGTAGGGCCGGTAGTTGTCAGGCAGAGGCAATAGAGTTACATCCCATCAAGGCACTTACACGCAGTTACACAGGACCACGCACCGCTGGAGCGCCCGGGCACGGTGGACTTTGGACACCCAACCGCCGTAACATGAACGCTCCTGTTCAAGTATTCCGCCTGGTGTGCATTATGTTACACCGCGCTGTTAACCGCTTAGTGCCCTAGTTGGCTTAGGGCCAGAGTCAGGGGATTGCAATAAATGTATTTAAATATTGTTTGAACTGTAGAAATAAAGGCAAATTATAGTTTAATTATTGCGATATAAAACTGCACAAACTGAATCTGTTTCTGCCCTTAAAAGAGTATATACTATATCGCGTGTTTCCACTGCACTTTTGTTTCTGGAAAATTCTATTCACTCTTTGAACTTTTGTGTTGAAATGCCCGCTGGCCATCTGGAGGCAACCCCCAGCCATCATTTTGCGCTAACATAACCAAGTGACTGGGAACTCCTGGTACTGCTGCTTCTGCGAGGGCCGGGATTCGAATGTCAGTGCCAAAGGCCGGCTTTTCAGGGACATGGGGAACCCATTAACATGCCAGCCTTAGACCCATGGCGACTTCCTTAACCAGCACCAGGCGTTTGGTGAAAGCTGCTTGAATGCAGTCAGGTGGCACGCTTTGCAAAACATTCTTGCACAGCTGAGACAGTAGCGGGGTCAGCTTCAGGTGCGGGGGGGGCAGATAAGATAGTTCGTCAGCGGGAGGCTGGGGAGGCACTGGGCACCAGGCAGTGGCGTCACTGGGGGGGGGGGCTTGTGAGACCCTGTGCCCCTCCTTGTCCCCCCCTACCTAAGACGAGCAGTGACCATGTTCTCCCCCTACTTTTGTCTGTGCCCCCCTACTTTTGTCTTTGGCCCCCTCTGTGCCCCTCCTAAAGTGTTTCCTGGCGACGCCACTAGCACCAGGGGGAGGAGCAGGGGGTTCAGCCGCTGCTCCGGCCCCCACTGTGGCTCTACCACTGACCCGAAACACAACAGCAGCACATCTGAGAAATAAATACATGAGAGGTGTGTGTGCAGGCGGGCCAACAGCACCAAAACATTTTTCACAATTGTAAGTTCGATAAACCTGCGTATCATCGCAGTGGATAATTGATAACAATTGTTATTGACAGCACTAGAAAACGGCAAATTTGCCCCAGGAAGAACTGTACAATATTATTAATAATAATATTGTATATTTGTATACCGCAAAGCTAGCTTCAGAGCAATGGAGTGCTTTGCAGTTCATAGAGCATAACATCGGTAGGGAGAATTTAGAAAAGTCATCAAGTGAATATTACTAACAGATATCAATATATTAATTAGGTCGGGTGGACTGGAAATGTGAGCTGGTCTAGCTACCTGAGTAGAGCTTTGGGGTTCTTCTAAATAATAATAATTGATAGGAGTTCTGAATACAGATCAACGGTGACTGAGAGAAGTTTGAAAAATATACCATCACTTTTGAACCCTAAACAAACAAGAACTCAAAACAATAAACAAGTTCATTACCTCTCTCGTGCTTCCACATCCTTGAAATCAGACAACAAATCCTCCAACTGTAAATTGAGATTGTAAAATCTCCATCAAGAAGATGATGATTTGAATTTAAACCGCAATAATGTGATGAAATTATTTTCTTGCATTCCATCACTTTGAACAATCACATCTGACGATATAAAAATTGTGGAGTATGCAACTGAGCGGTGTTGTGACCAAGTGCTCTTGCACATTTCCTCAGCTTCTGTTCGTAATACTATCCTGAATGCCTCTGACGAACTGTTGATGTTTGGATTTGATATATCGGTTGAACCAATTAGTTCTGGTTCAGAGACTCCTATGACCAGTTTGAAGAGCACCTCTCATAATGATTCAGAACAAAGATGTGCTAATCTACGTCGAGCAATGCTAATTCCAGGCTCCCAAAGATAATGCACAAAGAAGGCCATCGAATAAAAAACACAAAACAACAAAAATGCTTGGCACTAGCCACCAGCAATTGAAAATGAAAGTATTTGGGAATTTCTGTCCTGGAATACGAGAGGATTTACTCATTTGTGCAACTGATTTGATGTCGAGATAAAACAGGTTTTTGCCATCTGCCTGCAAGAGACATGGTTAAGCGATCCACCAGCTAGAGACGGTTTTGTGATTCTCTTAAACCCCGCAATTAAAAACGCAAAGGGGCGTCCTTCCTCTGGATTGTTGATGATGATTAGGATAAACACGTGGTGGCGGCTCATTGACTCATTTAGTCCTAATCCATTTGTGCAACGAGCCTTACTTCAAACAAATAACAAAAATATGAACATAAGGAAGCACCTGCTTATCTTAAATGGATATTGGAACCCGAAAAAAATCAGCACAAAATCGTTTCTGGATTCAATAAAACATCTTATTGACAAAGCAATATTGAATTATAAGAACGTTTCAATAATCTGCGCTGGAGACTTAAATTGTACGTGGTTCAAATACAACCAAGTTAACCAGGTGTTTAAACTATCTCCAAACAATGAAGTAAGTAGTCGAGCGCACTATTGGAGCAACGTATTAGGAAATCGCAACTGTAAAATGGTCAACGGTCATGTGCCAGGTGATCAACCGCCAAAACAAACGTGGTCGGATCATAACGCATAATCAATCATTGACTTTTTTTGGGTTTCCCAAAATCTATTTGAAAAGGATGTCATTGTTAATATCTCCTATGTCAAGTAGTGACCATAACTTGTTGCGGTTGGCCTGTCTAGTGGGATGGACAAATGAAACAAGAATACACAATATACCACTTTCTGTGAATGCTGGCGGAAATCGCCTTAGGATAAATGGTTCCAAAATACAAAAACTTAATCAGAAGCTTCTTTATGACAAATCAATGTCGGTTGATTATGTTCCCTTGCTTTCGGATTTCGTCATTGAAAGAGCCTCTAATTCTGTTATGGGACAAACACATAAACATCTGTCATCAACATTATTGACGCTAGCAAAAAAGGCCATGCGACGTGATGTGAGGAAATTGAAAAAATCATGTATTGCAATAGAATCCATCAAAATTGCAATTAAAAAGCGCCGAAAATTGTATCGGAATTGGTTAAAATCCCCAAAAATTATTATTGAGCAAGACAAAGCAGAGCTATTAATGAAACAGTTAGTCCAGAAGAATCCTCGAGAAATCTGGGCAATCCTGAACACAGGAAACTCAAAACGTCACTCTGCTTTGTCAAATGGGATCGATGCATTGCAATGGGAACTTCACTTTGCTAAAATCTTCAGAAATTTACAGCATGAAGAAATAAGACCTGCTGCACATAATTTGTCATAATGGGATATGCAAATCTCAGCTGAAGATATAAAAGCAGTAATACGGCCCCTGAAAAATTCACATGCCGCTGGTCCAGATTTAATAACCAATGTAATGTTGAAAAAACATGAAGATGAATGGGCAATGTTCATGGAATCATTGTTCCTACGATTATCAGTAACAATGACGATTCCGGTCTCTTGGCGCGAAGCAATAATTGTTCCCATTTATAAAAAGGGAAATCGGGCAGATCCAACTAACTATCGCCCAATTGCCCTGTCAGATACTATTGGGAAAATATTTGCTTCCTTTTTACGCCAGAAGCTGGTACAATGGTCTGTAATGGAACAAATTCCGGACATACGGCAAACAGGTTTTACCAAAGGAGTTGGTGTCGAGGTGAATCTCCTACTAATGACTATTCTTAAAGTTGAAAGTTTAAGAACTAAATCACGATTGTATGTAGCTTTCATTGATCTACGGGGTGCTTTTGATAGCATCAATCGATCAAAATTGTGGCAAAAATTGGAAAATTGGAAATGTCCCAGTAACTTAATTGAACCTATAAGAGCGTTGTATTCAAATACCGTCATCAGCATAAGATTGAATAACTAAGGCACCTTATCTAATCAGATATCTACAAATATGGGCGTGAAACAAGGCTACCCATTGGCTGCCGAGTTATTCAAACTGGTTATTGCTGATATTCCAGCACATCGTAAAAATGTAAGATGTTTTCCGCCTATTTTAAATAATACAGAAATCGGATGCATCATTTACGCTGATGACGTGGTTCTCTTAGACAAGACCCCGATAGGTTTACAAAGGCAAATAACAAATCTACATGACTATCTAAATAAAAATGATTTGGTATTAAATACTGAAAAAACCAAGATAATCATCATTGGTAGGACAAATACCAAAAATAAACATCAATTTAGATGGAAAATTGATAATAAACATCTGGATGTGGTAGATTCAATAAGATACCTGGGAATCTCATTTAACAATTCATTGTGTGAACAGCATTGGAAAAGCGACATGACAAATCGAATGATTCAGTTTAGTATTCAAGCTCAGTTGCTGTATAAATCCTACGGAAAATTCACCTTAACCCCCGTACTGACATTTTATACCCAAAAAGTAGTTCCAGCTATAACTTTTGGGTCTGAAGCGGGATGGAACATTGACGTCACCTTTTGGAATAAATTAGAAGGCATCTTTTGGCGACGAGTTCTGAAGCTACCCGCGTATATCTCAATGAAGCAGCTAAGATATGAACTCTCTTTGAATTCTCTTCATGCATGTGTCATGTGGAAATCTTTGATGGCTCTGCGGAAAATGATTTCGACGCCAATTCCACCAGCTTATCAAGTTTTTTCCTCCAGACCAGGCACAGGAAAATCAAATCTCCTGGAAGAGTGGAAACAATGTATGAAACAGATCCTAATAGACGCCGATCACAGTAGAAGCTTTGGTAATGAGACCACAAGCCGTGAAAAAAAAAATTGAACTTTCATGTTGGATTCAAAATAATGACGAATGTCTAAGGATGCCAACGACTTTAGACTCCGGGTTGGGAGCACATAAGTTAGGTGTACCATGTCGCTACTTAACAAATTGTCCTTCCCGACATCATCGTGAGCAATTTCTACGTATTCGTCTAAATTCAATAAAAACCAAGGCGATGATGTGGCTTTGTCATTCAAAAGAAGTAAATGACAATAAGTGTCGCTTCTGCCTGAAAGAAATTGAATCTTTAGAACATTTACTTACAAAATGTACTCAGACCACACAAAAACGGATTCTGCACTTGGGAAGCTTCAGTCCAGTGAACTCTGAATCTCGGGACTTGTGGTCATATGCAATGGCTGGCAGTTCAGTGAAATTAAGCTGCGCTGTGGTGGACTATGGACTCTTTAGAGCTGGAGGCTTTTATATGATCATTGATCGAAAACTTGTTGTCTTCCTTGTTTTCCTTTAGACAAGATGCTGAAGTGTCATTGATAATACTAAATTGTATGTTTAGTGAGGAAACCAACAAAACATTTATGTTGTAACAAAAGTCTGATGCCACAGTGTGAGTACTGAGGCAATCAAGTCTGAAGTTTCAAATAAAAAAAATAATAATAACAATAATAATTGGAAAATAGGGTCTAAATGGAATTTCAATTCACATCTTCCCATATAAATGGATTAAAAAGGAATTAAAGATACAAAGAAATGAAATATAACATTTGTAAGAGTGAGGAATATCATACTCCTAGCTTCTTAACAAATGTTTTACTTCAAACTGATGAGGTGGATCAGGAAAGATATAAAGAGGGGAGCACAGAAGGAACAGTGGCGATGGAACCACGGCACCCCCACAACAGAGCCCCATTGAGGCCCATGATTGCATTTCCAGAGTTCTGTAGGCGAGTTCATCCCTGGATGGGGGTGTGCACAAGATAGCCAGAAACTAGGTTACACCAGGTGTTGTTTCGAAGAGCTAGGCCTTCAGTTCTTTCCTGAAGTGAGGAGGACTTGGACCCATCTGGAATGCCACTGGGATTGAGTTCCAGAGGACCGGAGCAAAACATGAGAAGGACTCTTTCCTAGTTTTCTTCTTTAGAGTCAGTCTAGTTTCTAGTATGGTGATGGTCTTACTGCAAGATATCAACCTTACTAAAGGCAAAATACCCCTTTAGATACTCCCTCTCTCGCACGGTCAGAGTTTGACCACAAATATTTCTATATAAAGGAGACCATTTACATTTTTTTCAGATTCACTGGTCTATACAAATAGTCTGGTGAACAGGCCTCCCTGTACCTATAGTCTTGAAAAAATAGACCAAGTACGTAGCATTAATACGTAGTACTCAATTTTTAAAATTTTTTTAAAATAAGTTTACAAAAAGATTAAAAACTGATAAAAATGTTCTACATGAACACGACCCAACATAAAACCCATTTTAGTTATAAAATACAACTATATCACTAAACTCACATACATATAACCACATTTAACAGTTGTAGAAAAAAACATAAATGGCTTTGACACCTCAATACACTTTCTGAGTGTTTTAACTCAGACACAAACAGATCCCAACATGTTTCAGTTCTTCTTAGAAATAACTGCATGAACTTTCTTCAGGGGAAAAAAACACGATTTTCTTGGTTGCCACCATGCAATCCAGGGCCACATAAAAGATTCCCAATTTCAACAGAAGATTACTCCTCTTAGTGTAATATTCGTAGTGCTGGGGTCTCAATACACCCTTCAATAGCATCAGACGTCATATATCAAGTCTCTTATTAGGTTTCTTCACTGCTTATAAGTAGCTGACAATCCTCATATTCTGTTAATAATGCCCGATGGACTCATCCACCGTAGTCCTATCCGCCGCAATAGCGGTCTCCCAACGTTAGCGCACCTCCAATATGGGGTCCCACTATGGGTCGAAAAGATACATAGACCATTATACAGAGTGTGCACCTTTATTGCTGAAAACACAGTAACGTGTCACTCGAAGGGTAAAGATAACCATGTGTAGACCCATTTCTTTAGTTTGGTCATCAGGTAGGCCAGAGTGCCTACCAGTGGTAGATGCTGTCTAGGCGAGGCATGCGTTTTTGAACCAGATCCTAGCTGGAGTGTGGAGCCAGTTTAATTAACTAAAGGCAGGGGTAATGCGTTCACATTTCAATGAGCCGGTGAAGAGGTGAGCCATGGTGTGATGTGCCGCATAGAGGGGGGGCCAGGCAAGAGGCTGGGAGTCCTGCGAACAGTGTTTACCCCTATGGTTGAAAAATCGTTTTTTATAATCATGGGCAGATTGTGTATACAAGACAAAGAGACTTTCTGTATGATGATATGTAGTTTTTTCCCAATTGACTAAGGGTTTTGCCTTTCACAGAGAAGTCATTCATTTGTATTTTATAGCATCTAAGTTTTTGCCTTTGAAGTTGCTTGCTTATGTTCAGATTGTGCCATTTGACATGCACAGACTGAGATTCAATAACTGCTGTGTGGCACTTTTCGGTGCCAATGACATTTGTGAACAGGGGAGTGAAGGAACTAGTACAAACCAGAATGCACAAAGTGTCTGAGATACTATGAAAAAGTGCCATGATAGGCAGGGTCGGTAAGCCTCTGTGGCAGGAGCAGGTAGAGGGATTTGACATGTGGTTGGCCACCTGCCTCGACAATAGACTGTTGTCAGAAGGTTTGGAGTGCCCCTAGTACTGCCTCAGCATTTCTTGAGAGGCCGGCATCCGCTGTTTAGGCCTAAGAAAATCATTAAAGAGGTTTTGGTCAGGACGTCATTTCACCAAAATGCATGGGGTAGCGGAAGTGACATCACATGACTCTTGACCTCTGATGACATCACAGGAAGTGATGTCATCTGACCTCACACAGAAGTGACATCATGGGAAGCGATGGGACACAACCTTTCACCCCTAGACAAAACAGGAAGTGGCATCACATAGCATTGTTTCTAAGTACACTACGAAAAATATGGTTACGGTATCACTGTAAAGTGATATACATTGCATACAAGAATGGATCACCATATGTATTGTTAATATCAGTGCGTAGAGGCTCATATTATCAAATTACTGTGAATGCAAACAGATGTCCAAGGCCAAACGATAATGATGTGTTATTATATAGCACTTAGGCTTAAGTGCTTCATATATTTTATTTATCTAATTGTTCATTTATAATGCGCTTAATACCACCGTTGTGGTTTCTAAGCGCCGGATCAGGATTCAAACCTGTGTGGCCCTGCGTTGTCTTGCTTCCAAGACAAAAGTGTTGCCCCTGGGCTATCCTTCCTCGCCTATATATAAAACAAATATACATACAATATCCCCAACCTGTGTTGGTACTCATTTAGTAACCGTAGCAGGATGAAAGGCTGAGTTGACCTTCCCGGGAGTCGAAACTGCAACCTGTAAATCACACACACATTGCAGCAGTAAACGTTGAACCCACTGAGCTATTTTACGGGCTATAGCTTCCAGAAAAACAGCCACTCCAGAAACAAAGAGCCACATGCTGCTGGCCACAGTCCAGCAGCCACAATTATTTTTTTTTTTTAGGTGTAGCAGGGGAGACCACACAGGTAGCAAGGGAGACTTCAGGGGTCGCAATTGCGACCTCTGGTGACCCCCTAAATGAAGTTCCTGGTTTTGGTCAACAATGCCCGTGACAAATTGTTATATAACGCAGTGAAACTTAAAACAGGACTGACAACTCGAGATCACCACTTTCGGGTTTTAAATTATATTTGGACTATATCCGGCCATCATTTGAAAGGTCTCTGTACCTACGTCTAAGATTAGATACACTACAAGTGGCTGTTTTACAAAATCATTCGTTCTGGCTTACATTACAGAGTGCCCGATGTGTGGTAACACAAATAAAACCGTCCTACATTTTATGTTATTATGTGAAAAATCCAAGCATCTTAGGCGTATGTATATGAGAGCGGACTTGCTGATGGTTCGGTGTAGGGATACCAATTCGACAATGAAAGCATCTTGACCCTTTTGTGGTGTTCGGATGTGCACGCTACATACATAGATCTTGGCTTTTAAGGAAGAAGTTGGTGAGCCAGAGGCCTATCTGAGATTGTTTAAGTGATAAAGCCTGCTTGGTAGCAATCAGGTCGGCCGATTGTGTTTTGAATTCTCCTTTACTGGAATATCAAACCAAAGGAGTAGTATACATTGATAGTAAACTTGTGCATTGAGGTTGCGAGCAGGACTCTTCTCATTGTTTTTATCCTCTTGTTTGTTTATACCTGTTTTAATATTTTACTGCTTCTATGAACTGCATATTTTCCCAGCACCAACTGTGTATTAACTATGCATTTTTATATATCCCTGCACGCACTGTGTATTAGTTTCTTTTTTATGTCTTTGGTAAATGTTCCACGTTTGACTTGAAGGCGCAATGCTGAATAAATGTTTGTTGACAAATAGTAGAAAGTTCCTGGTAGGTTTTGAATACACCACATGGTAGGGCCTCTGGAATCCCCTCGTACCCAGAGAAGGGCCTCGAGTGGCTGGAAGCAGCGGGCGGAGAATGTCTGTTCTCGCCCGTTGTTCAAACCACCTGATTGGCTGATGGCACTTCCCCAGTTGAAACTGCAGGAGACAACACATTTACTCAGGAATATTCAGGAGGTAGAATGTGTGCGATCAAATTCACCCATGGCCACATTGGATGTCACATCCCTTCACTCCAACATTCCAGATGCAATAGTTGCATGTCAGAGATTCCTGAAAGCATGATCATCAAGACAGATATTTTAATTAGAACCATCGCCCATCTCATGAGATTCAGATTCATACAAAACAATTTCTGTTTCAATGGAGAACTTATCCTACAAAAGACTGGAATAGACTTGGTCACAAGATGTATACCTCACTATGTCAACTTTTTCATGGCATACCTCAAGCAAGAGTTCTTACAAGAACAATCTCAGAAACCACTAACATACATGCACCACGTTGATTATTTATTTATTTAGTCAGGTGGCAAAGATTCTCTAATCCAATTCCACAAATAACGGAATGTCTTCCATCACAGTAATTTAGTTTTCCATGGAATGCCACAAAAGGAGTATGCACTTCCTGGATACCACTATCTCTGTTGGAATAAAATGGCCAGCTAGGCGCAGCTGTATACAAGAGACCCACAGACTGTAACAGATACATCACTGGGCAAGGTTGCATCCAACCCACAGAGAACGGTTTATTATTATAGCAAAATGACCACTACTCTGCAGGAGTACAGGGATGAGTAGTGGCTAATCTACTTACTCAGACCCACACTACTGCTAAACCAGCAGTGATGCCAATCATAAAGGTGAAACAGGCACAATGTATACCTCCTTTGCCTCGTGTGGTAGGGCAGCCTATGTCTTCAGTAGGCGTGTCAGGTGATACCAGTAGCAACACAAACAGCAATAGTACAAAATAAAAGACTGTCTAATCAAGGTTCTATAACGAATATCAACTTTTAATTAAACAAAAAAAATACAAATAACTAACTAAAAACACTAGAAAAATCCCTGCTCCTGTAAAGAAACGCAGATATTCTAGATGTTCAGTGACTCACTAGGCTCAAAGTCAATGTTCAAGAGAGTGTCTTGTAAGAATAAGGCAGAGAAGGGAGGAGGGCCTTAGAATTTACTATGGCCCTGAAAATGGACCAGGGTCCAGGGCCTCTTGCAAGTACCATATTATTTTCTTTGGGACGAGGCAACATTGAGACAGAGTTTTCTGCTGCGAACTGTGAGTTTGGGAGTTTACAGCGTCGGGTTGGCATCCAATCAAGGAGGGCGGAGTTGGGTCCAACAATACAGGGATGTTCATCAGAGGTGACTGCTTGCGGGTGGGACTGCAGGGAAAGCTGGGTAGGCTGCTCTGGAAGACTATGCAGCTCTGATGCAGAGAAGCAGAGTCTGGCCTTCAGCAGTGAGGTTCTCTGATGGTTTAACATGGGGTTGGGACACTGAAGCATTGGCCTGGAGCTTGAGGAAGCTGGAGGCCATGCTGCCTTGTGTTTGTGATGCTAGAAGATTCAGATGGTCTCAGATGTGGAGACAGTAGATTGTCAGAATTGGCATGTAGTGAACTCTGAGACACAGGTGCGGCTGGATATCAAGGGTGGAGAGGACTGGCCCAGTGCAGCACATTTAACAGTGTTGATGTTGCCCAAACTGGCATCAAGGAAGTTCAGAAATGCAGGGAGAGCCAGGGGATACTTCCTCAATTCTACAGTTGCTGTAAATACAAATCCAAGAGCTCCAGGACAATGAGAGTCCTTGTGATGCACTTACACTCCAAGGAGCTGTCCTGGTTCAAGTGTAGCCAGAGTGAGGCCTTGGCCCATTAGACGACCACTGTTCACGGAGGATGACTAGGAGACAGAGATTGCCTCTTTCTTGGATCCCTCCCGTCTTCACCTCCCTGGCAAAAAGCTTTCATAGTGACTGCACTCCCAAGAAGTCAAAAAGTGTATTCTTCTTCTTCCGCTGATCCCTGCTCACAGAGCTGACACGGATCTGATATCAAATTGCAATAGCAATATTATTGTGTGTCCTTAGAAGTCACCATGCCTCAACTAGGCATGAATTATATTGAAGAATGCATGTTCCACCAGATTGTCTCAGGCATACAGGTATCAGAGTTTAGATCAGAGGTGTAGACAGTTAAAGTACCACTTCTGTCTATGGGGATTTTACATCCCACCCGCTGCCAGGGATGCACATGTGATCACTGAACCTGCTCTATGCCACTGAAGAGCTGGCGCTGTAGATCTAAGAAAACAGGTTGCAGCAAGGGAGATGTGTGCACTATAAATTTGGCTGGAGCATTTTGAAAGGGGGGTCAGATTAGCAGACCTCTTTCAGAAACATAATTACCTGCATCAGTTAATGTTAATAAAAATAAAAAAATCTGGGATATCCAACCCTCATCAGATGGCATTTTGTCACAGTTATCTGCAGTCAGGCCATGCACCGCTGTGAATGTTCCAATGGGAAGACGAGGGACAATCAACTTGCCACACTCTGTACTTCCTTCCTGCAAAAGGGGCATTCTTTCAGACAAATTGACAGGAGTAATTACCTAGAGACAACATTCTAAAACACAGATAATGACTGTTCAGAATCCCTAATGAGTGTGCACAGAAGACATTGACAATAGCAATCTTGGGTGCATAAACTCAAATGGTTGACACCCATTAACGAACACTAAGCACAATAAGATAGCAGTAGACTTTGCAGTATTCATAGGTGGGTAAAGTGTTTTGTATCTGCCACATTGTATACAAGCCACGAAGCCAATATCAATAATAAGGCACAATGCTGTGGCATTGGACCTTAGGAACAGATTTTGTTTGACTCACATTGTATGCACTCAGTAAGCTTAATAAACTCTTATAATACCCCTGCACAGCTCTGACACCACTGCAGAACACATGCTTGTATCTATCTTAACGCTGTATCTCATACAGTGTTGCCAAATTCCCTTCTTAAGGTTGATTGAGAAATATAGTAATTATAGGGGATTGGATGGGAGGGAATGCCAGCGAGATACTTACAGATATTGTATTTAGGAGAGCTGAAGGTGAGCCGCAAGAATGAGATTTTAAACATACCAGTTAAGGTCTTTGGAATCCGTGTGGGATTGATGCAAAGCAGCACAATCTAATTCAACACAAGGATGTCCAAAAATCTTTTTTTTCTGAGACGGAATTGATTACTGTGGTTTGTTACTCATTGGCTAATGTATTTACTAGGCATAATATTGTCAGTTAATCCAATAAAAGGTATCAAAACGTGGATTGTGTATGATTCGAAAATGGACTAACACAGCGTCACACCTTTCGTTGCACAGTCTGAAATGTGTAGTTTTGAGGTGACCTCTAACTAATACCAGTCTTCATGCACGAGAATGCAATCAAAATAAAAGATTGGAGGAGGTGTTCACACATGACAAGGGACAGCTTGAGATTTCTGTCTGGTCTGCTTGTGTTGGACATTCTGCGCAGCATTCCTAGATAAGGGACTTGCTGGTGCGGCAGCTGTGCATTGCAGGCATTATATGGAGAGTATTCCTCTCCTAATGCTAATTGTAATGGGCGATTTCCCTGCTGTTGTTGAGGTTGCGAAACAGGAGCCACAACTTGAACCTCAGTAATCTTGAAGCATGTTCACTGCCCACACCAAAGAGCTGAAACCATTGTGGGTGAAGCACGTCTGCGATTCTTTCACACCCTTTCCAGATTTCTGTCTTTGGGCCGCAACTACTCATTTAAAGAAGCATAGCCTTTAGTTTATGACATTATCTGAGCTTTTTCATTGGAAATTGAAACATTTTCATTTGTACGTAAATATGCCCATACCAAAGCCCTGCCTTGATTTTGTACAAAATCAAAGATGGAGCAATTACGGGGTAAGTGGAGTGCAGCTCCTCAAGGTAAATATTTGTTGTCCTTTGCATAGAAGAACAAAGAAAGTCAGCAGTGGAGATGAAAGCCTAAATGACTACTTAAGACAAGCATTTAACTTTCTTTGTCAGAGTCTCAGGCTGACAGGAGCTTAACCCTGGTCAGGGCCGGTCTTACACCAGATTGCACCCCAGGCAGGAAGCATCGTTGGCCCCCCCCCCCCAAAAAATTATAACAAAAATTGTATGTTACAAATGTTGTAAATAGGGCACTCAATAAAGAATCAGCTCTATATAAACACCATATCATTATCATTACTGCATTTGCAAAACTTCCATACATACACTGTGCTCTCGTGCAAGGCTGAGTCACGCCACTATAGAATAGAGGCACCCACACCGTAGATTGGTGGTGATCACTCTACTCAAGCAGGCCCGGATGATGATATGTGGGTGCCGATTTCAAAATGATTGTTGGCGGCTCCCTCCTTAAAGTGAAAACAGTCTGAAGCACACGTGGGGTGCATTATACATACATTACAATGGTGAAAAAGATAAGGTAAATAGCCACCGATTATCACGAGACGGACAGCCACCAGGCAGCCTAAACACAAAATGCCCACTTAAGAGGTCTGAACCCTTCTTTGTCAGCAAATGACTGTTGTGGAGGAACCATTGTTAGAAAGCCCTTCTGTATATCCAGTGGGAAGAGAGAATACAGCTCGTAATGCAAGCGCTGCAAAGCGCACATTTAAAGCCCCAGAAAGAAAATAGAGAAATGTATATATTGCAAGACTGATGTCTTTATAGAGAATTGATATACCCAATAGGCCCTTTTGTCTTGCGTTATTAATTTGAATGATATAGCATAGGCATAGATTCATGCCAGATTCCTGGCTGCCAAGCACTGGTATAACACATTTTGCTAGGCTTGCTATTGACCCCTGAAGTATGAATTGTTGAGTTAGGCCATATACGATTCAAGAAAAGGGGATGAGTGAGTTCAGACAAGGAGACTTGAAACAAAATGTGCCACGCAAGCCTGGGTGAAAGTGCAGGTGATGTTGGTTAGTACATTGTACTAGGCCTAAATTAATAAAAGGGTCTGACTGCATGTTTGATGTCACAAACGGTGCACCTAAATGGCCTTTAAGTAATACGACTGGAAGACGGGGTAATTCTGTAGTGATAATAAATACAAAATGGCTATGGTTTGAGGAAACACAAAGAAACACAAAGAAACTTCAAAGACCATACAAGAATATGGCAAACAAATCCATGATGTCTTCCAACAAGTGCCTCGATACCGGTCAGGAGGTGCTAGAGCAGCTAAAATTCCCAGAGAATCATAAATAGGGTCCTCTCATCTCCTTGCCCATCAGATGAGGCTGTCTCTCTTGGCACAGAATGGTCCACGTTTGGAATCCCCTGATAATTGTGTATGGAGAGTTGTGGACCTGATAAATTAAGGACCATCCCTCTGGAAGATTTGCGGGCCAGTCAAAATAAGGGACTGTACAACGGAAAGGGACCCTTGCCAAATGAGGGGGACAAAATGACGTGCCACGAAGGTTGGGGAGATGAACACCTTTGCCCCCACTTAAAATTACACCCACGGGAATGTACGATAGAGAAGCCAATATTTCTGAGTTCATTACAAAATGCATCCCCACCTCCATTGAAAGCAGTGACCTGCTTCAAAGTACACAGCACAATTGCAATTATCAACAGATCATCTTTGAACAAGCCATTCTAAATCTGACCTTTATTAACTGAACATCGTACCATATTGATTTTTCAAACGGTCCATTAAATGACATCTGGTTCACTGGCCACCACCTATCCTCAATTATTTGTATGCCATTTTCAAAATCGTTGCTCACGTTCATTTGCGTTTCACATTGGACGCGTGCTTGTGTAAGTATTTTCTCTTCTGAAAATAATGTCTGATGTTCTTCCATTAGTAGCGTAGCACCCTCCTATTCGTTTTGTGGTGGGGTCCCCTCCCTTCTTTGGGGAATGATTGACTCAGGGGGCCTGCCTGAGGCAGTGGATGATGGAACTGGTGGCAGTATGGGAAGGGTCCCCTGGTCTCCCATACTTAGCTTCCTCTAGCAAGGTGGGGACAGTCATTTTAAACAGAAGAACAAGTTACTTTCTTACCTGGTAACGTTCTTTCGATGGGATGGTCCGGCGACGTATTCCATATCTATGACATGTAATCACCACAGCTGTGCTGCTTCGGAAACTTTTTTCCTGGCGTCTGCGTCCTGCGTCGATGCGCCGTCGTCGAGGACCTCCTCTGACGTCCGACGTCATCCGATGTGATAAGTAGGACGCACGACGCCCGTAGACTCAGTTGTAGTTTTTTCCCCCAGAACGTGTGACATTAGTCAACTGCCAGTCAGACACAAGCCTTGCGGATTGTAAGCTGCAATCGCAAAAGAAATTCTGCAGCGGGGAAGGCAGGGCGGGAGCGATATGGAATACGTCATCGGACCATCCCATCGAAAGAACGTTACCAGGTAAGAAAGTAACTTGTTCTTCGAGGGGATTGGGTCCTCCGACGTATTCCATATCTATGACAGACTCCCAAAGCAGTACCAGAGCAAGGAGGAGGGAAAGAATTTAGAATCAAAATTTAGAATAGCCAATCAAATAGCAGAGCAAAGGACCGCCTTGCCAAAGGCCAGATCCTGCCCTCGGATGGAATCAAGGGAATAGTGACGTACAAATGTATGTACTGAAGCCCAGGTGGCTGCATCACAGATGTTGCGAATAGTAACACCCCTCTGCAGGGCAGTAGATGCAGCCACACCCCTGGTAGAATGGGCCCGCAAGCCAGCCGGTGGGTCCCTACCCGCCAAGCGGTAACACTCCGAGATGGCTAAAATAATCCAGCGAGACAAAGTCTGTTTCGTCACAGCTTGCCCCAAACGCTTTCCAGCGTAACCAATAAAGAGTTGATCGTCCACTCTGACCCGGGACATGCGTGAAACATAAAAGCTTAAAGCTCTCCTAGGATCAAGCCTATGGAGCCTCTCCTCTTCCTTACCGGGATGCGGAGGAGGATAGAATGCCGGAAGAACAACCTTCTGGGCCAAATGAAATTCCGTCACTACCTTCGGAAGAAAAGAAGGACGAACTCTAAGGACAACCCTGTCCTTGTGAAATACAGTGAAGGGTGGCTTAACTGAAAGTGCCTGTAACTCACTCACTCTGCGAGCGGAAGTAACCGCAACTAAAAACACAGTTTTCAGAGTTAACAGCCTCAAAGGGCAAGAATGTAAAGGCTCAAACGGAGCACCCATAAGAAACTTAAGAACAAGGTTTAAATCCCAACCGGGCACCAGGAAAGGTGACGGAGGGAACACATTAGTGAGCCCTTTCAGAAACTGTGAAATTAAAGGGATTTTAAAGTAAGAACACTCTTCAGACGAGCGCTTAAATATGGACAGCGCAGCCAGGTAACCTTTAATGGTACCCACTTGCAAGCCCCTGTGCGCCAAAGAAAGTAAAAAGGACAGAACCATGGGGATTTCACATGCAAAAGGATCCACATTCTGAACCCTGCACTAGTCGCAAAACTTACGCCAACGGCAACGGTACAGAGACTTTGTTGCTGGCCTTCGGGCCGAAAGCAACACCTCCATCACGTCTTCAGGGAGGTCCCCATCCTTATACCTCAACCTTTCAGAAGCCAAGCGTGAAGGTTGAGGGATCTGACCTCTGGATGGAGAACCTGACCCCCCTCCCGTGAGAGCAGATCGTCTCGGTAGGGAAGACGACGTGGAGGGCAGATGGACAAGTCGAGAAGGTCCGGGTACCACGTCCTCCGAGCCCACGCCGGAGCAATGAGGATCATCCGGGAACCGAACTTCCGTAACCTCCGCAGTACTTGCGGGATGACGGGGACTGGAGGAAACGCATACAGCAGCGGGAATGACCACTCCACCACGAACGCGTCTACTAAGACTCCTTTTGGAGGAAATTCCCGCAAGCAAAACCTTTCGCACTTTCGGTTGACACTGGAGGCGAAGAGATCCACCTGAGGGGTCCCCCAAAGGGCGAAGATCTCCAGGAGAATCTCCTGAGCCAACTCCCACTCGTGAGAGATCGCGCTCTGCCTGCTCAGAGCGTCCGCCGTCACGTTTTCGTCTCCGACCAGATGAACTGCCGAGATCGAAACTTCCTGCTGGATGGCCCAGAACTCGAGCTGCATCGTCTCCCTGCACAGAGGAAGTGACCCTGCCCCCCCCCTTTTTGTTGAGGTAGTGCATGGCCACTGTGTTGTCCGTCAGGATCAGGACATTCTTCCCTCGCACAGTCGGCAGAAAAGCCTTCAGGGCTAGCCTGACGGCCCTCAGCTCCAACAGATTGATATGGAGTCTGGACTCCGACGGAGACCAACGACCGCTGACTGTCAGCCCGTTGGCATGAGCTCCCCATCCCGTGAGGGATGCATCCGTCACGATCATCACCTCCGGCCAGGGAAGCCAAAATGGAGCCCCCTTCATCAAGTTGCCTTCGACGGCCCACCACAGAAGGTCCCGGGCGACCGAGGGCGGCATCTGAACCGAGTCCGACATCCTGCCGGAGGTCTGCGACCATTGCGTCTTGAGTGCCCACTGCAAAGATCTCATCCGCAGGCGAGCCTCTGGCACCAGAAGAATGCAGGATGCCATGAGGCCGAGCAACCTCAAGAACTCGAACGCTGGGAGCGTCTGGGCATGCTGAAACTTGTGCACCATCTGCTGAATGTGAAGAGCCCTCACCTGGGGAGGAAAACACTGCCCCAGGGAAGTGTCGAGCACTGCTCCGATGTACTGGAGCCGCTGTGTTGGCGTCAAATGGGACTTCTTTAAATTGAGGGAGAAGCCCAGCATGTGAAGGGAGTGGCAGGTGACGGACAGATGATCCAGGACTTGCTCGGGAGAGCTCCCCCTGATCAACCAATCGTCCAGGTAGGGGTAGACGTGAATCCCCCCTTGCCTGAGATGCGCTGCCACCACCACCATGAGCTTGGTGAAAACCCTCGGGGCGGAGGTCAATCCGAACGGCAGGACCCGAAACTGAAAGTGCGAGTCGCCAACCGCGAACCTCAGGTACTTCTTGTGCTTGGGATGGATCGGCACATGGAAGTAAGCATCCTTGAGGGCGAGAGACACCAACTAGTCCTGAAGCTGAAGGGCTTGGAGGACTTGAGAGAGAGTAACCATCTTGAACTTGTCCTTCCTGAGGAGTTTGTTCAAACCGCGCAAGTCCATGATGGGTCTCAATCCCCCGTCTTTCTTCGAAATCAAAAAATAAGGGGAATACCATCCCTTGTTCCCCTCCGCTACAGGCACCAGTTCTATGGCGCCTTTCTCCAGCAGGGCTTGAATTTCCTGCGCAAGGAGCGGATCCGGACTCTGCAAAGAGAGGTTCCCCGGTGGATTGTCGCGAGGCCTGTGTCGAAAAGGAAGACAGTAGCTGTGGGTTATGATCTCCAGAACCCACACATCTGAAGTAATGGCTTGCCACTCTACAAGATGCTGCGCCAGCCTTCCCCCAACCGGCGAACCATGGGACATGGCCTCATGACTGAGTGGGAGCGGCTGCGGTGTTACCTGAGGGAAAAGAGGCAACTGCCCGAGCGGCCTTGGCACCACGGGGACCCTGTCGTCCACCTCTGGTACCCCTGCGTAGGCCCCTTCGACTGCCAGCTCCTCTCGCTTTACTGAAGGACGAGTAATAGCGAAAGGAACCACCCCTCCACTGCTGTCCCCTAGGACAAAAAGGCGGAGGTTGGCGAACTGCAGCGCCCAACGACTTCGCTGCAGCTTTTGAGGTCTGCAACCTCTCAAGGCTCTCGTCAGCCTTGCTGCCAAAAAGGTGTTCACCGTCAAAGGGCATGTTGAGGAGCCGGGACTGCACATCAGGAGCAAACCCAGACTTCCGCAACCACGCAAACCTGCGTATCACGGTGCTCGCCGCCATGGACCTACTGACGCATTCAGCTAAATCCAAACCCGACTGAACGGACTCACACATGGCATCCTTACCATCCTGGACCATAGCAAGGAAACCATCCCGTTCGTCTCCTTTGGGAATATGTTCAGCCGCTAACGCAACACAGTTCCACAGAGTGTGCGTGAAACGAGACAAGGCACAAATGGAGTTGGCCGCCTGAAGCGCCATACCACCAGAAGAAAACACTTTCTTCGCCCAGCCATCAAAACGTTTGTCGTCCCTATCAGGAGGGATGGTAGGGTACGACGCCTGCTTTGCCGGGGTCGTGGCCGCCTGCACCACCAAACTCTCCGGAGTGGGGTGCCTGGTCAAGTAGCAGGGGTCGCTACTGGCTGGACGGTATTTTCGCGACAAGGATCTGCCCACCGCCGGGAGACTCTCCGGAGCATTCCAAGCCGCCGCCACCCTTCTCTGTAAAGCCATATGGAACGGCAGTACCGGGTCAGTTGGGGGACCAACATCAAGGATGTCCGTCAGATCATCAGATCATCCTGCACAAACTCCCCTAGGGGAGCAGACCATCCCAAGTACTCAGAAACCCTAGCCATAAGGCGCCGGTACGAGGAATCGGCATGAGAGCCAGGCTCAGGCCTACAAAACTCCACCTCCGGAGAGGTGTCCAGTCCACTGGCATCATGCAGTGACTGCCTCAAATCGTCAAACTGACTATGGCCCGAGACAATTTCATCTGGAACCTGACTAGGAACCAGGCCATCAGAATCCTCATCCGCCTCTGAAATATACTCCAGGTGGCGAAAAGAAGGCACCCGAGAGTGCTTGCTCTTAACCAGAGCCTTCCTAGGGGGTTCTCCCGTGCCACGGGGTACCTCCAACATGAAAGGCGTCGATGGCGTCGAGCGAATCGGCGCCGGCGTCGAGAGAACCGGCATCAGCACCGAGAGGATCGGTGTCGACGAAATCGGCGTCGACGTCAGATGCAGCGCCTCCAGCATCGGCGGCGTCGACACAGCCCTCGAAGCCAGAGCCCCGAGCGTGTCCCTCGACGACCTGAGCGTCGACGGCTTCGATGACTTCCTCGGAGCCGGAGCCTCGAGAAAGCCTGTCGACGCCCTCGACACCTCAGACGTCGATGTCTTCCTCGAAGACCTCACAGGTGCACACAGTCTCGAACGCGTCGAGGACCGGGACCTGGAACGGGTACGTCGAGAACGAGTCTCCTTGTCTGAACGGGACCTCTCCCGTGACTCGTGCCGACCACTCTTGCGAGCGGTGTCTCTCGACCTCTCACGGCCGACCCCACTCGGGGGCGCGGACGGCTTAGTACTCTGCGACTCAAGAATCACCAGCATTTTCTTCCCGAAAGAAGCCCATTCCTCCGGCGTCGAACGGCTGGTGGGGTAAGCGACGTGCCGGGCAGAGTCATCCGAAGAGGACTTGGAAGACGACCGGTGTCGGCGCTTCCGAGAATGCCTCGAAGAGGCTGAGGAGTGGCGAGACCGACTCCTAGAAGGAGACCCACAAGACTTCCGACGATGACGCGCAGAGTCACCCCTCGAATCATCTGTCGAAAGCCCCGCAGACTTCGACTTCCGGGGCTTGGACACCCGACCTACCGACAACTTCTTCTTACGTTCGCGTAAGGCTTTGGACGTGAGCGACTGGCAGTCGATACAGTCATCCGTGTCGTGGGCCTCCCCGAGGCACCAGAGGCAGGCTTTGTGCAAGTCCGTCACCGACATCTTGGACCCACACTCCCCGCACTTCTTGAAGCCCGGACGCGGGGTCGAAGACGAAGTAGAAGACATCTTCACACAAAGGATTTTCACAAAACGAACAGGTTCGAAGAACCGAGAAGAACAAAACTCCAAAGAGTCGAGGCGTTTAACCGAGAAACACGAAGCAACACGTTCGCGGAAAAAACGGAACTGAGGCTACGGGCGTCGTGCGTCCTACTTATCACATCGGATGACGTCGGACGTGGTCCTCGACGACGGCGCATCGACGTCATCGACGCAGGACGCAGACGCCAGGAAAAAAGTTTCCGAAGCAGCACAGCTGTGGTGATTACATGTCATAGATATGGAATACGTCGGAGGACCCAATCCCCTCGAAAAGGCTTTTTAGCCCTAATGGGCGTAAGAATGCGGTAAAGCTGCTCAAGCTGCCTTTTTCCAATAGACATAATTCAAGGCCAGGTGTCCCCCTACATGCACATGCACGCACACACACAAAACTCAGCCATGCTTTATCTCTCTCACTCAATGTGGCTCAGAAACATACTCTCATGAGCAAAGCCACAGCGGCTCCACTCATGGAAACAGACATCCAGCGCAGGAGCCCACTGACTCCAAAATCAAGATGGCAGACACACCTCTTCAAGCTGCAGGCTCCAAGTCAAATGAGAAAACCGTTAAAGCACTTATAACGAATGAGCTGTTAAGACGCCCAGCTGTGGTTAGAGCCCAGAAAAAAAGCTACAGCCACGGGTCCATGCAATACACACCGCAAGTCTTCAACTTTCCCCTCCACGAAATGCCACAGGCCACACATCCTGCGGTGAGTGCGAAGCTCTTTGCCCAAAGGGTTAAAGTGGCTCCCCAGGGTTGTGTTTATTAATTACTGACAATTGTGTTATCCGGAATGGAAGACACAGGGGTGCATCCTTTCCAGAGAGGAAATCATTCTGTATAAATCCTCAATTTGTGTAATTTACCAATTACAATGGTCAACTTGACACTGACTGACACTGTTATGCCAATCTTGGCAGAGGCAGCAGCCCCGGCACAAGGGTGGCTTCTGGGCTCTGGGCCCCTCCTGGCTGGGCACTTGCTGCCTATGTCCTGCCCTGCTGCCTTTACTTTACTTTAATCCATGTACAATGTGCACCAGGGATCCAGAGGCTTAATGGCGCCGGCAGAAAACATCACACAATAAACACACAAGTGACATTCAGAAACCATTTAGAGCACTTTTCTGAAATCCATTCTTCCTATTGCTACTTACAAGCATACCATCTTTTAAGTAGAGCAGAACTAACTCTTTACGAGTCCTCCATTAATCGAGAATGCTCTCATGACATGAACGCAGTATTTCAGCTACAATTTATTTAATAAGTCAAAACCAGCACTTCGCTGGAGTTCTATTTTACATTTTATGGGACGGGTATTAACATTTTTCAAAGATGGGACAGAGCCAACCCTTATAAGCAGAACTACTGTACTTTTGATGAGACAACAATGTACCGGATGCCCTGGGAGCATCACTGGGGGAAAGGTTTTTGGCTGTCAAGAGACCCCACCCCACTAGACACAGTGGTGCAGAGGTACTCACCTGGCAGGGGCAGGAGCAGGGCCTCGTGCCTGTTGTCCCTGGCATGTCTGTTTTTCCACAGTCAGGGGCTGCTGCTCTTTGCACGATTAGAGTTGGATCCAATACCCATGGCCAGGGGAGTATCCAGCATTGGGGGGGGGGACAAGCCCAAAATAAGTCCTGCTACTTACCCCCAGCCCCAAATACACATTGGAAAATGAATGCTGAACTGAAACAATTGTTCCTGCCCCCCATATGATGACTCTATACCCTCTCCCTGCAACATTCGGACAAGAATGGGATATGGAGCATACAGAAACACGGCTGTCCCGGGCAGGATGCCCAGAATAAAAGTCATGCCACAGTAAGAACCCGTGGGTGTGCATACATTACAATGGCGACAAAGATAAGGTTAACCATTATCACAAGACAGCCAGCAGGGAACTCAAACACTAAAAGCCCACAGAAGAGCACTAAAGCCTTCTTTTCAGCAAGTGGCTGATGAGGAGATTCAGGTGCTATAAGGCAATGAGGTGATAACACTTCTGTATATCCCGTGGGAAGAAAAAAATACAGCTTGTAATGTGAGTGCTTCAAAGCGCACATTTTAAGCCTGCAGAAGGGGGTATAGAGAAATGAATACATTGCTGTGTTACAAGACTGCCGAATGGCAACATGTGGGCAGTTGCTGAGGGCCCCCTGTGAGGCTCGAGGTCCCTTTCATTTGAAAAAGTTATAAGGCCCTGACGCCGTCCCTGGGCTGTCCCCCAAATGCAGTCTAGCCAAGTAGTAACACAAATCATACTTGGCTAGACTGGAATTTGGGGGCAGCGAGTCTAGCCCTTCCTTATTGTGGCATGACTTTTTTTGTTAGGGGCATGTATAATAAAGCAACGGTTTATCACAGATGCCCAAAAACAAAGGTAACCAGACACTGCTCCTGTGTGACCCTCCAGCTCCAGCCCTGACTGAGTACATTCACTAGTCCGTCTTCTTTACGAAGTCGGACTAGTGAACGCACTCAAGGCTGGAACAGAATGAAGAAGACCACATAGCACTCAGCACATTTGGGCTGGCAGCTGGGCACGGGACCTAGGAGGACAGAGAATCATTGTGCCCAGCCGCCATCCCAAATGTCACAGTCTGAGCATTGGAGGTGGGGGCGGGGGGCAAGGTGTGCTCCCCATACGTAACTGGCCATGGTTGGCACACCTAGTGTGGGCGCATCTTGCCTCCCTTCAAAAGCAGTGCTGGTCCTTGGGCCGGCTCTCACCGGATCTGAGATCCGGCACCAGATGTGTAGCTGGATCTCGGGATCCGGCCAGAGTCACTTGGGCAGTGGTATTCAAACCTTTTTGTGCAGAGAGCCCCCTTGAGTGAAAATATTGTTGCTGTGCCCCCTAGATGCATATCTGCTCATGTTTTCTATTGAAAGCAGACACTGTACTCCCTTTATGAAGGCCCCCCCCCAACCCCACCAGACATCATTCCGTCCCCCTGGGGAGTGGGTTGGAGATACGCCTTGCCCTTCTGGGATAGGTCTACTGTATTGAGGGATGAAGGCACTACACACTGCCGTTAATGCACTTGTTCGACATGTCTAGCTATATCTGCATGTCGAAGGATCCGTCCCATCAGAGCCGACTCACACTTTTAACACTCCTGAGGTCGATAAAGTGGGTTAAACAAGTACCATGGAGTTGTCCGTGAAAATAGCATATTCTGCGCCCCGGCCCCATCTATCCTTCATCCAGACGAATAGACTTCACCATCAATTTAACACATGACACAAATCAATTCTAGTGCACGCTCTATTAACGGATGATAATAATCAGCCAGTACAGAAAATTACAACTTTTTATGCCATTTATTCGAATTTATACAACTTTGAAATTAAAACACTGCCTGCAGAGGTATGTGTAAATATAGCTCAATAGGTTGATGCACCGCTGCAGCGATGTGTGTATAACCGTCTATTAGACCATTGTGGTGAAGCCCAGTGGGATGGCTCAACTAGTCAATGCTGCTATAAGTAACTTTGATGTGAGGCTAAAAGGTCGGGGACTCGTCTTTCTATCAATACGCCGAGCATTGCATGATCTCACAGATTATATTATTACCCGTTGCTGATGATGAATCTGCGTTCAACAAGGTAGGTACCTCTGAGAGCTCAATCTCTAGGGAACTGCATGCTCGGGAAGTGGCTGTAAGGGAAGAGGCTGCCGGAGAACCCAGGGAGCAGATCTGTCTCCAGGAGTCCCTCGCCAAAGCACTGGTCAAAGAGGCGGCTGCCGGGGAAGAAGTGTGCAATTGGGAAGTAGGGGCACCTCATCCAGGGATGGTGAACAGTGTCCATGGGTTCTCTCTTACACTCGCTTTACTGACCCTGCTGCTCCTGGGGACCTTCCTCGGGGCCCCAGGGTGTGGTAGGGCCGCCTGGCGCCACACGCCCTTTGTGAACGAGAGCCAGCCAGCCAGCTGTTCACCCACATCACCTTCCCCGCGGGCTTCATGTGGGGTCTGGGCAGCTTGGGGTGGCGGCACTGCAAGTTGATGATGGGGGCCCCTGGAGGGGACCGGGACACTCCATCTGGGACGAATTCAGAGAGTGGCACAACAGGCACACACAGACACAACCACCTTATCAAGGTAACGGTCGGTAAGGATAATAAATGGGATATATACATTTGGTATTAGAGTTCAGTTACTTACCAACAACACCGTTGTGCCAATCCTGGCAGTGGCACTGGCAGCTGGCACAAGGATGGCTTCTCTGGGCTCGGGCTCCTCCTGGCTGGCCTGGGCACCTGCCTACCTACGTCCTGCCTGGCTGGGTCCCTCTTGATCGCAATTCCTCCAGCAATTTTCACACCAACTGACACAGGGTCACAGCAGGCAGGCTGTCCAATCAAATAACCCCGTGTGACTGTTAGTGCAGCACATGTGAAGAAGGGCACGTGCAGCCAGACCTGGGGCCTGGCTGGCTGGCTGGCGCCTCCCGGGGAAGTGAAAGTAACACTGTTGCTGAGGATGCTTGCTAGCAATACATTAAAATCAACATGGTGTGCTTTGCATGAGCACTGCAAGCACGGAATGGAATGCAGACACTGCTGTCTACGTGTATGCGCTCTCCGCCCAGTCAGACTAGTCTAACATTTTTTCACTAACTTAATTTTTGTGTGAGATTTCTCTCGGACTGCTGGTGTGGCCGGCGCCTCCTAGAGGCTCACACGCCAGGCAGCCGCCTGCACTGCCTGACACAAATACCGGCCCTGACCCTGGTTTTGAGTCAGCGTCTCCTGAAAACCCAGACCTAGCTCAGAGCCTACATCCTGGCAAAACAAGAAACTGCGGTGGAAAAAAAAGACATGCTGTGCTGAAAAGTTTGCACCCTCCCGAAAAAACAACTCTATACCCCATGTGGGATTCCACTGGGTAAAGGCAACAAGACATGGTTTATGTGCTGCAGCATTTCTCTTCCCTTTGTGTTCTTTTCTACCAACTGTATGGCATTCAAGTGAAACAAGGTTATCTTCTCTTCAGGTCTCAGATGAAGTACAGGAGACCAAATTCCAAGGTTTAGATCATCGCTTCTCTAAATGGTGTTCCATTTAGAGAGTTATTTACAAAGAAATTATCAAGTCAGTATTTTCTCCTGAGCCGTCAATAACTTGGTATCACCCATGCCCCTTGCATAAAGGGGACTTTGGGGGTTAAAGCATGACAGCATTATGCAAAATAGTCCCGGGCAGAGCATTCAGATGTCAAAAGACTGCATTCTACAGCATTCAATGCACTTCATTCTGGGTGCTTTACTGGCTGCCCATCAGCCGACGGGCCTCCTTCAAAACCATGTGCATTACCCACCGTGCCATCCATAAGAAAGGCCCTGCTTTCCTCAGAAACAAACTCACACGCTACCGCCCCACCGTCCCACCGAATCCTCAGATCAGGTTCTAAGCACCCCCTGGTAGGCCCCCTTACAAGTTCTCCAGACTAGGACGAGCCTGCTTCTTCGTCCTTGCACCCACCTTCTGGAACTCCTTTCCTCTCGCCCTCTGTCTCATAGAGGATCACCTGACTTTTAGAAAGGACCTCAAAACCCGATTGTCGCAACACACACTAGCACCAACCAAGCGTCAGATCCCCTTTGCGCACTCCCTCCCTCCCACCTGTCTGTCTTTCAGCAACCCTGCCTCATCCCTTATTTATCTCCTGAGCTCTGCTCCCCCCCCCCTCACCCAGTTCCCCCACAGACCGTGCCTGCCCCATCCGGCAGGGGACGGCAATGTATTACTCTAAGATCCACTCAGAGGGTGGGTATTTATCTATTGCCCTTAGATTGTATGTGAGACTAAGGACTTCTCCTTGCACATGAATGAAATCCAGGGGCTAGACCATGTTGAATGTACAGCTATCCCATTTATTTCTCTTGCACTCCGCAAGGCACGGCCTCACTCCACATCTGCACTCATGTATAACACAAACCACTGCCATAATGAAGCTACCTTTCACGTCAAAAATTAGAACTGTAGCTACTCAAATATTTTATCCATCCACTTAAACACAACCCTCATTCTTAGCTCCTAATATACCTCATTTTCTCCCATCCACTTGCCATTCAGACATTGCTGAATAGCAGGGTCATGGCCATCCTCTCATAACTCTAACTCATAACTCTAATAGCCGAAATGCACACACGCATAATACCGCCTCCCAATTTTCCCATATATTGAAGGGCGTTCAACCACCAGCGTGTTGGGACCATAATTATGGTGAAAAGCGCTATACAAATGACAACATGAATGAATGAATGAAACAAGCATTAGGTTTTTTACAATACATGGCTGCAGCAGACACACTCATGTGATAGAGACCATATTCCCCAACCAGATGCATCTTTTTTTTTATTGTGCATTAGTTTAATTACAAAAAAAAACTTTAAGCACATTTCTATAATCCAAAAAATAAAAGACGGAGCTTAATTTAAGTCTCCGTAGCAACAAGATAAAATCAAACAGGTTACAACTGCATTCAAATAAAAACAATGTCATCATCTGATAAACACGGTAAATAATGATATGTGCATTAACGACACTCTGTTTCACGTGTGACGAGATTCCAAATTGCAAAAGCAGCCGCATTAATGACAACAGTCTCCTCTCATATTATTACGGCAGCTTAAAAAAGCTCCCGTACCCTCTTATGAAAGTCCTTCAAGGCTGTGCAAGATGCTAGCACGTGTCGACAAGCCTCGACCTCAAGGCTGCAACCTCTGCAATGAAAAGAGCTGCATCGTCTATTTAGTCTTTAAGGCTGGAAAGTAGCACTGGCATTGGGCCAAAGCATTTCAAAGATTTGAATAACAAAAACAGCCTCTTTTTTTTTTATTCTGGAATGCTGACTAGACCACAATTCTTCCTTGTCAGATATAGAAAAACGTGTTGGCTTTTTTGTGGCTCCATTCATTTCTTTCACATCATGCATGGGAATAAGTTTCGCGCCTTGAAACACTCGTGTATAGGCACGTTATACATGTCAGATCATATCAAGCCTGTAGGAAACAATAATTAAATCCAGGCAACTTTATAACACAGTCTCTTCTGGGCTACTTCTTTATATCTTAAAAGTAGAATAACCCATAGGGCAGCTTACAGAATTATCAAGTTGTCGTAAGGCAGGTGTGAAATAATCAGCCAGTTAGGCTGTCTTCAAAGTGCATTGTGATACCTGTAGCCCTGCACTTATTAATGTGAACAAACTACAAGTGATGTAAAGGAATACAAATGTGAAATGTGCTAAAGGAAGGCAGGGCTGAAGAACACTGCTTACACTCTTTTCTGTGACTTGTTTCTTCTGCATCTGCTTCTTTCTAGTGATGTTCACTGAGGTAAGTGGGCATTGGTTTGTCGGTATTGCAAACGTATTTGGGCTTTTGCATGTTAACACTCAGCTGTTATGTTCTGCTGCTTCACATGCAGATTACTGCAAAAACTGGGCGTATATACACGGTGGCACATGGGACTGTGGGGCATTAGTAAATTAGAGCACTTAGTGAACACGTTAATGTGATGTGTGTGGACAGTCCTAAAGGGACATGTTGTGATTATTTTGTATACTCTTTTAAATTGTCCTCTAAAACCCCCAAACATTGGTCACTGCCTTCACCCCGTCTCCCAACTTAGATGATGTTACTTCTGTGATTTACAAATTATTTTGTCAAAGCTAATAGTCTTTTTTTTCCAACTCAGCTCATGATTGGGTTGGACAGCCAAGCCAGGCTACCTGGCGCACCTCTGGCACAGCCATAACCACGAATTCCCTGGCTCCCCCATCTCCACGCAGAAGAAAATGTATAATGTCAGAGACATTGGCCCTCATTAAATGTTTGCCAGTACCATGATATCAGTAAACGATAATACTGCTACCGGCGCCTGATCTGCCACAATTACCAGCAGATTACAGGTGCCGGCAACCGTGGTTTAATCTCCATTCCATGGAGTCCATAGGACTCCTCCCTGGGGGTTTGCTGGTATTACTGGCACCGGTAATACTGTCTGTATTTTGCCGGTGGGGTGCTTGACTTACTTCCAGCTCTTGGATGGATGTAAATCAGGCCACCCCACTGTGCCGGTAAATGGAATTACCAGCACGTACAATCCGGACCAGCAAACTGTTAATGAGGCCCAAAGTGAAGTAAAAGTTAAGTGAAATGAGAGGGGTAAATGTAAGCAAATTAAATTGTAATACTGGAGTAAGAATACTGCACAAGTAAAATGTATGGAGAGAGAAAGCAACGAATATAATAGAAAGAAACTGGTAGGAGATATCAAAGAATAGAAGTGACAGAAAATGTACATCGGGAGAGATTGATTGATTGATTGTTTATCATGCACAAGTGTTTCAAAGCGCAACCATACCTGGGAGGAGAAGACATAGGGAAGACATAACAAACAATCTTACTAGGCATGGGCATTCAGATTATGCAGGTAACAGAACAGGAAGTGGGTGGGGGTGGGGGGCAATAGGGACCAAGTGCACCCAGTCCCGTCAGAACATGGGTTAAGTGCCAAGAGATACCACTCTCATGGGTTGTAACCAAAGTGCAGTAGTGCTGCAGTAAGTGCAAGGCCCGGGGACAAGTGCAGGAGACTGGCGAGGAAAGCTTGTGACCTGTGAGGATCTGAAGGTACACCAGACAGCCAGTCAGCGAAACTGAGCAACAGTAGAGGAGAGAGAGCTAGAGGGCAGAAAGAGGTGGTTAGCAAGGGAGAGAGAGAGAAGGAGGAGGCGAAGAGGAAAGTCTTGAGGAGTTTCCGGAATTTAAGGAGCTCTGGCTCAAGACGGAGAGAGGCAGGGAGGCTGTTCCAGAGGGGGGCACATGCAGTGGATAAAGATCTCCCCCCAAGTCTCTGCTTAGAGAAGCGGCTCTCGCAGAGAGTTGGCGGAAGATGAGCAGAGGACTCGGGAAGGTGAGTATTTAGGAAGAGAGCTTTGCAGATAGTGTGGGCCCAGGCCCCAGAAAGGCTTGTGGACAATGCAAAGGGTCTTGAACTTAATCCTTGCAGCCACGGGGAGCCAGTGAAGGGATTTCAGCGCCGCAGAGATGCGGTCCCTGGGCTTGAGGGCAAGGATTAGTCTTGTAGCTCTGTGCTGGATGAGTTGAAGAGGACCGTGGGTAGAAGAGGGCAGGTTGAGAAAGAAGCTGTTGGAGTAGTCCAGCCATAAGAGAAGACAAGGGCTCTGGAGACGGTGAGCCTCTAGGGGAAGGTGAGAAAAGGTAGAATACCTCTGAGAAGGTGCAGTTGGTAGTGGGACTTTTTAGAGATGTGAGAAGAGAAGGAGAGAGTGGAATCGAAGATGAACCCCAGATTATTTGCCTCATTGGAAGGTGGAGGCATAGGGCCAAGAGAGGCCAGCCAGAGAGGAAGAGGGAATGCGGGAGCAGGGGTCCTGATGACAACAATCTCTGTCTTACTGGCATACTGGCATTAAGGCAGAGGTTGTTTGCAGCACACCACGGCTGAATTGCGGACAGTCAGGTATGAGTGAGGAAGATGAAGGTAGTCTGAAGGAGAGCTGTGTGTCATCCGCGTAACACTGAAATTTGGAGGCAAAGCTGGCTCGCAAACGCGCCAAGGGGGCCATGAAGCAATTGAAAAAAATTGGGGATAGGTTAGATCCGTGTGGGGACACTGCATGTAGAGAGAGTGATAGGGCAGAGGAAGGACCCCAATCCCACCTGGGATGGGCGGTTGGAGAGAAAGGAGGCTAGACACACCAGGGCCTGATCAGTGATGCCCATGGTATCATAGAGTCGTGCAATCAGGGTTTTGTGGTTCACTGTATCGAAAGCAGAGGAGTGGTCGAGTAGAATGAGAACAGAGGCAGAGTTACAATCAAGATTTCAGAGCAGTTCTTCATGGGTGTTCAGAAGAGCAGTTTCTGTGCCTCTTGATGCTCTAATGCCGGTCATGGAAGCAACCAACAGAGTCAGTGTAGCCAACTTCCCCAGGAGTTTGCCCAAGAAAGGATTGATAGAGATCAGCGATAGTTTGCCGGAATGAAAGGGTCAGAAGAAGGTTTATTGAGGCAAGGGTACACAAGGGAGTGCTTAAGAGCAGTGGGGAAAAGTCTGGTGGCAAAGGAGAGGTTGCAGAGGTCGTACAAGGCTGGGGTGAGAGAGTCAAATGTTGTTCTTGATTTTTTGTTTTTTTTGGTTTTGAAGTGACAGGGGTCCACATGTTTGGATGAGGTTTTCATAGTCTGGACTGGTCTAGTGTCCTCCTCAGGTGTGCAGGGGAGAGAGAAGGGGAGGGGTGGGGATGGACAAGAGTAGAACAAGAGATGTTGGTGCATGAGGTGGTGAGAAAGAGAGAGAGGATAGAATATCCAGTGTTTTTGAGGAGAAGTGTGCAGCTAGGGCAGAGCAAAGGGCTTGGGTGGGCGCAATAATGAAGGAGGCTGCGGTAGGGTTGGCTAGTTCCTTGCAGACTTTAAAAAGTTTGGCCATGTTATTGGATGCTGCGGAGATGCAGGCTTGAATAAAGACTCTTTTCTTGGATCTGATGCAGAGTCTTTACTGCCTTTGCAGGAGGCGGCAGGCCAGTTTGTCACAGGGTGCGCCCGAGAATCCCATTTCCATTCGGCTGCCTTGCACTTGCGTTTAAGGGCAGCTAGTTCGGAGTCGTACCAAGAGTTGCACTTTTTGGTAGGCTTCAGACGTACCCTCATGACAGGTGCAATAATATCAAGAATGTTGTAAACAGAGAGGTTAGCGATAGCAAGGGCTGTGTCAGGGTGGGAGTCAGCCGCAGGAGTAAAAGGTAGAGGCAGACGGGAGGCAGTGCCGGCTTCCCGATGCAAGAGGAGAAGAGAGCTTCAAGTGAGAAGAGAGGAGAGAGTGATCAGTCCAGGAGAGAGAAGTAGGGAGAGGGATAGATAGAGGAAAGTCGGTTGAGATGAGGGCATCCAAGGTGAGGCCAGCGGTGTGTGTTGGGCCAGGTGGTAAAATGGAAAGAGAGAGAGTCGTAAAGATTGCAGAAAGGTCCTGAGGAATCGGGTGAGTCGAGATGGATGCTGATATCAACCATTATCAGGAGTTGCGAAGAGGAGGAAAGGAGCGAGGAGGCCAGCCCATTCAAAAGGGAAGAGGTAGGTCTGACCAGCTGGCAGATAGAAAGTGGCCAGCAGGAGTGAAGAGCTAGGAGAAAGGGAGAGCCTGCAGACCAGGCACTCAAAGGATGGGTAGGCCTGAGTGGGAATGCCAGATAAAGGGATCCACTCAGGGAGGAACATTGCTACTCCCTCACCTGGGCTGTTTTGTCTATGCAGAGAGAGTAGAGCATCAAAATCCAGGAGTTGAAGGAGGTTGCAGGTGTCAGAGGAGTGTTTGACAGCTGAGCGAGTGTTAAGCGTGGCAATATGGAGCAGATTGACATCTGTGAAAGACTTATGGGGGGAGCAGGGGACAGTGCTATACCCCATAAGGGGCAAGAGTGCCTGAGCGACAGAGGAAGAAGGGGCAGAGGAGCCAAGGCCGGAATGCGAGGATAGAATAGATGGAAACACCAAGTCCAGTGGAAGCAAATAGGGTTTAGAAGTGAAAGAAAATATATGATGGAAGACAAATAATATAAGTGAAGCAAATATGCAAGAGGAGAGAGGGTGGAATAAAAGGAAGAAGAAGCACATCTCTCAGAGGAGAGAGGAATGAATAGTAGGGACAAGTACATTTATGGGAGGAGAGAGGAATACATAAATGGGTGAAGTCCATCTCTGGAAGGAAAGAGGAATGAATAGAAGGGAGAAGTACATCTCTGGGAGGAGAGAGGATGGATTAAAAAAGGGAGAAGTACATCTCTGGGAGGAGAGAGGAATGAATAGAAGGGAGAATGTTGGGATGCTCGCACAGCATCCAAGCTAGGCAAAAAGGTACAGGTTGATAAAGACTTATTAGCATGAACTATTGGAGTAAATTGAGGTTTGCGCAGCAGAAGGCGCATATATTGTTTTTAGTTAGGTTTGACACATATTAGATACGTACATACAGCAACACAGAAAGAGCAACAAATGCATGACCGTTGTGGTAGCAGAGGTTTTAGATAGGGCAGTATTATGGGCCCTATGTTTAGTTTTTGTAGTCCAAGCGATGGTCCGAAGTGTGGTGTGCAGGAAGAGCTGAAACAGGTGGAAGATGGAACAGTGTATTGACATGGCAGAAGTGTTGCCATATTGGAAGTTGAGGCCTAGTAAATAGAATAGAATACATGTCCCGATGTGGAGCTGCGGCTCTGTGTGGCTCAGCTCCAAAACACCTTTTGTAAGGCAAGTCCCAAGTTCAGTAATAAAAATCAATCCAAAGAGCTAAACAATAAAGCATGAGATGTGAGAAACACAAATGTTTATTACAACACGGCCCAGAATAATCAAAATGACATTCAACATTATGTCAGAAAAGGGCTGAATTTATAGTACATATTGCAGATGACATTACAACAAATGTTAGCAGTTATATTGTGATTGGGCATCATCATTTGCACTATAGGTGACTATATACACTACTTGGGCATATTGGCTTATTCTACCCTTCTGTGGAAAGACATTAGTTTATTAATGAACTAACACTGAGATCTCCTTTCTCATGATGCTGATTGGGTGCTCATTTTGTAACTTGTATTCCCTGGACCTAAGATTTGATTGGCTGTTCCAGGAGGAGTATTCGTGGAGTGAGTACTTTAATAGTTTTTAACCTATCCCTGTGTGAGAGGTGACACTGACAACAAAATGATAACTTTTACATTCTTTCCCAAAGATCTCATTGGTTGGCACTGCCATTCCGTTCCCATCGTTATGAACTGGTTATAGCAAGTTCAATGTTGGAACTCCTCATTGGAAACAATACTTGCTTCACTTCCTTTCTCATGGTTTGTGCATGATTTTATTAGCTCTACTTTTGACCTTTTAAGCTGGGGACTTAAGTGGTCAGGAACTCCATTCTCTTATAATATGAACATGTGCAATGCGTATGGCTTGCACTCTTGCAAATGCTTTCTTAAATAATATTGTGCATCTGCTGTTGAAAATGTTCATAGATTTTCATGAGAATCGTTGATACCTATTCAACCCTATTTTTTTTTGCAATGCCGTTTTGCAATTCCTTTTTGTATAGTTTCTTTCATTGTAATTGGATCCCTTTCAGTGAGGTATTTTCCTACAGATGGCTGTGTTCCTCCTTGGCCATTCTACCTCAGCATGTGTGTTGTTTACTGCTCATTGTCTGATTCCTATCAACTTGTGACCTTCACTTTGATACATTTTGATGTACTGACTAGGAACATATATTATAATTATAATTGTTCTTTTATAATGTGCTTAATACCAGAGTTTCTAAGCGTGGAATCAGGATTCAAATGTGTGTTGCTCTGAGCGGTCTTGCTTCCAAGACAAAGGAGTTGCACCTGAGCTATCCCGCTCACCATAAATTGTTGTATGTTCTTTGAACACAGGCTTGGAATCCAAGCTAAGCTGATGTGTCAGTTCCTTAACTCTGGGGTTTGTTACTTGTTTTGTTGCTGTTACATGACCTCAATACTGAAATTCAAGCTTGAGAATGCGTTCGCCCACTTGCCTTGACCAATCACTGTGCAGCATTCAGTCTTGTTTTGGGAAGTTACAGCTTTGTGTGTGTGCTTCTCTGCAAAGGACTGGCTGATATTTCCTGCTAATTCATGCTGACTTCTAAACTTCAGGGATAGCTGAGCCTGTCTCGAGGCCTACTCATGTGTTGCATATTCAATTAATATACATTCGTCCTTCATCTATTATCATTATTAGTATTCTTAATAGTTTCCTAACTAATGTTAATTGTTACCATACTTGATAAAGTCATGTGGTTATGCTCAGTCATAAGGTCTGTGCTTCATGGCTTAGTTGCATCCCAGGAATACTGCTTATTGAAGCAGGCTACTAGTGCAGTGTTGGGTCTACAGGGAATTCTATGTGCATGTGGCTGCTTTCTTTATAACCTTGTGATGCGTTAGAGTGACTTACAAGCTTGTATTAACCTGCATATGGAGGACGTTGGAAGCATATCCCAATATTCTCCACTTTCGTCCAATTAGGGTCAAATCTCTCCATATATACTATATCCTGTTTATCTTGTTCTTGTTGCCAAATCATAGATGCTCTTGGGCACCCATATTTTGAATACATTTCCAAAATCTCCTCCCCATCTGTCACAATCTCATGGGCTGCAATCTAAGAAATTGCGTTCCCCCACCTGCAGCGGGGTCTATGTAGGATTCTAAGTAATTTTCTGGGTGGGGCTGGGGGAAGCTAGTGACCAAAGGGTGCCCTTTGGGCCCATGGGTGATCAATTGAGACCATTATTATTTCACCTTCCTTTGGTTGTGGATCAGTTTGACAGCTTTCATCTTTCCAAGGAGGAGAGGCACTGCCTATCATAACTGCAAGGAGGTTATGTTTATTTTCATGAAACACACAACAGGTTATTATTATTTGGTAAACTCACCAGATTATTATCAAGATAATAGGATAGGAAATAAGACTCAAAATGTATTTACTAGCCACTGGGTCATCCATGAATTGAGTACTGATAACCAAGTTTCATCTTTAATGATCCCCCCTCTGCTTCCATGTCTGTTTGACATTTTACCATCTGTTTTATTGCAACGTTTAGGGTGCCATAGTTTGCATTGTTAGGCAGTAGGTACAGCAGGTGCTGCCGATCTTCTTACAGATGCCACCTTCCATTGCTGTGATAAGATCGAGCACCATTCTATTTTGGAGTGCTATACGTCTCAAGGCATGGAGCTCTCTGATTGCATTGAGTCCATGTTCTGTGGCATTTGAAAGTTCCATCAAGTTCCAGTGGACTATCTGTATCCACTTGGCATTTGTAGCTGTTTGTATTCCAGGAGCCAGCATGAGGCAATGTCTGTATTGTGGTTGTATCTTCTCCAGTGCCTTGTCTGCTTCCTTTGAGAAGTAATTTGACCTTCTCCTCCTTCTTGCTGTTTGTTTGTCCTTTTGTTGTCGGGAGCGCTGCAGGATATTAGGACTGTCTCTTGGGCAATTCTACTTGACTTTCTGCAATAACACATGGGCATGCAGGCTCACCAAGGGGCATACACCATTCCAGAAAGGAGGCAAGTAGTAGTATGCCTTTATGCTGCAGTGCCACAGGAAGTCCATGACTCTGGCAGTTATAGGTACAATTACAGTTGTTATTGCTTGCTTTGCCCCAACACAAAACAAAGATTGAGTGAGTTCCTGCACTTTTACAGGTTTTTCATGTTGATGCAGGCTGGTCAATTGATTCACAGGATTGCCCATATGTTTCTACAACTTTTGTCTGTTTTCCTTATTTCTTCTTGTGTAAATCCCATTAGTCCCTATGCATTAAACACTGCTTGTCCCTTTACCCATTTCTTGTTCCGAAACGTTGCTCCCTCTATGACCTTCTGTAGTTTTGCAGGACATTTCACTATGACTTGGTTTGGGTTACGTCAGCTTTTCCCATCCCTTCACATTCCTCTTTGGATCTCTTTCCCATTTTAATTTGTACAGTGTGTTTCTGAAACTGCCCTTGCATTCTACAAATTACTAAATGTGCCAAGTACTGTGCCTCTAAAGTTGGCACAGCCCACATATGGAACATTCTTCACTCACTTGGGCCCTGCCAATAGCTTTCATGGTATCTTACCAAACGTTGGTACCGTCAGAATGCTGTTCATCTAACACATTATTATTAGCTTCTATATTCATTTGTCTTTTATGTCTGGTCACAGGGTTGTCTATAAGAGTGATTATATTTTCTACATTCAAACCATTATACCCATTACTTCTAATTCCGAGTCTCATGAATTTCATTAATGGAAAAGAAAGAAGAAGAGAGAAAAATAGACAACATATCCCTATGAACACATTATCACCATTCCTACAATTGTTCATTTTAGCTTCTTGAATATTAACTGCTGCACTAGCTCTGCTGTGTCTGAAAAGCTACATTATTCTCTTGTAATTTTTCATAGTTCTTTAGAATCAATTCAACTTTGGCTGCTGGTTCTTGGTCAAGTTCAACATCTGTTTCTTTTCATTGTTGTGGTTCTGCACTGGTATCTTTGCGTAGACCAGTCAGATGCACCAAGGCACAGCGATTCTTTAACTTTGCTTCAGTCAGGGTGGCTCTTTCCACTTCGTATGGTCCTGTGAACTTTGGTTGATTCCAACGTCGTGTATGCTGTCTGGTGTAGACTCTACCATCGGGTTGTAGCTGTAGAGCTTCTTCTGTTGCTGTATCTTGTTTGTTTATTGGGACCCGATGGTGCACTTTGATGTTTACCTGCTAAGAGATAAGCTTGTCACAGGTAGACAGGTTTTTGAGATATGCATTCAATTCCTCCCCCAACAAATACTTTGGTGTGCATCTGACTATGTTCGTGTGGGCGCAGACAGCATGTGCATCCTCCTTCCCACTTCACGGGGTGACAGGTGGGGGTTCTTGCTTGGCTAGTTGCGCAGACGGAACAGGGCCAGAGGAAATCAATAGAGCCAGCTCTTCTTGAGTATGTCACAACGTTTAGCCAATTTAAGAAACCAATGTATCCGTCCCACCACCACATTTGCCTGCATGTGGTAGTCTGTACAAAGTATGTGCCCGATACCTAGTAGACTTGTGATTTCATCAACAAACTTGTTTGCAAAGTGGGGCCCATTATTGCACTGCAGTTCTTCACAAATGCCCCATTTGGGGAACACCTCTCTCATGAGGAAACTTGCTGCAGACTTGGAGTCTGCATTTGTACAGGGTCCTGCTTCTATCCATCAGAAAATGGACACACCACTACTAGTACATACCTGTATGTGGTGCATCTATTCACCATGTCAATTTAAAGTACGTGGAGCTCTTTGAGGGCCCCTGTGGGACGGGGCAATGTTGCTGTTAATGTTTTAGGTGTATGTTCTGAGTGTAACTTGTGGCATATGATGCAGTTTGCCATTAATTTGTCAACTTGTTTGGCCAGGTTACGCAAATTGTACTATGCTGCTTAGGTGTATGCGTAGGATAATGTAATTGCTCCATGGCAATGTTCAGTAACTCTAGGAGTATTAATACTTTCACTGTGGTGTTTTGTCTCCATATGATGTCAGTGGGTGACAGGGTACATCCTCTTTTTACACATTGGGCCTCATTACAACATAGGCGGTAGAGTGATAACGGCGCCAGTAGAGCTGCTGGTGCTGTTATCACTCTACCGCCTCATTACGAGGTCTGCTTGCGGGTGCCGCTCTGGACACTTGGACATAACAGACGCCCTTAGTGGCACCCCCTAGCAGACCAGGATGCTAACAACGGGCCCGTCATTAATGGGCCCGTTAGCATCCTCCCTATTCCCATTGAGCCCTGTAGGGGCTCAATGGGAATGGGGATGTACCGGGTCCAGTCCGGCGAAAGGGAATTACCGGGCCCTCCAATGTCGGAATGGCCCGGTAATTCCCTATTTTAGGGACCCGGATCCGGACCCAGCATGGCTACCTCCAAACTCATACTGAGGCCCGTTATATTTTTTCTTCTGGTGGGGCTCTTTCTTGAAACTCAATTATATGTTTTTTTGATAATGCACTGTAAACATCCGGTAGTCTTTCTTGTTGTACTGCTGTGACAGGCGTTTGGCTTTCCACTGGAAAGGGCATATGCACTGCCTGTTTTACAGCTGCGTCCTCAGCTGAATTCTACGTGAAATCAAGTCTTTTCTGAGCACTTCACAATTGCTACATGAAGGGGGCCCTTCAATGCTTCTATTAGCTTAGCTAACCCATCTGCCCTTCTGTAACCTCTTCTCTTCCACCTGGATAATCTTGAATGCACTGTAGTTGTCATGTAAGCTGAGTCTGTATAAATAGTAACATCATCATATGCTGATGCCTCTAGTGCTTCTATGAGTGCTATGAGTTCTGCTACTTGTGCTGAATAGTGTGAATGTAATCTCTGTTGCTTCACTATTTGAAATTCTTCCTCTTCGTCCTTCACTTATATTATTACTGCTGCGCCAGTGTGTCTTTGGCCACTCTCTTGGTCGATACTCGATGAACCATCTACATAGATCAATTCTCCTGTGTCTAGGGGGTATTCACTCACCCTGCTGTATTTATCTGGTTCTCCTTCGTATACTGCACAGTCATGGACTTTGTACTGAGGCTCAACTGGTTTGGCTGTGAATGTTGCTGGGTTAACTGTGTGGCAACTTACTATTGTGATGGCTGGGTTAGTCAAGATTACACCATACCCACCAGCTCTCTGGGTGGTGAGTGTTGATGTGTTTCTTTCTAAGATCAAAAAGACAGCATATTCAATGTACAAAGTGAGTGGACATCCCATAAGTAGGGTGGTAGATTTTTGTACAGCAGACACCGCAGCAGCTAATGTTTGTTCACATGGGAAGTGACCCTGCATTAGTGGGTCTAGTAGACCAATATAGTATGCTAATGGCTTGTGTTTCTGTGTTCATCGCTGTGCAAGTACTGGTGTCCTGACCTGTCCATTTGAGTGTGAGAACAAGAAAACCTCTTTGTTGTAGTTTGGGGTTGCTAATACTGGTGCATTGCTAATGGTCATTTTGAGGTCTTCAGAGCATTCAACCATTTCTTCTGTCCATTCAAGTGTTCCTTTAATCTTGTGTTCTCCGATGAGTGCCTGTAACAAGGGTCTGATATGTGTAGAATAATCAAATACCCATGTTCTGCAATAATTACAGAGGCCTAAGAACTGCTTCATCCCTATGACTGTTTTAGGCTGTGGTGTGTTTCTCACTGCTGTAGCTCTGTCTGAACGTATCCTTCTTCCTACTGCAGATATTATCTCTCCCAAGTACCCTGCTTTCTTTTGACAGTACTGCATTTCTTTTTTGTCCACCTTGTACCCTTTGTCTGCAATTGTGTCTTTTCTGCACTATTCCTCTGTGGTGCTACACACTAATAAATCATCTACGTATTGTAATACTGTGCTGGCCATGTTGATATTTACTAAGTCCATTTGAAGGACCCTGTTAAAAACACTAGGGGATTCACAGTACCCCTGGGGCAACCAAGTGTGCTGGAATCTCTTTCCGTGATATGAAAATGCGGTCAAATACTGGGAATCTAGATGTAGTAGTATGGTGAAGAATGCATTTTGAGGTCAATTACAGTGAAGTAGACTGCATCAAAAGGTATGTTGCACAGGTACACTACCAACCCCACCATATTGACTAGACTCTATAACGACACAATCCTGACTGCAATAAACAAAATAGCTCCGCTCACGTTATGCAAAGCGAAACAACCAGTCCACCTCAATGCCTGGTTCACCCCCGAGTTAAAATTTCTAAGTACAACTAAAAGAAAAGCAGAATCACTCTGGAAAAAAGCACCCACATCTACTAATAAAAATCTCTTTGACACTGCCTCCATGGATTACAAACTGAAAGTACTCCTTACGAAAGGCAAATTATACAAAAGAATATCCAAAGCCAGTTCCAATACCAAGGAACTATTCCTAATACTCGGAGAGCTAGAATCCCCTATACCACCCCCAGAAAGCGGTTATAAATATGCAGACTGGTGTGAGAACATTCAAAATGCCCTCCAAAACAAAATCAGCTGTCTCCAATCTACAATCAAAACCAAAATGAACAGCATACACAAACTATACAAACCTCCACCTCCCTCTGCCACCGCCATCTGCCCCAACGAGCTCCCCCTATTTGAATTCACAGAGATCTCCATCCCAGAAGTTCTGAAGATCATCCTCAGCCTAAAACAGTCAAGATGCCAAGGTGATCCATGCCCACCCTCATTCATCAAAAACTGCGCACCCCAACTCACTCCATTCATTACCAGTCTTATCAATGCCTCCTTAAAAACCAACTGCATCCCAGCTGACCTAAAACAAGTGTGGGTACTACCACTATTAAGAAAAACACCCTGGATCCCAACACTCCCACAAACTACTGCCCAATAGCAACGGTTCTGTTTCTATTGAAAATTCCTGATCGTGTAGCATATTTACAAATTCAGAATTACTTGCAAGCGAATAATATTCTGGCGATTATGCCAGTCTGGTTTCCGGGCCATGACATGGTACGGAAACAGCACTACTGGATTTAAAAATCCAAATGGACAATGGAAAACTAGCTGTGCTTCTTCTCCTAGACCTCTCTGCTGTATTCGATCTGGTGGACCACAACATCCTGTGTGAACACCTTACATCAGCAGCAAACATCTCCTTGAATGCCATACTTTGGATAAAATCCTTCCTCAATGACCGAACCATGAAAGTCTTCTCCCCTAAAGCCGAAGCACCCCCAACCCCAGTCACCTGTGGAGTGCCACAAGGCTCCTGTGTGGCCCCCACTTTGTATAATATCTTCACGAAACCACGTTTTGACCACCTCGATGACCAGGGTGTCACCTACACCAAATATGCAGAATTGGCAAACTAAATCTCCTCTTTAAGTCGTTCATCATAGATGGACACACCATTAAAGCCACCAATGAGGTAAAAAGGTAAAAACGCTTGGCTTCTACCTAGACTCTTCACTCAGCTTCAACAAACAAGTAAATACTACCACCTCAGCCACTGCATACACATGCAAACTCATTAGTGCCTGCAGAAAATTACTCTCACCAGAGAGCTGTCTTGCACTAGACAGAGCCTTGGTCCTTATGTGCCTTGACTAATGCAACGCTCTGTATGCAGGAACGAAGTCCAGAATATTTGGAAGTTTCAGGTCCTACAAAACAATGCCCTCAGAGCTGTGCTCAATGTCCCCAGATCTGCACACATCTCACGCATTAGACACCAACAACACTGGCTCCCAGTACAGGAAGGCATCATGTTCAAATCACTCACCCTAACACACAAATGTCTCCACCAGATGGCCCCAGCCTTCTTTTCAAACATCATCACACTGACACAACGCTCAAGACCTACCCGAGTTATCTATCAGCACTGACTAACCACTACCAGATTCAAGCTCCAAAAGGCAGGCAGCAGCAGCTTCCCCACGTTTGCAAGCAAACTATGAAATGTATTGCATCTCCCACTCAGAGCTCAAGAATCTTTTTGAATCTTTAGGAAACAACTCAAAACACACCTTTTCACCCAAGGCTTAAGCAACCAAGCTTCCCCTCACACCTAGCTCATCACCTCCCCCCCGCTCCTACCTGTATTCTAAATCTTTGTATGTTATCATGTTAAGCCATCTACTTGTAATGCCATTTTCCTCCTTATCTCTGTCCTGTATTTGTTTTGCAAAAACAGTAACTTCTACACTCTGTAAGAAAGCGCCCAGATGCCTTTGGGCTTGGCACGCTATATAAGCTTCAAAATAAACAAATAAATATAATTGAGGCATAGTTTGGCACTAGTGGGTTTTCTGTTTCTACTATATCATTCAGAGGGTGGAGATGAATCTCCATGATGATCATTTTGCTCTCTTCAGGGGGTATATGGCTGTGTTGCATTGTGAGTCTGAGGGCACTATAACGAAACAAAAAGGTGATGACTGGAAGGTTTTGAATTAATCATAACCATGGGAACAGCTCTGAGCAACGCTTCAGACCATCGCTTTTTATCGTGCCAAGTCATTACAGATGGGAAAGACCATATGCAAATCAGGCTTGCCCCACCCCTCAAGGGGCAGTCCAGCCCGAACTGCTAGGTCACATCCCTTATGCACAAGGCCACAAGCATCCCCAGACATGTTTCAGCGTTGTTGGACATCATCAGTGAGGATTAGCTTGAGCCCCTAGGCCCAGCAGTCTCGGGATCCACATCTAAGCATACCTGTCCCACTCGGAGTGACTTAAGCTAAACAAAAGGTGATGGCTGGAAGGTTTTGAATTAAGGGCACGCTATGATCAATAAATGCTTTGATTGTTTCATACATTCCAGTATCTGCTTCTTTGGATAATGGATATTGTTTTACTCTGGGGAGTATGGCCCCAGGTTTGAGTTTAATCTTCTCTGCCCCTATGCTGGTCAGTCGCTCTATATAATGTGTACTACATGTCCATAGTCAACTGGGTACTAGTGCCAGGTCTTCCTGTAGCTGTGAAGATGCTGCTATGACTGTCAATATTGTCTGGGGTACTTCTCTGTGCTGCACTACCATGAGGTATTTTATGCTGATTTCGAACACTATTTCTCCATCTGTTTCCATGCTTGCAAAAAACTGTTCATCTGTGACATCTCTTAATGGCAGTGTGGGATCTATGCATAGTAATGGCCTCCACTCCCTTCCTCATCTGTGCCTGTTATGATGATTGTGTCTTTTCTCATGATTACTGCCTCAATGTGTAATGTTAAAATTGTTCCTGGAGCTGCCTCATGTGGTATTGCGGGTCTGAATAAACATTCTGCTGGTAGGCAAAATATCACACTCTGCACACCTGGTAACCAGCCAGTCAGAATGGTCACTGCATATGTGAATAGAGCCTCATGTAGCAGCAATACTCAGATTGTATTGGTTCTGCAAAGCGCTTGTATTACTGTGGCAGCTCTGTTATAGTGCTTGCCTGGTGTGGAGCACACGATTCCATCTGTTAATAAAATGGTCATGTTCAACTTCTGAATGAGATCCCTACATAATAGGTTCATGGGTATGTGCTGTAGAGTAATGGACGGTGCTACTATCTCTTGAGTTCCTATAGTGAGGAGTAGTTCTTCTGTAAAGGGAACCCTTAGAATAGCCCCAGAGAATCCCTGTGTGTTTGTACTGTACTTTGACAATTGAAACCATCCCTCCCTTATACAGGATAAGGTGGCCCCTGTGTCTACCATGAAGGTGAACATTCTGTCCCCTGTCCTCATTCCTACTTTGGGTTCCTTGTCTGCATCTGGAGTGATTGAGAGAACTGGACACATCAGGGCTGGCTGTGGGCTGTCCCATTGTGCATACGTGTTTGATCCTGGAAGTGGGAAGGCATTGCTTCCTAGGACGCTAGCTCTGGTGTAATGTGTCACTGTTCCCCATGGAAGGGCATTTTGCTCCCATGGTACCATTGTGGCTTGTACTGAAGCCTGTTGGGGGACATTTCTGCGCAACATTCGGGGTTGGGTATTGTATGGGTTGCCCTTGTGTGGGTGAAATTATTTGCACTGGGCCCACATGCTGGGGTTGGGAAGATCTTGGGGCACACATGGGACCTGGGGTGATGGCTTGGTTTGGGACATGCAATCCATGGGTTGGCCCTTGAACATAATATGGAGCTGGGGTTCTCCTGGTTGATATTGCATTTGGGGTTTGCTTCGACAATCCTTGGCCATATGTCCCATCTTTCCACATGTCCAACATGCTCCTCCAAATCGTGGTCGTAATTCCCCAAATACTCTGCCCTTTTGTGAATTGCCCCTTAACCCTTGGATCCCTCCCCTTTCTCATTGGGTATTATCTGTGTTATTTGTCCACCTTTCTGGTGGCCTTGATTGCTGTTGGGCATCTGTGGTGTTTGTTACTGCCACGCCCCTCATGCTAACCTTTGCCAATTTCTTCTGTACTCATTTTGCTTCTGTGCTGGGCCTTTTCTTCTGCTGCCCTTTCAGTCATGTGCTTGCATTTACAAAAATGTACTATATGCGTATCACTCTCCATTATTTTCTTCCATATCCACTATTCTGTGTAGTTCTACTTCTACCTCTGTGGGAAGACCCTTTCATAGTACATGGTAGAAGAATGGTATGCTCTTTTCCCATGTTTCCCTTGTCTCGTTTCACCACATCTCTTAAATGGACTGGATATACAAAGCTGGGTCTTCATCATGTTTCATTGTGCGTGCCAGGGCACCTACATCTGGTCTAGCTGGGTATCCCTTCTCAATGCATCCCACACACGTGCTCAACAGCTGTGGCTCTCCATGGTGTGTATCATTCTCTAATCGGACCCCTGGGAACTCTGCTCTTTCCCAAACAGTGTTTGTCTGATCCCCTATTATGTTGGCTACTAAACTTTGCAAAGCTCCGACTGTTAGAATGGCTGTCCCCGCTGTATACTTTTCTAATGCATTAATCCACTTGCCCAAGGGTTCGTATTTTCTGCTGCAGGTTTTAAAGTATAAAGTCCAGCTGTGGGTGGGGTTGTCTGTTTCGCAGGTGCTGAAGCCTGTGCCAATGGAGTGCTTTTCTCTAAAGCTGCCTGTCGTACCCACTGTGCAGGCGTCAAAGGGGACCGGGCCATTATACCCTCAGTATTCCCCCTTTTTTTTAATTGCTCTAATTTTCCTCCTACAGCTTCGATTATTTCTGATACACGCTACCTCTTTTTCCGCTTTTTACCCTTGTGTGTGGACAGTAAATGTGTAAACGTATGCTGGTTTATATTCTTATCATGTGTGCCCTCGGCAGGCCAAGTTGTAAACATTTTTTCTTCAGTTCCCACTGCCCACTCATTATTGTACTTAATTATCTTTTCCCTATATGTTGGGATTTCCTTGCACATTTGTTCTAATGGAGTATTCATTTTAATCTAAACAGTAAAATCACAAACGCAACTGACCAGTACCTAGTGTTCACAAAAGACCAGAACAATGACCTTAATAGCACTTCCAAGGGTTGCCCCTGTAAACACAATGCACAAAACTTGAACACAAAATCACAGCCAATCTTTACGTAGCACCAATATCGTCAAAACCACACTGCCTCCCAAATGCAGTCTCCACCCCAATCTTGTCCCCTCATTCAAATTACATGTCAAACATTTGCCTCTGATCACACAATACCTATGTTATGTACAAATTTTAATAATGTAATTAAAGGAAACAACAATAATTTACACAATTTGGTATGTTATCCCCTCTTGTCCCTTACTGCGGATGGAGGATACAGTCCTCACTCGTGAAGGACTTCCCACTATAATTTCTAAAGCATTGATGATCAGGACTTGACCATGACTGACTTTCGTATCTTTGTCGGTGTCTTGTGGACTTTGGGAGGCGGGAAACCCACCGGCGGATTCTCCTCGGTTCGTCAGTGACCTTGACTTTCTCAGACGGGACAAAGCGGTCAATAGTGATGAGCAAGGGAGTCCTTGATTTCAAAGTGTCTTGGGCAATAGAGCGCTGCGGCTCCGGTCGACGAGGTTACTGCGGTGCTCTGGATCTCGGTCGACGGTGATGTTCATCAATGACCTCAATGTCCTGGTGCTTTACTTCAGATTCCTCGGCGTTCGCCGTCTCCAGTCAGCAGTCATTTCGGAACTGACTTCCAGGGAGCCTCGGTGAAGGTTAGCTGGTGCACAATGTTACCTCGTAGCTCGGGTAGAGGTCTCCTAGCCAGGTCCTCACTTGATCAGTCCTCTAAGGCACGACAGCTTTCAGATTCCGTTGAAGGAAATCAGCAGCAATTGTTCTTCTTCCAGCTCGGCTTCAAGAGTAAGCATTAAGTTTCAACTTCAGCTTCTGAACAATTCCAGTAATGAGAGGTCCCCAGATATACTGTTCTGTCTCTCAATCACACTGCTGAGTCATGCTCAGGCAGCCAATCATTCAGAAGGGCATTCAGCAGGCAGGCAGCTAATCAGGCTCACCGTGCATTCAGCCCATTCTTCTCCATCCAGACACTCACAACAAGTAATGTGGATTAGGGAAAGGGCCCAGCATTTCAGCACACCCAACTGTATTCATGCCAGTTTCAGGCAGGGCTTTCTCATTCATTGTGTCACACAACAGAAATCAGACACCCATAACATGAAATGTATATTGGTCACACACTCCATTCACCCAGGTCCCACCCTGTATGTTGTGGTGTACCCACAACATACAGTCATTGGGAAGGCTCCAGACAGTCTGGTCTGGACTTCCCCACAAAACCATATATGGAACTTTGACCTAACAGCCAGTCAGGCGAAGGGACAGAGTCAGGGCCTCCCAGGACTTTGGGAAAACAAGGTACCAGGTAATAGAAGGCAAGAGGCCAAAGGGGCCATCTTGTCTCCTATCAGAAATCCACTGATTCCTATGGCAGGGCCTTGTCCCAAAATGGAGGATACTCAGAGCACCTGTCAAATTCAGCATGGAGCTGCCACCAGCCCATACCCTGCTCTGTGGGCCACACACACATGTGCCCAAAAACATACATTAGGGGTACAGGGATGTACCCCCACCCATGGGTGCCATAAGGGTATCCCAAGGGTCTGTTCACCACAACCAAAAAGAGGAAGAGCTGCACTGCTAGGATTCCCACATGCATATTTAACCTTGCCTGCGCCCCCCGCAGGCTCGTTTGCGTGTGTGTGAGTGTCATTGTTGGGCTCCATTACTTTAAAATGTAACTATGATTTCCTCGCAATCACTGAACCCTGACTCAATGATTCCATCCCCATTGAAGCCACTCTTGCGGCCCCCTGCCCCGACTGAGTTTTTTGGGCTTATCACAAAAACATTAAGGGAGGGGGTATTGACCTGTTATACAAGGCCAAATATCACTGTCATCTGTCGCTTCATGATCCGTCGACGATTGTGAATCCTTAGTGGCCAAGCTAAAGCTTGATGAAAACACCTCCCTTAACATTGTGGTAATTTATAGACATCCTCCCTTTATTTGAGGATCAGCTCTTACATCTTCTTAACAAAACCACTAATGTCAACTCAGCAGTTATTCTTCTTGGGGACTTCAACCTTTGGGCCAATGTGCCTACGGATAAATCCGCCCTGTCACTACTCGCAGCACTATAAATTCCATCGGGTTCACACAACAGGTTAAAGAACCTATTCTTGATTGGCTCCTACTCCATCAGGTCTCCGCCTCTGTTACCTCAATGTTTCCCTGTCCATGGTCCGATCACCATCTTTGACCTTCTGTGTAAATCTCCCAGCTCCACTCCCTGAGTCGACGCCCTTCCAAAACAGTCCATTAGAACTAGAAGCCTTAAAAATGTCACCACTGAGAAATTGTCCCCCCCACTTAGCATCAAGTTGGGCCGTATTGAGGACTACGACAATGCTTCAGATTTAGCACTTCATCTTACTAACAGCTTGGGTGCAGTCATGGACGATCTATAAACTCTTACAACTAGATATGTAAAGCCTGAAACCTTTACCAAAAGCGGGTTTAATAATGACATTATGTCCATCAGACATCTCAGGAGATCAGCTGAACGAACTTTGCGAAAACAGCCCTTGCCAGCAACTCTTGTCTTTTATAAATTGGCAGTGAAGAAATTTAAGGCCGCTGTCATCCAGGCCAAATTCTCTTACTATAATACCAGAATCATACAGGCCAAACCAAATTCAAAGGAATTGTTTGCCATCCTGCGGGACTTTAAGAGTAACCTTACACCAAAGCTATACCTCCTGGGTACTCCGCATGGTGCCAAACAATCCACAACACATTTATCGCTAAAGTTGCTTCTCATCTGCAAGCTAGTACACCTCACGATAGTCAGTTTTGTACCCTTAGCCCCTCTTCCACAAGCAAAGGACTACCCTGCACTCCGACTGCCAAACTCCAACCACCATTTTCTTTCACCCCCAGTACGGTGGTTGAAATCACCCAGATTATTTCCAGGATGTGGCCCACCGCTTGCAAGGGTGACTCCTCTCCCTCAAGACTTATCGTCAGCTGCCTTGACACCCTAGGACCATGCATAACCAAACTTGTTAACCACTCATTTCTTGAGGGGTGTGTCCCCTGTGACCGTAAAGACACCTGGATTACTCCCCTTCTTAAAAACGACAATCTGGAACCCCTTCAGTCTAAAAACTATCTGCCAATTAATAATGTTCTATTTTTCTTCAAAGACATGGATGGAGTTGCATATCTGCCACTTCAGAAATTCATTGAGAAAAACGGCATACTGGGCCCCCGTCAAGACATGGCACAGAGACCGCCATGCTCAACCTTAAATCTAACCTTTCCTCTATCTTCGATCAAGGCCACCCGCCCTTCTCATGCTGCTCGATCTTTCCGCTGCCTTTCGACCTGGGCGACCATAAATTGCTGGAGAACAGGTTGCAAATGTTGGTAGGCTGTTCGAGTCAAGCTACTCAGTGGTTGGTCTCCTTCCTGGGCTCGTACACTGCCAAGGTTGCCATCGAAGATGACTGTTCCTCCCCCGCATTACTCACCCGTGGGGTTCCCCATTGCTCTTCTCCGTCACCCAGGCTGTTTAAGATTTACATCCTCCCACTTCTTTTGATGCTTGACGACCTGGGTGTCCTGTATACTTACTATGCAGACGAGACTCAGGTCATCCTAAAACGTTCTGCCATCTATTCCCAGGATTCTCCAGCCATCAACTCCATATATCACGCCATCCACTCCTGGATGTTGGCGAACTCAATGGCCCTCAATGCTGAGAAAACAGAAATTCTCATCACCGCATCTAGCCACATGCTAAAGAAACTCATCCCAGAGTATATTAATTTCTCCATTGTAAACACCATCAGTCCGGCCACCATGAGTGTCAAAACACTGGCCATCACCCTTGACACGGAACTCACCATGAGGCAGCATGTCGCTAAAACTTGTGCATCCTGTGGGTTTATTAACAAACTCCTCAATCATATTCTCCCCTTTCTCACCGAGAAAAATATGTCTCTTTTGGCCTCTTCCTTTGTCAACTCACAGATTGACTATTGCAACGATCTGCTGGCCGGCACTGCCCAATCAAATTTTCTGCTCTCCAGCTGACCCAAAATGGGGCAGTAAGAGCAGTCGCACAAGATCCTCTCACTCACAAGTGTCCGATCAATGATGTGCCTGTTTATCTTACAGAGCGCCTGACTCGAAAACTACCCTCACACTCTCTCAGATCACAAGACCATGCCAAACTTGTCCAACCCATATTCCGCCTGACCAAGTATAGAGTATAGGGGGGACAAGCTTTGATGTCCTGGCCCCTGTTAATTGGAACGCCATCCCCCTCAAACTAAAAAAAATCCAAACCTCCATTGAGTTTAAAACGAGGCTGAAAGTCTTTCTTTTCAATGCTCCCTCCCATCTAAATCCTGCCTTTTCTCTTTCTGGCGTTCACTTTCTGTTGTCTTGTCTTGTTTGCTTTACGTGCACCCTGAGGCCTTTGGGCGAGTTGGCGCGTTTACAAAAATTAAAATAAATAAGTTACCCAGAATTCCACTGATATGGTTGCAGATGGCCTATAGATAGCTTAAACTTCGTTGAAAAATCTGGGGAAAAAAACAATTGTTCTTGCATTTGATGTACATGCAAGGTTTCACGTTCTGGTCTGCTATGTCTGTTCTGTTTGGTATTCTAGTCTCTTGCATCTTTGGGAATTGGCTCTGTATTCTGGCGTGTAGGTTATGCTTTAGGCGTTGCGTAATAGAGTTACCATATGTGGCCTATTTACTAAAAGATACCTGTGAACCTGCATCGGCTTGCAGTGATGGCACTCCCTATGATGTCAATTCATGTGGCATTGTCCCGTGTTAATGAGTCACCTCATGTTATGTATTTATTTTGTCTGTTTTTCTTTGTGCCGATAATGAATGTTAGCGGGCAACACCATTTTACTCACGTAACAAGGTGCCATAGTTCTTTGCATGGCGCACGCTGTGGACGAAGGCGTTGCTGACCTTGACGTGTCTGTTGACTCGACGAGCAGGAACGAGCTCAGGCGCGCGAGTTCTACACACATGGATCGATTGCGCTTTGAACACAAAAGCACCCTTGGATTCTGCTTCCTCCACTCTCTCATGCCCCGAATTCTGATTATTTGTTGGAGTTCTTCTGCCCACCAGGCCTGAAAGCAGTTGTTATGCGTAATGTGTGTGTCCATGGTTTAGATGCGTTTACACCACGCATAGTTCCCGACCTTAAAAGATGCACATGGGTGAAAGTCACGCTTTATAAAAATCTTAACTTCAACAATGAAATGTAAAGCACACTTTTTGCAGAGTGAAACACTTCCAGTCTAATGTGCTGGCCCACAATTTAGAATATTGCCTTTAGAGGGGTAGAGGCAGGGCGTAAGGAGGAAAGGTGAAAAGAGAGAGTGACAGCGCAGAGAGAGAGAGAGTGATAGCACAGAGATACAGCACATAGTATCATCGAGAAAGCGCAGAGGGTTAGCGAGACAGTGCAGATGGTGAGCGAGACAGCGCAGAGGGAGACAGCGCAGAAAGAGATAGAGCACAGAAAGTGAGAGACAGCATCGAGAGAGACCGCAGACAGAATGCAGAGAGAGACAGCTCAGAGAGAGAGGGAGTGAGAGAGACAGCACAGAATGTGAGAGATCACAGAGAGAGGGGCAGAACGGAGGGAGAAGGAGACACTGCAGCGAGACAGACCAAGATAGTGCAGCGAAAGAGAGCGAGACAGAGCAGCGAGAAAGAGCGAGAGTGACACCACAAAGAGAGAGTGACAGCACAGAGCGAGACTGTGAAGACAGCGAGAGTGATAGCACAGAGTGAGAGTGAGACAGGAGAGAGACAGCAGAGAGACACGCAGCACAGAGAGAGACAGCACAGAGTGACAGTGTCGAGAGAGAGTGCACGCGCAGAGAGAGTGACAGTCTAGTGAGAGAGAGCGCACAGAGAGAGAAACACCAGCGAGAGAGAGGAGAGCGAGAGAGAGAGAGAGCGTGCAGAGCCATAGAGTAACAGTGCAGAGTGACACGCATGGCCGTGGTAAATCTGTGACATTTAGAGTCTACCAGGTAAGTTTGTGTTCAGCAGTTACACGTTTTCAAAAACATAAATGTCTTAATTTGTCCTTTTTAACCCATTATTGGTAAGAATGTGAATATTTGAATCTGGCTACCACGTAACGCGCAAATGTTTCACATTGACCCGTGTAAGCACAGCAATCCATTACCTGGAACCATAAGAGCGTGTGCCCCGTCTCAGCCCAGCCACGTGCCTTTCATTGTTTGTTCCCCTTCGCATCTCCTCCGCCCTCTCATTATGGGATGAGGGTTCTACGACCGCCCTGTCAGTACTGCACCTCGGCCTCGTCAGTAATTCACCAACACCCATTTCTCTTCCTCCACTCTGCATGCCGTTCAAGCATTCCTGCTGTCTCACCCGAGCAGGTAGCGGATGTACACTTCAAAACGCATGCAGTCCCAGGAAAACATGAATTCCCACTGGAATATCTAGCCAAACCCTCGCTCTGGAATTCCTATCTACGTCTTTCTGTATGAACCCCTTCATTAATTACTCCAGGAGATTCATGTGCGTGTTCCCCTTCTGTCAGAACTGGGGAATGCTCCACCTAGCATCCTCCCGCTAGACTCCTCCACCCCTGTGTACTCCACTACCAACACCAACGCCCCCTCCATGCTCCCGTAACGATGGCCTCCACAACCACTAGTTGCCATCAGAGCCGGCCTTAGGGGGGGGCGAGCCGGGCGACCGCCCGGGGCGCCACGCCCCCAGGGTGCCTTTTGCCCGCCACGCCAGCTCAGAGGAGGCTTTAAAGGGCTCTCCCGAGCTGGCGTTTTGGGAGAAGGCGCAGCAGGTGGCCTTTTACTGTAAATAGTGCCCGCGGCAGGGGGGTGCATTTAAATGCGCCCCTCTGCCGCGGGCACTTTTCACAAGAAAAGGCACCATTAGCCCCACACCACGCCAGCTACGGGGAGTCTTTCAAGGGCTCCCCCGAGCTGGCATGGTGGCAGAAGGTGTGGCAGGCGCCTCATTGCCATTGAATGAACCTGCAGTGGCGGGCTCATTCAATGGCAATGGGGTGCTAACGCGCCCTATTTAACCTCCTCGCAAAAGCGAGGAGGTTAAAAAAAAAAAATAAAGTGGCCCCTCCTTGCCCTGCCCCCTTCCGCCCCGCCCCCTGTTAAACAGGGGGCGCTGTGGGTGAGGGGGGGCGCCAATTCGCCTAGGGCGCTGCTGCCCTTAAGGCCGGCCCTGGTTGCCATGGTGATCAGGCCACTTTTTTTGGATCAATGTGTTTTGTTACGCAAAATGTCGGAAATACTTGCATATTATCTTGAGTTTCTCTCGATAAGCATCATTAAACATCTTCTCGCCATATTCTGCAACAGTCCGATGGTAACTTTAGTTTTGCTCTTTGATGGATGACTGCAAATACCAGAATGCACATCAGCCGGATGCCTGGCAGTGACCCGTATCTTTAACAAATGACATCACTACAGCCCCACACAGCACCATCATTGGTTTTGGCAAATTTGTGTGGCGCAAGCAACAAATTTGCCAAACCCATTGTTACAAAAGAGAGAGATAGGGAAATGGCACTCGGGACTAAGAATATCTGGTTGGCATAGCAACCAGCAATGCCACGGAATGAAATGGCCAACTCGTAAACATTTATATTTCCAAACTCCTCCACCGTACTACCCAATTAGGAGCTCCATAAGAAGATTTGCTCCAATCAGCAGCTTTTTAAGAAGCAAGTCAGTCGGTCTTTCAATTTTCCAGCTGCCTAGTGATTTGCGGAATTGGCTAGTTAGGGCGAGTTCACATTCAATTAGGTTATTTTTGGGCTACTTTCGGCTGCAATCTTTTCTTATTCCTACCGAGTCTGCCAATTTCATAATTTAATATTTGCCTTTTAAATGACCTAATTTAATACAGTATTACGTTTTGCTGTATCCGGAAATCTACTTGTTAGACCTGCAGCTGACCTGAGAATTAACCAACTGGATACATTTAGATTTTTCACGCATATTACAGTACAAACATGCACTTGTTAAAATTCTACTTGTATGCTACAGCCGCCACCTTTGACAGAAGGCTTTGACACATTGGGTGGGGGGCGCTTGGCCATGGTCTATAGTAAATCAATCTCTGTTAATCACTGTAGTGCCTGGCTCGATGGTCGCTGCCCATAATCAGCTGTACTATGTGTTGTGGCCCGCTCCTGGATCACCGGAGCAGGCCACAACCGATGTCGGGATCACTCGACAGGGACCTTTGGGGCTGCGCTCACGCAGCAAACTCTCAGCAGGGGGCACCCTGCATGCCCCGGTTCACCGGGAAGCACACCGTGACTGGGAGGCACCCAGACTGGGGTTATCCCAGCTGCCATGATCACACAGAAAGTCCATTCACTAGAGGTTGGCATTGCCCAGCAGGGGCACCATCCTGATGCCGGGCCACATGGCAGGCCTCAGGCATACTGCATGGCACCATATTTAACGAAAAAATAGGGGAGCCCCCAGCGTGTTCAGTGTGGGTTTGGGGCAAAAATACAAGGTAAACAAAGAGAAAAATAACTCACACTGTAGGTAGAGACAAAAGTTAAGGTCTAAATTGTGCTAAATTTACCAAACTATGTACGTTCTGCTCCTAAGGAGTTCAGAAAATAGGAAAATGCTGAGGACAAACAACTGGTGCGAGACTGATCATAAGTTTTAATGAATCAAGAAGGAAATTGGTTAAAATATCCAAAATACAACATAAATGAAAGAAAATAATTCTAAACAATACAATAAAAGATTTTTTGTACGTAAATTCTTTGAATACATACACAGTAAATTAACCAAAGTTGTCAAAGTAAGTAGTTGTTCAAAACATGGACAAAAAAAAAATCACATTCAGCACATAAATTGTAAGATTGGACTAGCAGTTTCACAAAAACGTGATCATATCTTGATCATGTATTCACACAAAGGATAGGAACCTTTGAATTGCAATTTATATGCTGAAATACTAAATCCAATCTTGCAATTTATATGCTGAATGTGATTTTTTTGTCCATGTTTTGAACAAAATCTCTCTCTTAGTATGTTTTAACTACTTACTTTGACGAGTTTGGTTAATTCACCGTGTATGTATTCAAAGAATTTACGTACAAAAAATCTTTTATTGTATTGTTTAGAATTATTTTCTTTCATATATGTTGTATTTTGGATATTTTAACCAATTTCCTTCTTGATTCATTAAAACTTATGATCAGTCTCGCACCAGTTGTTTGTCCTCAGCATTTTCCTATTTTCTGAACTCCTTAGGAGCAGAACGTACATTGGTTTGGTAAATTTAGCACAATTTAGACCTTAACTTTTGTGTCTATTTACAGTGTGAGTTATTTTTCTCTTTGTTTACCCCATACTGCATGGCACCAGCATGGTGCTGCAAACACGACACAGGAGTCAGCTCTTGGTTCGACTGACGAGCCGGAAACGCTCGTCCTTTTTAATTAGCTTATGGTTAACACCATGTGACCATGATTCAGATCCTGGGAGCTACCATGCTCCCCAGGAGGGATGACATGCAACACTATGCGCATGCGTTCAAGCCTTGCTTCTTTTCTGCCATATAGTGTCGTGCCTGTGGTGAGTTTCAGGGGAGTGCTTTTTTTAATGGATTTCTGAAGTTATTTCCCTGCAGATCTGCACATGCACCCTTTTTTTTTTTTTTTTACTGTAATGCAAACTGAAATTTACTACTGTCGTTTATTTCTGTGCCTTCCATTGTGTCCTCCGATTATTTTCTTAAATGTAATGTTAAATGTTAAAGGTATTTGTACCGCGCACCGTCACCAACGGAGTTGGTCCCCAGGCGCTCTGGCGGATCTGTAAATGAGAAGGTGGGATGGGTTAGTAGGTGAGGCAGGAGTAGGATAGTGAGAGGAGTGGTGTTCTGTTGGTAGCTTCAGCTCGGTATACACCGGGTGCTGAGCTTTGGTGCGAGTATTGGGTCGATGCCAGTACTCTTGTGCTGTTGGTGTTGCTTATGTGTTGTTGCGGTGTTGTGAAGTGCGTGCGGGTTGTTGTGCGAGAGATGGTTGTGTGAGATTTTTGAGTCATAATTTTGCAGAAATGCAGAGTTTTTTTGTTAGTCGGTTGTATGAAGGTTAGCAGAAGTTCAGGAATCTGTCCGAGTGTGGCACTTGCCAGTCCTCCCAATTTCATCAGGGTGGGCAAAAGGGCTACGCCTGGCAGGGTTTGGTTTGTGTGGGATGCTCCCTGTTCTGTTCTAACGCGCTTTGCAAGTGTTCTGCTTGCTCCTCGCCGTTCTATTCTAGCCAGTTCTGTAGGTGTAGATGGAGTGGACTCCGTTTGGACGAAGTCTAAGAAGTTTGACAGCTATGGTTTAAACCCAAACGATGCCTTTTTAATACCATGGCATTTCTCCATTACGGGCATGCTGCACTGTAAAATGTGTAACTATCAGACTGTCGAACAACATTGCAACTCAGCAGAGGCGGCAGGAGTTGCTGAAATAAACGCAATAACCAGAAGGCAGACAGGGCAGTACTGAAAACCTAATTCTGGGCGTCTTGACAATATTACTTATTCAATATTCCAATAAAAGTGTTTGAGAAAGCAGGGAATTCTAGCCCTAAAGTTGAAGCACCAACAGAATGCACTGTAAAATATGATATGGGACTGGGTTTTCTGTTAGCCCTCGTGTTGCGAAAGGAGGCAACAAGGGAAGTCCTATATCTTATAACTTTGTGAAGATTTGTAGTATGCACATTTTGTCTGCCTGAAAAAAGGGATAAACAAATCAAATTTGCTCTCATAGTTGCCTGAGGCAATCGACTTATGTGCTTTGTGATCTCTTTGTAATAAACAATGAGCCGATACTTCCATTACAGTGACTCACAGCTGTCATTATGACTGTTTAAGTCCCAGGAGGGATATGCCCTGTACTATATCAGATTGTACGTGATCATTTTTATTTTTGGCGATTTAAAAAGAAAGTGCAGCGCAGGACGGATTAAAGCTGGGGGCAGGGATCCTTAGTTTCCCATGAAGCTTAGGGCACCTAGTTGCAGGGAGGCTGCCATGGGGTGAGGGGTTGCTTGGGGAGAGACAGCTTGCCACTGGGGTAGAGTGCTCAGACAAACAACACTACAATCTTGCATGTGCTGTCTCTGGACGCTAACTGGGAATATATATCTGCCCAAGCTTATTGTAAAGTTCGGCCCACGACCTAAATAATGACCACACAGCTCTGATGAATGGTTATTAAAGAAGCTATGGCCGAAAGATCTGTCGCATGTCCAGCCCCGTTGTGCCAAAATGAGAACCTGAAAAGTTTTTATTTTACTACATTCCAAAGCTTCACTTTGGAAAGAAGGAGGTTGGAGAATCCCGCTCATTCCACATCACAAAGCTACTGTATGTACACAAGGTAACCCCATAGTGCATTGTAAAACGAAAGGGGCTGGTGAAAAGTTCAAAGAGATTTCCACATCCAGTTGCTGTAGTGAAATCGTGGGCGTTATGGTACTCCACCGGCCCATCTCAGACTGAATTCTAATTAGAATTGCATTTTTTCACTGGCTCCCTGTGGCTGCAAGGATCAAGTACAAGACCCTCTGCATCGCCCACAAGGCTTTCTGGGGCCTGGGACTGCTCCACCTCCAACTTTCTCTTCCAAAACATCTTCCTTTGTGAGCTCTATGCTCATCCACCTCCAACTCTCTGAGGGTCAGTTGCAGGGGCATAGGACACACATAAAATCTGGGGGGACAGGGGACACCTTGGGGACTTTGCATGGTAAGATGACAAGATCCATCAGGCCAGGCCAGCAGCCGGACAGTCCGTGTCATGCACCCTGCTGTGTGCTGCCCTACTGCTATACAGCTTGTTACATGCGTCTCCATCCCATTACATAGCAACCGGGTTCAGGAAGTTGTCTCGGGTCTCCGCCTGCCTGTAGAAGCTGTGATTCCCTAGGGAAGGTTTTGACGGGCGGTGCCCGCTCCCTGACGGCAGATGGAGTGGGTAAAATATGGCCCTGTGTGTTGCGTGCGTGTAAATGGGCTGGGAACTAACGCCACATATTGGTTGCCATTGCTTCTTCCCAAGGGTGTCAAAGTACTGTCCAAGTGGTTGTGTTGGCCCAAAAAGATATAAAAGTGGTTTTAATGAGCCTATATGTTCAAGCTGTGCAGTGTTGCAATGGCAACTGGGAGCGCTGGGATTCTGCAACAAAAGGAGCCTGCGTTTGACAGCATGGCCAGGTCAATCCAACAGCATTAGACCAGAGAGCATCGCACAGTAAAGAGTAGGTTGAGCTGGCCACCCCCTTGAATGGTGCATGTAAAGTGAGAGGCAGTGGCAGTGGGTGAACGAAGAAGACTAGAGTAATTTGGGTTAAATGCAGGCAGTGTGAAATGGCTTGAGGGGGAATGGTGCCAGTAACAGCACAGAGATCATATAGCTCAAGAGATTGGTGATGGGAAAGAGAGTAGTTCAGGCAGAGTGTGAGGGAAGGGGGGACGCGAGAGAATGAGAGCTGGATGCAAGGATTGAAGAGGAGTTGGGAGCCAGGATTATGTAATTGGAGGGGACAAACAGAATAAACAGTCACAGAGGGAAGGGAACTTACATTAGAGAAAGCCGTCCATGAGAGGATAATTCTGGGCAACAAACAGCTAATAACGGCCAGGATTCCACAACTCTGATTGGGTAACCATAAACATTCTGGAAAGCGTCCTAAAATATATTTGTACCTATGCTGATTCAACTCTATGTTCTAGCTCATATTTCCGTTTGTATTGTTCAACTCAGGCAGAAAGTGGTGGCATAATAAAGCATGACTAGCCAGTGTGTCCCAACCAGTAATGGCCCACCACCTGAATTAAGGCGCAAATGCAATGAGGGCTATTGGCAGGTGCTGCACAGAGCTCTTTATTGCCAGTATGGCCTTTCAAAGCATGCTTTATCACCACTATCACCCAATTTGTTTGTGGCAAACCGATGCAAGCTGGAAGTGCAAACTTGTTTTTCAAAAACAAATACAACTACAAAAAGGTGTCTGTCTTGGAGAATCCAATGGAAGCTTTATAAATATCCCAATTTCCGTTTAAATGACAGTCACAGTGCTTGAGTTAATGTGGGTCGGGAGCAAGGGTGGAATAAGAAAGCAGACATATTCATTTTGATTCATTTAGGTTCATTAATTCCAGATCTATAAGGAAATGGAAAACACGGGAAAGCAGGGGAGATGGATAGTGAGCAAGTGCTGTTAGCCAACTAAGAAAGTGGGCTGGTTAAAATGGATAAAGTCTATGTCCAAGCACGCTCTTTGGCTGTAGCATCTATTGATAGTTCTAATGAATGATAACACATGAGTCTGCAGGTGAATTAATATATTCATTGTATGGGAATACCTATTTCTCATGGATGTGTGTGAGCAACCAACCATTGTGAGGGCTTCCAAAACCAAGCAAAGGGAGATTGGAGGGATAACCCCCCCACCACCCTTAGATTTATTTTTTTAACTAAAAGATTACAGTTGTGCATTTTATGGCAGAGCTTTTTTGAAACAATGGGTAAATACCTATAAAACATACAATTGGTTGTGTGGGTTATCACGTGAATACAACACAAAAATTGGATGCTAGGTTACCAACAGTATACAAGTGCATTGTTCAGTGCATTTCCGGATCCTTCTGCACACAATATATCCCAGTATTCTGCTAGTGTCAAAAGACATTTTCAATCTCCATGTTTCAATATATGCCGTAATTCCAAAAATAAGAACACACTCATGTTGGTATTGCCTATAATGCCAGTAATGCCACTGTAAGAAGAAAAGTTCACAATGGCGGGACTCATATATGACAGTATTCCCACATATGTTAGTACTCCCATGTAAGAATACTTATGATGGATTGGCCCATACTGTTGTTGCCACATCTTAGTTGTGCTAATTAAGGGCAATAGCCTCATCTAATAAAACTCCAATTGCCTTTTCACATAATACCTCAATACTGCCATGTAACCAGATAAAAAAGTGTCAATGTTGGCTGTTGCAATAGTGGCCATTGTCTCCATGGAAGAACCCTCATGATGCCTTTGCCAATAATGCCAGTAATATTACCATGGCATTATAAACATGTCCTTCCAGGTTATGCCACTATAGGCCATTGTCCCTCCTAAGAACACTCACATTGTCTTTGCCAAAAATGCAGTATTATTGTCATGACACATGAAGAAAGTATGCCCATGCTGCCACTGTAAACATGTCCTTGAAGGTTGTGTAACATTTACCCATATAAGAACACTCATTTTGGCTTTGCCCATAATGCCAGTAACATTGCAATGACACAGTCATAAAAACATGCCCATGTAGGTTGTGTCAACACAGATAAGTACCTACCTGTAAGCATACTCATGTTGGCTTGGCCCATAATGCCGGCCACATTGCCCGGCTATTGTATAAAAAGATGTTCATGCAAGCTATGCCAACATAGGCAATAATGCCCTTAAGAACAGTCATGCTGCCATTTCCCATAATGCCAATAATATTGCCATGTCACATAAAAAAAGATCAATGCTTGTCCACATTTACCAATTACCAGCCTCTCGCAAAGTGGCCATGCACCAGCTCCTTCGATCACAGCCCACAACCCCTTATCTCTTTTCATCACATCACAAGAACCACATCCCCACGCAGACTACATCTCACTCGAGAATTCATAACCACACAAGCTCACACACAAACTCATACTTCAACACACACATATGCTCACATCCAGGCCCGGACTGGTCTATAGGGCAATAGGCCCATGGCCGAACTAAAAATACAAAATGCTGGTGTGGGCCAGTTGTTGGTGAAAATAGGCCACTTTTTGGCCAGTTTGGGCAAGTAGATAAGTGTATCCACTCTGCAGTTAGTAGTTTTGACCAGTGTTGCTGAATAAATATTGTGTAAAATGCACAATTTGCATCACACGTTATTAAAAAAAATTCCTCCTTGGCTAATATTCAAACCGTGTCACAAAAGGCATGAATAGCCATTTGCAACTGTAGCCCACTTTTTCATTGGTGCGTGAAACAATTTTATGGCCCAGTGCGACCCTGCTCACATCGCACATTCATGCACCATTATAGGACTTGCACATGAACAGTATCGCTTTCTCTCTCACAGAAACAGGCATACACACACATTGACTTTGTACATACCTTCAGGCCGCAGTAGCAATTGCTACATCAAAGGGCTTCGAATATACGTGCACTGTACACACAGGTGAGGGTTCAGGTACCTCCCTTCAGTCCTCCATCTTATAACTCTGAATCAGACTGGGGGGGTCACCAGGGGACAGGAGAGGGGTGGATGAAGACATTTGTTTTCGGCCATGGACAGGATTTCCAGTGGACATTCTGGGAAATATGTGTTCTGTGAGCAGAAGTAGTTTTATTCTGCAGACAGTCTGCAGAATTTGTACTTTTGCACGCTGACGGCTGCAGCCTGCAGACTTATTTTTACATGCTGCATGAAGCAACTGCAGACAGTGCAGAGACCCAGTGCACTGCACTGTGCACAACACCACTTATATATTCCGGGGGTGATAAATGCCATTATATCCCCCCACTTAAAATTGTGGGGGTGTGTGTCCCCTCTCTACCCCCACATGTCCTACGCCCATGGTCAGTTGCTTCTCCAAGCAGAGAGTTGGGGGCAGATCTATCTCCTCGGCTGGGGCCTCCCTGCCTCTCTCAAACCTGAGCACAACCTCCGGAAGCGATTCAAGACCTTTTTTCGCTTCCGCTTTCTCTCTTCTTCTCCTATGCTGATAAACCAGACTGCTCCGCGCACTGGTCACCTGGTCACCCTCTGAACTCGGGCCCAGGCTCCTGCATGTCCAGTTGCCCTTGCACTGCCTCCGGGCTCCCCAGCACTTAAGGGTCTGTATGTGCAACCCTACAGTCCCTTCTCTCTGCATTTATGAGCCACCCGCTGGCTGCACTTGTGAGTTAACTGCACTTCCCCCTTCGCCTCCCCCCTGGCACTTCTCCCCTTCCCTGCACTTGCGTGATCTGAATGACACAAGGCCTAGTAAGATCGTTATTTTGTCCTCCCTTGTTTCCCCCTCCTTGTCTTGTCGCGCCTCGAAACACTTTTGTACAGGTGCGTTTTAAATGCCACATCACATCATATCACAGGGACAGAGCCATTATGTGCGCAGAAGAAAAGTAATTCTATTTCCATGTTCAATGCTAAGCGCTTCCAGATTTTTAAGGAGCAATCGCCTCTTGCACTGTAGGGGAATCTATAAGTTCCAGCAGATCAATAGATCTCTACACACACCCACCCTACTCTCACTGCATGGGCTGGTTGTGTTTTGTTTGGGCCATTTTGTGCTACTTTTGACATGTCCTCTTAAGGCTGCTTTATTCAGGTTTTTTCCCAAAACCAACTACCATCAGCCACCCCAGCCCCACTCTCTCGAGCCCACCCACCCCAGCCCCACTCACTCTATCCCCGCCCACCCACCACACTCTCTATTCTCGACAAGCTCCACCCCATTCTCTCTATCCCCGCCCCACCCCCTTTCTCTACCACATCCACAAACCCCCTCCCTCTACCCCAGCCCACCCACCCCCACTCTCTCTATCCCCAGTCACCCACACCTACTCTATCTCTCTTGATTCTTCAGTGTTTCCTTAACACCACATGTTAGTATCTACACCATAACCACCACAGAATTTCACAACGGTGTGACTTCAAGTGGCTAGCAGAATTTCAAGCATGAATGCGATCCACAAAGCACGTATAAGCCATACAAATGGGAAAAGGCACTATATAAATGACAACTATAATACATTACAATACTCAACCTTACCCTCTCTCTACCCTCACCACCCACCCTATGCCCTCTATTCCCCCACCCACCGTACCCTCTCTCCTCTCTCATCCTTCCTCTCACACTTCACTTTATTTCTTACCCTCTCACTCTCTGGCTCATATTTCCTGTTACTCATCATCAATGCTACCCTCTATCAATGGTGTCCTCCCTTGCTCTATTCCTCTTCTCATTCTATTTCACCCCTGCGCCCCTTATCCCATCCTCCTGCAAAGAACAGCAGTGAACACCAAAACTATTGGCACTGTCAATGCTTGTTTAATATGTTCCTGTTTGTTTTCACTCAGCAGCGACCCACAAGGGAGGTTTTAGGCTAAGCGGGCCCATAGCTAAACGCAGCACAGTAATGTTGTCTGAATACTTACAACTTACTTCATAAAACATATAATTCATTTGTGCAACCAATAACGTATTTGCAAACAGATTTAGAATACTTTTGCAAGTCATTTTGTGATAGACTGCAGCAGCGAGATATCTTTCTTGAAGCTGTGTCTGGCGGACCACCTTCTTCCTCAGGCGGGCAGACAGAAGAGGAGACAACAGTGCACCGCGACTTAAGTGAAGTGGGCACCCTTTTTCCCACATGAGTCCTTGGTTCATAGCGGTGACCCTGGCTGAGTGGGAGAACAGTGGCATAAGGGCCCGCCACTCTAAGGATGGCACCAGTGGCGGCCCACAGCTGAGAACATTCACTTCCGGCGACAAGGGCACCCAGGGAAAGCCAGATGCGGAAGGTAAGCCGGGAAGTGGGGTTCCTGTGAGGCACCCGAGGTGAAAGCCACCGTGGAGACTCCACGTAACCCGAGCATGGTTTCTCCAGTCCTGGTCTTTGGTGTAACACAACAATTAACTTTACTTTATTATATTTATATTGCGCACCACATGGCCCAGATGCATACAGGGACAGACAAACAGACACAAGCAAATGATCCAAGAATGTAAAGACTAAAACATAGACAAGGGACAAGAAACAATAAAAAGAGACCTGGCCTATGAATCAGGAACTATCTACATCAAGGAAATACAATGATACAGGGAGAGGATAAAAAGGGCATAGCCATAAATAACAGAGGGCAGTCCATTATAGCAATAATACCCTTATGCAAAAGAATTACGATCAATTTTAGCTCAGAGGGCACATTAATGAAGTTGTTACCATTTGCTAAAACCAATGACCGGTTGCTGCGACCACAGCCGACCAATGCATTGGTATTTTTTTCTTGCAACTGGATTAACATACCAACAAGCAATGCTTTTTAAAAGGGATGCCATAGTGTTCAGATGACATGCTGCATGGCATTTGATCACCATAACAAATCACAGATGCAAGCAATTGAACCTAGTCACCTGCCACATGACTATAAATGAATGTCAATTCCCTCGGCCTCATATATAATGCCTTCCTTTTGGCAATTTAATTTGGCCCCCAACCCCTGCCCCCACAACCTCCTACTCCTGTAGGCAAGCTCTGTCCCTTGGTTAAGCCAGCAAACATTTTTTGGGGAACCTCAAACCCCCAACTCTGTATTCTGGCATGCCAATGCTCTGTAGCAGGTATCACTGTGTAAGGTTGCAGCAATTGTGACTTTGTTCGGTTGCAGGGCAGCTTAAGGAGTGTTTAGTTTCACAAAGTGAGGCTAATTTGGGAGTTGGGAGCCTTCTTAAAAAAATCCTGAGCAAAGCTGTAAGCCATTGGCTGCATCATGGGGGTAGATGGCTATGGGAGGGGGCAGCCCATCCAAACCCCCGCCTCTGATGGTGCAGCCTGGCTCAACAGGCACCAGTGCTAAGCAGACAAATCAGACAAGTTCTGTCCCCTGACTCTCTCCTCGTAGATGATGTTAACATGCGCAGACTCCATGCACTCCCAGATGGGAGATTTAACAGGCTGGCCCTCCTGCACCACTTGCTCCCAAGTGTGCACCAGAACGCTGCCCCTAGACACGGCCCTGCGTTTTTCTATAAGGATTCATGTTGCCAGTTTGCAGCAATTTGTGTATTTTGCAAGTAAACTCTATAAGGCAGTATTATTGTGTATTTGTACAAAGTAAAGCTTGGAAGGTGTGTGGCTAAGTGCTTACATTGTAGAGTGGGTTACAATCCCTACTTCGCAGTTTAGCCAAGGTGTGTGATCCTTGTCAAATATTTTCATCTCACTCTTTTAAAAATATATATATGTATATGTATTGATGTATTTAGTGTGTTAAAGTTCTGTTGAACTTTTCACACATTGGGCCTCATTATAAGTTTGCCGGTCTGGAAACAACGGTGCAGGTAAGTCTACTGGCACTGTTGCTTCTTGACTGGCAAACTACAAGTCTGCCTGCCGGTGAGGCTGTGCCCGACAGGTCTGACCCTGCCGGGCGCAGCGGCCACGGTAAGCAGACTTGTCACAGGGGCACTGGCACCATTGTTAACGGTGCCGGTGCTCCCGTGTCCCCATTCCCATAGAGTCCAATAGGGCTCTATGGGAATGGGGATTAATGAAATTGCCAGCGTCTGACTTCCCGTTTGCCGAACTTGGAATAGCTTGGTGGCACTGGGAAGTCAGGCGCCGGTAATTCATTCTCAGTCTGGCAGCAACCACCTGCTGCTAGCACCGGCAGGGTTACCACCGGACTCGGAATTAGTCCCATTATCTCACTCTGAATGCACTGTAAAAATTGGAGACCTTAGAAGTGATTAAGTTCACTCTATTTACCCCCCCCCCCCCCCCCGGTAACCCAAATAAAAGTCCATACAGTGGGGAAAAATAAATGATTTTAAAGGTCAAAATGGTGTACCCTCATTCCCCTCTGTTAGTGGCCCCCGAAGGCTGTCGGCCAGAACTGCCTTACTGCTGCACTATCCATTCCTCAGTCCCATATCAGTTGATTGACAGGCATATATTTATAATGTCACCAGCCAATCAGTGCATGAGAGATTCCAGCATAGCAGTTGGGGTGTAGCCGAGCCAACATTAATTTCTGACCCAATTTTTGCCAGTCACTGAAGGTGGTTACGTTGTCTAGAGCGCTCGCGCAGAGGAAAATGAATGAAACTCTTATCTATGCCCTGTTATGCTATGCTATTGAATCTTGTATAGCACACCTTCTGCCATTTCCATGGTTTCTTCAAGAGGTACAGTCACAGACTCACTTAGTAGCAGGGGAGCAGGGCGCGGTTGCTTTGTTACAATGTTGATGTGTGCCGATATGAAAGGATCGGGCTGTCCGGGGGTTGAGGGAGTTACATATTTTGTGGGCTGTCTGAAGCAGTGGCTAATGTGGGCTCCCGGTTCCCAAGGCATTTGTGCGATTGTCTATAATGTCTGTCAGAGCTGTGGTCATGGAGCTATGCTGGTGTATCTGTGGTGGGTTAGTGTGGGGTGTAGGGAAATGTAGTGCGTGGTGGCGTACATTCATTGTGAAACTTGTGCTGTTTCAGTGGAGGTTGAGTGGGTGGGGTATGCTTGGTTCTAACATGGTTGTTACCATGTCTTTTTCCAATCCAAATTTGAGAGCTTCAAGGGACCAGAGGAACAGAGCAGCAAAGGACCATAGGGTCTATAGACCAGAGGTGAGGGACTCAACAAGGTAGCAAAGAACTAATGGGGCAACGGACCAGAGGATCATTTCACAAGGGACTACGATTGTCTCGGGAGGAAAGCTCAGGGGCAACGCGCTCGCCTTGGAAGCAAGACAACGTGGAGCAACAAAGCTCTGATCCCCTGGCCCACGCTTAGAAACCTCATGGTATTAAGCACGTTATAAATAACCAATCATAATCATACGATTGCCAGATGACTCCATGCAATGGGGGAGACCCTACTCTACTCCTGGGCTTTGGTTTTACATTAGTTTTACTTCAGTTAATTTTTCTTCAATTGAAGTGACTCCAGACTGATGATTACTGGCAACTACAAAGTGTACTGAGTTGAATATATATGTTTGGGCATGCCCAAAGTTTTGTATTTCTCTTTTTCTCAATTAGGGTTATTAACAAATTAAATGTGTATGTAGAGTAAGGTTACAGTAATAGAATATAATTCATAGGAAAGCTTCATCTGTCATGGATGGACGTCCTGTACTGTGCATGCAGGAAAGTATATTGTTTGGATATTTGTCTCATGGGTGAATCTAATGCCATTTTATATTAATGCAGGCATTGTCTAGTTAGGCCCCCCAATGCAACAAGAGCCAATAAGGATTGGAAACCAAAGGTCAAGCCTTGCCTTACCCCTCCACCGCCTTTTCTCCCACCATCCCACACCTCCTTTTTGGATGGAGCCAGAGTACCACTGGTCCCAATTTTCCACTTCCACCGCTGCTTGGATCTGGTTTTCCTTTTGTTCATGAGTCATGTACCAGAAATACAACTTGAAGAAAAGATGAACTCCTTGAAGGAAGCGCTGACTGCAGACGTGCCGTGTGTGTCTCTCGAATTAGCTCCTTAAATGCTAATACAATACCCGGTGACAAGTCTGGCACAAAGCAGATTATGAATTAATGGGGTATGATTTATTCTAACCTCACGTGTGCACTCTTAGAAACTTGGGAGTGTTTAGCTAATTAGGCAGTCAGGATTTTTCAATTCCCAATGATTAATTTTATTGGTTTTTGTAAAACATTTTCAAACTTGACACATCTCTAATTAAATTTCCTCCATCCACAACAAGACACTAACTACATGAAGGATGAGATGACTTCTTTTCTAGGTCTGGCGAGAGCGAGCTTGCTCTTTGCCAGCCCATTGCAGATACCTATTTAGAAAAGTCCCGGCTGCCAGTCAAGTGACGTGTACATCCTTCTGAAAAACCCAGTAGCAGCAAACCTTTTCGTAAGAGCCAGTGGAGATGTTTAAGTAGGGCAGAGTCTTAATGAAACAGGCTTTTGAAAGCACGCTTTGTTGCCCTGCTGCTTGGTATAGCAATGTGTTTTCTACTTTTCAATTTGCTTGATATTCTGTCCTTTTTGTTGCTTATGCCTGCCTTTGCTTGTGTTTTCGAACTACATCCCATTGCATAATGGCTGCCATGAGCCAAGCTAATTCGGCAGTCCTTTCTTTGTTTTGTTTGATGACCTTGGGATGATGGCCTGCACGAAGCATGGATGATGCACGTAGGCCATGCACTTGAAGAGGTTCAGGTTGGCCTATTAGGCATTTATAGGCTTGGTTCCATAATACTCAGGGTTCTACCTGACCCTCTGGTATGGACGTTTCAGATCCAATGAGACAGGCTTCTGTCTCTCTTTGCTGTGATCCATTTCCGAATACAGCATATCACTTATAAGGTAAAGTAAAGCAGATATCCTGCTCCCACTGTCCCCTCTGGTGCAGTTGACATGTCCATCTTCCACTGGCACCAAAGGCATGCCCCCACCTGTGTACATTCACTGCAAGTGCACTCACTCCACCAGGAACGTCAGCAATGTGATGGTGCCTACCGGCATCGCACTGGGCCAATGGTGGAGCTTCGCTCTGATTGGCAAAGGCAGCCACGTCCAGCCTCAAAGGGGATTACAGGCAAGAACGGTGCACGTACTGCTGGACTCCCTGCTTAGACTCAACAAACCTTTGGGAGGTCACATTCAGTGGTATTGTTCATGATCCAGTCCTATCCGGCACATACTAACACCAGTGGCAGCCTGTAGTGCCTCTGTAACAGCCAGCATACAATTGTCCTTGGTCAGTGCACACCAGGGCCGGTGCAAGGATATTTACTGCCCTAGGCAAAATGTCATTTTGCTGCCCCCACACCCCACTTCCAGCTCTGTTATGTTATGTTAGGGTTTCTTATATAGCGCACGGTCGCCCGAGGACATCATGGCGCTGGAGAGGAACAAGAGACCCCAAAGCACAAACCATCAGCCCTACAGCATCATAATTAGAAAACATGTGTTTTTACGGCCCTTCCTAAAGGCCAAATGGTTATGGATATTTTTTCAGTTCAGCTGGCAGCTTGTTCCACAGCTGTGCTGCTGCAATAGAAAAAGCACGCCCACCAAGCCGTGCACGGCGGAAAGATGGAACACACAGCAGGCCGGCTGACTCAGATCTTAAGGAAGGCCTGGGAAGGTAGCAGGAAAATTGTGTGCGCAAATATTCCACCGCCTGCCCATGCAGAGCATGGTGCACAATACAGAGTGCCTTAAAATCAATGCGCTGGGCCAGCGGTAACCAGTGCAGACTATGCAGAGCCCGAGAGACATGGGCACCATAAGGTAATCCAACCGCCACCCGGGATGCTCTGTCCTGACTATAGCACCCTCTCTCCCAAAATGGGTCTTCACCCCTTCATATGCATATCGTGGATACCACAATCACAAGCACTGTTTCGTTATCATGTTTTAGATATTCTTTTCATAATGCGGTAGAATCAAAATCTTACCCACATCCCAACACCCAGGCAGAATCATGACAAATCTAGGATATCAAGTGTAATAACAAATAATCACCATTACTTTTTAATATTTGTGTTATGGTTTATATAAACCTTTGACAAAACAAATACACCATTATCCATCCCCACATATGTGCCTCTGTGAGCCTTTTTAATGGGAACATGTGGGTCACTTTCATGGCCTACAGTGGGCATCTTAAAATGATGCAGGCATCAGGCATCCACTTCCTTTCACTAGCCCAGCTTGCTCTCTGCCAGCACCTCAAGACCTGAGGCGCAGCTACCGCTGGCCTTGTTCCCAGTATCTTTGCCTTGTCGACAACCACATCCATTCCACTTTAATACGGACGATTCCCTTACTCACTAAACAGGTACAGCACTGGCAAAAACAATGCAAAACATATTCACACACAGAAGCACAACACATGCCTCAGAAGTTCAAACTTCCCTGACATACAGGACAATATGGGTAGCATCAGAGCAAGGGGCCCTCACTCAAAGATCAGGTACAGCACAGGAAGCAGCATTGAAAGCTTCACTCACACAGTGGACAGATACATCCTAGACAGCAACACTGCATGCAACTGTCTCAGGCCGAAAAGGGACCTCATGGTTAGCATCGAGTGCCAGCTTCCCTCAAAGGCACCCATAGCAGCCACTATGCAGGCAGCAGCACTGCAAAGCTCCCAAAAGTCAGTGTTTTGCTCCCAAATACAGTGCTTATTTCCTCAGTTACAGGCCTCCCTCAAACCATCAGGTGTAGCCTGGGCAGCTGCAGTGTACATGTTCCTCACAAACCGTACTCCATGGTTAGGGCAAGGGTAAGCTGCACTCACAAATGGTTCAGCGTGCTCCCTAAACGTAAAGTATGGACAAGGTCAAGGCAAGTATCCCTCACACACAGGCAAAGAACGGAGAGGGCCAGTGCATGTATTCTTCACAAGAGGGTACACACCTCCAGCACGGACAAGGCTAATACACGTTTCCCTAATAAATGGGTGCATGCACAGCATGGGCAGGAAAAGGTCAACATTCCCTCGAAAATGGGTAAATGTCGAGTTGGCGCCCAGTTACCTCAGGGTTCGATGCGCGGTATAAATAAAGAAACTAAACTTAACTAGAGCATGGGCAGGACGAGGGCAAACATCGCTGCGAAACAGTGTGACTGAAATCTTCCCTCACAAATACAATAAAAGGGGTCTGGGAGTCTCACATATAAGTACAGCATGGACAGGGACAGTACATGTTTGCTTCCCTCACAAAGAGGTGCAACACAGGTCCAGCGTATGTCCCATGAAAATGCGTACTGGTCCAGCATTCTGAGGCCAGTACACATTTGCCTTACCAACAACTGTCCGGAAGGGCCTGTGAACATTTCTCTCATGACTGGGTACAAAGACAGCACAAACAGGACGTGTGCTCACTTCCCCTCACATCCTGGTACAACCACAGCAAGGCCAGGGCAAGCTTTCCTTACATATGATATGATATGTGATTTATAACGTGCCTATGCACAAGTGTTTCAAGGCGTGATGAGGCAAGGGAGACGAAACAGAGGGAAGACAGAAATAGCGATCCTACTAGGCCAGGTATCATGCAGATCGTGCAAGTACATGGGAAGGGGGAAGGTAGAAAGTGCGGGTTGGGGGAGGGGACAGTGCAGTACATGGGATAATAGAATAAATAAACAATGAGTGAAAGTACTGCCAGCAGGTGGCAAGTGCAAGGTTAAGTGCAGACATCAGGTGTCAAGTGCTGGTAGTGGGACTGTGGGGATACAGAAAACAGTCCCCAAGGACAGGGGTTGCCATGAATGCAGTGCAGGTGTGTGACTGGCGGAGGGACCTGAGCCCGATATCAGAGGGAGGCCAGGTAACCAGTGCAGTTTCAGTTTAAGTCAGGAGGTCAGCAGGGGAGAGGAGGAGAAAAAGCAGAAGCAAAGATAAATGTTTTGTGGTGCTTCCGAAACTGGAGATGGTTCTCCTCAAGTTTCAGGGAGGCAGGGAGGCTGTTCCAGAGGGAGGCCCCAGCCGAAGAAAGAGATCTACCACCAACTCGGTGCTTGGAGAAGCGACTGACCCTGACGGAGTTGGAGGCGGCTGAGCGAAGAGCTCAAGAAGGAAGATATCGTATGTCCTGGAGACATACGATTTCTGGGCTTGAGGCCAAGGTCAAGTCTCGCAGTTCTGTTCTAGATGAGTTGCAGAGAGTAGTAGCAGGCAGATTTAGAAAGAGGCTGTTGCAATAGTCCAGCCTAGAGAGAACCAGAGCTCTGGCGACAGTGAGCTTCTGGGGGAAGGAGAGGAAAGGACAAATACCTCTGAGTTGGTGCAGCTGGTAGTGTGACTTCTTAGAGATGTCAGAGATGTGAGGAGAGAAGGAGAGTGTGGAGTCGAAGATGACCCTGAGGTTTTTAGCCTCACAGGTGGGAACAGGAAGGGGCCCAAGAGAGGCCATCCAGAGAGTGACAGGAAAGGAGGGAGCGGGTGTGCTGATGAGGAGAATCTCAGTCTTACTGGCATTAAGGCAGAGATCATTGGCGGCACAACACTCCTTGATAGCATACAGTCATAGATGAGAGAGGGAGAAGAGGATGCTGAGGGTAGCCTGAAAAATAGCCGAGAATCATCTGCATAGCACTGGAAGTTGGGGAACAACGCGGCAATGCGGTGGGCAAGAAGTACCAGGTATTGGTTAAACAGCCAGGGAGAGAGGTTAGACCCCTGGGGAACACCACAGGTAGAGATATAAATAGAGGAGAAGAAGGACCCAAGTTGGACCTGGCAGTGTCAGTCAGAAAGGAAAGAAGTCAGCCACGCCAGGGCCTGACCAGTGATCCCCAGGTTATCACGGAGACGGTTCAGCAGGATGGCATGGTTAACTGTGTCAAAGGCAGAGGAGAGATCAAGTAAGATGAGGACACAGAGGGTGTTGGAATCAAGGATGGAGAGAAGGTCTTCACGGATATGGTTACAGTTGCAGCATGGTCAGGCCATTGCAAACCGTCTTAAAGATGGGTACATATTCAGCATGGAGAGTGCCAGTGAAAGTTTAATTTGCAAAGACCAGTTACAGCAAGGCTGCTGGCTCCATAAAGCCTGACAGCTTCCACTTATATGGAGCTTTCTGCATTCCATGCCCCTCTCTTCCAAAAAACAGGAGTTACTTGAAGCTGGACGGATAGAGGGGGAGGTACAGGGAGCCTACTGTGCAAATGTGCCTGATTTATCCACTCTGTTACAGCAATATCTCATTGTCAGATGTGTGCGTGAAAGTTGAAGGGAGAGGTGAAGAAAATGGAGCGGTAAGTGCAGCTGTTGGTAAATACACACACAGACACAAACATTTATCCTCAACACAGATACATATTCACAGACAGCATGCATATTTTGGTGGTATAACCTGGACTAGATAAACATACACTAATATACATTGGAAAGTCCTCACCATTGTGGTTCAGCATTGTTTTGAAAGTTAGTACGAACAATTGCAACTGAATTGGGCCGTTTTTGGTTGCTAACTTTCGAAGAAATACTAGATAATATTTGCATCTTTGAAATCATCCACTTATGAAGTATGGCAACTTGTAAGTAGCGTTTGTTCGCAAAATAGTCTTTTCAGTCATACTGTTTGTCCAAATTTGCATGACTAAATGACTTTCAGCTTGAGGGCAAATGCTGCAAAAACCCATCATTGGCTTAGTACTCAGAGGCAGTCCTAGCAATGCTTACAGACATACATCTATCAGATTATTCATCCTAATGAAACTGTTTTTAAAAAACATCTTTCATTGAATTTTCATAGAATAAACCATGGCGTGACCAGACAGTATAAGTAACCACATGTTTCTGCACAAATCCCAGAACCCCATCCCCCTTCCAAGAAGATAACCCCCATTCCCTCCTCCCCCTCTCCCACTTCCCCCGTTTAGTCCAATATCCTAATGAAACTGTATGAGTGAAAATGTGCTGAAAGCACAGCACACTTTGTGCTAGTCTGAGTGTTAAAAGTCTATTCAGGTCCTTGCTGCTTAACCTGCATGAGACCTCTGCTACCATCCTATCTCCCTCCTGCTTCTGTCCACGCGGTGTCTGCTTCATTTGACCTATGCTCTGCCCCCAGAAGTTCCAGCAGGGCTCTACCATGATTTGACCTGCCTTGGGCGAGTGATCAGATGTTTTTATTAAGACTTCTTCCTGCTACGCCTCAATGGAGAATGTGATGTGCAGCCCAGATTTAGCGTGAGCAGGAAGCAGGTCTACTTCCACTGCAAAGTTTGTGAGCCTCATTACGATTTGACTGGTGTGGTATTAACATGCCGGTATTAATGTACACTGGCATGTTACTGCACTGGTCAACTCCAAGGTAGCAAAATTACCTCCAGCTGAAACAGCAGCACCTGTAATACCAGCAACGTCCCCCATGGAGGCCCATGGGACTCCATTAATGGGGACTTACAATGGCAACCGACGCTCGGAATCTGGCACTAATTCCACCGGACCAATTGCCGGTATCAGTAATTCTGAGTGCCGGTATCCTGGCTGATTTACCACCAGGATACTGGCAAACACAATGACTCATAGACATTTCAGCACTGTGGTTGCATGAGTGTATGATGCAGCCAGTTTATTTCAGATGGGTTTACTACTCTTTTCATAATTGATAAGAGTGAAAAAGGTGCTGTTTGCCAACCAGCACCCTAGGCAGCTGCCTACTTTCCCTAGTGCTTGCACCGGCCCTGCATGGCACCAATTATTGCAGTGTGCTGCCTCTTAACAGCAAGTGCAATGCCTATTGGCAACCAACAGTAATCACATGTACAACCCTCAGTGTCATCCTAGACAGGGGGCACGCATTGCTAGGGACAGTAAACGGCACTCACCAACCAGCGGCATCCTGTGTCGCCCACTTTCAAAGCATGCAGCTCTCCCTTGGTGCCAGATTGCACACACCCCAGTGATGATAACAGCACAAGCTCTGCCTCAGGGTGCACCGTAGCAGTGCACCTTTTGCCACCTGGAAAGTGACTGCGCTGCCTGGATGTCTCGCTACCTGCTGTGTCACCCTCTCCGCTTTCGCCCTTTATGTTTTTGTCTCTACCCTCGTATCTCGTGTTTTATTTTATTACTTGTCTTTTGTTTATTTCCCCTTTATTTTAGTTCTGAAGAAGTGTGTTTGGACATTCTGTTCCTGGTGAGGGGATGGTTGCACAATGAAGTTAATTCCAATTGCATATTCCCTATTGTCCTTTTAAAATGTGGCTGTAGAATCAACGGTTTATGGGATCTGGCTTAGGGAATAACGTGGATACAACTGTGGGATGTATTTACCCATGCATCCGGGCCCTACCTCAAAACTGTGCAGTACTGACATGAAAACATCATGATGGCCAGAGCTTCCCAGAAAATGCACAGGGAAATGCATGAAGAATAGGCTGCCACTCATTTTGCCGATGTTATGGGCACAGAAGGACACTGCCTAAAACCACCATTGGACTACCCACACAGTAGTCTGAAACCATTGGGAATGGCAATGCTGATTGCCAAAAGCAAACCCATAACTGTTGGGAATTCATTTTCTTAAATCCCAAAAAGGGGTGCAGTACCAGTACTCACCACTATCCAAAAGCCGGCATTTTAAAACCACACCAGATTTTACTTTTTTGTGTAAAAATGAATGAACCCAAAGCAGGCCAAAGAAAGACTTACTGAGAGGTGGATACAATGTAAAGTTATATTCTGAAGTGACTTGAAGGTTTATAACAAGACTGGCTGCGCTGTGGATTTCAGCAGTTTAAGTAAATTTGGACTGAAAGACACTAAAAAAAAATCTAAATGTTTAAATTGACTGAGTGACCTACTTTTGAGTGTCACATAGGTTGCAATTGTTTAAATGTCATAGTTTTAAACTTAGAATCAGCCTTCTAGCTGCATATGTGAAAATGTTTAGTTTTATTTGAATGCAGAAACTGGGGAACAGAAATGACAGCTTAAAGAGATTCCAATGTGCCTGGCAACTACCCCCATCAGGAGTGAAACTTGAGTCACAGCTGTGTTCCCAGGCCTAGCTGCCCTTTTGCTGCTCACACCAAGGATATGCCATCTATCTGATAATTGAATTACCTGTGCTCTGCAGGAAAGTGAACAAAGCCCTGTCCTGGCTCAGGCAAAGGTTTTATTGGCAGGAGTCGTAAATGGTCGTAAAAAGTGGCTTCCTCCTGAGGAAAGGGGAGGAGCACTGCCTGTGAGAGCAAGCTGGCTTGGTAGAACTGGAAAGACCAGTATTTCTACCTTGTGCTGAGAGGAAACCACACCCCTTTGTAGCCAGAATATTGTTTAGAAAAAGATGAATAACTCATAGTACGGACATGTGAAAATTTTATAAATGACACCATAATTCTTGTGATTTTTCTGCCCACATTTTAAGAGGTTTTTTGACCCGGTGGCGTGTTCAGGGGGGTTTTAGCGGAAAAGTGGATATTACTCTAAATGTATGCATGTTAAAAATCTGAAACTTCATCAGTTAATGTCCCTACTCCCTGCACACATGTATGTAAAGTTGGGTCAATGTCAGAAATTGAAAAATCAGTTAAAAAGTGAAATATGTGCCATTTCTGAATGCAAGCTCTTAGAAACAGCAGATTTGGACAGAGACATGGCTAAATTCAGCCACACCATGTATATGTAATTTCAAGCAACTGGGTAACTGTGAAATATGTCTTTTATTATCAAATATAGAATGTGTGCAATCTGACAGAGGAGTGTCCTATCTGCAAGCCATAAAATGACATCCCTCTGACTCACAGTTCATTCCCCAATCAAATAAGAAATGGAAGTTTGACCAATTAGAAGCTGAGAGAGAGGTAGGGTCAGTGATGCTAGAACACACCCACATTCTAACCACATAAAAGCAGACAGACAGGACAGATAGGGACCTTCCAAATCCATCTGCAGCGGGACGCTCTGCCGGAAAAATCCATACTTACCTCCATCAACCTTCAGAGAGCAACATAGAGACTTCAAATCCATCAGGCCAGACCAGAAGCAGAGTAGAGCTGACCCGTTAGCAGAACCAGAGAGAGCTGACCCAGATCACTGTGAAGTGCCGAGACCAGAGGCGAGTCTAAAACCCTGACCAGATCCGTGATGAGGCCCATTTCACTCAAGAATATAGTGTGAGTACATAGTAAAACTGTGTAGAACCCATCTCTTAGTTAAAATAATATAATTCAATCCATTTTAACCTAAGTAGAACTGCAGCTTAGCAATTGTGTTATCCTGCCATCATTTTTAAAGCTGAAAAAGTGTGCGTTTAAAATTTCAAATCTGAAAAACGACCTTTATTCAATCGTTCATATCTCCGCAACCGTTTGTGCTAGAGACTTGCAGTAACTTTCATTTTGAAGCTGAGATCCTAGGCTTTCCTAGGACCCCAAAACGATAGAGATAGTCCTTGTGGTTCCTCTGTAATAGCGCTCGGCGCATCCGCGAATTTTACCGCGATTTGCAAATTTCTCCACATGTAAAATCAGCTGCTGCTTGCCTTCCATTTGCCAGAAATTCGTTTAACCTGCTAACTATCCCTGCATCATTGCTAGTGTGAGCCTGGACTAATATTAACTAGATACCACTCACCCTGAACCTCTGAAAGGGAATTAAAAGTATTTTAGCATATTTTTCAATTCATTGCCAGCACATATCAAAGCAATTTGGGCCTGTGTTTTCAAACGTCTGTAGTCTAAGCTTGCTGGGGTGAACTGAATCACATTTGATTGCATTTCTGAGAACTGTGTGTTTTCCTTCCATTTCCTTGCCTTGCATCAAGGGGGGAGGGGATTGCCAGAGAAAAGTGATTACATTGTTTGGTTGAAATCATATTGAGTATTTTCTGTACTGCATTCATTGAATATTGCATCCACCTGAGCTTACATAAAGCATCCTCTACCACATTATACTTTTGTTCCTATTTACCAGTGTGCTACCTTATCCATTTCATCTCAACTCATTAGTGATTATAAAGAAGCGTGCTAGTGCCAGATTCTCCGTTGTTAATCTTTATCATATCAGATTAAGTGTGCTAGTCAATTATTAATTTATTATAAAGTGTGATATATATATATATTTTAATTTATCAAATAAACCTTTTAAACTTGCAAAACAGAACTACTTCTTGGCTCAGTGGGGTCAGGGGGATTCCAAGAGAGGGGTGTTATATAGGGGTAGTCATCCAGAACGCATGAACTGGACCTAAAGATATATCAATAAGGGTTTTCATTCAGTATTATAGACTAGGCGTTGACTTAGCTGTAGTGTTGAATTGAATCCTCTTACAAATTGGGGGCTCGAGCCGAGACGTTGGGTTAGATTTACCACTTGTGCAGCTTAATACAGTGTGCTAACTGACGGGATACATACATCCGGTCGGATCACCACGCTGCATTACGCTGTGAAGCATTCCTCAAAAGGGACACTCCAAGAAAAGTTCTGCAAAAATAAAATACAAACTTCTGTAAGTCAGGACAGAGACCAATCTCTAGAATGACGACCTTAGTAGACATGAAAATAGCCAGAGAGCACCTCTTGCATAAACTATTTGTGAGAGGTGAATGGACCGAACAGGGCCAGGATGTGTGGTTGCAGGCCATCACACAACAGGTCACTGAAACAGGGTCAGAAATATATAGAGATCAGGGTCCCTTACATGTGGCCCTGAGTGAACTATATATGGCTCCTAAAGCCAAAGAGGAACACAATAAGATTGCCAGGATAGCAGCATACCTGTACCTATATATGGGAGACATGCAGGATAGATGTGCTGAAAGCCAAAATCTGGCAAATAGGCAACAGATGGCGTTAGAGAAGGTCCAATCTGACCTGGTCTCTTCTGAGCAGAGGCTGCAGAGGAGCCAGGAGTCAGAAGATGATAGTAGGCAGCACATCATTAAAATAAAGAAGGATATGGATGTGCTGCAACAGGAAAAGGTAGAACAGGATACCAGATTTCTGGCCTTGCAGAAGGAATACCAAGAAGGTTTGGACTCCCTACTGCAAAACCAGAAAAAGCTGGAGCAACAACTGGACTTCAACAGGGTATGTGCTGAGCAGGTAGTCACCCTGCAAGGCCACCTAGATAGAGTGAAGGCAGAGAGCAACAAACTAATTCTGAAAGACCTGGATACCCAGGCAGAGTTTGATCAGGAGCGCCAGAATGCTGGTGCCTTCCAAAGGCAGAGGGACGACCTGGCGGCACAAATGCAGGCTCTTAGTCAGGAAAGAGACGCCATAGGCCAGGAAGTCTGCCATTTAAAAAGGAAAATGGAAGAAAATCACCTGTCCCTCCAGGGGCTGGGTGACCTCCAAAAAGAAAATCAGAACTTGTTAGAGCACACCAGGAGGGTGGAAGAGGCTTTGGCAAGAAAGGAGCAGGCCAATAGGGACATTGCCCAGGAGGTAACCATCCTGCAGCAAAGACTGGCCCAGTACTCCAGGACCAATCAGGAAGCACAGAGAGAGAATGAGGCTCTCTGCCAACACAATGATAGGCTCCAACAACAGGTAGCGATGCAGGAGAGACTGATAGAGTCGAGTAAGGCCTTAACAGAGGAACTGAAAGCACAAATGCAGGCTCTTGCATTGCAACAGGGAGCAGGGGCGGATAGAAATGAGGTCCGCTGGGAAAGAGAGACTCCTGACCATAACCGCAGGAGCCCTAACACCAGGGGCCTTCATCTCCCCCAGTCCCTGGACTCTACCACCCCCATGTCCCCTGGCGCACATGAGCACAGGGCCACAGGGATGGCAGATTACTATCCAGCTAAGAGTATGGGGCTCATAGGCCAGTACCACTCAGGAATGGAGGGGTGGGCATCCGGGTATGGGCACCCAAGTACAGTACAGTTCAATGGGGAACCCCAGGAGAGTAGGCCCATTAAGGGCATCCTGAAAACCTCTGCCCAGTTAGGTCAGTGGAGGGGGTACCCATCAAATCCTGGCAGCAAGGAGGAATCTGAAGACTCCTCTGAACTGCGCAGGACACAGGAGACCAGGTCCCCACATTCTGCCAGCCATTCCCAGGCTCGCAGAATCCGGGAAAACCTGGAAGAACAGACGGGAACCTCTGGGAGCAGTGCCTCTGAGTCCGAGGAAGAATGGACAAGGGTTACCCGAACCAAAAAGGCCAATAAGGCAAAAAGGGCCTTGCTTAAGGACCCCTTAAAGCAGATTAAGGCGATCAGGAGCGTCATCACGCCTTACCATAAGAACGCTAAGTATTCTGTTTGGGAGCACTTAGAGTTGTTTGAACAAATGATGGAGACTTTCCATTTGAAGGACAGCCAAAGCTGTATTCAATATGTAAAGTGGACCTTCTCCCCGGAATACTCCAGTTTCTTTGCGGGGCTGGAGGACCAAAATCATTTAAGATGGTCCACCTATAAGGCGGCCATCTTGAAACATTTTTCTGTTCACAGAAATCCTCAAGAGGCTCGCAAGGCAGCCTACAATTTGCAATGTGGGGAGGATCAGGCCCCACAAGAATTTGTGCAGGAGTTAAAGCGTGCTTTTGCACAGACCACAAGAAGGGTGCGCACGGATAGCAGAGAATTTATAAATACGTTTTTCCATGCCTTGCCCAAATATATCATGACCCAGCTCGTGAGGGATTTTCACGAGAAAAGATCTTTAGACTGGGTCATTGAACAGGCTACCCGGATCTATGAGGTGCAGAAACCGATAGATAGCAAAAGTAATGCCCAGAAAAACCCCAAAGCCAACAGCACCCCTGCTGCTGCCAAGGTGGCAGAGGTAAAGGTCACCCCCGTTTTGGATTTGGAGATGGGGGGGCCTAAAAACCTACCTGCACCTAATAATGCTAGGCCCAGAAGGTCCTCGGGCCAGTCACAGACAGGGAGCCAGGGAGGCAGCCCCACAAATGGGGTCCCTCGCTCTCCTGATTATGTAAGTCCCCGTTACAAGGGAAATCGACCCATCCTGGGTTATGTGTGGACTCCTCCAGCCCATGGGGGGGGATCCAGCCAAGCACCTAACCCAGGGAACTTCCCTCCAAACTTCCCACAGGAGGGCAGAAATTTACCAAACCCTGGGCAGAACTTTTTCCCCAGATATCCACCCGACTTTCAGCCCCAAAATCATCCATCCTTCTTTCCCCAATTCCCTGAGCCCAGACCACTGAATCCGGGAGAGGGGAGGCCAAGGGTGGAGGGGTACCCAAATCTTCCCAACCCGGGGTATTACCAGAGGAGGGACAGCTACCCTTCCCGGGATCAGCCCAGGGGAGAAAACAGGGCCCCGTATCAGCCTGAGCGGGTTTCCCAGTTAGAGCGCCAGGTTCAAAACATGGCGCGGGATCTGGGTCACATACTGAGGGCTCAGCAGAACCCTCAGATGGGCGTGCCGGCGCAGAACGCACCCAACTCTGGACCTGGTGCTCCAGAACAATGACGGGGGCAGCACCCCGATAACTCACCGGTTCCCAGGGAGGAGGCACAAAGGGAAGGGGGGTGTAAAGCCTTGGAGGAAGCTTCCTTCCTCACTTGTAAACAGCCCCTGGAAACCCAGGAACCGGAAACAAAATCTCTTGCCCCTGAAAGTCTGCCTCCTAAGGAGCAGAGGGGGGGTAGGAGAAACAAAAGACCCAAACAGACTCAGTTTGAGGAGGAGGTACAGATCTTCCAATTTGAGGGAGAGGGATCCTCAGAGGATCCTGAGAAAAGGATCTTCTCCTTCAGAGAGGGGGGAACTCCCCCCAAAGAAAAATGGGTCCCTAGGGATGCAAATCCAGACTGGGGAGATGTGGAGACTGAGCTACCGCCGCCCACCATCTCATCCCAGAACCAACAGCAAGGAAATCCCCTGGTTCAAACCCATCCTGGGGACTGCCTCCAAAAAGGGGGGGGCAGCCCAGAACCGGAACCAGGGGAACCCACAATGGCTCTGATCTCCAGTTGCCAACTTTTTCTTTCAGATTCCCAAGACTCTCCACAGAATTCTGCCCAAATCTCTTCGCTATCGATGTCCAAAACCAGAAAATTTGCCCACCAGTTGTCCAAAAATGTACATTATCTGTGCCCCCTTGAGGAGAAGGAGGGAAGATATTATGCCCCGGTACAAGTACAGGGACAGGGTACAATTTTGGCACTGGTGGACACTGGATCTCAAGCTACCCTTCTGTCCAGAAGGGCCTTTGATGAACTGAATGCAGGAAGGGGAGAGAATTACCAAATTCCTCTCACCTCTCTTCCTGGACAACTGCAGAACTTTGACGGGAAGGAAATTCCTGTCGAGGGGACGGCAGACTTGGACATTAAAATTGGGCGACATAAGTTGAAACACCCGGTCATAGTTGTGACCCCAGAGGGCACCCCTTGTTTACTAGGGAATGACCTCCTGAGAAGGTTGTCACCCCTAATAGATTGTGTAAACAAGGTCCTCTGGACCCAGACTAGCCGACCAATAAAATTAAAACAGAGTGTCAACCATGTTAGTTTAAACGGCACCTGCCACATGGTTGAACAAAAATCTGACCAAGTAGAATTTCACTTCCAGAATAGCCGAATTCCAGACGTGACAGTAATAGCAGTAGGACAACAGACTAGTGATGGGAGGTCCTCTCTATTTCTGAAAATCAACCTTCCTTCCAGTTTAAGGTGGTATTCCACGCTGGAAGGAAACACTCTGAAATTCTATACCAATCCACAATCTGAAACTCCCACTCCTATAGTCCAGAAAGATGTGAAATCAGCTCAAAGCCTGGCTGATATTCAGCAAATTGGAGAGCAGTTGTTCATCCCTGTTCAGTTAAATGATGGGAAGGACTCTGTTCTCGCTCGAGTGTGCGTGAACAATGGTAAGAGCTTCATCAGCGAAGCCATGTTTCGCCAACTCCCAAAAGATCCAGCCATTCCCACCTTCAAACTGATAGACAAATGGGAAATGGACCTGGAAGCACCTAATTCCAAACATCTCCTGCCAAGCAGGTGTATGCTCAAAATCTCCATTGGCAACAAGAGCATAGTCCACAATTGTTGGGTCGTGCGAGACGTCCCTGCCGCCGTTTACTTAGGCAGTGACATTCTCAATCGCTTTGCCATTAGTTTGGACCTAATAAACTTCAAAGCTTGGTCCCGATTAGCGGATAATCCCATGGGCTTTGATGAGCCAGAAAAAGCATTTAGGTCAGCTCAATTGCTACCTTATGCAGTTGAAATTCAGGTTAAAGAGGAAGTCACCATCCCAGAAAGGACCCGACAATTCTCCCTGGAAGTGAAAGTTAAAAGGGGACAAGAGTTGAAAAACCCTGATGCTTACATACATCTAAATGCTTCTCTCCAACAGCAAGGGTTAGGGGTAAACCCAACACCATTAGTCAACATAGAACATGACACCATTCCAATAGAGGTGGATAACAGCGACTTAAAGAGTATTACTCTAGCCGCAGGCACCATTGTTGGAATGGCGGTTGATGACCGACATTTTTCCATTGATTTAGGTAATGAACTGTTAGGACCAATCCCCAAGGACTGTTTTGACAGTGACAGTGAGGACCATACAACACCAGACAGGATTTTTACCCGGCATGGGGGGAACTTCCTGGTGTACACTTCCTGCCCCTATGGTAAGGAAGATGTGACTTGTGACTTCAGGAGGGATGAGGTGATTTTCCAGGTGCATGAAGGCTGCCTTTCCCACCTGAAGCCTCCGGTCCAAATCAGCACTCTGACCAGGGACTTCTCCACCCAGCTGGAGGAGGCCGCGGAGATAGCCAAACCAGAAGTCTTTCCAGGCTTCAGGCAGATGTTGGAAGAGAGAGTCAACCTAGCTGATGCCTGTGTGACTCTGGAACAAAAGCAAAAGTTGAAACAAGTTTTCTTGGATTTCCAAGATCTCTTTGCGGTAGACTCATATGACTGTGGTCGCACTGACATCCACACAACAACAATCCCCACGGACCCTGGCATGACTCCTGTGTTTGTGAAGCAATATCGCTTGCCTCTCGCATCAATGGAGTCCCTTACTGAAATAATTAAGAACCTTGAGTCCCGGGGAATAATCCGTCCAGTCCACAGCACCTTCAATAATCCGGTGCTGGGAATATTGAAGCCAAACGGCCAGTGGAGACTCTGCGCCGACCTCAGGGAGCTCAACAAACGGGTCCATACTTCCCGATGGCCTCTGCCCTACATTGACCAAGGGCTGGCCCAGATTCAGGGGTCACAGGTATTCACTGCAATAGACCTGACCAATGGATACTGGACCGTGCCTGTCAGCAGGGAGGACCAATACAAACTGGCTTTTACCTTTGGGGGCCAGCAGTACACATGGACCCGGACTCCCTTCGGATACCTCAACTCCGGCAATGAATTCAACATTTTCCTACATAAGGCCATGCCCGACCTGGGTGCGAGGGGTAACCTGGCTTATGTAGATGATGTCCTCATCAAAAGTTCATCTGTGGAGGAACACATAGCGGAGATCCGTTATGTTCTGACACAGTTGAGGGCCGCCGGAGCAAAACTTTCCTTTCAGAAAGCACAGTGGTGTAGAACCCGTGTTAATTTCTTGGGGCATGAGATTACTCCTCAGGGCCTCTGTCCCCAGGAAAAGAAAGTGGAAGCACTTCAGAAACTGAAAGACCCCACAACTCTGCGGGAACTAAGGAGCCTCCTTGGACTGACTAATTACAGCAGAAAGTTCATTGAGGGCTACGCAGAGATCACCAGACCCCTGATTCATCTCCTAAAGGGGGGGGTCAAGTGGGAATGGGGTCCAGAACAATCCGAGGCAGTAAGACAACTCAAAAGAAGCCTCTCACAAGCGCCTTGCCTAGCTTACCCTGTCAGAAACAAGGAGTTCTTCCTGGAGACGGGGTTCTCTAATACGTGCTTGACGGCAGTATTATACCAAAAGCATGACAAGGTCAATAAAGTAATCTCCTATGCGAGCAAAACTTTATCCTCTGTGGAGGAAAAATTCAACGATTGTGAGAAGGCACTCCTGGCAACGGTGTGGGCATTGAAGAATTACCGCCCGTTTATCCAGGGGGAACACATCATAGTGGAGACTCCACACCAGCCTCTGCAATATCTCCAAAGTGACAGAATCCGGGCCGGAAATGTGAGTAATTCCCGAATTACTTCCTGGATTCTGTCAATGCAAGGCTTTCCTGTGGAGGTCCGATATGGCCAAAACAAGAAGAGTCCCCTCGCGCAAGGTCTGGCTGACTTGCATGATTGTGCCAGAGAAAACTGTCTCGAGGACGAAAGTCTAAAAATAAAGGACAACATGGAGGCATACCTTAATTCCCCCCACAAAGTCTTTGAAGAAGACAAGTGTGAGGGAATGCCCACTGTCTATGTGGATGGATGCTCTTACCATGTTGACAACAACGGGGAGAAAGAACTGGTGGCTGGCGTAGGGAATGCATGGGTGAATGAGTCCCCAGAACCCTCCGCTGGATACAAAATTGGTCCCCGAAGTAGTCAGGTGGCAGAATTGATGGCTGTGCATCAGGCCATCCTCACTGCTGTCCAGCATCAACTCCGCGAACTGGTCATAATCACAGATTCGGATTATGTACGGAACGGGTTCGTGGAGCACCTGGTTAATTGGAAAACCGGAGGCATGTTATGTGCTAACAACAAACCCTTGAAACATGGGAAGTTGATCCAAAACATTGATGATCTGGTCACCTCGAATGGGATGACCATCTATTGGAAAAAGATTAAGGGTCATTCCAAAGTAGAGGGACCAGACAAAACTGGAAATGACTTAGCTGATCAGCTGGCCAAAACCGGGGCCATCCAAGGGGATCTAATTGAGATTGAGTCCCTGTTGGGGGAAATCCAGGTCACTGCTATCACTAGGTCCCAGACAAATGCTCACAACGACCTTTCAATTGCACAATGGAGTAAGGAGACCCCTGATGCTGATTTGATTACAGCTCAGAAGGGGGATCCAATAATTGGTAAATTTTACCAGCACCTTGAGGACCCCGAGAACTTTCCCCTGACGGATACCGATTACATTGGGAAAGAGGACCTAAGAGTGTTGATGAAATGTCCAAAAATGTTCCGGATCCAAGACGGTTTGTTGGTAAGGAAATCCAAAGCTGGCCACGATCAGTGGGTGGTTCCTACCTCATTCCGAAGCCTGATGTTAAGTCACGCCCATGATGCGGCCACTGCCGGTCACAGGGGGTTTCACACAACATTGGAAATCTTAAGAGAGGTTGTATACTGGCCACACATGGGGCAGGACCTCGACCAATACTTGAAGGGGTGTCTTGTGTGTGCACAATTTCAGCCATCATCCCTTACGCACCGGGCGCCTTTACAAAAGAGGGGAATGACACTGCCATGGTCAGATTTACAAATCGACTTTGTAGGCCCTGTGATTCGCTCGGCTAGGGGGAATAAGTACATGTTGACCGTGACATGCTTGTTTACCAAGTAGGTGGAATGTCTCCCAGCCCCAAACTGCAAGGCAGAAACGGCAGCTGCCTTGATGATTAACCACATCTTTTCCCGTTTTGGTCTACCTCAAAGGATTGAGTCAGACAGAGGTAGCCACTTCACCAGTGAAGTAATGACAAAGATGTGGGAGATACTGGGGGTCAAAAGGAAGTTGCATATTGCTTATCGGCCAGCTTCTTCTGGGGCAGTAGAGAGATATAACCGGACAATTGTGAGCATATTAAAGAAGTTTGTGGCAGATTCTGGGCCAAGTTGGGATATCCGATTACCTCTGGTCCTAATGGCTATCAGATCTACCCCTTCATCTGCAACCAAAATGTCACCATTTGAGTTGATGACTGGGCGCAAGATGGTGCTTCCTCAGCATTTGCTCTACAGGACCCAAGAGCAGACACTGATAAATGCCTCCACTACTCATGAGTATGTGGAGAATTTAAGGAAACACCTCCAACATGCTTTTGCTTATGCTCAGCGGAATCTAGAAAGATCAGCTGATAGCATGAAGACCCACTATGACCTGAAAACTTCCAGGAAGGAATATCAGGTGGGAGACCGGGTCTATCTATACAACTTCCAAAGGAACCAGGCCAAGCAGCGCAAATTTTTGCCTACATGGAAGGGACCATTCGAGATCATAGACAAGATCTCCCCTGTGGCCTACAAAATCCACATCCCCAAAGGTCCTTTGGCAGAGGGGGAAGACAAGTGGGTCCACATAAACCAGTTGAAATGTTGCCACCCCAGGCACACTCTGCAACAACTGGAGGAATCCTCTGGAATCCTAGCGGGGACTGTCTCAGACTAATTCTGTTCCAATCATAAAACATACCACATCTAGTCTCTAAAATATTGTGATTTGCATGAAACTGTCTCTTAGTTATACTGTTTTTTATCAAAATAAGAATGTAATGTTTCGTTATGATAAAATGCATATGCTGCCCCACTATCTCAACAGTGGTGGAAAAAAAAATCGTCTATGAGTAGATATTGCCGCTTTTGCTTTATCATCCTAGGAGAGATGAAACCATGAAGAATGACCAAGAAGGACGATCCGGAGACCGGGAACGAAGACGCAACGGGCCCGGGGTACCGCCCAATATTCCCATCAGGACCGGCGAGGAGAACCGATCGATCAGTACCGGATGGAGGAAAAGATGCTGAACTGTGCCATCTATTGGAAGAAGATGAGGAAACATCTCAGGTCTTGCGAGTCCCATTCGTGAAATAGAATGGCCATCGCAAGAGGGGGGCTTGTGGGATGTATTTACCCATGCATCCGGGCCCTACCTCAAAACTGTGCAGTACTGACATGAAAACATCATGATGGCCAGAGCTTCCCAGAAAATGCACAGGGAAATGCATGAAGAATAGGCTGCCACTCATTTTGCCGATGTTATGGGCACAGAAGGACACTGCCTAAAACCACCATTGGACTACCCACACAGTAGTCTGAAACCATTGGGAATGGCAATGCTGATTGCCAAAAGCAAACCCATAACTGTTGGGAATTCATTTTCTTAAATCCCAAAAAGGGGTGCAGTACCAGTACTCACCACTATCCAAAAGCCGGCATTTTAAAACCACACCAGATTTTACTTTTTTGTGTAAAAATGAATGAACCCAAAGCAGGCCAAAGAAAGACTTACTGAGAGGTGGATACAATGTAAAGTTATATTCTGAAGTGACTTGAAGGTTTATAACAAGACTGGCTGCGCTGTGGATTTCAGCAGTTTAAGTAAATTTGGACTGAAAGACACTAAAAAAAAATCTAAATGTTTAAATTGACTGAGTGACCTACTTTTGAGTGTCACATAGGTTGCAATTGTTTAAATGTCATAGTTTTAAACTTAGAATCAGCCTTCTAGCTGCATATGTGAAAATGTTTAGTTTTATTTGAATGCAGAAACTGGGGAACAGAAATGACAGCTTAAAGAGATTCCAATGTGCCTGGCAACTACCCCCATCAGGAGTGAAACTTGAGTCACAGCTGTGTTCCCAGGCCTAGCTGCCCTTTTGCTGCTCACACTAAGGATATGCCATCTATCTGATAATTGAATTACCTGTGCTCTGCAGGAAAGTGAACAAAGCCCTGTCCTGGCTCAGGCAAAGGTTTTATTGTCAGGAGTCGTAAATGGTCGTAAAAAGTGGCTTCCTCCTGAGGAAAGGGGAGGAGCACTGCCTGTGAGAGCAAGCTGGCTTGGCAGAACTGGAAAGACCAGTATTTCTACCTTGTGCTGAGAGGAAACCACACCCCTTTGTAGCCAGAATATTGTTTAGAAAAAGATGAATAACTCATAGTACGGACATGTGAAAATTTTATAAATGACACCATAATTCTTGTGATTTTTCTGCCCACATTTTAAGAGGTTTTTCGACCCGGTGGCGTGTTCAGGGGGGTTTTAGCGGAAAAGTGGATATTACTCTAAATGTATGCATGTTAAAAATCTGAAACTTCATCAGTTAATGTCCCTACTCCCTGCACACATGTATGTAAAGTTGGGTCAATGTCAGAAATTGAAAAATCAGTTAAAAAGTGAAATATGTGCCATTTCTGAATGCAAGCTCTTAGAAACAGCAGATTTGGACAGAGACATGGCTAAATTCAGCCACACCATGTATATGTAATTTCAAGCAACTGGGTAACTGTGAAATATGTCTTTTATTATCAAATATAGAATGTGTGCAATCTGACAGAGGAGTGTCCTATCTGCAAGCCATAAAATGACATCCCTCTGACTCACAGTTCATTCCCCAATCAAATAAGAAATGGAAGTTTGACCAATTAGAAGCTGAGAGAGAGGTAGGGTCAGTGATGCTAGAACACACCCACATTCTAACCACATAAAAGCAGACAGACAGGACAGATAGGGACCTTCCAAATCCATCTGCAGCGGGACGCTCTGCCGGAAAAATCCATACTTACCTCCATCAACCTTCAGAGAGCAACATAGAGACTTCAAATCCATCAGGCCAGACCAGAAGCAGAGTAGAGCTGACCTGTTAGCAGAACCAGAGAGAGCTGACCCAGATCACTGTGAAGTGCCGAGACCAGAGGCGAGTCTAAAACCCTGACCAGATCCGTGATGAGGCCCATTTCACTCAAGAATATAGTGTGAGTACATAGTAAAACTGTGTAGAACCCATCTCTTAGTTAAAATAATATAATTCAATCCATTTTAACCTAAGTAGAACTGCAGCTTAGCAATTGTGTTATCCTGCCATCATTTTTAAAGCTGAAAAAGTGTGCGTTTAAAATTTCAAATCTGAAAAACGACCTTTATTCAATCGTTCATATCTCCGCAACCGTTTGTGCTAGAGACTTGCAGTAACTTTCATTTTGAAGCTGAGATCCTAGGCTTTCCTAGGACCCCAAAACGATAGAGATAGTCCTTGTGGTTCCTCTGTAATAGCGCTCGGCGCATCCGCGAATTTTACCGCGATTTGCAAATTTCTCCACATGTAAAATCAGCTGCTGCTTGCCTTCCATTTGCCAGAAATTCGTTTAACCTGCTAACTATCCCTGCATCATTGCTAGTGTGAGCCTGGACTAATATTAACTAGATACCACTCACCCTGAACCTCTGAAAGGGAATTAAAAGTATTTTAGCATATTTTTCAATTCATTGCCAGCACATATCAAAGCAATTTGGGCCTGTGTTTTCAAACTTCTGTAGTCTAAGCTTGCTGGGATGAACTGAATCACATTTGATTGCATTTCTGAGAACTGTGTGTTTTCCTTCCATTTCCTTGCCTTGCATCAAGGGGGGGAGGGGATTGCCAGAGAAAAGTGATTACATTGTTTGGTTGAAATCATATTGAGTATTTTCTGTACTGCATTCATTGAATATTGCATCCACCTGAGCTTACATAAAGCATCCTCTACCACATTATACTTTTGTTCCTATTTACCAGTGTGCTACCTTATCCATTTCATCTCAACTCATTAGTGATTATAAAGAAGCGTGCTAGTGCCAGATTCTCCGTTGTTAATCTTTATCATATCAGATTAAGTGTGCTAGTCAATTATTAATTTATTATAAAGTGTGATATATATATATATTTTAATTTATCAAATAAACCTTTTAAACTTGCAAAACAGAACTACTTCTTGGCTCAGTGGGGTCAGGGGGATTCCAAGAGAGGGGTGTTATATAGGGGTAGTCATCCAGAACGCATGAACTGGACCTAAAGATATATCAATAAGGGTTTTCATTCAGTATTATAGACTAGGCGTTGACTTAGCTGTAGTGTTGAATTGAATCCTCTTACACAACCCCATGTCCACTTTCGGATTACAGTTGCATTTATAAGAAAAAATCCTATGCTGTTCAAAGAAGCCTTCAGCGGTCACACCCATAAGGCACCAAACGACGCTATTAGAATAATTTACAATACAACCAGGAAGGAACATATTTCACACTACAGAAAGGAGCTTCATTGGATGCCTGTAGAAAAACGAATCCAATTGAAGATGCTGGCTCTTGCTCATAAATGTTTATATGGAGAGGCTCCATATTACCTCAAGCAAACACTAAGAAAATACTCTTCCAACAGGGCTTGGCGCTCAAGTGCCACACATCTTCTGACTATACCACATGCTAAAAGAGCTCGAGCTCAGGAACAAGAAGATCTTTCCCGCTCATAGCGGCAAGTAACTGGAATAAACTTCCCGTATCATTGAGATCAGAGGAAAGTTACATTACATTCCAAAGAAATCTGACAACCACCCTAATCAGTCCCCTGGCTTTCTTATTGCTCCATGTTGTCTGTTTTGCACCTTGAGGCCTGCGGGCTATGGCACGGTAGAAATAAATAAATAAATAAATAAATAAGTCATATTCATGTTAAAAAGTGATAGTGCTGTGAGAAATCTTTGTCAAGTGTGTGAAACGGCTGCTGGGGTGGTTTTTGTAAAAGAGTGTGTGCCGCCAGTGCCGGCCTTAGGGCAGGGCGGGCCGGGCGACTGCCCGCGGGCCATGCCCCCCATGGGTGCCATTAGCACCCTGCCATGCCAGCTTGGGGGGAGTCTTTCAAGAGCTCCCCCGAGCTGGTGTAGTGGGAGAAGGCGCGGCAAGTGCCCTTTTGTTATGAAATGCACACGCTCAATCAGCACCCTAGTCACATGATTACCTCCCCGCGACAACGCGGGAGTAAGGCAGTTTGCATTGGAATATTGCGCTCATGCATTCGTATGAGCGGCCTATTCCAATGATTAGGTCACTGCAAGGCGCCGGGGAGGTAGAAAAATAATGTGGCGCATCCTGCCCCCCCAAACTCTCCCCCTGTTGCAGGGAGGGGGCGCCAATTTGTTCAGGGCGCTGCTGCTGCCAAGGCCGCTATAATCTCCCTAACATAAATTAAGAAACGCCATTTCAATTAAAGATGCTCACCCTTATTTCCAAAGCTATTGCTTTTCAGTATTTTGATGCTAATCAGTTTGCTTGTGAAAAGAGACGATGAAAGATGTATAGATGTATAGACCTTTCAGAATTAATAGAATGAAACATTTCTCAAAGAAATGTGTGGAAGCAATATTATGGCAAATAATCTCAGAGTCAGAGAAGGCTAAAGCTCTGGGAGTTTACCTTGATGCCACTCTCTCTATGAAGGCTCAGACCAACTACTTCGTTTCTTCTACTTCTATCTAAAGCTTCTATGCCACATATCGATCTAAGGAAGATTGTGCAGTGCTGGCTCCAGCTATTGAGGGCTCTGCGCCAGAGGCTGCTCTGCCGTAGCCTGTTGCATGGTCCTGCCCAAAGCAACATCAACATCCTTAAGCTTCAAGTATTGCAAAATGGTGCAGCTAGAGTTGTCATTCAATTGAAAAGTAGGGATTGGATTACTGATGCACAGTGTGCATTACAATGTTTCCTGTGAAGGAACGACTCGCTTTTAGAGTTGCCACTATTGCTCATACATGTCTCTATGGCATCAGCCCAGCCTACTTGAAGTCTAGACTATCATTACTTCCTTTGTGCGGTCATTACGGTCAATTAATGCATGCCTATTAGCTACTGCGAGAGTTCATCTTGAAAGAGCGGGTATATTGGCCTTTGACTCCACTGCCCCGAGAATGTGGAATCATCTTCCTCCCGACCTGCCAGAAACACATTAATTGCTGCTTTTTGAAAGAGCGCTTAAGACTCTTTTTTCCAAAGAGAGTTTTTTGGTTTAACCTAGTAATTATGCTTTGACTTCTCCCTGGACTGTTTATGCTTTGGCGGATGTATGGCTGTGTGTTCTATGTTGGGTCCTCTTGGATATTATGTGTTCGTTCTTTCCCTGTTTTTTTTGTTTATTTTTTTATTATTTATGTTTATGTATTATGTGTGCACCTCTATGTCTTACAGGCCGCAGGCGTCGTATAAGTAAATAAATATATAATATGAATTAAAAAAATAATAATTACTTGATTATCACAGAGCACTGCTTCCCTATTCTACCTGCAACAGTGATTTCAAAAAGTTTATTTGTATTGCATTTCATAGGAAGTGCACAGAGGGCTCTGTGAAGTGCTTTATTTTTGTATATAACAGAAACACAAACCATCAATATAAAAATCAAAAACTTACAATACTTGCCAAATGTGATGATTATCGTAAACACCAGAGATTGGGGTTAAGAAAAAAAGGAGGCATGACAGCAGAGGGCATGAGGAAGGGGAGAGTTTCCTAATTTGGGAAATGAGTGTCCCAACAACCCTCTTTCCCTTTGATGATCAACAATTTCTCCACCCATCACAATACTATTTAGTGACAAGCCCTATAAAGTCTATAGCAACACTAAACCACAAACCCAAGTACACATCCAGAGGCTGCCCCTCAGGGAATTAAGGGAGGTGAAATAAATGTTGCTATTAATGTAGACATGTTGACATAGGTCGCTTATATTTGATGGCACGGACAACATGACTGACTAAAAGTACAGCTTTTATCAGTTTCCAATCTGTGTGCATAAAAGACAATTCTGCGTTCACTAACACAATTGGTTACTGATGGTGGAATGCATTGTGGTGGACGCAGTATCATGAAAGTAATATCTTTTGGCAGTGGCGTTGTCATATATTGTGGGCACATCTGCCCGCACTATGACCATCATGTACAGGGTCAATGCTGCTGGAAATGGCATATGTTCTGAGTGCAACTTCATGAAAGTGATAATAGAGGAAATGCTGACATATATTGTGGGTCCAGTGCCATGAACATGACATACGGTGACATGATAGTGTGCACACTATCATGAAAGTGATATACAGTATCATTTTTGTGGGCATATATTGAGGGCATAACTGCCAGCATCATGAACATAAAATACAGTGGCAATGCTGCTGGAATATTTTGTGAGCGCAGGTTCATGAAGGTGTTAAACAGTGGCAGTGCGGACGTACAGGCACTCATAAATTTGCCAATCTCTAAATAATGTGCCTGTAAGAGCGTTACCGGCACCTCTTACTGACCAGCAAACTACAAGTCTTCCGGTAGGGGCAGTGAACTACCGGCAGGCCTGACGGCAGGCCTGACCTACCGATAGTTCAATCCCCTACGGGCCGATTTTTCACTGAAGCACCGGCATCTTTGCTAATGGTGCCGTTGCTTCAGTGTTCGGGAATGGGAACTTACCATTCCTCTGTCGCCCATAATATCCTGGTATCACAGGAATATCCGATGGCGGAAACAGTAAGCCGAGGTTGCCGGTAGTGTCTGTTTCATTGCATCTTTCAAAACATTATCTTGACCTTTTAATGCGTTCAAGATTGTTTTGGCTTTGTCTTCTGAAAACATCAGCAAGGTTACTTGTTTTTTCGCAATGCTTGCAATGTCCTCGAACAAACTTATGATCCATATAAATAGACGCGATTGATATCAATTTAAGTACAACAAAGAATATTCATTTTATTACCGTACAAAGTGTATGTTGATACCCGTCAATGCCATTATAAATAGTACAACACTCCTTTTTTAAACAGAGCTTGTTGGTGCAAGTCTGGGCCCAGGAGTGGGTGTGGATTGGGGGCGCTGGGGCCGGCTTGGGTTGACCAGCTACTGTTGCTGTTGGTGCAGCTAATGCCCTTGCAGGATTCCTGATCATGGAGATACTGGGCAAGGCATGTGTGTGTAAATACTGCACCCTTTTTGCTTGATTAAACACAAATGCCCGTTTGGCAAGATCGGGTGGATTATTGCATTCATGTTACATGTTAACAGGAGAACCTTGTTTGATGGTGCATGGCCACACTAATGACACCTTCAACGTGATGCGAGTTAAAGATAGAGATAGCTTGGTGAGTCAATTGAACAGTGTGCCACCGGCAAGATAGGTATGACAGTGCTGAGAAGCAGGACAAATCTGTCATGCAGTGCTATCGAAAAAGCTGATCATGTTATAAGATTAAGTATTTCATTGTTTTATAACCACATTCTGGGTGCCAACGCCTAGACTTTCAATTTGTTAATTTGAAGGCGGAATTATTGTGTCTGCATTTTCGCCTGCCAGCAATGAAGATCAAACATGACAGATATACCTCCACGGGCAATTGCTCTACAGCACAGTATCTGCGAGTGAGAAAATCAGACTTCCTGAAATTGAGAATGGTGTTAGGATTGCACTTAGCATCAGAGGGTCTGCCTCACCATGCACAGAGAGATAACTCATTGTGCTCCACACCAACTTTCTGGCAGCACAGGCACCCCACAGAACAGCCAGGATCTGGGACACAAACCGGGGTCCAATAATATCCAGAAAGGTACACATGAAAGATGGTCCTACCAGGGAGCACTTCAGAAATATGTAGGCCAGAATAGGCCGATGGATACATTGTTGCTTGGTTGCTAAGCTACTCAAGCTATGTTAATACTGCTTCCTTCCTCTTTGGGAGTTGAGCTGGATATCCAAGCTAATGCACATGCACTCTCAGGTCCCAGCCAGTCAGCTTGCAAGAAGCACTGCTTTTGTCTCAAGCACATTGGGCCTGGGTATATGTGTCTAATATTAGTGAACTTAGTACAGCCATTATGTACATGCAGTATGCTCAGCACAATACGCATGCACAATACACAATACACAATACACTTGTGTATAGGAGTGTTATAAATGCCATATCGTATCATATCAAGATTCACATGGGGTTTTGACCCTGGGGTAACCTATCCACTCCCCTTTCTTCTTTTCACACTATCTATGCTGTATATATTACTGTTAATTGTGTCTGTGTTTCATATGCCTTGATATATAAAAATGCCTGTATAAATTATTTGCAGAATAAATAATTTGCCCAGTACAAGTCAGAAAATGACACGGACATGAGAATGTGTGGTTTCTTATTTTTCTTTTCTCAGGCATAGTAGACTTAATCCTGGACTAGAAGTAAGACTACTGGGATTAGTCACATGCACCTGGCGCATTCTCTAGTGACTGATAATTATACTTACAGGAATTAACTTCCCTTAAAAACTTCTTTCCTGTCGGAAAACACAGACACACCCCACAGAACAGCCAGGATCTGGGACACAAACCGGGGTCCAATAATATCCAGAAAGGTACACATGAAAGATGGTCCTACCAGGGAGCACTTCAGAAATATGTAGGCCAGAATAGGCCGATGGATACATTGTTGCTTGGTTGCAAAGCTACTCAAGCTATGTTAATACTGCTTCCTTCCTCTTTGGGAGTTGAGCTGGATATCCAAGCTAATGCACATGCACTCTCAGGTCCCAGCCAGTCAGCTTGCAAGAAGCACTGCTTTTGTCTCAAGCACATTGGGCATTGGTATATGTGTCTAATATTAGTGAACTTAGTACAGCCATTATGTACATGCAGTATGCTCAGCACAATACGCATGCACAATACGTAAAAAACAGCAATTAGTCTACATACCCTCAGATGATGAGGAACACCAATATACACATACAATACTCTCTGAATATAGAACCCCTCACACGCAATCCGCTTGGAAAGGTTCTACATGGTAGCACAGACTCCTTTTTAAAAGTCTTCAATTTGGTAGACTTACATTGATAGACCTTTTATCCCTGTTGCATCCCCCATGTGCCTCAAGCCCATCTCTGTTCCCCTTTATCTCCCAGCTCTTCATCCTCCATATTTTATATAAAGTATTTTCATATATCAAGGCATCCAAAACACAGACATAATTAACAGAGGGGCCTAGACCCCTGAACCCACAAATTACTTTCTGTGGTTGTTTTTCAGATGCTTTTGTTGATACTTAGCTAGATAGAGAGGCACTCGTACCCAATATGCTACGCAAAGTAACATGAAACACTAGGCGTGTTATAAATGCCATATCGTATCATATCAAGAGTCACACGGGGTTTTGACCCTGGGGTAACCTATCCACTCCCCTTTCTTCTTTTCACACTATCTATGCTGTATATATTACTGTTAATTGTGTCTGTTTCATATGCCTTGATATATGAAAATGCCTGTATAAAATATTTGCAGAATAAATAACTTGCCTAGTACAAGTCAGAAAATGACACGGATATGAGAATGTGTGGTTTCTTATTTTTCTTTTCTTAGGCATAGTAGACTTAATCCTGGACTAGAAGTAAGACTACTGGGATTAGTCACATGCACCTGGCGCATTCTCTAGTGAGTGATAATTATACTTACAGGAATTAACTTCCCTTAAAAATTTCTTTCCTGTCGGGACATTTTCTTGTTTTTTTCTATTGTACTTCCCCGGTCCTGGACAGAGTAGGGGATGACCCTTTAGAGTCATTAATATGCACCTAATGTCAGTGAGAACAGACACATACATAACATATGCTCAGAATGGGAGTAAAAGCAATACACATACACATTACCATGTGCATATACCATGCACACAGAATACAAGTATCAGACTGTGAGTAAGCATAATAAGTGCAGAAGATAAGGAAGCCCAATACACACATATAGAACTGAAAGCTCAGAATAATAGTAAGGAGAAAAAGCACATATAAACTTGGGAGTAAGAAAACTGTGCACATGCCATATGCATGGAACATAAGTGCGCATGGACAACATGCTCAGACCACGCAATCGGAAAAAGCACACACATACCTAATATTTGTATTTATTGGTATTTGTACCGCAAGTTACGCCAAGGCGCCAAACAGATTAAACTCGGTACATCCGGAATGGATAATAAGCAAGAACAATATAAACAAGTTAGATGGAAAGAATATACAGTTTAAGGTCAGAACAGATGGGAGGTGTGGGATGTATTGACCCACTAGGCTCTGCCCTGCGACATCACTGTGTGCTGGTGGCACCAGAGCCAACAAAATGGCCACAAAAAGCCCTATGCACGCTAAACCTCTGAGAATTGCGCTGTGAAACCAGAAAGTTGGCTGCCAATCTACTTTGCCTGTGTCAGTGGTGGACCAGGAGAGCACACTGCCAAAACCTGTCATTGGACTGCCCACAGAGGGCATATGGAAATGTCATGAGAGGCAGTGCTTCATTGCCAGGAAACCCAAAGGTGCTCTGAAATCCTTTTTTTCCTTGGTTGCTGAAATTGCAAAATAATGGTTCCCAAACATCAGTAAAGATCCAACAGCCTTGCTGGGTGTTAACCATCACTTTATTTAAAGAATCCACATGAGCACACAATGTCAGGAGAAGCAGATTTCATCACAAGAATATCCACATTAAAAAATGTGCTTGCCTGGGAAAATCTGTCACAATATGGGTGCAGTACCGTCAGCCGCCTGTATGAAAGCTGTCAGTTAAGTGCATTAGAAGTTAAACTTGTGCACTAAAATCCAATTGTGGAAAAGAAGTGACTTGCCACCAAAAGCAATATAGGTTGCCACTATTCAATTTCTATGTTTTAAAAAGACTGGAATTAGAAATCTGTGTGTCAATTTTAAACAAAGTGTGTTAAAGTAACCTCTGATGCCAGCCACAGAACTTCAAAGGCAAATTCCACAGCGTGCCCCAAACAAAAGGTACCTTCCTTTTGCTCTCTGCCCCAGGAACTCTCAGTCAGATGCTAATGAAAAGGGGAGGGGATTTTGCTCTGCTGCCCCTGAGAGACAAAGGGTTTCCTTGGCTGAAAAGAATTTGCTGATGCAAGTGTAAACAGAAAACTCCTGCCAGAGGAAGAGAGGTGGAGAATGCTCTTGACTCACCAAAACTTTGGAGGCGGGACAGACAATTATGTGCATCTTTAAAACACAAGAAAGTATATGTTTTAAAAGGACTGACAGAGGACTGTGAAAATTTGTAAAAGTTTGTAAAATACAGTGTTAACATGAAAATCCTGGTCACAGTTTTAAAACTACTCAGAACTCTGTGCTATGTTCAGGGACAAGACTACAGAATTTGTGGTTTTGTAGCAAATGTGGTGATGCCAGAAACATGAAACTTCACATGATTATGCCCAGATGTCATGCGCACATATGTGGAAAAAAGTGGACAGATCTGACATTGGGTACTAGACCAAAAGTGCAAAAAATTGCCAAATCTAGATCCAAGCTCTCACTGTGATGGGGCTCGGATGAATACTTGCTCCAACAAATATCTGATATAAATATGCTATTGGTATTAAGGTTGCAAAATTGCAAATATGTCTGGTATGAAAAATAGATTTCATAAAGGGGAGGTTCTCCCTGGATCATCAAATACAGAGTCATCATGACACCATGTTTTCTTCTCGAATCAGGAGAGAGGAAATATTCTAACCAATAGAATCCCTAGGGGTGTGCCCAGTATAATTCAGCATACCCACCCATTTCGAAAATACATAAATAGAGACATCTTAGGACCTAGACAGGCACAGATTCACCCATCAACTGATTGCTGGCGGAGCCCTTTGCAAGAGAAATCCATATCCAAGACTCCAGACTCCTGACTCCAGAACTTTGAAAGCAGAAAGGCCCATTTCCAAAGCTGAACCCTTCTCAGCTTGGCCTTTTAAAATCCTGAAACCAGATACTACCCTAGACTTCCAAGGGGAGCAACAAAAAGAACAGCCTGGCTGAGCTGTGCTGCTTTCTTGCTAAGAAGTCTTGCCAGAAATCCAGAGATCCAACCCAGTAGAGCAGAGCTGTAACCAGATAGCTGCGAACCAGAACCAACCCGTTAGATCCAGTCCAATTTTGCCATGCAGTGTCCATAGTGCCATGCTGATTGCATAACCAGATCCCCTTGAGTCCAGTCCGGGGTGCTAGCAGAATTCCAGTTCATAAAATATCCCTGACCAGATCTCTGTATATATAGTGTGATATATATATATATATATATATATATATATATATATATATATATATATATACACATGTATATATATAGTGAAACACATAAAATAAATCCTTTAACTTTGCAAAACAGCCTGCTTCCTGGTTCAGTGTGACTGGGGGGATTCAAAGAGAGGGGCGCGATATAAGGGTATATCATTCAGAAATAAAAGAACTTATAGACATAAATAAATAATTAAGGGTTCCAACTGTGCATCACACGCTAGGCATTGACTTAGGTGGAGTGCTGGGTTGAAATCACTTACAGAGGGTAAGAAGAACTAGAGCAAGGGTGGAGTGGTAGCACGTTCCAGTGCAGTGTAGCCAACAGGACGAAAGAACAAAAATGTGATCGGGCACACAGAGGCTGAGAGACGGTAAGAAAAAACAGAGTGTGAGCAGAGAGGTCGAGGAGGAGAATAGAAAGACACAAAAGAAGTCTGTTATGGTGTAGAAAGATTATAGAGATGTAAAGACTAGATAAAGAATTTAATTTTACGATGCGAGTGAATGGGAAGAAATTGTAAGGAAGAAAGATCAGGAGCAATAGAGTCACGAGAGAGAATAGTAAATGAATGGATGAATTATAAATAGATTTGAGAGGAATTAAGTGTGAGACAGCAATACGAAACAGAGGACAAGAAAAGGAGAGAAAAGATTAGCAAGGATAGTAGTAATTTAGAAACATGAAAAGATAAACGGGGCAAGCTTTTCATATGTAGACAGGAACGCGATATCGAAGAAATATGATGTGCAAAAGTGAGTAAAGAGTCTAGATAGATTCCAAGATTTTGAGCCATAGAAGAGACTGGTACCGAAGAGGGTGTTAAAAACAGGGGTGGGTGAAAGCAGAGGAGTAACTGTGGAAGCAGGAAAGAACAGGACCTCATTTTTAGAGGAATTGTGTATTAGAAAGTGATCAGCCATCCATGATTGGATAGCCAGTAAGCAGGAGGTTAATTTATCGTGGATCAGAGGTGAAAAAGATTAAAAGGAAAGACAAAGGGGAGTGTCATCAGCATAAAAGTGACTTGAACACCCAAAAGAATAAATAATAGAAGCAAAAGGACACGTGTAAAGAGACAAGCAAAGAGGGCCGAGTACAGATACCTGAGAGACAACATGTAGAAGAAGTATGACCAGCCCAGGAAACAGAATACATGCAGTTAGATAGATAGGATTTAAATCATTTGAGGACAGGCCCAGGATAACCAAGAGAGGAAAGAGTAGAAAGCGGAAGAGAGTGGTCAACAGTGTCAAACGCTGCTGACAAGTCAAAAAGTATTAAAAGGGAATAATGCTTAGCGTAGCGAGCGAGCAGATGGTAAACAGTTACATACAGAAAGAAGAGCAGTTACTGTAGAATGGTGAGGACGAAAACCAGATTGGAAACAGCAAAGTGAAGAGTTAGAATTGATGAAAGTAGAAACCTTCGAATAAGCAGCGTGCTCAAAGAATTTATACAGATAATGGAGGAGAGAGATATAGGGCAGTAGTTAGAGGAAACAGAAGGATATGAGGAAGGCTTTTTCCAATATAGGAAGAATGGTAGCATGTTTGAAAGAAGAAGGGAAAACAGAAGTAATGCAGGAGATACTGAACAAGACAGTAAGAAAAGGAAGGTGAAAAGGATAGACTTTAAGAAGAGGGGAAGAGAGAAGGGGATCAAGAAGGGCAGAGGTAGGGTGTGCTTTTGTCCGTAGAGCAGATATATCAGCATCCACAAGAGGGGTGAAGCAGGATAGAGATGCAGCAGATTCAGATGAAGAAGAGGGAGGACAAAAAAGAGCAGAATGAGTGATGGTAGACCGAAGGAGAGTGACTTTGGAAGCAAAGTACGAGGCCAGGTCCATGGCATAGAAAGAAGAAGAGAGTGCAGGATCGGGGGAAGTTGGTGAGAGAATGCATGAAAGAGTTTGGAAAAGAGGACAAGGGTGAGAGGAATAGTAGTGCAAAAGATCTGAAAAACGTTCTTACTATTCTGAGAGAAGAGCAGCATCAAAGGAAACATGAAGGAAGGAAAGATTAGAAAGATCAGAAAGATCATGGGTATTGTTTGTTTGTTTATTCATTTGTATTGTGCTCCAGATCCGAGGGTATCAGGGCGCACAGGTTACAAGGATACTCGAAGTTTGGTTACACAGTAAAGTGGCATATATACATATATACATAGCATTATATTCTATACCTGACATATTTACAAAATGGAGAGGCAGAAGTATATTACAGGTATATACATGAGTTGAGCAGGGAGGCAGACAATTTACCGATTGCATGTTAAGGAAGGAAACATAGAGTAAGACCTAATAAGAATCAATTGAGTTGGGGTGATCGATTAATGGTCAGCTGATTTAAGCCATTTAATGCACTTAGATCTGAAACTCTGATATGATTGGTTTTCGTGAATGGGTGGTGGCATGGAGTTCCAGAGCTGGGCTGCTTTAATCGGGAAGCTACTACCTCCTACCTTTGAGAGTCTGAAGCTGGGGAAGTGGAGGCAGTTGGTGTAATCTAGTCTGGAAGGTCTGGTGACGGTCCTTCTCTGGAATCTTTCTATTAGATAGCTAGGTGCAGCATTATTCAGGGATTTATAGGTAAGTGAAGCCATTTTCAACTTAATTTTGTCATTAGTGGAGAGCCAGTGGTTCTGTCTTCTAATATCAGCAATGTGGTCTCTCCTGGATATTCCAAGAGCTGCTCTCAGGCATTATTTTGTAGTATTTGGATTTTTTTAATGATAGATTTGTTGGAGCTGAAATAGAGGGCATTACAATAGTCCGACCTCGACAGAATAAGGGCTCTAGCTAAGATAATACTTAGGTAAGATAAGAGTTTTGACCTTTTTGGCCACTTTGATAAAGTTACCATCAATTATAAACGAGGCGTATTCTTTTCTTAGTTTCTTGAGGTTATTGGGGGTGCCCAGGATGATGATCTCAGTTTTGTCATCATTCAGGCATAGACCATGAGTAAACTTCCATGCCTGGATGATGAGATACACCCTATTCACCAAGGCCAAATCCTCATCGTAATCTCCTGAAAGTGGGAGGAGAATCGGTGTATCATCTGCATAATTAGTGTAGGTGATACCAATATTATCCAGATCGTCGAAGAGGAGCGTAGTGAATATGTTGTGTAATGTAGGAGAGAAGCATGAACCCTGTGCGACCCCACAAGTGATAGGTATGGGGCCAGCAGCTGCGGAGGGAGATAATACCCACATGGTTCTCTCACTGAGAAATGATTCGATCCAAATTATGGCCTCCCTGGAAAAATGAGCTGCTGAATCGAGATGACTACATAAGACCTTGTGATCCACAAGGTCGAATGCAGCAGATAGGCCGAGGAGGAGAAGGAGGGCTGATTTCCCCTTATCCCTTAGTTCATCGACTTGTGTCTTCAAGTTGATGGGGTGATGGGGGCTGTCTCTGTTCCGTGTTGTGGCCGGAACCCAGATTGGCGTGCACCAAGGAGGTGATGTAATTCCAGATACTTCTGGATTTGTGTGTAGGCGACCTTATTGAGAATTTTTAAGAGAAACAGTACGGTTGCAATGGGCCGGTAATTAGTGGGTATTAGAAGGTCAAGTGTTTGTTTTTTTAACAGGGGAAGTACCCAAGATTCTTTAAGGTTGGTTGGGATACTACCAGATCCAAATGAAGCGTTGATAAGTTTAGAGACGAAAGGGGCTAGATCCCTTGCAGCATCTTTGATGAGCTGGGCTGGGCAAAGGTCACCCTGGCAGTTAGAGGATTTAAGAGAAGGTATCATTTTTTTCAACCTCCAGGATGGATATTTTAGAGAAGCTGCAACGAGTGTGTGGGGTGTTGGTGAGAGGCTTAGTGGAGGAAAGTGGTGCATTGGTATGAGGAGTGTTAGGAAGTGGTGACTTAGCTGGTGCGTTTGCGACTCCCATCGTAGGAGCGGCAGCAGGATTGTTCACAGATGAGTTCAAAGATGCTTATTTTGTGCTATTTTATTTTGAAGAGTAACTACTTTATTGGAGACTGCCTGTTGGATGCCAGAGCACCAACTTTTATCTTTGGTACAAATCTCTGGCATAAAGATAGGGTTTTCTAACTCTTTAAGGATTGTAAACAGCTCCTTCATACTGGAGTCAGCTTGGGAGATCCCATTAGTGTAAGATTCTTTTTTAGCTAGGCAAATTTCTTTTTTTATAGAGGGTAGAAATATTAGTGAGTTTCAATTTGTTATCTGTTGATGGGAGCAGACGCCATGCGGCCTCACAAGTTCTTTTTTTTTGCCTTAGATCTTTGAGGTATGGAGTAAGCCATTTATTCAAATGAGATTTAGGCTTGCTTGATCTTAGTTTGAGTGGGGCAATTAGTTCTAGGGGAGTTGCTATAGTTTTGTTGTACTCATTGACCAAGGTTTCAGGGTCAGGTTTGTCCGGGAGGGCGTTGAGTGTGGGCAGGATGGCTGGGATGTGTCTGTCGGTAGTAATATTTTTTTTATTTCTAGTTAAGGTAGGTGGAGCGTTGGGGATTAAGGTGGGGAGAGGTCTGCTGGTATTGAGAGTGAAAGACACAAGGGAATGGTCTGTCCAAGGTAGTGAGGAGAAAGATGTGATATTGGCCTGGCAGTTGAAGTCAGCCACCAAATCTAAGATTCTTCCTTTATTGTGGGTGGGTAGTAAGACTTTTTGGAGTAAGCCTAGTTCAGTCAAGATGGCAGCGATATTAGTGGCATGCTTGTAAAGCAGGTAATTGAAACCTAAGTTAAAATTGCTGAGAAGTAGGACTTGCGATGCGGTTTTGAGGTTACTAGAGATTATATTCGATATATCCTCCTCGAAAGTACAAATTTGACGAGGTGGTCTGTAGATCAGATGGAGGGTTATGGTTTGTGAGTTCACCAACGGGAGTTTAACTGTGAGTGTTTCACACGAATTGAGATTTTGGGAGGGGACAAGTCTCATGGCTAGGCTAGATTTGAAAATGAAAGCAATGCCTCCACCTCGGGCCTCATGTCTGTCTTGTCTCAGAATGGAGTAACAATCTGGTACTGCTAGCATGAGTATGGGACCTGCTGCATCATGTTGCCAGGTCTCCGTTACGGTGAGAAAGTCCTGGTCATTTACTAAAATCAGGTCTGCAATTTCTTGAACAAATGGCGCCCAGCCTGACACAGCATACAACTTTGGGACCGTAGCTGTGGAGTAAGTCAGTGTTGGGGAGTTTTGTGAGTGGAAAAAAGGAACCACAGGATAAAGGGAGTGAAGAGAGGTCAGACGAGAAGAAGAGATGGTAGAAGCAGCAGTATCCACAGAAAGCAGATCAAAATCACATAATGCTGGCATCAATGAAACTCCCACACATCTGCATACCTCTTTTATACTGGGTTGCAGGATCTACTTTGCGTGACTGGTTATCATCTGCATTGCGATGTGAGGACAGCCACCTGTTCACATATGGCAGAGGATCCCAAAGTGCCATGTGTGTCCCTCCTCATAGGCCATTTTTACTCTAATGCAATAGTCTCAGCTTATAGGTGGCACAGCTCAAACTAAAACAGATGTTTTTTTAAGAGAATGACTGGTGGATGGCAAATTCCCTTTATAATTTCAGGACTCTGATGAGGAAGAGAGACTAGGTGTAATGAAGGCACTCATCGAGGGAGTGCTCGTGGAGTGCTGTTTAGCTGGTGGGATCTTTTGCTTCCTTACCAAAAAGACCCTCTGCGAACTGTGTTTTATACTTACTCTGTGCTTACTACAGCCTGCTTGGCCCACGGCTCCACCCACCTTTGCCTGCCTCTTTAAAACAAGCGAGCATGTGCATCTACACACGCGCAATGAGAGAGTGCTTGTGGAGTGCTGTTTAGCTGTTCAGCTGGATAGCAGGTAGCGGGTGCACACACTTAAGCATCTAAGCACTGGCATATGGGTTCTTTATACTTTGGGAAGATGAGACGTGCATTTTTTTTAAATCAAATTACTTAATTGGTAATTGCAAATTTTTGAAGACTTGTCTTATGTCATTTCTGCCCGTTTACTACTGTTTAATACGCTCATAGTTTCAACCATCTAAGGTATATGCTAAAAACAGCTATGCCGCTGGATGCTGTAAAGCTTGTTGTAACATTGCTAAGTGAAACGCAATCAACAGCGATGACACATGCATCTCTGTGCCCCAGGAAGAAAAAACAGCATTCTAAATCGCTAACTAAAGAGATTAGTTACTTTTGCCCTCATTGCCGTGACTGTCTCCTCTGACTTGCACCCCAATTCTTGTAGATCAGAAAGCAACCCCCACCCAGATAGCTCTACCCACCAACAAATCTTGCCCAATTAACTTGCATCACATGCCGTATGCATACTTGTTGACAGTATCAACTCAAACTAATCTAAGTCACAATTTTGCGTCTCTGACAAGAAGTCTCACTGGTGAAAACAATAATGAAGCCGTATCTACTAAACCTCCTGCACTAACTGAGACAGTTAGTGCACTCAATAGATGACACCCAAATACTGACTCTTTATTATCAAATTGTACAAATAACACCTAATGAAACTATCCTCAAACAAATGTGCATACAGAAAATTGAGAATCAAACATCTTGTCCTCTACCATCTAACCCTACCTCTATGATTGTCAATAAAGCATTAAATAACTCACAGATAGTTCACAAAACTGAACCTGGTGATCCTTCGCGCATTCAGTGCTCAAATCTATTTCACTCACCTATTTTATATCCTGATTCAATGAATTCAACCTTTAACTTGTCGGCAAGTTCACCCATGTTTTTTGTAAAACCAACTCCCGAGACCATCATTTGGTTTAAGGCTGGTACAAAATCTATTGTATGAGCTCACATTAATCACAATGAATACTGGGCTTACAAGCCTAACCAAACTGTTTCAAGTGCTAGGGAAAAAAACGGATGCACAAACATTACGTCTTAATGCACTATTATTGAAAGTTGACTTGTTGACATCTCAATCTGAAAAAACAAACTAATTTCACATCTAATTTACCATCATGTGAGGCCCACTGTAGTACCGCTGAACCCAAGGTTATGCTCAGAGTTAGTTCCCTGCGCATAGAAGAAATTGTTATAATTGAAGAACCCTGTTCTATATCCATCAAAGATTCTAGGCCTTCCACATCTTCTGACTTGGTTAAGGAGACACAAGAAGTGGGCGAGCCTTTAGTCGACCTATTTATGAATCAAAGATATTGAAAGAAAACTAAACTGACTGGGAATTCTAAAAAAAATCTAAAAATCAATCTGCCCCACTTAGATCTGTGACAAGCAACTCTAAAAAATTCATAGATTCCCCGACTATCCCTCAGCACAAGGTGAAGACTTTATGCCAAACTAATATCCAGCAAAAAACAGTAGAACAGTGAAATTAAAGGATTTTTTTTTAACTAAATCTATCTCTTCTGCTCCATCGAATTTGGATGAAACCTTGAATATTGCCACTGAAGACATGGAACGTATGAATCTATCTACTTACTCCATCTCATCTCTTCCACCCTGTCCATCGACTAATGACCCATTGGAGTCTGTGACATCTATCCATGTGCACTTAATTATTAACAGCATTGCGAGCACTAGGGCCATTAATGGAAATAGTGAGTTCCTTACTCTGGAGAAGAGACTGAGGCGATCACTCAATGTAAATAAAATTGACAAAACATTCTCCATTCCGAAAAGAGTCAATTCCTATACTTCTAGATTCCAGGAACCTTCCCTTCAACATAGTCCTATAATTAAACCTTCCCACAGGGACATCAATCAATCTTCTTATCAAAGTAGATATCCAGTTTCATCGCCCTTAATGGACAGACTGAAAGCTTCTCATTCTGAATCACATAGTTTAGAACATCCCAACTGCTTACTTTAACAATGAAAAATAGACCAAGAGAAGATCTTTCCCTAACCGGACTACAATCTTAACTATGTTTAAAACCATCCCAGATTTAAAATCCATTCAATCACAAGGTATTCAATACATTCAATGTTTGAATTATCGCAGATTGGATAAAGTCAAATTTACATTCCCCTCAGAGAACTACTATGGAGAACTAAAGACCAACTTAGACATCATGGCTTCAAACTCGAAATTAATAAAGAGATTTGTTCTTTTAAATCTCCTGAAAGATCCCAATCAAAGCGTTTCATTCCTAAAACAACAATGACATCCACTTTTTAACCCTTATCCATCATTTGTCAAGGCAACCAGGTTCATTTCAGAAGAGAAATATCTTTTAAAGATTCCATCCAGCCTTCTAGAGACACAACTTGGACATGGCTGAAGAATGCCATTAATAGCACCCAGACTCGACATAATCACTAGTGCCAGGTAAAGCCAAACACTCTTAAGCTCCGAATGGTGGTTTGTAAGAGGTTTCAAACATTTAATGATAAAGTCTGAAATTCATCCTCTATCTACCTTTGACATAATCGCATTACAAGAAACAAGGTTAACTATTCAACCCATTTGGCCTGGCTATGAAGATTGCTGTATTCCAGCAATAAAACATCTCAAGGGCCGTCCATCAGCAGGCCTTTTAAGAGCAGTAAAATTAGATCTGGGCTGCTTGTTGTCACCCTGGGCATCCCCAGATTCATTCATCCAACTAACCAAACTTTTTTCCTCTAAAATTCACCATCCCCATATGAAAGATACAGTGATTCGAACCTCTATTGAAATTCGACTGTTATCTCTAAAGATGACTTTTTTTATTAGTTTGCAATATGCTAGACTTAAGTATGGGAGATGCCTACATTAATACCATTCTCATTCATGGTGATCACAATATACAATGTTTAAACACTAACTATGCTCATCTTTCTTCTCAAGCAAGACAGTGGTTCGACTTTATGGATGACACGGGTTTTACAATGCTCAATGGGATTTTCGAAGGGGACATTCCGCTGCACCGCACCTGGCACCGGGATGCACTCTCTGCCATAATTGAGTATGTTTTTGTCACCACTCATTCCATTAAAACTTTAGAAAGATTTGAAATTCTTCCAACTATTCAGAGCGACCACAACATCTTAGAGATAACCTGGACCCAAATAGACCATCCACAGCGTGACTATTATAAATCCACTGTTGAACTTCAAGGAGGAAGACATATGTTGAAATGGACAGAATCTAAGCTTCATTCACTAAAGAGATGTTTACTTACTGATTTGCAGCCTTTGGATTTGCAGATCATTCTATCTACACTGCAACTTTAAATCTTTTCTGTGAAACAGTGCAAGTGGGCTTTCGACCTCGTTTTTCACATAGGCATCCCCATGATAATGCAATTCAGGACATGAAGGGTACGATGAGGACAGAATGGAAGCGAATCATTTTAGGAAACTTACCAAATAAAGCCTCTGCGCTAGCGAAAATCAAAACAAGGTATAAAAATTGGTCTAAACGGCCCAAAGCAAAAATGGTCCAGCTAGATGGAGAAACAATGTTAGCTTCTTTCGCATCTAAGTCGAGTGCCCACATCTGGTTGCTTCTTAAGGCTGGTACCAATGCCTCAACTGTCCCTCTTATGATCAATGTGATCAGTGAACAAGCATGGGTACTCTGTTTGCTAAGAGCACTCTCTCAACTAAGTCTCCCCACCTTCTTAAGAATGATCTATGTCTCCTGCCTTTTGATCATGGGGACATCCTTTTGCAAATTAAAAGCCTAAGGAGGTCAAGAGCACCCTGCCCTGATGGTCTTTCCAACTTGCTGCTGAAATCCCACCCGGACCTATGGGCATCTATTCTTCTGGTAATTTTTCGCCAAGTGATAAATACCGGCTTTATTCCTCTCTCTTGGAAGCATTCAATAGTCATCCCTATATTTAAGAAGAGAAATCGAACTATTCCGACGATCGGACGATAGCCCTTGTGGACATCCCCAGGAAGACTTGTGCCCATTTAGTCTTAAAAGAGCTCCTCAAATGGCTAGTTGCTACATCCCATCTTGACATTTACCAATCTGGATTTGTTCCAGGTCTAGGAACAACTGTTATTTTATTAATCTTGATAGCCATTAAGAAACATGCTTTTCAAAGTGGCCAACCAATTTTTCTAGCCTTTATAGACTTCAAACAGGCCTTTGATTCTGTCCCAAGAGACCTGCTGTTGCTTAAGTGATCTAAAGCTGGTTGCCCCTCTTTTATTCTTAATTTACTATTTCAACAATTCTACTCTGACACATTTATTCATGACAAATAAAAATCAAGAGAGTCTTTTATCACAGCTGATCCTGACATAGCGAAGCTTTAATTATGGATGTATTTTGACATCTACCCTATTTAACTTTTTTATTAAGGATCTTAACATATACATGAAAGCAACTTGGTTGTTGCCACCCAAATAAGGAAAAAACTGCATTCCCTGGTTGCTCTATGCAGACGACCTTGTCTTGCTAGAAAAGACCCCTTGCTAGAAAAGACCCCAATAGGGCTCCAACGACAATGATGTGCTTTAGAACAATGTTCACTAGCGAACTACCTGTCCATCAATGTACAGAACACAAACATTCTCATCATGTCTCCTCATAAATCTGTAAAAAGACTTTCCTTCGAATGGTCAATAGCTATGTAAAAATTGGATATTATCCAGGAATATAGTATACTTAGGTCAGAACATGAATTGTAATAAACATGACATCCCATACAAGTCTGAAACTAAGTACAAAATGGAGACTATGACAGTCCAGGCCCCCATAATACATCGTAAATTTGGGAACATCTCCTGCATGAAGTTATAAAATATAATACACGAAAAGCTGTCCTGGTTGTCATTTATGGTGCTCACTATAAACTTCCTGAACATCAACCAAACTGGGATTATATAGAGGGCCTTTATTGGGAAACATTAGTATCACTAGCAGAAAACCTCCCCATCTAGGTAATTCATTTTAAATTAGGACTGCTATCACTCAGAGACATCGTAGCCCGGCACACCCTAGCACCTTATAGGAAATGCCTATTGAGCCAAGCATGTGCATCAAGTCTTTTAAAAGCACTCGCATATACTTTTGAATGAGAAAAATGATAAATTGGTGTCATCTTGGAAACCACATTGCGAAACCTTACTGAGGAAAGCAGACATTGATGAGAACTTGCTTCTCTTTAATCCTGATCGTGCAAAAAGGTGGTAGTATGATTGCGGAGCCACTTTGGATGAAAGTAATCATTATAAATTGTTCTTAAAGGGACATTTGCAAATAAAGCCGCTTCACCAAATACCTCTATATCTACAGAAATTCCCTGATCAAAAATATTGTTCCAGATTTATGAGATTTCGATTTAACCTATGGCCAACCAATGAACTCTTGCAGATTCTGTTGCACTCCTACCCAAGTTGAAAGGTTAGAACACCTGGTTGTTAATATGCACTAGTTTGGCACCTTTGATGAAGGCAACTTTTTATAAATTCTTCTCTGAATTTATAAAATTAGCACCACATCAAATGTGGAATATGATTTTTAATGGACAACATATTTCTCTAAATTTAGCTGTGATAAATTACTTGCTACATTTAAAATTGCACGATTAGTTCATTTTATAATTATTGTGTTAGCAAGCACAACAAACATTTCACTTATGCATCCTAAGGATATGAGAGCAGTGCATTAAGGAATTTGCCATAAGGTTGTAAACCTACTCAAACTTGACGTTTTAGATCACTTTTTAACGCTGCAATGTTTTACTTTTGTGTACTTATATGTCAGACTGCTTTTTCTATTATGCTAATGTTTAGTAGAAATGAATTAATGTATAATGCTATTTTAACCATATGTATTTGTTTGTTGAAAGGCTAGTATTTCAACCAAATGAATTAATAAATAAATAATAAAGTAATGAAGATTACCAGTAAGTAATGAGGGTATTACTCTGCCCGATCAGTACACACTCCAACAGAATGTCTTTGTTACCGTCCTACTCTCAATCTAAAAAATACATATACGATAACAAGACCGAGAGAGGAAGAGGGAGTTGTTCAGACATGCAAAGTTGTGATGGTTCATGTTAACAGTTAATAAAAGCAGTCAATCTCTCACACCCATCCTCGAATCATCTCTTCTTTGAGTTAGGAGCGTCCAAGTCCCTTTCCAAGCACTGTACACCACAGCAGGTTAGCTCCATTTGCTCGGTTGTAGATGACTTCAAAACACTGATGGGATTATTTTCCACTTATATTTGGTGTTTTGCAGAGATGGTAGGCTCTAATTTTCCTTGACGAATGTTGGCCAGTTATTCTGCTGGTTTCATGGCCTTCTCCTATTAGGGTGGATGTGAAACCATCAATACCTCGCAGATCATGCAGGCGCTCTTGTGGAACTTTGGACAACCGTCCAACTATGCACCCGCTGAAGTATTGGTAATAAACCTGACTTTCCAAGTGTTGGTGCCAGGCAGCCGCTGACATTGATGGAGTGAAACCAGTGACTAAAATTAGAATTTTGATTCACAACCTGCCCTTTGGTCGTTCCTTCTTTAGTTGCTCTTGGCGGAGGTAGATGTATCTTTATAGACTTGCAAATCACACTATTGCCACAATTAAAAACAAATAAATAAACACAGCAGTGTACGTTTTTATTGGAATAGAACTTTTCTCTAAAGTGACACCCAGATATATGTGAATGATCAGATACATTGCTGTTCATTAAAAGTAATGTACAACCTGGTTAGGCAGCTCAGTGGGTTCAGCAATCGTGGCTTGTGTCTGCACTAGAGGCTACCAGATAGCGTTCCAATCCAGAATGCAAATTAACATCATCATCATGTGAACGTTACCAGTACCTCCTGTACTTGAACTCATGACAATGGAATCCCCACCCATATCTGATGCGTACATAAAATGTTTTGTTAAGGCTTTTCAGTATCCCTGCAGGTCGGACTTTCCTTGTCGGTAAAATATTGGCAGGTGGCATTCTCAGTGCTTTAGGGGTCTCTTGGAACCAACGCACACCACTGAACTGTCTAGTGGGGTGTCTGAGAGGCAAGGCGTCTTTTTTGCAAAGGACACAAAGTGCATGTGCTTGGCCCGCTGTAACTGTAAAGGGCCCCATGCATTCCAATGGGCAATTGAAAGGGGTGCACTGCGTTTCAATTCCCGTGGTGGGATTCACGCCTCCTGGAAGAGTGCAAGGGAAACATTAACCTGGTGTCGAAAACAGCAACGACGAGCCTTAGCTGGAATTTAAATTCAGGGTTCCATGTGTTAAAATCGCAGCAAAAATGGCAGTGGACGCAAAATATCGCTGCAAAAAGGCCGTGGATATGCCGCAGGAATCCATGTAAAGGCTGCGGGGGACACCCCTGCAACCCCCAACCCATTATACCATTCAAGGGAAGCAGGGGACACCCCACAACCCCCGCTCACCTTAAATGGTATAATGGGGTACACCTTTACCGGGTCAAACCACCGCATTTTTGCTGCAATTTTTTGCACAGGTGACATTTTTGCCGCGATTTTATCACTGCATACCAAATTCAGTTGTATTGCACAGACATATTGTAAGCATGTCCCTGGAAATGCACTCCCACGTCCTTAGATTCTGCCAAAATTCACAAGACCCTGGGACCAAACCCTCACTCTCCTGGGTCACTGGTCTGGGTTGAGCATGCAGTACTTTAACGCTGAGAACTTACCAATGAGGACAGGTCGCGTGTTGTTCCTCATATCAACCTCAGGTGCCGTAGCTCGCCCCACGGTGCCAGTCCGGGCTGGTGAGCAAACAGGTGAAACATTAGAACCTCCAACCACATGCACACCCTTTATTAACCTCAGTGAGTGGTGACTGACACAACACCATCACCCCTAGCTGGTACCCCTCACCACAACCCACAACCACCAAAATGCTGCTTCTCACAATACTTTGGCTGGTCCAGTTCAGGTCCGCGAGGTACCAGTCTGACTTCCTTTGACACCTCTTGAGGACAGTTCGGTGTTCAGGGCCGGTAAAGCCACACCTGGGGGTACCAGGGGCCACCTCGGCCTAGTCTGTAGACAGCAGGACAACTTGTGGCTGGATGCTGGTGGGAAGATGAAAGTTCAGGACCGGCAAAGCCGCACCTGGGAGTACCAGGGGCCTCCTCGGCCTAGTCTATCACTAATGGGGGAGAACCCTTGTTAGGGAGAATTCTGTTTAGGCTGAATTTCCTAACCTTAAATAAATCTACCGGTTGGTATTTTCTGCCAGAACTCGGTTTTTAAAATGGCGTAGGTGTTCGTCTCTGTAACTCCGAACCAAAGGTTGATCCCTTTGTTCCACTTTTGGTGGGCTTCTGTACAGGAACCCTCCAAAGTGGTGCCATTCTGTCTGGGTACCACAGGGGGTGTGGGAGGGGGTTTAGGCACCCTGTACTGAGTTGCCTTGCCAACTCAAGTCGCAATCTGGTGTGATTGGCCCAAGTGGTGAGCCACTTAGCGGGTTTTGATTGACAGCTAGGCTGCATGAATGGGGGTTTTCTGCATAAAAGCAGGGCTTTTGGGACTGGATCTTGAGAAGTCACCACAGGACCTAAGAATCCCACGAGGGTAAAGTTGAGCCGACCTGCAACGACGACACCTCCGGTGGAGCCCTGCTGAACCGACTCACCACTTCTCAACGACAGAGGAGATCTCCCTGCTGGAGAGTCTTCTTCCCCTGACTGGTGGGAACAACCAGTCCCTTTGCTTTTTCTTCGCTTCTAAGGCGTAGTGGTCGAATTGCCCGTGCTGAGCACCCCGGCAACCGGATAGCCACTAACCCGTACCGCGACCAAAAGGTGTTGCCTTGTGACAGAGCACTCCGCGGCTGGTCTCTTCCCTGGTGGTGCAACGATCTTCAACTTTCCTTCGACGACGAGACCATCTCATCTCTTGGCAAAGCCCCGACTTGCATCCACCACCAGGAACAACTGCCCCCACCGGAGCTGTCTCTTCACTTACAAAGTACTGTGTCCGCCTGGCTTCCCTTGTGACGGTTAGCGTGAGATGTCTTAAATCCTTACCTTTCCATTGGGTCGCCTCCAGACCTTCTTAACTCTTTGTTCTAAACTGGTCCAACCTTTCTGTGACAATTTGCTAACGAGACTCGAAGTGCATTTCCACTGTGATACCTTTTGGGACATATCGCCTTGCCTCTCTCCGAGTGGGCCTGGCCTCTGAACTTTGTGATCTACAGTAGACCCTGCCTTACTTGCCTTGCATTTGCTTTGTAAAAGTGTTGGTACCGAGTTGGTTTCATACCCTGCCTTTTCTCTCCCGTTCTAACGAATATTAGAGTGCCATCTAGGTTACAGCATTCACCTCTGTCTGCAAATAAGTGGTGCCGTTGAACCTAGACTTGTCGAAATATTGTTAGGGGATTGATATACTTATAGTGATTGTAATTGAAGTTGTTTGCCGTATTAGTGCCAGTGTGTTTTTCCAAATGTGTTTTTAAAATAAATAATTATATATCTTTACACCCAAGCTCTGTTCCGTGTCTGCTTGTTCTACTGTGTAAATTGCCCTATCTTGTATACTACACATACTGCCTAACTCTTCTTGAGGGAAGTCTGACTGCTCAGCCACAGCTACCAAGTGAATCTGTGTGGTACAGACTGCTAGCAAGTGGGTTTACTGCCAAACACCTGTAGCCTTAAATCTTTTGCAGTGGTCCCAGAGGCAACTGCACAGGTTTCTGTCTAACACTGGTGTACAGCGGTGGGATTTGTATCGAGTATACAGTTTAGAGTGCTTTTCAACACTTAGGATAACTAACCACAAAGCTTAGCACTAAAAAGCAACTTTCAAAAACATGTCTACTATGGAAGTTTACAGTCAGGAGCCCTTGTCAGGCGAAAATACTGAGAGTTTGAGAGCTCTCTGCAGACAAAAGAATCTTTCTGTAAGAGGCAAGAAAGTAGAACGGATAGCGAGATTGCTGGAAAACCAAAGTCTGGGTACTGGTTCAGAGGAACCAACTTCTCCAGCAAATGTAGAAAACAGTGATGGTATTGATCTGAATCAAAGTCTTGATAATGAGTCAGAAGAGGAAAGTGAACCTAATGAAGTTAGCCACTCCGAACCTCTGTCTGCCTTACCTACTGTACCTACGGGGCCAATACCAGGTCCCACATGTAACCCTGCTTATTTTGAACTTGAAAAAATTAAGCTTGAATTGGAATACAAACGTTTTTTAGCCCAATCTAAAAGAAACCAAGAGCTAGAGTTCAGAAGAATGAATGCCCAAGCTGAGCAGAAGCAAGCTGAGTTAAGACTCAGAGAAATAGAACTTAATCATGAGTTGGAAATGAAAAAGTTGACTGTGGAAAATGCTTCTCTCTCCTCTGGTTTCTCTAGAAGTTCCAGTCCCAAAAGACCCCGGATGCCTAAGGAATTAGTGGGTATGTATGAACCTAGATTGGATGTGTTGGATTGGTTGAAAATATTTGAATATAATCATGGGCTCCAGGACATCACAGGGAATGAGTTACTTCCCTGGTTGTTCTCTAGGCTTCCCCCTGTTGCGACTGATGTGGTAATGGAGTTGGGGGAGGTGGATAAGAAGGATTACGAAAGTGTGAAACTAGCTTTGATAGCTAGATTCGGGAAGACCCCTTCCCAGTATTTTAAGAGGTTTAGAACCCTCAAAAAGCATGATGGTACCCCTTGGGCTACCTGGGCGAGTGAAGGGTTGAAAAACTTAGAGGGATGGATTAAGGGTTACAAAGTGAACACTTATGAGGGTATGAAGAATCTTTTTATGTTGGAGTCTATTTATGATGCCTGTTCTCCTGAGCTCAGACAGCACTTGGCTAATTCGAAGGAATTGGATTCCAGGAAGCTAGCTAAGGCTGCTGACTTGTGGGTTGCCAAACAGGGCTACTCATAAGGATTCTGGGGCAACTCAGAAAAAGGAGGAGGGAAAACAGCCTAAAAAAGACTCAAAAGAGAATTCTAATAACTCAAATTCCAAAGAGGGCCCCCAACAAAACCATAAGGGTAAGCCACAAGGAAAACCGCAGCAGAATAGTGTACCGTCTGGTGCCAAACCAGAGGGAGGCCAGAACAAGCCACCATTCCAGAAAGCATTCGGTAAATGCTTTGTTTGTGGCTCTACTGACCATGTGAAAGGAGATCCCAGATGCAAGGGTAAACCTTCAGGGGTCCAGCTTGTCTCCTTAGACTTCGCTCCAGAGGAGGAAGTCCAAATGGCAAGTGGAAACTTTCTACTACTGGCTGATGAACCCACTGGAGTCTCAGCCAGCGTTTCTTTAGTGTCTCTGGGTTTGTGGGAACAACAGAATTTAGATGTCTATAGTTCTATCCCAGATAATACTAAAGAGTATTATAAGGACAGTGTCCAGGTGAATGGTCAGGAGACTCCTGCATTAGGGACACTGGGGCCAGCATAACTGTGGTGGATAAATCTTTTTTTCAGGCTGAGGATGTTGCTAAGGCACCCAAACACCTCACCAAGTTAGCTGGAGGGCCTGTGCAGATGCTTCCCCAATTACCAGTTCTCATCCAGTGTAACGACATGACTGTGAAGATACCTGTCAGCATACAGAGTGAGGTACCAGGACGAGTTCTGTTGGGTAACGATTTAAAAACTCTCGGAGTTGTGCCTCATACCCCCAGACCTCCTAGTAAACGGTTACAGGAGCTAACCAGACCTGCAAGGGAGAGAACCATGAGAGGTACTCCCCAGGAGATGATGAAGAAAGATATCACTCCTGCTCCACTGGAATTGTCAGCTGCTGTCTCAAAGAAATCAGAAGCGAAAGGGAAACCTAAAACTTCTATACCGAAACCAGCAGCCAGCATTTCAGTGCAGCCAACACGGACTTCCCCACGGTTGTCCAAAGTTACACCCGTAACTCCCCCTCCAGCTGAGGCTGAGAGCGTGGTACAACCCTGTGTGGTAGAATTAGACTCCGAAGAAGAGCTAATGGAAGGCCAGGAACTCATTGGAGATCTGGATCCTGTTGACCATTCTGAGCTGCAGTCTTTACTGGCAGAAGGTGGACCCAACAGGGCAGACTTCAGTAAGGGACAGAGAGAATGTCCAACTCTGGAAGGTCTTCGCCACCAGGCAGAAGCTCAGGCTGAAGGGCAAGAGCCTGGGAAATATAGGTTGCACTGGGAAGATCGCCTCTTCTACAGTGAACCGACCGAGTCTGCACCTGGAGACTACAAACGACTTGTAGTACCCCAAGAGAACAGACAAAAGTTCTTGCAGTTAGCCCACGAGATTCCTTTGGCTGGTCACTTGAGTTTCAAGAAGACTAAGGAAAGGCTCTCTCTCTACTTTTATTGGCCGAAGATGGGGGCCGAAGTAGAAAAACACTACAGGGGCTGCCACACCTGCCAGACCTCTGGTAAGGTTGGCTCCAAGAATGTGGCACCTTTAGTGCCTCTCCCAGATGTGGGAGTCCCATTTGAGAGAGTAGGGATTGACATTGTTGGTCCCTTTGATCCTCCAACCTCCTCAGGCAACAGGTTTATACTTGTTGTAGTAGATATCCTGAGGCAATTCCTCTACTAGGTATCCTGAGGCAATTCCTATGAGGACTGTTACAGCTCCGGCTGTGGCTAAGGCCCTCCTTGGTATTTTTACCAGGGTCGGGTTTCCTAAGGAAGTAATCTCTGACAGGGGGTCAAACTTTATGTCCCACTACATGAAAGCCATGTGGAAAACCTGTGGAGTTACTTACAAGTTCTCAACAGCTTACCACCCACAAACCAATGGGTTGGTAGAAAGGTTCAACCGAACCATGAAGAGCATGATAGGTGCTTTAGAAGAACCCCTTAAACGGAAGTGGGACCTTCTACTGCCATTCCTTCTCTTTGCTTATAGAGAAGACCCTCAGGAGGGAGTAGGTTATTCTCCCTTTGAGCTCCTCTATGGTCATCCCGTCAGAGGTCCATTGGCCCTGATTAAGGAGGGGTTGGAGAGTGCTCCTTCCCCCAAGCCAGTCAGAGTGACTGACTACGTGATAGGTCTCCGGAGGAGAATGTCACACATGATGGCAGAAGCAAGTGATAACTTGAAAGCTGGACAAGCATTGGTCAAGCACTGGCATGATCAAAGGCTAACATGGTTGAGTTCACTCAAGACCAGCTAGTTCTCATTATGATCCCAACAAGGCAGAGGGCCTTGCAAGACAAATGGATGGGACCCTTCAGAGTTGTGGGTAAACTCGGAGAGGTCAACTATCTGGTGGACTTGGGCAATCCCAAGGAGGCTCCTACAGTCTTCCACACCAACAGACTCACAGCGTATGTCTCGAGACCTGATGTAGGAGCATTGCTTATAGCATCATCAGAGGAAGAAGAAGAGAGTGAAGCTCTTCCGGATCTCCTCAGAGGCTTACCTTTAGACGAAAAAATTGAAGGAGTAAATCCATCTTCAAATCCGACACCTGAGTAACAAGAGGAGTGCAAATCTATGTTGAATCAGTTTGCCTCTCTGTTCTCACTTTCACCAGGCTTGACCCCATGGGGCCAGTATGACATACTCACTGGTGACTGTCTGCCAGTCAAAAGCAGAGGATACAGAATGTCAGAAAATGTACGAACCCACATCAAAGGTGAGGTCAGCAAGATGCTTGATCTCGGGGTAATAGAGCCCTCTACTAGTCCATGGTCTAGCCCAGTTGTGTTAGTACCAAAGGCAGGATCTAAAGAACTTAGATTCTGCGTGGATTATAGAGCTCTTAATGCAGTCACCAAGACTGATGCCCACCCTTTGCCAAGAACAGATGAGTTGGTGGATAGACTTGGTTCAGCCAAGTTCCTCAGCACATTTGACTTGACGTCAGGCTATTGGCAAATAGCCCTGACAGACCATGCCAAGGAGAAAACTGCATTTTCTACCCCAGTTGGTTTATACCAGTTTAAGGTAATGCCTTTCGGATTGAAAAATGCACCTGCTAAATTTCAACAGATGGTAAACAGGTTCTGAATGGGATGGAGGACTTCTGCATGGCATACTTGGATGACATAGCAGTGTTCAGCAATTCCTGGGAAGAACATGTAACCCACCTGAGAGATGTTTTGCAGGCTCTTGGATGAGCCAATCTGACCATAAAGGCGAGTAAATGCCAAATTGGACAGAGTAAGGTAGTCTATCTTGGACATGAGGTAGGAGGTGGAGAAATAATGCCTTTGCTCAGTAAGATTGAAGCTGTGCAAAATTGGACAACACCTACTACTCAGACCCAGGTGAGAGCCTTCTTTGGTCTCACTGGGTATTACAGGAATTTCATTCAGAATGTTGGGACCATAGCTTCTCCTCTGAATGTCATCTCCTCTCCAAAATTCCCTAAAAAGAATAGATGGAACGAGGAGTGCAATCAGGCTTTTGAAAACCTGAAAAAGGCTCTTTGCCAAGCCCCAGTACTCAGAGCTCCTGATTACCACCAAACTTTCATTGTGCAGATAGATGCGTCAAATGTAGGAATAGGTGCAGTACTCAGTGAACTGGATGGGAAAGGTAGGGAGCACCCCGTTTGCTTCATCAGCCGCAAGCTGAAGGATCCTGAAACAAGGTGGGCAACAATCGAAAGAGAATGCTTTGCTATCGTGTGGGCTCTGAAGAAGTTTAGGCCATACTTGTATGGTTCTACTTTTGTCATTCAGACTGACCACCAACCCTTGAGATGGTTAATGCAAATGAAAGGGGAAAACCCAAAACTACTGAGATGGTCAATCTGCCTGCAAGGGTTTGATTTCACCATTGAGCACAGGTCAGGGTGTCACCACCAAAATGCTGATGGTCTCTCTAGGATGTATGTCATCGACTAGAGGTATGAGATTCATCCAGGAGTGGATTAAATCCTCCTTTCCCTTAGTCTGGGGGAGCGAGTGTTAGGGAGAATTCTCTGTTTAGGCTGAATTTCCTAACCTAGTGAGTCTCCCAGCGGCTCCTGCCAAGAGTGAGACTCTTTTTCTCCCACTCTTGGACATGAATGTGGTTGATTCCTTTGAATGTCAATGTGTTTGATGGGCTATGGGGTCTTTTACTCCATAGGGCCTCATGTGTTTTGCTATGTGTGTTACACAGCACCCTCCGTGCCGTAACACTGGGGTGTCCTAGGTGACCCCCACCATAGACTCCATACCCTGGGACTGACTACTGTCTCCCAGGGCATGTAAAATCACCATTGGCTTTACTAGACCTAAATGTACTAACAGAACTAGTACAAACCATCCTATTGTGGACGTACTGGTAGGGGTAATTCGATTACCCCTGTGTCTGTTGTTCGAGGGGGCACTGTCCCGTCCCCCCTCGTCGAGTTTTGGCTGGTGGCAGTGGAAACTACTTTTTATATTCAACCCCGAATATATTCCTATGGGATTCTTCCCATTGTTGGAGGCTAATACTTTTTCTCGTTAGTCTCTAACATACCGCCGGTTTATTTGTCTTAAATAAATCTACCGGTTGGTATTTTCTGCCAGAACTCGGTTTTTAAAATGGCATAGGTGTTCGTCTCTAACTCCGAACCAAAGGTTGAGCCCTTTGTTCCACTTTTGGCGGGCTTCTATACAGGAACCCTCCAAAGTGGTGCCATTCTGTCTGGGTACCACAGGGGGTGTGGGAGGGGGTTTAGGCACCCTGGACTGAGTTGCCTTGCCAACTCAAGTCGCACTCTGGTGTGATTGGCCCAAGTGGTGAGCCACCCCGCTCACCACTTAGCGTGTTTTGATTGACAGCTAGGCTGCATGAATGGGGGTTTTCTGCATAAAAGCAGGGCTTTTGGGACTGGATCTTGAGAAGTCGCCACAGGACCTAAGAATCCGACGAGGGTAAAGTTGAGCCGACCTGCAACGACGACACCTCCGGAGGAGCCCTGCTGAACCGACTCACCACTTCCCAACGACAGAAGAGATCTCCCTGCTGGAGAGTCTTCTTCCCCTGACTGGTGGGAACAACCAGTCCCTTTGCTTTTTCTTCGCTTCTAAGGCGTAGTGGTCGAATTGCCCGTGCTGAGCACCCCGGCAACCGGATAGCCACTAACCCGTACCGCGACCGAAAGGTGGTGCCTTGTGACGGAGCACTCCGCGGCTGGTCTCTTCCCTGGTGGTGCAACGATCTTCAACTTTCCTTCGACGACGAGACCATCTCATCTCTGCATCCACCACCAGGAACAACTGCCCCCGCCGGAGCTGTCTCTTCACTTACAAGGTACTGTGTCCGCCTGGCTTCCCTTGTGACGGTTAGCGTGAGGTGTCTTAAATCCTTACCTTTCCATTGGGTCGCCTCCAGACCTTCTTAACTCTTTGTTCTAAACTGGTCCAAACTTTCTGTGACAAGTTGCTACCGAGACTCGAAGTGCATTTCCACTGTGATACTTTTTGGGACATATCGCCTTGCCTCTCTCCGAGTGGTCCTGGCCTCTGAACTTTGTGATCTACAGTAGACCCTGCCTTACTTGCCTTGCATTTGCTTCGTAAAAGTGTTGGTATCGAGTTGGTTTCATACCCTGCCTTTTCTCTCCCGTTCTAACGAATACTAGAGTGCCATCTAGGTTAAAGCATTCACCTCTGTCTGCAAATAAGTGGTGCCGTTGAACCTAGACTTGTCGAAATATTGTTAGGGGATTGATATACTTATAGTGATTGTAATTGAAGTTGTTTGCCGTATTAGTGCCAGTGTGTTTTTCCTAGATGTGTTTTTAAAATAAATAATTATATATCTTTACACCCAAGCTCTGTTCCGTGTCTGCTTGTTCTACTGTGTAAATTGCCCTATCTTGTATACTCCACATACTGCCTAACTCTTCTTGAGGGAAGTCTGACTGCTCAGCCACAGCTACCAAGTGAATCTGTGGGGAACAGACTGCTACCAAGTGGGTTTACTGCCAAACACCTGTAGCCTTAAATCTTTTGCAGTGGTCCCAGAGGGAACTGCACAGGTTTCTGTCTAACAACCCTGGGAGGGTGCTGGGTTGAGGGCAGGACGATGAGATACTATTTCCCTTCCCCCTTCATCCTGGGGAGCTGCTGAAGCCTGTTGACGAATAGGGCGCACAAGCACTCGTGAGAGCTGCAACCCTTCTTCATCGCTTCCTGTAGCCGACAGCCAGCACATCTTCGTCAGGCCCAGTGTCGTGCAGGGCCTTTGTCCCTACGCTGGCACTCCTCCACACACAAGTTCCTGACCTTCCATTGGGCCCAGGATGGTAGCAGGGTCATGTGCACACAGGCCTGGATGTTGGGGGCCCTTTTGAAACCGCCCAGGATGTTGGGGCCATTTGCCTGCAGTTTCCCTTTTTTCTCCTTGCTTAGGAGTGCTCTGACAGGGAGCACCTGCTTCGCTTGCACCCCCCTCGATGCAGCCCAGAATGTTGGGAGGGCCACTTGCATCCGCTGCAGCCTGGCAATCATGCACCACACCCCCCTTCTTTTGTTTGTTACTTGTTGTTTTCACCTTTTCCCCTGTGGCGCCGGCCCAGGACTGGGTGGGCCCTTGCCCCTTTCATCGGGTGACGCATGCCTCACTGTCCTGTGCTTACATATTTCCTTTTGCACCACTGTGGCAGGACCCCCTACCTGATGGGCAACACCCCCTTGATTTGATGACTCGCCGGCCTCACTGCCCCTTTTAGAGACCACAGAGGGTGATACCATGCCACACGTCACCTTCCAGGGTTGCCAGCCTTCACCGATTGTCCTGAAAGGCTCAGCCTTTCCTTCACTGCATAGCGGCTCACCCGTCTCGTATTCTTTTCCTTCTTCTTTTCACTGCAACAGGCCCGGATTACTTAGGCCACGCCCACCTCCTTTGTCCTTTTCGGGCATGCAGGCCTTCTGTTACATTTTGCATTTTTTCTTTTTCTAATTTTGCCACCTCAACTGTTTGGCGGCCTTTGCACCTCTTCAGTGCTGAAGCCGACGCTGCAGGTAATCGGGGCTGCCTCTGCTGTTTGGTGGCCACCTTTGGCACCTCTCCTCCATTGCCGGCTCCTCGGAGCGAGCTCTCCTTCACGTGGTGCGGGCCTCCTGGTGTTGCGGCAACAGCTTTTAGAGGCCTCCTGGTGTCCCACTGCTGACACCTCCTCCTCTTCATCAGCGGCCGACGCTGGATACCATCCTCCGGGCACCAGGCTGTCCGTGCCCGTGAGCAGCACGGGGCCCTCGGCCACCCACAGAGCCACCTCCACTTCATCAGCGGCCGACGCGCATTCCATCCTGCAGGCACCAGACGGCCCATGCTGAAGACCAGCACAGGTCCCAGGGCCACCCGCAGAACGGCCGACACCGCATCCACACACATGGGCTCCCTGCAGCCCGCCAGCATCCAGCTCGCAGGGCCCAGACCAGCCCTCGTAGCCATTGTTGAGGCCCGCTCCCGGATCACCGGAGCAAGCCACCCAGATGTCGGGATCACCCGACTAGTACCATTGGGGACTGCGTTCAAGCAGCTGCTTTATCACAGGGATCACCCTGTGAGCTCCGGATCACCGGAGTCAACCACGTGGGCTGGGGTCACTCAGCTCACCGCAGCCCTGGCTCTGGAGGAACCCAGGCCGGTGCTGCACCTTCAGCCATGATCACATGGCCCATACAGTCAAGGGGTGTTGCCCAGCAAGGGCACCTTCCTCGTGCAGCACCCCGTCCTTGGGCCTCCTGCACATGGTGTGGCACCAGCATGGTGCGTGGATGAACGACACCGGAGTCAGCTGCGGATCGACTGACGAGCCGGAATCGTCTCGTCTCTTATTAACCAGGTCACATGGTTAGCACCATGTGACCATGATGCAGTTACTGGGAGCTACCATGCTTCCCCGGAGGGGTGACATCCAACACCGTGTGAGGAGGGATAAGGACGTTAAAAAGCCAGAATGGCAAGGCGGGCTGGACGAGTAGGCCCCCCAGGACCAAGAGGAGGCAGAGCAGACGAGCAGTGCCCCCACATCCCTACATGGCTTCAGCAGGATGGTTGCGACTCTTCTCAGAAAACAGACCTCATTTTATCAGAGCTCTGCGGGGTCAGGGCTAAAGGCAAAGAGGGGTGCGGGAAAGGGAGTGTGTGGAAAGAGGACACTGTGTGAGCACATCACAGGGCCAATGTTTTTAAACGATGATGCAGCAGGAAAAACATATTGCTTATTACATTTGAAGTGCTCATTCATTGTCGGCTTGACTCTACCATTATGACAACTGAACATTTAATTAGGCCTGGAAGCCTTTCTGGGGGCAGGTAGGGGAATAACCTGCTGCTTCACCTCAGAGATATATTCCTGATCCCGACTTACAAGTCTACCATACCGGTCTGGTCCTTCCTTCTCCTGCCCCAGCAGTGCTGTGCGGGGTCTGTTTACTTGCACGCCGCACGTCATGTGAGATGCACGTAGCACTGCGGGTGTGCATGGCGTTCTCTCCCTGGCATGGCCGGCTGGGCTGGCTAATCTTAAAGGTGAATACTGCTGCTGCTTTATGCATACACAACACTGCATTGGACATGAAGCAGTGCAGTGCCGTGTTTGCATGCAGGAGACTATTTTATGGGCCAGTCACTTCGCAGTCCCGGGGGGTGGAGTCCACCCTCTGAAAAAAGTAGGTGGACGCCGCCCACCCACGTGTACCCTCAGCTTGAGCCCTAAATACAGGTAGATATAAACAAAGATGTGTCAAAAGCGTGGAGATGGTGATGAAGAAATGGCTTGACGGAGGGAGAGTAAGACTGAGTGGAAGCAGGAATGATTGAAAAGGTAAGCAGATGATGGTCAGAAGAGTAAATGTGCAGTGCGGACATAGAGGTCACAGAGAGAGTTGAAGAAAATATTGAATCAAGTAAAGGGTATGACGTGCTTTCATCGCGTGATGTTTTTCGCTGTTTTTTAGAGCAGATTTTTTTAATGAAAAAAAAATCCGAAAATTTTAGGGGGTTTTAGAAAAATATATATTTGGGGTGTGGGTGTTTGGGAATATATAAACAATGAAAGGGGATGGGGGTTTTGTGAGTGGACACCCCAAAAAATAAAAAATACAATGAGTTTTTATGTTAAAAAATCTGCAGTAAAAAACCCAGCGAAAAAACATCATGCAATGAAATGACATGGGCCCTCATTACGACCCTGGCGGAAAGTAACTGACCTGACCGCCATAGCGTAAATAGCGTTTCCGCCATTGCACGACGGAGTAAAGTGCGGCTAATTCCGACCCATCGGGCACGAGCACTACGCCATGGCGGAAGTGCAAAGTCCGTGATGGCGGAAATGTCCCCAAAACGCCCCTCACCGCCGTCGTACGGCGCCCTAGGTGCAATTCCGCCACCCATCATAGCGGTCACCGTAATGAGCGGCAATCGGAAAATACGGTGACCGTAAATATACGGAAACGGAAGTAAAAACATGGTCCCGGAACGGGAAACAGCACGCCGTACACCTATAAAATCAGAATTCCCACACAACCATTAAAAATACTACCCTGAGACACATCCCAACCCGTCATCCACCCTAGTGAAAACAATAAAAATGGGAAAAGTAGCGAAAAAAGCGTGCGACCGCAAGCGGCAGGTCCACTTCTCCCGTGAGGAACTCACCGTGCTCACAGAGACCCTCCAGGAGAATGCTGCCGTCGTCTTCTCGACGCAAATGACCAGGACGGCACTTGCGAACAAGAAGGCCATATGGGCCCTGGTGGCACAGCGGGTAAGTGCGGTGGGGACCGCACCCCGCAACCCACCGCAATGCAGAAAGCGATGGGACGACTTGCGGATACGCGTACGGAGCATACTATCCGCCAACCGTAACATTGCCACAGCTACCGGGGGAGGATCGAAATCACCCATCAAGTTGACCCCCTGGGAAGAAATCTGTGCCTCCACCATTGGAATGGAGAGTATAGAGGGAGTCGGAGGGATGGAGAAAGGAGTGCAGACATCCGAAGAATCAGGTAGGTGGCCCAAATAAAACAATGCTAAATCCACAATGTCAATCATGTGAAGTACCATGTGTCCACATAGTGCAACAGAAACACATGGCCAGGAGAACGTCCACATACATTGGCCTGATAGCGCACTTTAAAAGTCACATTAAATACATAAATAATTAAAAATCCTAAAAACACCCTCTACACGTGCAGCAGGCACACCCTAACTGCAGGCTGCAAAACAACTGCATCCTCAATCCACACAAAAATGAAACCACCTCCAAGGCCCTGACCCAAATCACCCTCAGGTACCACCCCAATGCATGTGATACATTGCCATTCCAATTTCCACAGACCCATTAATAACGCTCGCCCTCCTTTACTCCACCACAGGGTCTGATTCAAACGACGAGTTCCAGGACACCCCTACCAGCACACCTGCAAAGAGGGCCAAGACCAACGGCCAAAGACCCTCCACCTCAGCTGCACGGATCAAGACACGGCAGCAGCACAAATCAAGTGGCAGCACACAGGAGGGGACTTCAACAAGCACCCCAGCAGCCAGCATGCCCACAACAGCACCACCACAGGTCCCCCCAATGGATGCCACAGAAGGCACTGCTTCTGGTGGCAGCAGCACCATAGGTGACACTGCATTAATGGCAGCATGCTCCGACACAGAAAACGGTGATGTCGATGTAGGATCCATCCATGACCTGTCTCAATCCCCCTGTTTGTTTCATCCCGTACACCATGAGGATACCACGCAGGGGCACCCACAAGACGACGACTGGCCATCCCCCACAAGCCCTGTGGCAAGGCAACATGAGGTGATCAGCCCCTCTGTGACACAACCGCAAATGGCCATGGCACAGCAGAGGCAACAGTCCCTCGACCAGGTGATCGTGCAACAGCAGCAACTGGCCACGCTCCTCAAGGACCATGCTGATGAATGTGGGGGTACTAAGGCAGCCATAGAAACATCAACTGAGACACTTAGGGCAGAAATGGAGAGAAGTACAGAGACACTAAGGGCACAAATGGAGAGAAGCACCGAGAGCCTGAGAGTACAAATGGAGAGAAGCACCGAGAGCCTGAGGGGGGAACTGCATGCGACGTCCAAAGACGTATGTGCTGAACTTGCCGCTGTGCGCCGTGTGCTCACTGAGCTCTCACAAACCCTTAGGGACATGCATGGACGTGAGCAGGCAGAGACATCATCCGTTGCAAGTTCCGTCCAGGGCAGCCCCCAACGTAGATCTGGGAGGAACCTGCGCTCCACAGGCAGGGGTGCCCCTGATACCCGGAGAGGGGGCTTGCAATAGCGTCTGCCCACTGACAATGAGCATCTTTGGACACTGGTGTTCGGGGGGGAGGTAGGAGGGTGGAGGGGGTGTAGTGGGCTCACTTGGGTGGCGGGTCGATGGGGTGTGTAACATAATTTCACATATGCTATAAACATTGCACAATCATCCAATGAGATGTGTGGACATTGATCTTTGTGTACGAGGCCTTTATAGGCGTACAGTCCATATTGTGCATGTTCCAGACACACACAGTGCCACAAGTCCCGTGTCCATGGATCAGCCACCAGGCGTGAGTGCTAGAAGCATGAATCTATGAGAATCTGACGAATTTCACGGCCCTCCTGTGCCTCGCGGACTCCTTGAGGTGCTGCCACATCCCCACCCTCATCATGACCATCTTCAGGTGCTTGCAGTTCTGCGTCAGGGGGCATGGGCACATTTCTACGTACGCACATGTTGTGTAGCATGACACATGCCATGACCATCTTTGCAACCTTCTCATGGCGGTACAGGAGTGCCCCGCCAGACCTGCTGAGGCAGCGGAAACGAGTCTTCAGTAGGCCGAATGCCTGTTCTATGACTACACGGGTACGTGAGTGGGCATGGTTGTAGTCCTCCTCATGCTGGTTCTGTGGGTTCCGGAGTGGTGTAAGGAGCCATCTCTTCAGTGGATACCCGGCATCACCTGTATGTGGACAATAAAGGATGTTTGTGGAATGACATTGCTACGTACGCACCCCCCCCCTTCCTGCCAGGTCATTGCCGCATCACATACCCCACATTATCATGCATGAAATGAGACTCACCGAGTAGCCAGGATCTGTTCTCTGCGTGTCGCTCCATGTAGCGTGGTATTGTAGAGTTCCTCAAGACCATAGAATCATGGGTTGATCCAGGAAATCGGGCACAACAATGTGTAATGATCCTGTTGGAGTCACACACCATTTGTACATTAAGAGAATGATATTGTTTTCGGTTGCGGTACTGGGCCTCCATGGCATGTGGGACAACCAATTCCACATGGGTGCAGTCGATGGCACCAATGCAACCCGGTATGCCGGCAAGTGCATGGAATCCCACTTTTGTGTTCGTAATTTCCTGCTCCGAGCGTGGTAGAGAGATGTAGTCGTCTGCGTGCTGCAGGAGGGCATCGAGCACTTGCAATAGTGTCCGTGACAACAGTGGCTGTGAAATGCCATGCAACTGTCCGACTGTGTGCTGGTAGGTGCCTGTGGCCAGGAAGTGGAGTACAGACACCACCTTCAGTAGGGGTGGGATGGCGGTTGGGCTATCTATCATGCTGACAAGGTCAGCGTGTGTCATGTCCACAATGGCGGTTATGGTGTCCCGGTCCAAACGGTAGAGGGTGTGGATCAGCTCATCAGTGAGGTTGAACGGATGTGCTCGGAGGCGTGGGATTGCGGGCTGCCTGCGTGGTGGTAGTGGCTGTGCTGGTGGGCCTTGCTGGCCCTGCCTTGCCCTCCTCCTCCTCCTGCGTCTCCTCTGTGCGGCCGGTTGTTGTAGTAGTTGGTGTTCGTCTTCTTCTTGAAGTTGGAGTACTTGCAGTGCTATCAGGTCCCCCAGGGCCAACATCGCTAGTCCTGCCGGTAGCATTTTGGAGTGGGTGTGGTTGTGGGAGGGGGTTGGGTGTGCAATTTATGTGTTTTCAGGCTGTATAGCCTCCACCTGTGGTGATTCATTCCACCTGTGCAAGCTGCAATCCCCTTTGGGCGAGCACGTCCCGCACACAACGCTGCAATTCGACGCATGGCATCTTGCTATTACAATCATGTATTTAATCCCGATGGCAGTGAAATATTGGTTCATATGTTCATTCTGCTATGGTCCCATTGTTTCACATACTATCTTTGCAGTCGCGAACAAACTTGTGAAGGGTCAGTGGAATGTAGTACTCGATTGACGGTGGACCCTCATGCAGCACTGTACCGAGGTTCACCGACGGGCGGGGCGTCCCATTTGTGAGTGAAGCCAGTTGCCATTTTCACACACTGCCGCACTACATGGATGGATTTGTGATTTCAAGCGGTCACAGATGCCTTTTCGACGTGATGTTGCAAATGAGGAATTCGAAGGACAGCGCTTTCGGTTTTCAGCTAGCGGCGAGGAGACGCCCACAGGTCTGACTGCAGATATAAAGTTCTATTGTTTAATGTCCTTCGGACAGGGGCCATATCGAGAATGCAATGATTGATATGAATAGTATGGGATGCGCAATAGCGTAGTGGACGATAAGGCAGGACGTTCCCAAATACATGTCACTTCACAACACTGGAATTCCGGGCTGGAGCACAGTGGATTTTGCAGACTGCATTACGCACAGACTCAATGGAAATTTCACATGTTATGTGAGTAAATAATCAGGCGTTTTCATACCGGGATGAGGGAATGATGTATGGATGCATGGACAGATGATTTAATGGAGAGTTTGCCATGTACAGGGCTTTTTGGAATCTATCCACTTCCCCTGCGCTATGTGATGCAGGGCTGCCATAGTGGGACCATCGTCTATCTGCCCTTGTTGAACCCTCCCTGTCTCGACGCGCCTTCAAACACTTGTGTCTATGCACGTTACTAATCCCATCTAATGGATTCTGTTTTAACAGACGCATGCACACAAACACTCGTTTGTAATAGTGTTTTCACCTCGATTTATATAGTTATGATTCGCAAGTGATTTTTGGGTGGGAATAATCCTTTTGAGTGGGCTAGCATGCATATGGCTGTGGATTTAGTGTGATCATTGAAGTGAGTAATTCAAATGAAGTTCTGATGCCCATACTATTCTTTTTAATTTCATTTGGGTGACAGGTATCTCCTCCCCTTTTGCCGCTGCCATCTGTATGCCACTCCTGCAGATGGCTTTTACTCCCGACACCTGCTGCTTCGTGTTAATCAGTGGAGCACCATTACGATCTTATGGGACGATCGCCAATGGGCCACATGCCCTTACGCAGTACTAGTGGCTAGGAGCAACATATCGACCTTTCAGCTGGACTAGTGCCTACCTAATGGGACGGCCCTGCGGTTCTAGGCGCTTCCATGTTGCCTTTTTGGACGTGAATGTAGCCCCTGTGTACCATGAAGGAACAGGGCGTCACACAAGAAGAAGCTGGTCATTTATTGCGGATGCAGCCCACAATAATGAAATATATTTTGGAGTTCATGACCTAATAGCTGTATGGGCTTGGTGATTTTGTTGTGCATTAAATTTTGATTATGATATTGACCGTGTAGCGTTATTCTTTGCAAGTAATGTAGCATATTCCTATTTGTGGAGCGATGTATTGTGAGAAGATCTGCTTTGGGTTCCGGCTTCTGAGTATAGTTGCGTGGTACTGTACTGGGCGCGTTTGCCTACGAAGCCCAGTGAGGTCAGGGATAGGGGCTGCCATTATGACTGTTTTAATGATGTCATGCTCAGGGGCGGAGGATTAGCTTTTGTGTAACAGATGCCGGTCAGCCAGGTGGATTGGTGGAATGATGTGATTATCAGAATATGGCTGGTCACAGGTGCCTGTGTTTGCGTGCGTTTCTTGGAGGGAGACTGAGGTCATGTCCATTGGAATAGCTTCTGTATTCGTGCCATCTGTGCCCAGCAGCTCCCATTGGCCCCTCTTGAGATGAGCCTGGCTGCTCAGTCACTCTGCCAACTTGTGTGGTACATGCTTATGCTGATGGTTGGTTTGTTTACTGGCAGGAGTACAGGGCTGGTGCAGTCTCACTCAGGATACTGCTTTGAATGTTGCCTTACACTGGTGTCAAGCGATGGGGGGCCTGTTTTTGTTTGTCTCATATTTCAGTTCATGTTGCTGGACTTGAACCTTCACATGCCTGTGCTGCATCAGTACGGCAATGGTGCGATGGCAAATATGGATGGCCACTCACAAGGCACTTGGAGCCCCTAGATTCATTTGTTCGTTGGCATGCATGGGTGACTTGTACATTTCACTGGTTGCATTGTGACTTCATTGCACCTACGAGGAGTTGTGCAATGTGGCCAGGGAGTGGTGTACAGGCACTCAGTAGGGCCTTTTACGGTTGGTTCGCGATGCCGTACTTCTCACCATGGCGGAATGGTACTTTCCGCCATGCTTGATGGCGTTAGGTATATGTCCGCTAGGGTCAGAATTCGCGTACCGTTGCGCCATGGTGGTAATTACGGTTTCGCACGGCGCGCGTGCGCGCACTTGGTGCAGTTAGCGTTGGCGTTCACTACGGTGTCGCTAATGGCATCGTACTTTACGGTGACGGGTCATAATCGCACCGAGCACTATTCGATGGCGGTATTGCATTTCCGCCATCGTTTTTTGATTTCCGCCAGGGTCGTAATGAGGGCCATGGAACCAAGTAAAGAACTAGAGATGTGAGAAGGAGGTGAAGAAACAACAGACAGATGATAAAAGTTGAGAATCGAAATTAAAGAGACAGCCTAGTGTGTAGAAGAAAGATAGAGATTAAACTCTCCACGAAGAATAAGAGGGACGTCTAAAGTAAGAAGTACAGAGAGGAGAGCGTTGAGGTTGTCCCAGACTGAATTACTTGAACCACGTGGTCGATAGAGAAGAAGGAAGGCTACTAAGAAAGGGCCCTTAAAGTAAGGTAGTTGATATTCAAAGGATGGGAACATTGGAAGATTCGCAAGAGAAGGTAAGAGAGAACAAGAAGAGTTTTAGAGGATGCCAACCCCTCTGCCACGACCTGATGGGTGGGGGTATATGTAAAGCACAGGAAAGAGCAGTAGGAGTAATGGTATTATGAGAAGAAATCCAGGTTTCAGTAATGCATAAGAGATGTGAATTAAGACGAAGATACAGGTCATGGCCAGAGTCGGTCTTGCTGCAAAAGGAACATGCTTTCCAGCGGGCCAGGTTAACAGGGGATGAATGGTGGGAGCAGAAGGGTAAATGAGATTGGACGTATTGCGAAGGGAGGAATGTCAGGGGGGGTGGATTTAGTAATGAGGAAGAATAGGTGAAGAGATAATAAGTAAAAGAACCAGAAAAGAAAAGGAGTACGAGAAAATAGAAAAAAAACGGCAAAACAATGAATAAACAGGCGCACAGGTGATCTTAAATAGTTTAGCAGTCCAAGCGACTAGAGGCACCATTAGAGATGGAAGTCTGGGCAAGACTGATTGTAAGGTAGAAAGATCGCAGAAGGGATAACACTTAGAGGACTGAGGGAACCACATGATAGATGTTAAAAATGATGGTATTGGAAAATAGAGATAAAGCACTGCGTTCACCCACGGGCAGTCGCAGACAGCAGCACCGAAACTTAGCCAAACTTTGCTGTTCTTTGCCCAGAAAGGGGATCTTATCCCTCCTGGCCTGATGTCACAGGGGTGGAAGGGGCCAGATAGAGGTGGGCCCAAACATGGCTTCAGGCCTAGCGTCAAGGGGAAACCCTCAGTTTAGGCAGAGATCGGGCACATAGCAGGCAGCAGAAAACAGCAGCACGAGCATCTGTGAACTGAGCACAAACCTCCCAGGCTCTCCAGGCAGTCAGTCGAAGGCAGGCGGCAGGGCGAGGCTGCAGCCAAGCTGGAGATGGTGAGTCTGGCTGCAGACAGCAGCCTGCAACCTAGCCGAACTTTGCCTGCCTTCGCCCAGGTAGGGGAACTTATCCCTTCTGGCCTGATGTCACAGGGGCAGAAGGGGCTAGAATGAGGCGGGCCCAAACACGGCTTCGGACACCAAACCAAAAACAAGTGAGAACCCAAGAGGGTAAACCCTCATATGCGGCACCGATCGGGTTACAGTGTGGGCAGCAGAAAACAGCAGCAGGAGCAGCTGTGAGTCGAGCACAGAGCTCCCTGGCTTTTGACGGGAGGGCGAGGCAGCAGCCAAACAGGTGATGCTGAGTCGGGTCGCAGACAGCAGTGCAGAAACTTAGCCGAACTTTGCTGGGCTTCGCCCAGAAAGGGGATCTTCTCCCTTCTGGCCTGATGTCACATGGGGGGAGGGGCAGATGGAGTTGGGCCCAAACACATGCTTTAGCCCTTACGCCAAGCACCAGCAGGAACCTGGGAAGGGAAACCCTCAGATGAGGCACAGATCTGGTTGCAGGGCAGGCAGCAGAAAGCAGCAACAGGAGCAGCTGTGCATACCAATATGATCAGAATATTAGCATTGAAAAATGTGTGTAGAGGTGCACACTCTATTATTCAGTTTGAAAAAATGATTCAAAAGTGATTATATATTGTGTTCAGAATTATTCAGCTGCTCCCAGGCCCATCTTGGCTACAAGGTCACAACTGTTGTACAGAGTGAGGTCCCTTGAGTAACTTGGGGGGCATGTCCTGGGCACACTATGGCAAGATCAATTGCCTGGATACATTCAATGAAAACATACAATTTTAAATAATATGCAATTGTTTATTAATAAAGAAAAGTTAATACAAAAATTGAATAAAAAATGTGTAGAAATTTGGTTATAGGCAGAACAAAAGAATTAACATTACATTCCGAAAAGGAAAACACTTTGTGTTAACAACATATGCACTACTTGTGCAAACGGTTTATGTGTTAACTAATTGGATAAGTACATTCATGTACACATTGAGAACATAACATGGTCACATCCACAACTCAAAATTCCTCGAAGCAGATATCTCAGTGGGGAAGAGTTCTGGGCTGAGACAATGTGGTATGGATCGGCGGGACTCGTCCTATTTGCTACAACGCATTTCGGGCTATATTGCCCTTCATCAGGCAGGTTATATCTGTAGTTCTATGTGTCTCCTGTGAATTAAAGTAATAATATGTAAGTAATGGTGTTCTTAACAAGAGGAAAATTGTCTGGTATGTCCCGTGCACATCATTAACTGACCTGAGAGTTTTCAGAGAGACTGGTGAATCTTCACTAGCCGGTTAGATTTTCGCTGCATCTGGTGACAAATGATTAACTACATTTAGATGATTTGGAATTTCCAAGGTGGTTATAGGCGGTCCAACATGGGAGCAATCACTAATAAGTAGCGCTGGGTCCCACGTTGTGACCGCATTGTAGAGCTGTAACATATTTAATTTAGAAGTATGAAGTCAGGTACACTCACCTTGAATGGCAAGTAATCAGTTCAGTGACAAAGTACTGTGTGTATGGAGCACTTGTCCTGTGAGACAGAAAGGACATTTAGAAAATCAGGGAACTAGATATACAAATGTTTAAGAGTATCCCGGTAGATGCCGTGATGCTGCCACTACACTCAGGGACGTGGCCATGCTTAGATTATTCTGGTAGGACGTGTGAATCCCATAAGGTTGCCGGTGCGGAAGGGAGATGCAGGCGGGTTCGGGCAGTGCCGCGGTCTGTTTGTGTGCTGCTACGCGTCCGGTTGCTAGGCAACCTGAACATGTGTGCTTAGGTTTACAAATAGTCCCTGTTGCTGGAACACCTCCATCCATGGCTGTGATCATGTCAAGGACATATCTGTTCTGGAGAGTCATTAGTCGAATTGCCCTTAACTCTTCCTTTATCGTGTTGAATCCCTTTATGGTTGTGTTGATGGTTTACAGTAACTCCCATCTGGTTATCTACAACCATTTAGTATTTGCTCCAACTTGGGCCCGTGGCATGAAGATTGTCGTGAACACTGATGAGGTCAGACTGAACAGTCTGTGTTCATACGGGATTGCATGGAAAGCTTCTTCTGATTTGGCAGAAAAGTAATACTCTCTCTTCATTCTGTTCATCAGTTCCACAGATCTCCTTTTTCTTAGGTGAGCATTGGCTTTCGGGAAACTGTCAATATTTAGATCACTTTTTGGAATCACCAATGCTGGAACATGGACATTCACTATTGTACATATACCTCCCCAATTCTTCGGCAGCCTGATATATGCCCTGGGTCAACATGCCCAGTAATGATCCATGATTACTGCATTACCATGTGCCATTCCTGTGGCATCAAAGATACGTCCACAGTTCTGATTTTCTCCCATTTTCCGTGTACCATTGTTTCTGAAGCACAGTTTGGCATTTTCCAATGGCACTATCTGTAGGGGTCCTCCTCTGTCTTCGACCCATGTTAGTAGTTTTGTGGGTTTTGGCCATAATGGTCTGCATATCTTCTGCAAATTTTCAATTGCTTCTTTGCAGGCTCCAAGGACCATCCATTCTCTGCAAACCACTTCTCCTTTCTCCCATCCGTCTGGTGAAAGCACTGTTCCCCAGATTTCCATTTTCTGGCTTCTTCTGGAGGTCTTCCTTGGATGTTCAGTTTTTGATTTGCCTCTCTTCTGATCTCCGCCCCTTTAACTCCAGGCTTCTTTTATATGATGACAATGTGCTTTGTCTTTCCATTGTTCCTTGTCTTTATGTCCTGGACATAGTCATCTTCATTTGGATCAGTTGCTTCAGTTGCCCATTTCAGTGAGGCATCACTTCCCATGAACTGGCCTCTGATCTTGAACATTGCTATGTGTGACAGACAGTGTGCTGTCTGGACATAGATTTCTACAGCTACAAAGATCTTTGACTTACCCATGCTGTAAGGTAGGAGTGCACAAACAAAGCATTCATCCTCTGAATTCCGTCTTCCAACTTCTTTCATATGCTGGTACTATATGTTATTACCCAAGTGTGCTGTGCTGTCCAAGTAGTTGTTTAGTTCACTGTCATCTCCTTGTATCCTTCTCTTGATTCTCAGGGTTTTCATGTAGTTTGCTATAACTATGTCCTTGAACACCTCTGTATGGCTTCTTCTTACTGGAGGTTTCTCAGGTACCTCAATCCAGGGATCATGCGTCTTCATCTGTACTAGTGGAGCAGGAAAAAGTCTGGCAATTCTTTCCTTCTCCTCTTGCATTCTTTTTCTTTTGGTTATAAATGTCCATATCCACTCTGCTATTGGTCCGGTATATGGATGTGTTGTAGAACTCATACTTGTCCCCTTCATTGGATCATGTGTGCTCATCAATGCTGTCTCGGTTGTTTCATTCTCCAACTCCTTTTTTCTCTATAAAGTTTCAGCTTTTCCACTTGTCTTATCACTTCACTTGTAGGGTAGCTTCTAATTGTTGGCTGCCCAAACGTTTCCCCTTCTTTGGCCTGAGGTTCTCCTTTTATTGACAATAGACCTGGTGTGTGTGCATTTATCGCTTGCATGCCTGTGGTTGTCATTAACCCTCTTTCATTCTTACTCTGCCGACTCTATCTCCGGCTTTTCAACTTTATTGTCACTACGTGTGCGTCATTGCTAATCAAATTCATTTCAAGTTCACTCACTCCTGTGTCGGACCTTCTAGGGACTGGGATCACTATAAAGGGTTTCGGTGCTGTTGTGGGTGTCATGCGTACATTATTAGGTGGGTGCACTGGACTATGAACACTTTTTACACCTATAAAAAACAAAGTTTGAATTGTCAGTGAAAATAAAACAAGGATGAATACGATGCATACATACATTATGCCCCTATAGGTTAGGCAATGGAACTTAGTTCTGGGACAATAAGTACTTCTCTCCTCCTGGGGGGTGACGATGCTGCTGGTTTGATTTCCCATCTCTATCATTGGAAGAAAAAGACTAACGTTAACATATATACTCTATGCAACAATAGCTCTGGATTCTGCAAGTCTCTGCTTGACGGCTGCAGGTACTGAAACAATTGTCCTCCTTTGCCTAGATCACAAATTGTCTATTGTCTCTGGATACAGTTCTCTTTTCTGTATTAAAAAATGTCAATTAATGCAATAAGTTCAGCAATTTCTTTTTTACTGTACGTGTTCAAAAATCCACAAGTTCCTAAGTCTACTCCCTTATCCGTTTCACTCCGGAAGAAATATTGTGTCCTTGACAGAATTAATAAAAGTGACGTCTCTGGCAATATTTTCTCGATCTGTCCCTTGGCGGAACGGTCCACAGTCTACCCTGGGAATTCTGATGGTGATTAGAAAGTTCAATTTTCATTACAATACCCTGCAGGAGCATGCTCATTGGTGTACAATTTGCTGGGCCTCTGATGAAAGTGAGAACACCAACCCCAGCGGGCGCCCCACAAGTTCTGGAAAGTCCTCAATTAGGCAAAAGACTACGTTGCTCGCCAATCTACTATGTTCTGGTGACAGGGGCATTTGTCTTGTCCTTGCTGAATTCTAGAATCGTTCGGTATTCACTGTGAGTGGCTTCTGTGAAATCGGTGTGTGTGGAGAGCAACTTGAATTTTTATTCCGTTCAGGATTATACTCAAGCGTTCTGTGTTGGCTGGATCTCGAAGAAATGTCAGGACGTCAGTGTGTCTCCCGACAAGATTTGGGCAGTCTTCGATTAAACAAAAGAATAGCACATTGACAAGCCTATTCACTTCTCCTTCTGCTTGGGACATTTGTTTTTTCTTTTATGTATTCCGGAAGCAGGAGGAACTGCTTGGCAATCATGGTAGCAGCCTCCTTATCTTTTTGTTTTCAGGGTCTTGAAGGAATTCAGTGATGCTAGTGAGCCTTCCCACTAGTGATGGGTATAACCTCAAGACTAGGTCAAAGTAATTCAGAACATCTTTAGTGATGCTGCTCCTGTGGGGCGTCATAAGTGAATCCGAACAAAGCTCCTGTTTTGAATGAGTCTGGATGCTGTACTTTCTTTCAATTTGTGTGTCCGCGATCACATTTTGGCATACTCTTTTCTTATCAAGGCTTCAGTGTGCCTCAGTCCAAAGTTCAAAGTCAACAGAGTATGTTGTGACTCATATGTACAATTTTCTTGTTCACCCTGCAACTAGGACGCACAAAGTGTCTGTGTTTTATGTCCTTATCCCCTTTTTTCCTCAGAGGAAATGTCCAATTTTAAGCCACAATTTTGCACAAAAGTTCCTTATTTTTGTTTTGCTGGTTATGCATCCTTCTTCCTCGTAATGAATCTTGTCTGCACGTGATGTGGTTCTTCCCTGTTGTCATTGTCTGTAGTCTCTACGCATTGGGGTGCGGGCAGGGGGTCTTTTCCGATGTGCGGTTTGATGTCGCCCAAGAAAATCCAAGCTCTTATTCCTTGTAGTTTGACTGCAGATGGGGTAATGTCTTCCACTGTGAAGGGTCTGTTGAACCTTGGCTCGTCCCACTTCTTTCTCGTGTGGTTTCTCACCAGGACCGTGTCTCCAGGAAAAATTGATGGAACACGTAAACTCTGCACTGAGTGTGTAGCGATATATCCTTCTGTGTTCTGTGCTGCCCAACACTCTTTTTGTCGTCGCTGCAGCTGTCCTGAAATGACAGTAAGACAAGATGTCATGCAATTCAAGTAATTTTGCATTTCAGACCCTAAGATTTCTCCTGTTGGCTGGGCATCATATCTAGCTCTGTCTAGCCCTGTTTTGGGGTGTCAGCGGAGTGAACATCCTTCTGCCTGTTGCTATCTTGTGCGGCGTAAGATGATGGTCAGAACCAGGTTGGTTTCTGAGTGCATACAGTGCCAATGGAAGGCAGTGATACGTCGACGAGAACTTGTGCTTTATACCAAGCAGCAAGCTTATCTGTTGGAAGACTGCATTAACAAATTGAGGCCCGTTATCTGACCTCATGACCTCATATACTCCCCACCTGGGAAATACTTCTCTCACCAGAAATGTGGCTGCATAGGTAGAGTCTGGGTGTGTGGTCTTGCTTCTGTCCATCTAGAGAATGGACACACCACAACAATGAAATACCTGTACCCATTATATACTTGAATCATATCAACATAATCTACATGCAAGTGCTGAAAAGGTCCATGTGGCCTTGGGATGACTCCTAATAACTGAGTGTTGTCCCAGCTGTGAACTGTTGGCAGATCATTCAGTTCATCATAAAAAAAGCAACGTGTTCCGCTAAGTTCGGTACAAACCAGTCTTCAGCGACCGTTGCTGCTAAATTCTCTTTCGACGTGTGTGCCAGATAATGCAATTGTTCCAATGCTCATTTTAACAGGGCTATAGGCATTACTGGTTTACCAGTGCTGTCTTGTTGCCACAAGCTTTCGGAGCGGTTTAAAGAACACCCTCACCGCTTCCAGGCGTTCTTTTCCTCCTGTGGTGCTTCCCCTTGGAGTTCCATTAACTGGGTTTGCCCCATGTTGCTATAACCATTTGGTTCACTTCGTGCAATGATCATTTTTTAATTTATATTAGTTATTTCCATGCCCATTATGGTTTCGCCCTCGGATGCCATATGCTTGGTCTCTGTGTCTGCTGCTTGATTTCCTCGTGAGATAAAATCTGTCCCCTTTATTTGGGCAGCGCATTTCACAACTTCTATGCCCACTGGGAGCTGTAGTGCCTTAATGAGCCTATCCAATAGAGCTGCGTGCTGTACTGGCATGCCGTCTGCTCGGAGGTAGCCCCTATTTTTCCAGAGCGCTAAGCCTGCACGCACAGTTGATGTCACATAGGCGGAGTCACTGTACACCGTCACTTCCTTGCCTGCCTGGGATTGAGAAAACGCATTTTTCAAGTCAATCACCGTGAAATATTGAGCCTCAACAGGTATGTTACATAGGATCGTGGACGGGTTAGGGACTAGAGGGAACTCGGCCTCAACAATATCATTTATCAGGCGCAAATCTTGAACTACTCTCCAGGACCCTCCCTTTGATTTCTTGAACGGGTAAACTGCGGTATTGCATGACGACTCTAACGTCACTAAGATGCCCTGCTCCATCATAGCAGAAAATGTCTTGAAAATCCCTTTATCTGCTTCCCTAGACATGAGATACTGCCGTACGCTTGCCATAATTGCTCCTGGCTTCAGTTTATTCCTTACTTCCCTTGAATAGGCCTACATCATAGGGCCTGTGGTTCACACCGAGACAGGCACCTGGGCCATGTCGTTATCAAAATATTTAGGATGTTTTTTCACCAACATCATTCTCTGGGGCACCTCTCTTGTGATCATTCTCACCCAGAAAATTGAAATTTACCTCAACTGATGTTTCGCCTAATTTGTTTGTTCATCAAATAGATTGTCATCAGTGAAGTCAGTTAGTATGTACCCCTCGTCAATGGTGATTACTGTGCACCATTGTCTGCCTTCATCATCACACCCATCGATCAGTGCCATTCACCATCGCACTATATGCTGTGTGTATTGCCAAGGGAAACACTTGTCCCTTTTCCTTATGCATGGGTATTCGTGGCCTAAATAGAAATTCATCTGGGGTTCTCATGGTTTTGTCTGCAAGGCCTGGTAGCCCTGCCATTGGTATGCATATTCCATACGCGAATATTTCTGGTTCCAATGGGACAGCTCTCATAGCTGATTGTCCTGCGTATGCTCTAATCATTTTGCATACGTTCAAATAATGCATTCCTGGAGTCGAACATACTATGCCCTTCTCCGTGAACGAGATTGTCATTAGATCTCATCCCAATATGTTTACTGGGGTTTGTCTTGAGTTGTATAACAGTGGCACATTCATGTCACATTCTCCTATGGAGACTGGACATTCTTTTGTAAAAGGAACACAACTTTTTGCTCCTGTGAAGCCCTGAGTATTAATAGCATCGCCGGACATGGAAAACTTGCCTTCACGTTTACACGCACGTGTTGCACCCGTGTCAACTAAGAAGGAATAATCTTTATCCCCTATAAGGACATCTACCTTTGGTTCCTCATGAGGGTCTGGTGTCACTGATAGGATAGCACACATCAGGCTTCCCAGTGAGCAGTCCTAATCCATATATAACTTTGTCACATGCTGCGTGAATGGACTTCCTCCATCACCAGTGTTAGCTCTCATTCCAGAGTTCGATGCCTGTCCTGCACTCGTCTGTGATAGTTGCATTGGCGAATGTTGAGACTGACCTTGTGGATAAATTATCAAGATCTGAGGTTGCAAGCTTTGCTGTGCTCCTGGCGCTCGCTGTTGCCCTGTGTGATTCTGTGCAACTCCATTTCCACCCTGCTGAAAAAACACAGGTGGGTTCACCATTCCTATTCTTATCCCCTGGTCACTTTGCACCATGCCTTGACTTCTGCATGTGCGTGCTAGATGTCCCGACATCCCACACGTCCAACATATTGGTGGTGGTCTGATTATTTGCACATTTGGCATATCCTGATTGCCGTTTTGCATGTTTTGAAATCCTCCCTGATTACCTTGGAAACCTCCCCGATTGCTCTGGAAACCTCTTCCTCGAAAGCCTCTGGGTTAGAACCCATTACTGCCCTGACTAATTGGCTGTTAATTATTGACCTGCTGCACATTGTCCGTCTGTGCTAGTTATCATTGCCCCTTCAATGGCATTTTTTGACAATTTCTTTTGAACTAATTTGGCCTCTTCAGTTTTTCGTGCAGCCTCTTTTTTGAGATTCTTCTCCTGCAGTAATCTGAAATAGTGAGCTATGGTCAACTGTATTTCAGATCATGGTTTGGCCTCAATTCCTACCAATTTCTTGAGCTGCTTCTCTACCTGATCTGGCAGCCCTTGGCATCATATATGGTAAAACACAGGTATAGATTTCCCCCAAGATTCACGAGTTTCAAGCACCCACGCGTTTTGGAAATTCTGAATGTAAAGCAAAGGATCCTCCGACTCCTTCATTTTTCGTGTCATTATGGCTCCCATGTCAGAAGTATCCGGGTATAGCAATCGTAATGCTTTCCGTAACCGCGGCTCTGCAATTGTTAAATGGAGCTCCATCGTGTGAAGTATTAACTGTAGTCACGCCAGGGTAACCTGCACGTGTCCACACATCATCAGCTCGATCACCAGATATGGCGATTAAAAGATCTTTAATATCTAGTGTGTTCCCTCCCATCATTTTTTCCAGCTCATGTATCCATTTACCGGCTCCTGATGTTAACATTGGAAGCTTATTTTTCAGGTTTTCTCGATCCATGTGTGGCCATGGAATATACTGTGGCCTCGTTCTTCCTTTCTCGAGCAACGGGAATTGTGATACGTAACACTCCTTTTCCTCTCTCATCATTTTTCTATTCACTGTAGAGGTGATAGACCTGCATCGCCGCCTACCTGGCAATGTCTTTAGTCTGCTCACATAGGGTGGTGGAGACACCCCCCTCTGACCGTAAGATACTCCTTCGTGTCAGTCTGATTGCGTGGCTGACTCTGATGCATTAGGTGCAGATTCACTAGAATCCGACCATCTTATTCCCCTTGAGAAGCGTTTTCCGTGCCTTCTCTCATCCTCCTTTCCCTCATATTCCTCTCATTCCGCATCTGACATTGTCTGTGCCCAACTCGTGCAACTCCTCATCACCCTCGTTTCATTTTAGTGTCAACCCATCTAGGGACAGCTATCTGTTTCTAATACTTCTGGAGGCGTCCTCAGTGTCATACAAGAGGCTTGTCCTCTCCTGTCCCTTGGGGTATTGTTCTAGCCCCATTTTATCATATATTCTTCGTCTCTCTGATGCTTCGGGTGTTGAAGTCATCCTTGATATTTGCCCTAGACGTGCCTGGTACTGAATCGTACTCAGGAAATAATTCTTCTATGTCCTCCCAGCTTACCACTGGATCAGGTTTTTTTAACCTCTCTTTCCAGATACTCAAGATCTCGTGCTCTCTGTCTTTGCTTGCGTTCTATGTCGTCATCAACTCTCTGCACTTCTGCGTTTCCTCCCTGACTATCTTCTTCCCGTTTCCTTACATCTCTGTGTTCATTTGCACTTCGTGTTTCCTCATCCCTTCGTCTTTTTATTCTCCTTTCCCTGATCTTTTGTTCTTCTTTGTCTATCTTCCATAGTTCCTGCCTACTCTGTTCGTCGCTACTCTCTGCTTGTGACCGAGTTTCCTTTCTTGCTCCTCGCGATACAATTGTTCGTGATCCTTTTGTCTCTCAATCCTTTTTCCGTCTCACTTCTTCGAAACTCGTCTAGCTCTCCCATTTGTCTCACTTATTTAATGCCTTTACCATTGAGTTTCAACAGAATCTGACCTCCCATCCATTTGTTCTGTGTGAATGCTATCTCATCAGTTCTATCCTCATCTCCTTTCCATCTTTTGCCCTCTCTCTTGGTATCTAGAGATGTATTCTCTTGTGCCTGGTCTCCTTTCTCCTTTTCGTTCCTCTTCTTGTCCCTCAGGACTTTGGAGGTGATATCTCTATCTCTGTCTTTGTCTGGGTTTTTGTCACTACTTTGCGTAGGTGACTCATGTGCCGGGTTGCTATATCCCGTGGCTGCTTTAAGTTCTCTTAGCGGGTATAATCCTACTAACTTTACCTTTTGTTTCAGGTGGGGGGGTGGGGCGTAGGTGTCTCACCCCCCTCTGTGCATACGTTAAGTATCCAATCTAAAGGCAGCTCTTCCTCCTTGTCCTCTTGGTACATTTTCCAAAGTTTCAAACTCGCTAGGCATTTGTGTAACTTCTTGCCAGTGTACGTAGCATGCAAATATGTCGTCATATGTTGCAGGACCGTTTTAGATAGTGACCCGCCCTGGGGCCACGGCATAAACATTTTGTTAGCGGTTCCCTTAACCCATTCTGCACTGTACTTTTTCAGCTTAGGGGCATGTTTTGGTAACTGTTTGCATAAGTGTATCAACAGTGTAACATCTTCCATACTTACAATTATCTCTTTTCTTCCTCACACAACACTTAGTCAAATTTTACATTACTTAAACAATATCAACAATATGAGCGAGCACCAATTGTCGTAAGCGCCAATCCCGTTTTTTTCCCCACAAAATAAATATTTTCCTTTTCAAACAATAGTCATTGATTCGTAATATACAGTGTCTTGGCTACACAATTGCACAATTTTCATGCTCAGATTACTTGGTCCATTCTGATTGGGTTGGCTGGCTAGCAGCGTGCAGAATGGTCGGCCAGGTGCAGGGTGCTCGTCCACTCTTCCAGCCTTCCCACAACCATTGCCACCATCAATCACCTCCCCAATGGCCATGTGTAAATTATTTCTTGTTTGGCCTTGAGACTGTATCTCTGTCGGGTAGATTTCAGATATCTGTACATGGCACAAATCCGTGCGTAGGTGTGAAAGCCCCAACTTCTTAGTTGGCAGGTCACGTGATTCAGACACTGAAATCGTCTCCTTTCCCTGCAATTCATGTATTTTGATTTAGCTTTCGGCCCACCACCTTCCTTCTGCTGCTTATCTTGACTTCTTTGAAAAGGATACTCCGCTCTTTGCTTCATAAATCGTATCTATGGTTTGTCCATGTCAGCCGATGCGACCTTGGCTTCTTGGTACGGGTTGCATGTGTCTGAGTTTCGTTTCTTGTCTTTTAGCTTTCGATTCTCATGTTGAGGGGCTCCTCTCCTGCAGCCTTTTAGTAAAGTTTGGTTGATTCTGCTCTTGTGCACAGTGGAAGTATACTTATATAAAGTGCTCCTTTTTGAGGTAGGTATGTATAGGTGGCGCTTGCCGCAATCTATTTTACTACTGAGCATAGCAAGCCCCATAATTTTCTCTGCTTTCTTGCGGTTCCAAGCATATGTACACATGTAAACTGGCTGCATATCTTCATCACGCTTATGGCATACGCTTCATACCTTTGACATCGTTATTTCACTTTAGATTCATGATGTCCCTTATCCATGGTGTTTCATCTCATTTTGTCATTCGTAGGTTGTCATATCTTCTATATGCGAGTCAATCCAGGTTCTTGTGACGTCACAATTTGTCTTCCTTTCGGACTTTCTTGGCTGCTTCAGGCATTGTTTTTTGACAATCGTCAGCTTGTCTCACTTGTCGATTTGGTTTTCTCAATGGGTACCTTACTGTCCAAGGTTTCTTAAGTACAGGTACTTCTATAGGTGCTGTCTGTCTGATAGGCACCGGGCAGAGCCAGACTGCGGCTCTCTGCTGGTTTATTTGCTCATCATACGTCACATACTTCGGCGTGAAAGTTTCTGGCAATTCAAAATGGGCGATTTGAGTGCGGGTTGGGCTTCGGACCTCCTCTACAACCTCACTTCACATTTCTAAATGAAACACGTTACAGCTCTGCAATGCTGTCACAACATGGGACCCAGTGTTACCTATTAGCGACTGGTCCCTTGTTTGACAGCCTGTAACCACCTTGTCAATTCCAATAATCTAAATTTAGTTAACAATGTGCCACCATATACGGTGAAAATCTATCCGGCTAGTGAAGATTCAACCTTCTTCCTGAAAACTCTCAGGTCAGTTTAATGATGTGCACAAGACATACCAGACAATTTTCCTCTTGTTAAGAACACCATTACTTACACGTTATTACTCTACTTCACAGGAGACACATAGAGCTACATATATAACCTACCTGATGAAGGGCATTATAGCCCAAAACGCGTCATAGCAAATAGGAGGAGTCCCGCCGATCCATGCCACCTTGTCTCAGCCCAGAAATCTTCCCCACTGAGATATCTGTTTCCATGCATTTTCAGTTGTGGATGTGACCATGTTATTTTCTCAATGTGTACATGAATGTACTTATCCAATTAGTTAACACATAAATCATTTGCGCAAGTAGTGCATATGTTGTTAACAGTAAAGTGTTTTCCTTTTCGCAATGTAATGTTAATTCTTTTGTTCTGTCTATAACCAAATTTCTACACATTTTGTATTCAATTTTATTATTAACTTTTTTGTATCAGTAAACAGTTGCACATTATTTAAAATGGTATGCTTTTATTGAATGTATCCAGGCAATTGATGTTGCCATAGTGTGCCCAGGTCATGCCCCCCGAATTACTTGAGAGACCTCTCTCTGTACAATAGAACATTAGTATTCACACAAGCATCCCCTCAACACACACACAATCAAACACACAACGTTTTTCAAAAATATGAAATCAGTTCAGGTTACTTTAGCACCCTTACAAACCTGAAGTCTACAAAAGTTGGAAATGGCAATGTTAAGGTTAATAGCAACGCTCCAAAGCAACACACAACAACTATGAGGATTGGCAACAGTAAAACGATTAATAACAGTATTTGCGTTAATGTTGGAATTACAAAGGTTTGTAGATTTTGCTTTTCAAGCAACGGATTCCAGTTCGGGATAGTACTAAGCGCCATCACATTTCAATTGATTGGAGCCTCCAGAGAACTACGGGGACACATTTATTGACAGGCTTCTGTTTCCCACCCCTGCAGATCATCTGGTTCTCTACTGGGATCTACCATTGGTTCTTAAATTCACAGAGATGTACACCATTTAAGCCGCTAAATTGCATTAATGTGAAATTGTAGACTATGACACTTGTATTTCAGGTGGTGGCTGCTCTTATGAAAATAACATTATATTTTAGCACACTTCTTTGTGAACATCTCTGACAAAACTGATTCTGGTCGTATGAATCATCCTTATACAATATGCTTCTGTAAATACATCTGCTCTACCTCATTTGCAAATTACCTATGTGAATAAGATTGCATATATAAAAAGCACTGATTATGTATCGACGGGAACAATGTATCTGTAAATATCTTAAGTCTGTAAATATGCTTAATATGATTCATGCCAAACATATGTTTTCTATTGTTGCCTGTGGTAACCCCTGTAATGTGTATTACCGGCTCTCCAGCACCAGATACCTAAGGGTTTGGCGCGCGCTACAAATGTTAAATCTATAAAATAAATAATTGATATTCAATGGAGAGCAGGGTCTTTCAAGTGCTATGTCCAACCTTGTACCACAACTGAAACAAGCAGTGTCCCAGTCCTAAAGGTAAAACAAGCGGAAACTAAATGTCATACTTCCTTCGCCACTATTTTGGCAACATGGTCCGAAGGCAAGCTGCACTCCTCCAAGACATTAGCAGCAGAAGCATCCAAACAGTAGGACGGTAAGTACCAAATAAAAGAAATGGCCAAGCAAGTTTCTATAAAAATATGTACTTTACGTAAACACAGATAACTAATAAAAACCATAACACCCCTCAACTCTATGGTAGGTTCACAGGATAGAGATATATAGACTAAGCAACATGGGTTAGAATGCAGCAGGGAATAAATACGGGGAAGCATGAATAAAACTGTGAGAACACAGAAATTGTCTAGTGTATAAAATGTTAATGGGTAAGGTAAGAAAGAGGGATCGAAGCAGGGCCAGGTAGGAAAGTGGGACCTACACATTCTATGGGGCCCAAGGCAAATGGCCAGGGGTCAAGGTGTATAGCATGCCTTGGCATAAAGAAGACTCAACAGAATCATGCAGACTTATTGGCACTTCTCCTTGCAACAGAAGTGGACGATTCGGGGTTCTCATCTTAATGTGGCAGATGGGTTGGGTTTAGTTGGCAACCATGGACGTGAAGGATCGGCGGTTCAGTCAGGGGTCTGAGTGCAGCATGCAGTGAATACAGGTTCAAATACTTCTTGAATGAAAAGATATTACGCTCAGCAACAACATATGCAAGGAGAAATGCCCTTGGACCTAGAGAAAATGCTGTGGGTCCTATTGCTAGACCATTGGAAGATTTGGGACACTCTTGTTCACTTCCCAGGCCAGGGAAATATGTCAAAGCTACTTGCAGGATGCTTGTCACCAGTGTTGATAGATAGCTCCTGGGTAGCAGTGTTCCATTAGCATTCAAGCCACTATTTCTTCCAGCTGGTAACCGCTCATAGCACACAGAAGATGTTAAGGAAGGGATCTTTTACTTCCCTTCTAATAGGTTATCTTCAGCCCTAGATGGTTCCTTCGAGCTGAATCAGTTCCAATAAGATTCAAAAGCAGGATTGGTGCATTGCAATGCCTATTACCAGGAGCCTCCCATAGTCATTTGATTTCTCCTTTGTTGGATCATACACAGGGTTCATAGTTTGCAGGAAATCCTTTGGAGTCACACGGAAGTGATGTAAGACTATATGACAAGATGGAAACATTCCTCCTTCTTAATCACTTGCCCCTTCACTTCTCTGTTCTTCCCTTCCACCTTTGTATCCCTCAAAGAGTCTACTTGGTAATTATCTCCTCTATGTCCCTCTCTTCCTGCTTGCAATGCTGTTTTAAATGCACAATGGCCAGCAATGCCCAGAAAAGCAGACCCTCTCCATGATATGATATGATAGGTTATTTATAACGTGCTTAATACCCAGAGGTTTCTAAGCGCGGAACCGGGGATCGAACCTGTATTGCTCTGTGTCATCTTGCTTCCAAGGCGAGCATGTTGCTGCTGAGCTATCCTCCATGGGTTGGAGGTGTGAGATTTCTATGCATATCCAAAATGAACTTGATGATGATGAGTGACACACATGTTATTTACAGTGAACACAAATCAAGCAATAACAGAAGGGAATGAGAGATTGGAAAATCCAACAAATGGTTTACCAAATAGAAATAAAAACATATAAAAGAAATGGAGAGGGGAATAAAAGCAACACAAAGAAGAATTAGTAACGGTTTTATACTTTCTGATTAAAAATACATTTTGTTACACACTGCATTCTTTCCACTCAGAGGTAAATAGCTCTTAGTTGCTGCTGATACTGTGTCAGGGTTTGCCCCGGAACTCACAAGTAAAAATTACAAAAGTAGTGAAAAAAGGAATGTAAACGGGCAAGAGGTAACACAGGTTTATTCAGGGCTCAGACGCAGCTGCATTCAAACAGATCATGGAACAGAACTGCATGAAAATGCACTGTCAAAGAAACACCCATAAATTTAAGACATTTACAATAATCAAGCTAATTAACATAGCAACTTTGCAACATGAAAAAATATCACTAGACCGAGCTGATTGGTGCTCACACATCAGACCCTTATAGAAAAACATACATAATGTTCTGTAATTGGGTCCACAAACCTTCCCACGCTACCCTCAATTTTAAAGGTGTGACGTCACAATCCAACCCATATTTCCCACATCATGATAACAATTCATTGAAACAATTCACATGACCAGCAGAACGTTATTCATCTGTCCCGGTCATCTAATATAAGTTCTCGTGAGAAGCACGCCCTACCATGACACTGCCAGAGCCTTGAACTACGTACATACTGCTATACAAATTTTGCATATTAAGAGATCTTCGACATTCTTACCAGGCGAAATGTGCTCAGGGGCAATTTGAAACCGCCATAGTTCTCTTGACTCCATCTAAAAATCATGTTTGGCAATTATTTTGAATTACTAAATGGTGATGCTGTCCACGGCTGTCGTCGGGACCCATGGGTTCTAATTTGTGACCTCAAAAAATAACAACTGTTGCTTTGCTTCTTACCATACCAGCCTGGGAATCGTAGGACCTGCGATGTGTTACCAGCCACTGCGGCCTATGTTGCAGATTAATTAAAAGCTAATACACGTTGGCTGCAAAGGCATGCTACAAAGCCCATTTACTGAGTTTTAGCCTACCTTTATGCTTGGTTATACTTATCTGTGCCCCTACATTTCTTTTATATGTAAATTACTTTTATTTTGGGTTTGTCTTATGTGACGATTAAAAGGACCCTCGTCCCCTTTTACAGTGCTACTCTTGCAATTGATAAGTGCGCACCTTTTCACCGCACATAACTTGCATTTTCTTACAATACTTTTATAACAATGGGCCTCATTACGAGTTTGGAGGTAGCCATGCTGTTTTTTACCGGCATGGCTACCCCCAAACTCGGGTCCAGGTCTGAGTCCCAAAAAATGGGAATTACCGGGCCATTCTGACCTTTGCGGGCCAGGTAATTCCCATTCGCGGGACCCGGACCGTCCCCATTCCCATTTGAGCCCCCATAGGGCTCAATGGGAATGGGGAGGATGGTAACAACAGTCCCGTTAATAACGGGACCGTTGCTACTATCCTGTTCTGCTAGCGGGTGCCGCTCTACACGTCTGGTCTGACCAGGCGTACAGAGCGGCCCGCATGCAGAACTTGGAATGTTGCGGTGAGGTATCAACAGCACCGGTAGCATTATTGGTGCCGTTGTTGCCTTATCGCAACACTCATAATGGGGCCCACTGCGTTTGTGTCTGAATTCTAAATAAGAGATTGGGCCTCATTATGAGTGTTGCGGTAAGTCAACAACGGCGCTGGTAGTTCTACCAGCGCTGTTTCCTCGCCACATCATTCTGAGTTCTGCTCGTGGGACCTCTCTGTATGCCTGGTCAGACCAGGTCGTGCATAGCAACACCCGCGAGCAGAACAGGATTATTAACGGTTATTAACGGGACCGTTGTTACCATCCTCCCCATTCCCATTGAGCCCTATGCGGGCTCAAATGGGAATGGGGACGTATCGGATCCGGGTCCTGCGAATGGATTACCGGGCCCACAAAGGTCGGAATGACCCGGTAATTCCCATTTTTCCGGACCCGAGTTTGGGGGTAGCCATGCCGGTAAAAACGGCATGGCTACCTCCAAACTCGTAGTGAGGCCTATTGTCTTATAAGTATGATATATCTGAATGATGGTGGATCATACTTGGATAGTTGGAAGGCTAGAGTATGTGTATTTTTGTTACATACTAAACACACCATTGTTCTGTTTCCTGTAATCGATGTATGATATTTAATAGATTAAGGGACAGAGTAAAACATACATTGTTTGTTCTTTGCATATCTGTAGAGAATCAGTAAAGAAAGGTAGACATTAATCGGATGGTACATGTATTTTTCTTGCTCAGGTCATATAGAGTTCTGATTCATCTTTTTAAATGTTAACAAGGTTCACACCTACGTTTTAACATTTTTGGGTGTGTCTTTGGGAAAGAGTGACACATGGAGCGAAACCATTGTTGGTGGTTAATTGTTGTGGTGTGCCTATAAATATGATTGAGAAGAGCTAATTGGTACGTGGAACAGGTTATGATGTTGGCATATTGCGTTCAAATTGTGTGATTACAGCCGTATCTACTTTAAGACGACATAAATAACTTACTTGCATCTGAGATACGTCTCGCATCCTGGATCCAAAAACAACCACTTTAATGGTTGCGTGCTAGTATGTCCATGTTTTTGAAAGAAAGAAGAAAATAGCTTCTATATGCTAACGCTCAAACCAACAGGTTTATAGTGTTGCTTAAGTGCGTGGTGTTCGTATTGTATAAGCAATTCTAAACTATTTGATATCTCTTACCTATTGGTGCATTAGTGAATGCAGATAACTTTCACTGTGACACGTCCGGTCTGCTTTCGTCAAAGACAATGGTGAGCAGGACACAGTTCATTGTATACATTTAAGTATTAGGAAGATGTGATGTCGTGTTCCGATCAGATACAAGAGTTCTTTGACATTATAGACAGTAATCCAAAAAAGTTACACATTTTCCCAAAAAACTAAATGCAGCTTTAGTTAATACTTAATTTATGTGCATACAACGTACACATTCTTTCAACGCAAGCTTCCTTATTTTGTTAGGAGTATAAATTGAACTTTTCGAGGCTGTTACAACACTTCTCGCAGGTAAGCAGACAAAAATGGTATGCCACAATAAGTTACCAGAAACGGAAAGGGCTGCATTGAAAGTCAATGATATACTTCCTCTTCATCATAGTTTGGTGCTACCAGGATCAAGGTTCCAGTTGAAAACTGCACTTTATTTAAGTTTAACAAAGCTTGTGGTGTGTTAACAGACAGTTACATGAAGGCTACTTTAAGCCTATCGTGCACATTTTCATCTGCTGTGTATACTTCCATGTTAAGTAGCTATGTGAGCTGCTGGCATACCAAGCATCATATGCACAGCTGAAAGTGTACATTGGTGTCTTAGATATGGATGTAAGTGATTCAGTTATACACCCTATGGTGTAACAGGCCAATCTGAGTAGAGGCCACTAATACAACTTTTAATACACAGCTTGCAGTATTAAAGTGTTCCATTTACTTGAGTTCTTAAATTTCTTAAAAATTCCAGAAGATTCCCTTGCAGACGGAAATCCATCAGAACCTGTTCTTGGTATGTAAGTCAGAGTGTTTACTGCACTGTTATAGTTCTTTGTGCCTTCTGTGTGTCTAAGTTCCATTTCAGTCAAAATGCTTTCCTTCCAGATGTTTCCCTTCATCTAGTTGAGATGGCTTAGGGTGTTTTCTCACATGATGTATAGAGCATATGTTTGGCCAAATCTCGATACCTTCTATAGATCATGTAAATGCATTCAGTGAGGGATGAGGAGTGAGAAGGATAACCGAAGGAGGTAAAAAAAATGATGATACCCTAAAATGGATGTGTGAGGATGTGAGGGTGGACGGAGAGCGGGACGCACGGCCAGAGGAGCCCGCTGTACCGCGGGCGTGTGCGACGCTGAGGGCGGGCGCCGGGGAGGCGTCCCTGTTAAAGGGAGAGCCTTGTCGGCGTCCCACGACAGTGCCGGCGTTGCAGCCGCAGCGCCGCGGGTGCCCACAGCCGCAGCGCCGCGTGTGCCCACGAGGACCCGGTCCACTGACGCTGCGGCTGGGAGACCCATGAACACAGCGTACCTCGGCGGCCTCCGGTGGCGAGCGGCGGCGAGGCTCGGGAATTAGAGAGCCCGGCTCGTGCCGACCGCTCGGCGTCGGAGGTGCGCCAGACAGCTGGGCAGGATCCCGACAGGGGGAACAAAACAGAACCCCCTCCTTACCTCAAGCAGGGCAGACCCCTAGCAGCAGCATGGGGCCTCGAGCAGGACGGGCCTCCGGGAAGCATGCCTCAAGGGAGACACCATGTTGGGGGGGCGGGGCCGATGGAGAGGGCGTGGCTGACAACAGGGAGGGGGAGCCGGAACCAGGCATTCAGAGTAAAGAAGGAGGAGGGGAGGAGGCAGCTCTATTCATAGAGGGTGGGTGCCTAGAGTCCCCACCAATCGGAAAGGGGGGGGGGAGTTGTCCCTGATTGGCCCTTTTTCCCCCCAAGCACCAGGAATAAAAGGGACTGGCCTAATGGCATTTTGGTTGCTTTTTGCAGGGAGAAGGAGAGGAGAGTGATAGCAACTGGTGGGCCTATCCGGGTCCGTGAGAGTAGGAGACACTTCAAGAGAAGAGGAACTCCTGGTGCCTTTTACTCACAGTGAAGTAACTGTGGGGTCAACCTGGAGTCCAACTACCGTGGTTAAGACATTACATTTAACCAGTGTGTAATAAAGGTCTACAAAACTCCACATCGGCTACTGTCCTGATTTCTACAGGATGATACGCCTTTGTGCAACCATGGATGTTAAAACATGTGCAGCGCAGAAGAGGCTAGTCACTACGCAATGCACCACAGTTACTGTGTTTTGCTAAAACAAGTCTTATCTTACTTCTGGGCCCAGGTATTTATTTCACATGTCACAATTTATAGGAATTAATTATATATCAGCATTTTCTATGATCATAACCTTAAGGCTCAGAGTCCCTGTGAAAGGGTGCACGAAAATCATTAGGTGAAAGTCTGTCACAAGGAAGCACGTAAGTGGTGACAGTGCGCGATATAAGAACCTTTAACATAACATACCATAACTTTGTTGCAATTATCCCACTTTTAGCCATTGAATTTGAAAGACAAATCCTTTGAACTAGCAGTAAAATTAATCGTGTGTGAAAATATGTGCTCCCTTTGGGTCTTTTGACTATTCCTCGTCTGACTCTATCAAATTCAACATGTATTAGTCAACTATTGGCTCTCATGTATCAGATGTTCTTTGGATTTGGTTTGAAAGACCATTTAATGGTCAATGGGCCTCATTCTAAGTGTACCAGATCGGAAACAACGGTGCCGGTAAGCTTACCAGCACTGTTTCCGGATCGGCACACTACAACTCTGCGAGTGGGTGCCGTCCTGCCTGGCAGGTCCGACCTGCTGGGTGAAACAACACCTGCCCGCCGAGTCTTCACGGAAGCACCAGCACCGTTATTAACAGTGCCGGCGCTTCTGTGGTCTATCGGACTCTATGGGAATAGGGACATACAATTTACTGGCGCCTGACTTTCCGGGCCAACAGGGTTGTAATCCCCTGGTGTTACCGGCAAGTTAGGTGCCGGTAAATCATTACGGGTCCAGTGGCAACCTGCCGGTATCACCAGCACGGTTGATGCCGAACCTGTAATGAGGCCCAATTACATTTTAAGACAGAATGCCAATCTGATGTTGAGAATTGACACACTGATTTAGGGGATCAGGCTAGCAAAATACATATCAACCATTTATCTTTACCCTACCAGTTGAGGACCTTGAAAAGACTGCTTTTTGTGACACCTCGATCAATTTTGGATAGATTAGTGGAGGGACTCCTATATCCCATGCCCGTTTCTACCATCAAGTCCTGTAAATAGGCAGGGCAGTGGCCGTGATCACTAGGGAGAGCTAGAGAGAGGTTTGTGTGCTGGGCTGTACCTAGATGACTTCCCCTTTGCCTTTCTAAGCTGATCATAACCACCCTTTTGCCATCTCATTCCCCACCCTATGTCTAATTCTGCTACGTCAGACCTGGCCTACTAAAACCTTCAAATTCTTGTTATCTTGTTCCTTCTCCTCCTCACTCTCTCCTTTTCCCCTTCAGTCTTCCTTGCTTCCCACCTACTAGCATGGGCTTAGTAGGTGGGAAGCACTTGGGGTTACTGGCTCAGTTCCACTTCTGGGTCGTGATGTCCACACCTTCTCCTGACCTCATCCTCTATGCCCTTGTCTTCCACCACCTCCTCTCCAAGTGGGGAGCCTGAGCCAGTCCCTGCCTTTTCCTTCTTGAACTGTTTTATGATGACCACTTCCCTTGGCTCAATTTCTACTCCTGTTGTTACCACCTCCTCCTGGGTATCTCTCGATACTACCCCAACCTATTGCTTAATCTGCGCATCGGATGATAACAACTCTCCTGAGTTTCTTCAATTACCGCCACTGTCATCTGCTCGTTCTCTCTACCTCAGTTGTTACCACCTCCTCCTTGGTCTCTCTTGATACCACCACCTGCTTCTGCTCTCTTGATCATTTAATGTTACTAACTATTTCAGTTCTCTTCACCTTTGATGTTACCACCTCCTTCTGCCCTCTCTCCAGCCTTGATGTTACCATCACTGTCTGTTCTCCATTGCCATCACCTCTCTAGTCTCTTCCATCACTCCAGTCTCCACTTCATCTCCCACTCTCCTGTCTCCAGCCATCTTCAAAGTTGTGCCTACCACTCCTGCACCCTACAGCCAGTAACTAGTGCTGATGGCCTTTACCCCTCCACCCCCTGGTCGGGTCTTTCCCTGAGGTTCTGCACCTGTGAAAGATAGGCATGTGATTGGCATGTGATTAGCGAATTAGACTGTCCCCTGCCATGTGCTGGAAATCAGGGAAAGGTGACTAGGGACTCCTCTCCATGCCATCTCCAGCTCCACCATACCCTGGCTGTAGGTGGCACTGAGCTTCATAAGTCACTGCCATGGACGAGGCAAGGGACCTTGTCACAGAGACTGATAACAGAGCAAGGCAGGAGTGTGAGGAGAGTAGGAGAGGGGTTGTTAAGTAGAAGAGGCATACCATAAGAGAGAGGAGTTGGTTGGGGGATGGGATCATTTGGCACAGAGTGGTATAAGGTAGTGGTGTGTAGGAGGATGACCCTGAAACCAACAAGGTTGAGCTTCTGACAGGTGAAAGAATGATCATGTGGCAAAGTGTCCACGAACTACAGGTGTAGCACAGGACCAGAGAGGACAGGAGGGGATAATGAAGTTCCCATAGGTACAAGCATATGTCCAGACATCTGGGAAGAGAGAGAGAATAGGCTGGTGGGCCCTAGAACCAGGAAACAGAGAGGGAGGAGGTGACAGGCCTAGCGAGAAGCCACTAAACATTGCAATGTGGCCAAAATTGTAATATGGTATCCTCTCTGATTACTGAATGGGCCTGAGAAACGAGAACAGAGTAACTGTTTCACACCGATCCAGTGAGAAACAACCACGTCAGGCCTGAGACCCAAGGAGGAATCCACCCCACCATACTCAAGCTAGTCAATTACTGCAATAAAAAAGCAGGAAGTTGAAGAGTTATTTTTCACCCAGAGACTGAGTGGTGGGGATGCTCATGAAAATCCACAAGGGAGTCAATCTAGTTTGATTTATTTAGATTTTTTAATCCCACCATGTTAATAACCCCAAAGCACTTTTCTAAACCACAGTTCTGGCATTGTGACGTTTGAGGGAACCACTGAGCTTTGTGACACTATACAATTATTTGTGTATTAACACATGAGCGAAATCACCTGCTGTACCTGCTGTACTCTCCACTTTTCCTGTACTGCAGAATACATTAAATAATCAACCCAGAGAGGAGCGCCAAGCTGGGGAGCTTTTTTGATGCTGGTTATTCCATTGCAGAAATTCAGCAATGGGTCGTAACTCTGAGGATTTCTCTCCTGTGGTCTACTATCTACCATCACACCTAGGGTAAAGAGCATCCACAGAAGAGAAGAATTATGCTTGAGGATTAGTAGGTGCTGCGGGTTGATGTACTACATACTTTATGAAGTAGGGGTGCTGTAGTGTTCCATATTGTATATTGTTGGAGGTGCTGGTGTAAAAATACCATCACCCCATCATTTTTAGACAACAATGTTGCTGTTTCTTATATATATTAAAATACACTCATCCCAATGTAAGTCAATGGCAACACTCCATTCTCGTAGTGTCCTTTTCAAAATCTCTGGGCCTCATTATGAGTCCGGCAGTAGCCGTGCCAGTAAATACTGGCACAGCTGCCGCCAGAGTCATTTTTTTCTGGCACCCGGCAATGGGGACTTATCGGGGCATTACATCCCGCGGTCCTGGTAATTCCCTATTACTGAGCACCAGTAAAGATTACTCCCATTCCCATTCGAGTCCCATTGGACTCAATGGGAATGGGGAGGAAGGATGCACCGGCACCATTCATTAATGGTGCCGTTGCATCCGTCAAGGTCTGTGAAAGGGTGCCGTGCCGCCCGCCAGGTCAGACCTGGCGGGCTGAAAGGCACACGCTTGTAGACCTCGGAGTATGACGGTCCGGTAACAACAGTGCCAGTAGCTTACCGGCACCATTGTTACTGGACTGGCACACTCGTAATGAGGCCCTCTGTCTTGGTTAGTCTAAAATGTTGGCATGTATATTGGTGTGAGTTCGCTAGCGGAAGTCTAATGTCTTCAGTGGTTTTTGTGTGGCTCTAACATTCCTGTATACCACCCTTTTGCTGTATTTTTAGGCACCAGTGCAATAACATTGATACTCCAGCATGGGGTCTGGCTGGGAATCCTAGGTAAAAGAATAAAATGTTTCACTTTCACTTACAAACTGTATTTCTCCTTTAAACCAATCACTGGGCCTCATTAGGAGTCTGGCGGTAACCATGTCGGTAAATTCCGGAACGGCTATTTTCTGGCACCCTGCAATGGGGACTTACTGGGGCATTACAGCCCTGGCGGACCCGGTAAATCCCCATTGCCAGGTGCCGGTATTTATTACTCCCCATTCCCTTTGGACTCAATGGGAATGGGGAGGCTGGATGCACTGTTCTTATCGGCCCGGCAAACTTGTAATGAGGCCCACTGTCCTCTGGGTCATACTGCCCCCATCCAATGACAGTCCCCTCCCTAAGCCCCTCCTCTGGCATGCATCTTCAGATTTTTAATGCATGTTCAAGTGTTTCGAGTCCTTGAGTTTGTACGTTTTTGGCAGAAAGAGTTATATTTTTGTCAGAAAGAGGCCAGTGTGCTCTTTGCTTCTTCTGCCGACAGCAGGGGCCCGTTGATGGTGAAGTTTCATGCCCCTCAAGGGTGAAGATGGTTAATGATTCTAGAAGGCCATCGGGCCTACTTCCCGCCGTCCGACCATGATGGAGGAGAAGGAGGGAAGGTCCCTCTTCAAGCCCTTCTCTAAATGTGGGCTACGGAATGTGTTTGTGGAGGACAAGCACCTACAATGCCTCAAGGAACCACAAGGAAGTGGAGTGCGAGTTATGCCTCGGTTCTCCAAGAAGATGATGGACAGGCACCGTAGACTGGCAGTGGGCCTGAATGCCAAGGCCTCTGACCTGTGCTTCCAACAAGGCCATGCCTCACCCATGAAAGGCCGGTCCCAGGAGCTGTCTTCTTAGTCCTTTTAGGGTGCCTCATCCGTGGGGCCCAAGATAAGGCCAAGAGCTGCAAGTCCGAGACCACCGGGTTCACTGCAGAAGCGTGTCCCAAGGTTGATAGAGCGCAATCAACATCACCTTCTGCCTCCATTGCCAGCTGGCAATCAAGCTCCTCTTTGAAGAGGAAATTATCTAACCCAGCTAAACTAAGTGAGAAATCTGAGAAACGCAGACAGAGGAGAATAAGGCCGAACAGCCCCAGCAGTCCCAATCGGCACAGGCTAAGACCTCATCGGCGACAAAGTTGGCGGCTGATACTGCCACAACAGATAAGGGTGCTGACCCTGTGAAGGGAGCCCCCACAGCTCAGAAGGTGTCCCTACCCCCCAGATGCTACTCCGCCACGTTGACTTTGATGAAGTCTGCTGGCACGCCAGAAGGGGGGAAGCCAGAGCAGGCTCCTGTTCAAGACCCTAAGGGGGGGGGGCAAAAGCAGCCTCCACAGGCCGTCGCCCAAGCCATGGAGGTCTCATCCATGGATGACAAAGACCAGGAGTCCTTGCACATGGTCCATGAGTGTCATCAACTTTCAAGTGCTACGGTCACAAGTGGAAGCATTACGCTACGTGGTGCCGGTCTCAGAAGATTCCTATGAGGGTCATGGCCCAGCAGGTTCTTCCATACTTGCTATCCTTGGCCAAGGCTGGACTGGTGCATGCCTCTATCAAGGTACATCTGGCAGCCATCTCCCGCTACACCAGGTCTCCAGGAAGATCTTCACTTTGGTCTCATCGACTTGTTAAGGAGCTCCTCAAAGGACTTTTTCAATCTTTTCCGCCGGTGAAGGCTCCTGCCCCGGCGTGAGAACTCAACGTGGTTCTAACGAGGCTCATGGGGGGGCCCCCTTTGAGCCTATGTATCGGCCCCTCGCAGGTTCCTCTCATGGAAAATGGCTTTACTTGTGGTCATCACCTCTGCCAGGAGGGGAGGTGAGATCCAGGCCTTATCCTGTAAACAACCATACATGAATTTCCACGAATTGAGAGTGGTGATGCAGACGCACCCCTCTTACATGCCGAAGTTCATTCGAATTCCACCTCAACAAGCCTTTGGTGTTACCTGTGTTTTTCCCAAAGCCTTCATCACCAGCTGAAAGGGCCTTGCACTTGCAGGACATTGCTTGTCCCCTGAAGTTCAACGTGACATGTACAGAGAGTTTTCGGAAGACTTCACAACTGTTTGTGAACTTTGGTCCTGTGAACCATGGGAAGGCCTTGTCAAAAGCTTCCATTTCAAGTTGGCTCTCTGGCTGCATCACACACTATCAATGGTTGGTGAACCAACCGCTGCGCGGCCGTCCGAGAGTCCACTCCACCAGAGCTATCGCTGCGACGACAGCGTTCCTGTCTGGTGTGCCCCTGCTAGACATCTGCAGGGCTGCTACGTGGAGGTCCAAGCACATCTCCAGGAAATTCAACTGTGACAACAGGGATTCCAGGGAGGAGTCCAGAGTCGGCCAAGCAGTGCTACACAAGCTGTTCGCTTGAGGCGAGTCTGCTCCAGAGGTAAGAGTTAATTGCTTCTGTTGAGCCTTGCCACTTCCTGTGGTTGTGTAATGTTGTATTGCCATGTACTCATTATTCATGAGCATGTGAATCCATGCCAGAACCCATGCTGAAGAAGGTTTAAGTTACTTATCTGCAACTATTGTTTTCCAGCATGGGTCTGGCATGGATTCACATGCAAACCCTCCCTCCGACCCCTCTTCAGCTCTTCTTGGTCATACTGCCACTTTACGTGCTTACCAAATCTGAAGATGGATGCCAGAGGAGTGGCTAAGGGAGAGGACTGTCATTGGATGGGGGCAGTATGACCTAGAGGACAGGGATTGGTTTAATGGAGAAATACAGTTTTTAAGTGAAAGTGAAACTGTTTTTACCTTTACTGAGGATTCCCAGCCTGACGACGGAGAATATTCATGAGCATGTGAATCTATGTCAGACCCATGCAGGAGAACAATAGTTACAGGTAACTTAAACCTTCTCAGTTATGTATGGTGTCACATATCATGCTCAGTATGAAATGTAGGACGGATATGTGAGCCAGACTTTACAGTTGCCTTCGACTGAGTGGGGTCTGCTTGTCACATGTTTCAACAGTAGAATAAGGCAATCCTTTTAAATCTCCCTCATTTGGCTGGAGGTTGCCACCGGATTTCAGAGGGATCACCTGACAAAAACATAACCTGATATGATAAAAAATCTGCCTTCCTTTGATTTTACGCTGAAATGCATTATCTATGAATATGTTATGTAATGATTTCTATGGCACATACCACAAGCTACCGGGCAGACATTGGGCCTCATTACGAGGTTGCTGATCGGGAAACAACGGTACCAGTAAGATTTCCGGTACCATTGTTTCCAGATCGGGAAACTGCGAGCGGGTGCCTTTCAGCCCGCCAAGGCACCCGCTCGCAGACCTTGACGGATGCACCGGCACTGTTGCACACAGTGCCAGTGCATCCGTCCTCTTCATTCCCATGGGACTCAAATGGGAATGGGGATTTTCTTTTTCTGGCGCCCTGCCGTAGGGACCGCCAGGGCCATAATGCTACTTAGGTGCTAATACTTGGAGAAATTTAAAACCATGACAAAGAGTTTTAAAAGTTATCAGT